>NC_068910.1:144050669-144675669 GCF_023091745.1 Budorcas taxicolor
TTTCCTGCTTTGCCCTATGGTGGCAATCCCCTCCCCCTAATACACCACAACAGCAAAAAGGTGGAGGGCAGTCGAGGGTAGAAGGCTGTGGTCGCGCGGCGGTTTTCGGACGGACTGAGTCCGCCACCTAGTGGTAGGTCTTGGCGGAGTTCCCCGCTTTGGGCATTCGACAGACCGAGTCACCTTCGGGTCCTCAAGTATCTCAACCAGGTGCTAGGACTGATGGAGGGCACCCTCCAATGAGGATGACACCCGACCTCCAAAGTTTTGGTAAGGCGGAGGAAAATTAGAAGGCCTGCGGATGCTTACCCGATCCACGTCGCTCAGCCACGGGCAGATATCTGCATCTGCTTAGAGAACCAAAAAGCACCCCCTTTTGAAAACACTGCCTCTCAGTCGCTGTGGCCTTTCCCGGGGCAAACTCTACAGTGGAGGGATACCACAAGGGCTCTAGGACATACAGCTCTTTACAGTGAGGAAACAGGCTTGATGTGAGGGTTAATGGGGAGTTAGTGACCTAACCGGAACCAGATTAAGCTTCTGAATTCCAGGTCAGTGACTTAAAGTCAAAGGCGAGTTTGTCTCCACCCCTTCTAGGTAGCTGAGAAAAAGGAGCAGAAGTCAGAGGGAGCCATAATTTTAACCTCTTAGGTAACCATAATGGGAAAGGGTTCCTTGTCCATATTTCTCCGAGCAACTTGTTTACAAAGTATGGCCCAAGATTTTCAGTAACAGACTTTGAAAAGCCCACTGATGCGCTGAGGGTTGGGAGCATCAGAACTTGGGGAGGGGGTTGTGCGTGTGTTAGGGCGTGATTAAAGCCCCGTCCCTAAACTTGCAGAGATTGCACCTCACTGTGTCGGAGGCTCACATTTGGATCCTAAAATAGCTCTGACCACCCCACCCCCCACTTACAAGCTTTGTTTAGTGGATTGGTGAGAAATCAGTTGTGTGCGTGGGTCCTATGGACAGGCAGAGTGTAATCCACAACAGCTTCTCAGTAAAGTTTTCTCGCTTGGAGTTAAAAACTTTAAGATGGCAAACGCGCGTCCGCGTGCTGGCGGCCCCTAGCGACCACTGGCACGCACACCCGCGGGAGAAGCCGTTGATTCCACCGCCCTGGTCAGCAGGAATCAAGTTCTGCCTCTCCCACTGCGGGAGCTGTTGCAGGCCGCGTTGCAGAAACGCGCCTCTGTTCGGGTTGGAAACGAATCTGGGGACGTGTTTGAAGAGCGGTCAAGTTTGACTCATCGTTTTCCAAGGACAGTTAGTGCCTTCCATCTTCATTAACGTGAATAAAGACCTTGGCTGACTTCTGTCCAGATCGGATTTTTAAAGGCATTGTTTGCTTGGGGAGATCATGCTTCTGCCCTCCCCCGCCAGCCTTTTTGCAAAGGCCGAGCCCGCTCCAGCCAGGATGGCCAAAATATCTTTGCTCGTGGTCTGTTGGCATTGACTGCCGGCCCTTTCTGGAAGGCAGTCGCGAGCTGGGCGCCCGGGGAGTGTCCCTTCTGCAGCTCCTCTTCAGATCTTGATGATAAAACACATCCCTCTATTTTATTGCATTTCCTAGAAGCTTGCAGGCTTGCAAGAGCGCTGTTGGCAGGAAGTGTGATAGAAATGAAAGTCAGGACATCATGTCCCTGAACACCTCCTCGGTCACCCAAAGCGACTGCAGTAGCCACCACGTTATCAAATTCACTTTCATCTACGGTGTCCAAACCCTCCCGCCCCCCAGACAAAAGCGTGAGGGGGTGTTTCTCCCCCAGAACAAAAACAACTCGGCGGTTTGACCCTACCCCCACCCCGGTCCCAACCGCCAGACCCCGGAGACTAGACCCGGGCGGCTCCTTAGCTGAGACGCTGCGGAGAAAGGGAGCGCTGCGGCCAGAGCCCTGATGCGGGCTCCACTGCGGCGGCTCCGGCCTTATTAAAATGCCTCGTCCCTGCCTCTAAAGAGTGCTTTGCACTTCCAGATTCTCCTCTGGATTTCTCAACGAGTTATTGGAGTTATTAGATTACTAATAATCCAAAACCCGACCGGGATAGAGAAGGGGGGAGGGGGAAAGGCTTTCTCCAAATCCGGAGACTCAATCTAAACTAGGTCAATAGGAAGGAGGGGCGGGGCGACAAGGAGGAGTCGGTTTTAAGCCTTGATGAAGGGCTCTCTCTAGCGTCAGGCAGCGGTAAAACAGGATTAGGTTTGAGCTCCCGGAACCACGGGGACTCCTAATTTCCAATAAATGCATTTAATTTTAGCTTCCCTTCCTAGATTCTCACCCCATCCCGTATTAAATTGCAGCCTTCGCTTTCACCTTTATTCTACCCGGCGAAGGGATGAGAAAGTGGGATTTTATGAGGCCAAAGAGGCCCCGTCTTTACTGACCCCGCCCCCGCTGCTGAGGTGCTGCGCGGCGCAGTGTGACGCTACTCGCCAGTTTTAGGACTGCGCTGCGGCCTAAGAGGCTGCATCTTTCGCGTCCCCTACTCCCTACCACCGGGTCCCGCAGGTGCCTCTCGGAGTCCGATGCTGAGACCGATTAGGAGATGGCGCCCGGGGGTTCTAACTCCGAGGAAGGCCCGGGGAGGGCAAGGCAACCTTGGAGTGCGCCCATGAACTCGCCAGAGTTTGAGCCCAAGGCTTGTGCCAATCCCGACCCATTTAATCTATGGTTTCAGAGAAATCGGATTCGGAAATTTCGAAATCTAGCCAGGTTCGGCCTGGCAGCTTCTATTCTGGGCGGAAATTGAGCTGAGCTGAGTTCTCCTTCTTGCCAACGTAGGCGGAAGGGGCTTTCGGTTTAGTTTTCCTTCAGCTCGGCTGGGGCGCGTTGGATGGGACTCCAGCTCTAGGGACTCCATCTTTTTGACTTGGGGGCCCTCGACCGGCCAATCCCTTTCAAACGAGGGGACGGGGGCGGAGGGGCAAGCAAAGAGAAAGAGAGAAAAAGACACACCAGGCAAACAAACGCCGTAATGGGGCAACTTGAAGTCAAGCCTGGGATAGAACGCGAAATCCTGGCTTTCAGACTCGGCTGTGCTACTAACTTGCCTGACTTTCCCTGTTTAAAAAATTGTTGTGGGGGAAGGGTTGGACTAGGTGAACTCTAATAGACTCCTGGACCTGGCGCGGACGAGGGATTTAGGGGAAAGTGCGCCGTATTCCCCGCGAGCCTCCCCGGGCGGCCCCCCCTCGCCGGGTGAATCCCCGGCGGCCCGAGCGGCGCAGGCAGCGATCCTGGCTGCCGTCGGGGCCGGCAGCTTCCTGGAAAGTTACTTCTCGTTGGAGTCGGCGATAGGCAGAGTGTTCTGTGAAATCCGCTGAGTTGAGATCGACTGTGTTCCGGGAATGAGAGGGCTGTGCCATTCCCCTCACTGCCCCCTGCCTTGACAGCGTAACAGGAAAAAAAAAAAAAAAAAGGGCACACATAATGTTAGCTACTGAGGTGCACTACAAGTTTTACTTGAATGTAACCAAATTCACGGCTATCGCCGGGGCTCCGCCGCGCCTGCGGGGGGGCTTCGAGGTGGACGCGCTGCGGTGCAAGCAACACGCCCGGGGGTGGGCGGTCCCTAGCAGACAGGTACGGTGTGATGGGGGTGGGCCAATCTGCGGATCTGCGCCGGCTTGCCCGGCTGCAGTGTGCCCTTGTGTGTGAACAAGAGAAGAGGGCCACCTCTGGAGGTGGGAGGAAAAGGATGGGATCTTTTCATATAGGCTGGCTTAGCCCTTCCCATCTCTTGTCTCTCTTTGCCTTTCTGTTGTCTTCTTTACCTTTGCCTTTTTTTTTTTTTTAAAGGGGAATTCCCTCGTTTTTCATCAAGCCCTTTAAAGGATCTGCCTTCTCAAGGTGCCTCGTTTACACAGGGAAAGCGCCAAAGGAGAGAAAGTGTATGGGGGTGGAAAAGACCAGTCTAACTTTCACTTGGTGGTTACTGCGGCTGGGGCTGGGATGGTGTCGGGAAAGGTCTGGACTCTTGCAGATGTCAGTTTCTTCTTGACACCTCTGCTCTCTTGGTTGCTTCTGTGGAAGGAGTCTTGTGCTGACATTGGTGGGATGGCTGAAGCTAGTAGGCAGGGTTCCTAGCAGGCTTTGCTTGGAATTAGTTCTGAGATCCTGGGAAAGACTTATCTCATGCAGCCTCACTCTCCTCCCAGTAAATGGTGGCTATTATAAGGATCAGACACAAAAATGGATGAGAAACAGCTGAGTGGTCTGTGAAACGCAAACCAAATGCTAGTGGTGCTCCCACACCTGCAGCATCTAGAGGGTGGCATCATTGCCCACACCCACCATGACTGACATACTCAATGGTTTGGGGGGTTCCTAAGATAAAGCTAGCTTGGAAAGGAGTGCACTTAATAAGGGGAGGGGCCTTAGTGTATGTGCATTATTTGGTCAAGCCAGGCGAGAGGTTTACAGTGGAAAGTGCCCAGCCAACAACCTGACTGCCAGTGGACCCAGGGGGCTTGTTTAGTTTGTTTGTTTCATTCCACATCAGGAGTGAGTCATTGCCACTTGTCAAGGTGAAATGGCAAATCTCCACTTCCTGTGGTTCCTAGAGTCTGTGTGACTGGAAATCCACAAGCGAGAGGGTGGTTGAAGCTGGTTAAAGGAGAGCCTTAAGTATTCCAGTGTTGTTGAGGGATCTCTTCCATAGGGGAAGAGGAGAAGGTTTATAAATAAACCTCACATGTGTCTGCAGTATTCCTTTTCCAAGGAGACAATCTTTGAACTTTGGTTAGGACCCATTCCATGTATCTCTCTTTGCCAATCCAAGTTCGGATGGGGAGAGGAGGAAATAGGTTCTTTTGTCTTTTTCTATCCTCTCTCTTCCCCCGTTTCCTTCCCCGCCTCCACTTACTCACATGCACACATTAACCTTGAAGCCTATGAGATTGAGTGACTGGCACTTGGGACCACAGAGAAATGTCAGAGTGTTTGGTTACAGACTCAAGGAAACCTCTCATTTTAGAGTGCTCATTTGGTAAGACTCAGCAGCCTGGAATGGGGGCAAAGTGTCTGTGTGGGGGAAGTAACTCAGAAATGAGATTCACCCACATCAGGGTGCTGTCTTGCATGTTCTACAGCACGTAGGCTGATTTGGAAAGGGGACAAGAATTTGAGCCAGAAGACCTAGGGCTGGGTCAATCACCGTTTATGTGGCCCAGTATGACCTCCTTGGCCTCCGGCCCCTTTACCCAGAAAATAGCTCTGAAAAGCTACATTTTAAAAAAGACGAGTTGGGGGACGGTTCAGATATTGTTTTGTTTCTGCAGCCCATGTGATCATAAGTGAGTCTTTCACCTAGACTTTAAATGATTTTGTTTTAGAGAAACCAATTTGGAGAGGGTCCGTATTTCTTGAGTGCTCCCTGGCCAGTTCTCAGCTAAACCACACAGTTAAATCTCTCACCAGCAGGGGGAGGCACAAACTTGGAAGTTTGTGGCACTATATCTGATCTTAGACCCAGGAGAGATGGGATTAGAAACTGAAAAAGAACAAAAGAGTAGATAAACCATCTCAGGTTGGATTCTGCAGATTCCTTATTTAGTCTTAAGTGCTTCACACAGTCAGGAAATGCTGCCTGGCTGTTTGTCCTGGGCAAGCCACTTGAACTCAATTTTGTCCTCTGTGAACAAAGGATAGAGATATTGACCTTGTTGGTCTTGTGGAATCATTCTAAGTTTGAAAGATAGTATTTTAGCAGGTTTTGAAAAGCATCTGGAGTTTTTAGGCCCCTAAGGATCATTTCATTAATATTGAAAGAAGCACTTTTCTTATTTTTTTTCTTTCCCATAAACTCAATTACCTTTGGATGGCATACATTTTTTACTTTGAAAAAGGAATTAAATGTGTATATATGTATGTAATTAATGTATGAAATTGTATTCTGAGTACTCAAGGTAAAAACATTATTGTCGCGTAGCTTCGGGTGCCTGTTGTTTCTGTAAGAGCCGAGCTGGATAAAGTGTTTGCTCACTTGTGGTAAAACCGCACCAGCTGGCAGGCTGCAACTATCAGAGTCAAACTAAATATGTGTGTCCTAAAATAAGACTATAGTGGACAATCTTACATTCATTAAATCAATTTCTGCTTGGTTTTTCTCTTCCCTGCAGGTTTTAAGCAAAATTTTAGACTGTGAATCAAGGCACTGGGTAAGTAAATTGAATTATACGATTTACAGTTTTATGGACAAACTGTTTCTTTTGACTTTGCCAGTGCATGTGTCTGTGAACGGTGCCACTTTTCTTTAGATGAGAGAAAGGACAGCTGATTGCCTCTCCATCACACCCACCACCCGCCCCCCATTGCCCCTGCATTTGACTATCTTAATACGGTCATGTGACCTTACTTGTTGCTTGGTTCACAGTAATTTTGCTGCCTACTATGCACCAGCAGTTCTGACAGTTGCATTCTGACAATCCTGAAGTTTAGCAGGGGAGAGACAGATGGTGGCTAGGATGATGAGAGGAGATACTGATGAGAATAGCTATGATTTTTGAGAATCTAGTGTGGACCAGGCACATATCTCTAAGTTTTACCACTGCAGAGGAATTAGTACTCCCCATTTGGGGAAACTGAAGCCCAGACATCGTAAAACAACCTGTTTCAAGTTATACAGCCTGTGAAAGGTATGGCCCACGTGCTAACCTTCAAAGCATGCTTTCTCTCCCCTGTCACTCACTCACTGCCCCTCAATGTTGGCGGCGTGTTTGGTATGTGGAAAAAACGTTCGACAAATACTCATTCCCTTCCTCTTTCCCCTATAGGGTTTTCTATTAACAAGTCAGGTAAAGATGATTATCTCCTAGTATAGACGTGAAGAGAAATGCCCAGAGGTGGGCCATGAATTGTTCAAAAGCAAACACAAGGGAGCAGGCTGAGCCACCTGCTCTCACACTCCTGGTAAGAAGGAAACAGGTTCTGGAGGACTAACAGGATTTTGACCTTTTCTTTCAGGTGAAGAAAAATGGCCTCACCGGCTGACAGCTGTATCCAGTTCACCCGCCATGCCAGTGACGTTCTTCTCAACCTTAATCGCCTCCGGAGCCGTGACATCTTGACTGATGTTGTCATAGTGGTGAGCCGGGAGCAGTTTAGAGCCCATAAGACGGTCCTCATGGCCTGCAGGTAAGGGGTCTGGAAGTAGAAGGCAGATGATGGATATAAGGGGAGCAAAGGTGCTGGCTGCCAGGGTGGAGGGTGGGCCTCTTGCAGTGTTTGGGGCCACATCTCATTTGTCTCTAGGTCCCCAGCACATGGCCTGGCAGAGTGGGTCCCCAGGCAGCAAATGAATGAATACACTTTTAGAAAAGAAAGCGTTTCCATTCTGTGGGAATAGAGGGAGAAGAAATCAGATGCTGTCTCCAGAAGAGATGTGTTTAGGGCAAACGGAATGACTTTAATTAACCAATGGGAAAAAAATGAAAAGTGAAAGTGAGTTTTTAAATATTTCTAGCAAGTTAACTTTGAGATCTTTCGCTCTTTTTTTCTGTGATTGTATTTATTTATACTATGATTATATGTCCGCGGGTGTTTCAGAGAATATCTAAGTTGGTGAAAGTGAGCTAGCTAATTCTTCATATTTGTCAAGTGTTCAAATGTTCAGAGCAGTTTTACATTCCATAACCTCCCTGGATTTTCAAAGTGGCCTGTATTATGGATGGCATGATTAGCTCTATTTTATAGATGATAAGATGAAGATGTTTATAGGTGAGCTGATGAGAGTCAGGAATCTTGATTGCAAGTAGAGGACATACAGAACAGCTACAACAAGCACCTTTAAAAAAAAAAGTGGAAAAGTTTATAGAGAGTTAAAATAATAGATGACACTAACCAAATGCTTACTGTGTTCAGGCATCAGTTTGTCCCGTTTACATTTTCATTCTTGCCACAACTGTGTAAGGGAGACATTGTCATTCCTGCTTTGCAGATAAGGAAACCAAGGCACAGAGAAGTGAAGTCTCTTACCCAAGGTTTCATAGTTACTTACTAAAGTCTAGTAAGTCTAGCTCATTTCTGGCAACATGCTCAGGAAGAGTAGAATCCAGATGACAGTCCAGAATTCTGGCCTCTCCCTGCATGCTCTTTCCTGAACCTGACATCATGGTACCAGGAGGTATAGCTTGACACTGACTTGGCTCTCCTGGGAGTATTGACCTTTGATGGACTTTTAGAAAATAATCTATGGACTTTTAGAAAATCAGTAAACTATAGATATCGGTATCATTTTATTTGTTTGTCATCAGTACCCAATTTGCTTCTAAAAAATGCAATAAGATTTTTAGAATAAGGATAATGTGGTGGAGCTAGAAAGGAAATGCTTATCGCAAAGAAGTAAACTAAAAATAGTTACTGCAAATGAGTGCTAAATTTAACTCTGGTAATCTGTGCAATGAAGACCAAAAGGAATACAGGTTCTGTGACTTTGAGAAAATTACTTGACCTCTTTGATCTTAGTTCCCCCATTGGAAAACGGAGAGAAGGATAGAATCTATCTTACAAGGTTGTGAGAAACACAGGAGAGTAGACGTAAAGTGCTTAATGACTCTCTGGCATTGAGTAAACTCTCCATAAATGGCAGCTATTGTTAACTTGCATGGAAGGTCCAGAGCTAGGTCCAGGGAAAAGGGGCTTAGCGCCCCCTGCTAACCATAATTGATGACAGTTTCTGTAATTGATGTCTACTATAGTGAGACATTCCTTTGTTTTACAGTGGCCTGTTCTACAGCATCTTCACAGACCAGTTGAAATGCAACCTCAGTGTGATCAATCTGGATCCTGAGATCAACCCGGAGGGGTTCTGCATCCTCCTGGACTTCATGTACACATCTCGGCTCAATCTGCGGGAGGGCAACATCATGGCCGTGATGGCCACAGCTATGTACCTTCAGATGGAGCATGTTGTGGACACTTGCCGGAAGTTCATCAAGGCCAGGTGAGCTGCCACCCGGATGGAGGCCTTGGAGATGGAGGGGATCACAAAAGATCAGTGACCCTTGATAGTGCATGAATGTAGAAAAAGTAATCCTCTGTGATACGCCACAGCCTACTTTCCATTGCTTCTGCACACTCCTGCTATTCAGATATGTCATGTGCATCTCCACTTCTTGCTTCCTTCCATTCACTTGATTGACCCTTTCCTCCCACCCATCCTGTTGACCATGCCCGGATGCCAGCTTCTTCATTGTGCAATAATCACTTTGCTCTTTCCGCAGCTTTTCAGTTGTTTCCCAGAGCCCTTTGTATTCCTGTTAGACTTTGCTTCTCTTTCACGATTTGCATGCGTGTTTTTGTTCTCCTTTAGGCTTCCATTGTAACTATTTACATACTTAGTTCCCCCACCGGAATGTGGGCTGCTATACTCATCTCTTATGTCACTCTGCTCCTAAACGAGAGAATGTTTACTGAATTACATTGGGTTCACTGGGTCTAACCCCCTACCTGGGATCTGGTGAGATAGGACAGTCACTGAAAGATGAGAAACCTGAGAGCCAAAAAAGTGAAGAGCTTTGCTAAGTGTAACAGACACTTAGGCCTTGACTTCTGTAGAATCGTTTGATTCAGCTTCTCTAGGGTGATCGTAGCCCTTCTCCAACAGAAAGGTTTCCAGCCTCTGTTTGAACATCTCCAGGAGCAAGGAACTCATTGTTCCCAGAACCACGCAGTTCTACCGTGGACAGTTTGAAAGTTGAAATCTGGCTCCTTTAACCTTCATTCCTTGGTTCTACCTCTGTTAACTGCAATCAGACAGAGCTGGCCCACTTTTCGCCCACGTAATGTCCCTTCAAGTACAGGCAGCTTGAGCTCTTTGTCTCCTGTGGGTGATCATGGTGGCAAGATCATTTATAAGTGCTTTCCCTGGGTCCAGCCTTGTGCTGGGAGCCTTCAGTAACTAGCTCCAGGTCACGGAGCTGCTGAGTGGCACCACGGGGACTAGAAACCAGGTTCTGTTGCTGCAGAGCCAGGGCTTCCCACCCTGGCACCTGCTGCCTCTTCTCCAAAAGGAAACTTCCCTATGACTCCAGGTATCTCACAGGGTGAGTTCCTTCTTCACAAGCACCAGTTTGACAATGACCCTCCAAACATGTGACACCAGCATGCTATACTCATGCTAAACTTCATCCCTGAAGCTCAGGTTTCACATGTGTAAAATGGAAACAATAATGCCTTCTCAGCCTTCCTTGCAGGATTCTGTAGTGATGAAATGAGATAAGGGCTCCAAAAGCTTTCCATTTTATAATAGCAGAATAATTAGAGATTCACATGTATACAAACATATGGGACTTACACAAAATCACACCTGAACAGGCACTGATTGTGTGGCTAATTCACTTAGCTTCTCTGGGCTAGATTGCTAGACTTTTAGCAGAACTGCCTTGTAACTGCAAGTGTTTCCGTAGTCCAGGGCCACTTTGCCTATGTCTAGCTGACCCCCACGCCTGTGTGGGTTTCATAGGCCAGTGTCACTTGGAAGGTTCTGATTAGGAGGCCGGGGTCTTCTCTCTGTTTCCCTCCTGCAGTGAAGCAGAAATGGTTCCTGCCATCAAGCCTCCCCGTGAAGACTTCCTCAACAGCCGCATGCTGATGCCCCAGGACATCATGGCCTATCGGGGCCGGGAGGTGGTGGAGAACAGCCTGCCACTGAGGAATGCCCCTGGATGTGAGAGCAGAGCCTTTGCCCCCAGCTTGTACAATGGCCTGTCCACACCGCCAGCCTCATACCCTGTGTATGGCCACCTTCCAGTCAGCAGCTTCCTTTTCTCTGATGAGGAGCTCCGGGATGCCCGAATGCCTATAGCCAACCCCTTCCCCAAGGATCGGGCCCTCCCCTGCGACAGTGCCAGGCCAGTGCCCAGTGAGTACAGTCGGCCAGCCATGGAGATCTCCCCCGGAGTGTGCCACAGCACCATCTACTCGCCCAAGGAGGCGGCTCCTGAGGAGGCGCGGAGTGACATGCACTACAGTGTGGCCGAGGGCCCCAAGCCTGCTGCACCCTCAGCCCGGAGTGCCCCGTACTTCCCCTGTGACAAGGCCGGCAAGGAGGAAGAGCGGCCCTCCTCGGAAGATGAGATTGCCCTGCATTTCGAGCCCCCCAATGCACCCCTGAACAGGAAGGGTCTGGTTAGCCCACAAAGTCCCCAGAAGTCTGACTGCCAGCCCAACTCACCCACGGAGTCCTGTAGCAGCAAGAATGCCTGCATCCTCCAGACCTCTGGGTCCCCGCCGGCCAAGAGCCCCACTGACCCCAAAGCCTGCAACTGGAAGAAGTACAAGTTCATCGTGCTCAACAGTCTCAACCAGAACGCCAAACCGGAGGGGCCTGAGCAGGCAGAGCTGGGCCGCCTTTCCCCTCGAGCCTATGCTGCCCCGCCAGCCTGCCAGCCACCCATGGAGCCCGATACCCTTGATCTCCAGTCCCCAATTAAGCTCAGCACCAGTGGAGAAGACTCCACCATCCCACAGGCCAGCCGGCTCAACAACATCGTCAACAGGTGATTTCAGAGGCAGTCGGGACTTGGGGCCAGGGCCCATCACTTCTGATGGATGTAGAGGTTGTGTTCTCTTGTCTGACATGCTGAATGTACTGGAGGTGTGGGCTAAAGCCTATTGACTGAATTAGCCTAAGTAAGGAAGGTCCTTAAACTTCGGTATATTTTCATAGTGAGAGAGAGAATTTCCCCTCCATGGTAGATGAGCAAGAATCCCAAGCTCCTGAGGTCTTGGTCTCAGTATGGCACAGGGCATCCTCCTGCTGTCTTGGACGGAGGATGGCCATGGACAGCAGCACCGAGGGGAGGGAACTGAGCCTGGGAGTGAGGTTTGGGCTCCATGTGACCCCCATCAGTGATCTTGGTATGTCCGCTGTTTGAAGGGAGGCTTGGGGATGAGCAGCTCTGTGGTTCATGATCTCAAGTGGCCTCTGGGCTGCCCTGAGCACAGGGAAGAGGGATGCATGGAGGCCAAATGGAGACTCTGCCCTGCTCCATCTGCTGAGGCCCTTTCCTCCTGCCCACAGGTCCCTGACTGGCTCCCCCCGAAGCAGCAGCGAGAGCCACTCGCCGCTATACCTGCACCCCCCCAAGTGCACGTCCTGCGGCTCGCAGTCCCCGCAGCATGCAGAGATGTGCCTGCATGCCGCTGGCCCCACGTTCCCCGAGGAGCTGGGAGAGACCCAGTCTGAGTACTCAGATTCCAGCTGCGGTGAGTCCCTTCCCTGCCCTGGCCTCTGCTCCAGAGGTTTGTGTGTCTATTCACTGATTGGAAGGAGCCCCGCATTGGAAGTCCATTGGCATTTAACTCACCAGCCCAGATTCCCACTCTTGGAGACCTTATGTAGGGAATGAGACTGACCAAAGCAAGGGATGAAGAATCTGAGTTATTCTTGGGGAATAGAGAAGGATCACACAGCTCTCTCAGCTTCCTTCCAGCAAAACTAGCAATGGGGCTGGCTACCACTAGCTTCCAGAGCCTTCTCAGACCTTCTGGACCCAAACTGATTGTATGCATACTAGTTCACCTTGCTAGACTGTACATTCTAGAAGGAGAAGCATCTGCCTTATTCATGCTTGTGTTTTCCACAGGGCCTAATGAGTCTAGCACGGAGTAGGCACTCAGTTAATATTAGCTGAATTTGATTCACCGAACAGATTGTTAATTGACATTTTTGGATAGTTTGTGATTGGCACCCCCAGTTTTCCCCTCTTCCCCCAGCTCTGGCTCCAGTAGGGTAGCCCAGCAATACTTCTTTTAGGGGTAAAGTCACCATGATATGTCATTTCCAAATTGTTAAGACAAAAGAAAAAGATGAGTTCCTTACACTGAGAGGCTTGGCACAGGGCCATGGGCCAATAGTTGGGAGAGCAGGGAGGGACTGTCCCATCCTGGCTCCCTGGCTGTTCGCTCTACACTCCAGTTCTTTTTCTCTGGGCCTCTGTTTCTACTCCCACCATCATCTTTTGTCTCCCTATCTCAGAAGTGCTTGGGAGACGTAAAGTCTAGATGGGCACAAGGGTGACCACAGTCATTGTTAATTCCTCCTTCGATGACCTCAAAGTATTTTTGACTCTGAGATTCGTATCTTACATTCCTGTGATGCTTGATGTTATACAACATGCTTCTGTGAGGTAGGCAGGACAGGGGTTTATTATCCTGATTTTGAAGATAGAGACACAGACAGAGGCTGTCTTACCTGAGGGCTTCTGTGCATGAATGTAAGCTGGTACAGGCCATGTGGGTACCTTGGGTGTGAGTTTCCCTTTTCTACCTTAATATTTGAATCTGTCTCCTTTCTCGGTTCCATGACTGAGACCCTAAACACTAAGAAAGAGGGAATTCTCACAGGCCCTTTGCTCTGGGCTCCCATGAACAATGGGCAGACGGGGCACTGGGGGCTCAGTTTGGCCCTGGGGGTGGCTCCAGAGGAGAGGCCATGGAGCCCCACCTCCCTTTCTTGACGTGCTGACCCTGGTGTTCCCCTCACCCTCCGACAGAGAATGGGGCCTTCTTCTGCAATGAGTGTGACTGCCGCTTTTCTGAGGAGGCTTCCCTCAAGAGGCACACGCTGCAGACCCACAGTGACAAACCCTACAAGTGTGACCGCTGCCAGGCCTCCTTCCGCTACAAGGGCAACCTCGCCAGCCACAAGACCGTCCACACGGGTATGGCTCTGTAACCCATCCCCAAGCTCGCCAGGGTTCCCCGGGGCAGAACAGGGCAAGGATTCTAGGGAAAGCAGCGTGGGGCTTTGGGGCCTGGTGGGGTGAGGTAGGGAGCAGGGATTGTCCTGGCCTGAGTCTAGGCCTGGCCTGTCACGTCTCGGCTTAGTGACCCAGCCATTCTGTGTTCCCTTTGTCTTTCCTTTGAGATGCTCTGTGTTGCTTCACCTTCACTGGGGTCAGAAGTGTTCGTCTTACTATACAGGGGATGAACCTTGGCTGAGAGAGGCAAAGACAGGTTTGTTTTTATAAACCAGAAAAACACTAAAGCCTCTCCAGTCTCTCCAAGGGCTTGTTCCTTATCAGCTCACATTCCTTCACCAGGTAGCATCTCATAACCTGATTGTTGTCCAAAGTTGCCTCTCTCCTGGAATTTTAAATGGGCCCATTATCCCAGAAACTTTCCATGAAGGAAGACGTGGCCCTTCTATTGGTTTCCTCTGTCTGAGCATCTACTCCAACTCAGGCCCCAGCTCTCTTGCAAATAGAATCCAGCTGTAGTTGCCGCAAGCAGAAAGGAAAAGCATGTTTTTTCTCAAAGACAAACTAGAGCAGCCTGAGTGTTACCTCTCTGAGGAATGGGTTGACTGAATCCGCCTTACCCAAGGGAAGAGCTAGCAGAGCCTTCCTGGGTCATCTCAACTCATCCCTCGGGCGCCAGAGAGGGAAACTGAGGCCCAGAGAAGGCAAGTAACATATCCACATCCTGAAGTTAGATCATCCTGATGACAAAGCTGGTTCCTGGGACCTCAGTTCCTCCCTGACCCATGCCTGACATTATCTCTCCTCCTCCATATCACCACCTGCTTCTTGACCCCGGTCATGAGTGAGGTGTGCTGATGTGTGTGTGAGAGAGGGGTAGCAGGTAGGGGTGGCAGGTCCCTGACACCTCTCTCTGACCCCTTCCAAGGGAAGGAAAGCCGAAGTGGCACAAGGAAGGGCCAATTGCTTTGCAATCCAGGGCTCAGGGACTGTGGGAACTTTCTCTAATTATGGCTTTCCTGTTCTCTCTGCAACAGGTGAGAAACCCTATCGTTGTAACATTTGCGGGGCCCAGTTCAACCGACCGGCCAACCTGAAAACCCACACCCGAATTCACTCTGGAGAGAAGCCCTACAAATGCGAAACGTGCGGAGCCAGATTTGTCCAGGTGAGCAGGGGGCGTGGGCCAAGGACCCCCAACCCAGTGTGCTGATAAGAGGCTTCAGGGGGTCTGCAGCCCACCTCAACCAAGCCTCTCAGTTTGTTTGCTCTTCGCTCTTCCATGCAGGTGGCCCACCTCCGTGCCCATGTGCTCATCCACACTGGTGAGAAGCCCTATCCCTGTGAAATCTGTGGCACCCGATTCCGGCACCTTCAGACTCTGAAGAGCCACCTGCGAATCCACACAGGAGAGAAACCTTACCATGTACGTGAGCCTCTTGTGGCCACTGGCTGGCCTGAGAGGGGCGGGGAGGTGGAGGGCTGGGGCCACAGGACTGCTCGCTTCAATCTCAGGCATGCAGTGGGATGACCACTGAACTCTCATGGTCCTAAAACCAGATTTCAGTCTGATTTTCAAAGACAACCAGCTTGAGGTTGGCCTGAGTCTTAGTTTGTGGTGGTTGTTGTGCAGTTGCTGAGTCATGTCCAGCTCTTTGTGGCCCCATAGACTGAAGCATGCCAGGCTTCCCTGTTCTTCACTATATCCCAGAGTTAGCTCAAATTCATGTTCATTGAGTCAGTGACGCTATCTAACCTTGTCATCCTCTGACGCCCCCTTCTTTTGCTTTCAGTCTTTCCCAGCATCAGGGTCTTTTGCAGTGAGTAAGCTCTCCACACCAAATGGCCAAAGTATCGGAGCTTCAGCTTCAGCATCAGTCTTAGCTTGCTCATCTTTAAAGTTGAGGGTATTGGGCTAGGTAATCCAGGCCTTAAGAAAGAGGTCTGGACTATGGTTACATAGACATCAGAGTCATTCATTCCTTCTACAAACACTTACTGAGTGCTTCCAGCTGTCCCTAAACTGGGCTAGATGTCTACTTCAGACGAGCTAAAGTGTTTGAAAAGAAGCAGTCACAGATGAGGAGGGGAACCAGAGAAAGGTGGTGATAAAAGGGGGAAAAAACTAGAGAAAAGACAGCTGCAAATGACCAGAATCAAGAGGCCATGATCAGGCCACTGGAATCAGTGTTCTAGAGTGGAGTCTTGACTAACTATGGCTTATGGGTTAATTTTTGAAATCCCACGAGCTAATAATGGTTTTTATACTTTTACATGGCTAAAAATATCAATAATATTTTATGACATGCAAATTATATAAAATTTAAATTTCAATGTCCATAAAGAAGGTTTTGTTGGCACACAGCTAGGCTCACTTGTTGACGTATGTCTCTGGCTGTGTTCACGCTACAGTGCAGAGCTGAGTAGTTATGTCAGAGCGTGTCAGGCCCACCAAGTGTGAAATATTTACTGTCTGGCTCTTTACAGAAACAGCTTGCTGATCTCTGCTGTAAAGTGGAAAGATACTGGCCAGGGAGCTGAGATATCTGCATTCTTATTTGGACTTTGGCAATGACCCTTTTTAAGGCTGTGGGCAAACCCCGACCCTCTCACTGGGCCGTAGTCTTCTTTCTCTATGAAATGGTGAGAATGAGGTAGATGAGCAGGTTTCCAACTGTGCTGTTTCAATCACTGAGGTTCTGAAACCCTGCAGGGCAGGACTGGAATGATATAGCAGCCTGTTTCCCTTTGCAGTTTCCATTTAATTTGAAGAAAAGAATCCCATGTCCTACAAGTGTAGAAACAACTGTTATAGGTGAGGCTGGCTTTGCTGAATTTATGACATCTCTGTAGGTAGTGATGGACACAAGGCTGAATAAAGGAATGGTTAACCCATATCAAAATGTTAACCTGAGAAGGTGGTTATTTTCATTCACTTGTTTATCGCTCCTTGAGTGAATATCTTCTCACCTGATTTTGTTCTTGGGCAAATTAATTATCTTCTCAGTACCTTAATTTCCTCATCTGAGCCTGATAATAGTGCTCACTTCACACAGTTATGTTAAATTAATGGATTCCCGGAAGTGTTCAGAACAGTGCTTGCCACATAGTAAGAGTCCAGTACGTATTTGCTGTTATAATTATTTGCTGGACATTTAGATGCACAGGATATCAGAGTTGAGCGACCTTCAGAGTGTACTGACTCAGTCCCTTGCAGGAAAGAAAGCCAAGGCTCAGAGAGAAATGCCATGCTCAGGGCACATGGCAGTGGGTCGCCCAGGTATGAGGGGCCCGTGTCTCCCAAGACTGGGGCTCTTTATACTCACTGCACACCTGTTTTATTTCTTTCTAAGTTTATTTCCATTTTTGCTTTAAGACATATTCCCTATATGAATGTATTTTATTATAGTTTTATTAGAGAATAGTTTTAGATTTGTGGAAAAGTTGCAAAGATAGCACTGAGATACCATATGTACGCAATTTCCCCTGTTATTAAATCTTATATCTAGGGTACATTAACCACAACTAATGAATCCATACTGGGTATGTTATTATTAACTAGAATCCACACTTTATTTTTACTTTCTTAGTTTTTACTTGGGCTCCCCAGGTGGTGCTAGTGGTAAAGAATCCTCCTGCCAATGCAGGAAAGGCAAGTTCAGTCCCTGGGTCAGGAAGATCCCCTGGAGGAGGGCATGGCAACCCACTTCAGTATTCTTGCCTGGAGAATCCCATGGACAGAGGAGCCTGGTGGACTAGGGTCACAAAAAGTCGGACACGACAGAAACAGCTTAGCAGCAGCAGCAGTTTTGGCCTAAAACATTTTTCTGTTTCAGGATTATATCAGGGTACCACATTACATTTAGTCATCCACTTTATTTTTAAAGAACTTTTCCACTAAAATTATTATCACCCATTCTTGGAATCAAAACGAGAAACAGCTTCACTTGCTAATGGCTTGTTAGCTGATCTGAGGTCTATGTGTGCAGATGTGCTCCGTCACTTCAGTTGTGTCCGACTGCTTGTGACCCTATGGACTGCAGTCTGCTAGGCTTCTCTGTCCTTGGGATTTTCCAGACAAGAAAATGAGTGGGTTGCCATGCCCACCTCCAGGGGATCTTCCTGACCCAGGAATTGAACCAAAGTCTCTTGTACTGGCACGTGGATTCTTTACCACTAGTGCCACCTGGGAAGCCCTCTAAGACACATACACTAAGGTAAAGGAATATAACTGCCTTTTAAAAGCATATCTGAGATTTCCAGAATTTTCATTTGCAAAATTCAGACTGTTCTAATCCATTTGTCCAAATACATTCAGATGTACCGCATAATTGCCTAAGAGGTATATTTACAGGTACTGGGAAGATTACAAAGTTTAGTGAGAAGTAGTCATCATTGTCAAAGCATTCTGCATCTTAGAAGGATGGTAATTTTTGGGATGCCAAGGCTTTTTGGCATTAAGTGGCAAGGCTGGAAATCTTACAGAGGTCAAAGGAAAGGAACTATTTTCACCTTAGAAAGATTCAGGAAAACTTTAAAAATTAGAAGAGTTTGCATCTGAACTGCATTTTTGGTTTAGACTTGAATTTGTTGAGTTAGAGCAGGGAAATGAATCTCAAGCAGGGGAAGAGCGTGACCAAGACTTTGGAAAGCAGGGAAGAGACATTTGCACAAAAAGCGTACTTGTCCCTTAGCAGAAGCCAGCATTTCTGGGGGCTCTCACCTGCCCACAGGAGGGAAGGGAAGAACTGCCCCATCCCTGGAAGGGAGAATCTCCTTCTCAAGGTCCTTGAGAAATGACACGTTTCCTGAGTGGATGACTTAACAGTTTGCCTCTGGTTCTCCCCCAGTGCGAGAAGTGTAACCTGCATTTCCGTCACAAAAGTCAGCTCCGTCTTCACTTGCGCCAGAAGCACGGCGCCATCACCAACACCAAGGTGCAATACCGCGTGTCCGCCACTGATCTGCCGCCGGAGCTCCCCAAAGCCTGCTGAAGCATGGAGTGTTGATGCTTTCCATTCGAGCCCCTTTTCGGAATCTACCCAAAGGATACTGTAACACTTTACAATGTTCATCCCGTGATGTAGTGCCTCTTTCATCCACTAGTGCAAATCCTAGCTGGCGGGGGCGGGGTGGGGGGAGGGGCGGGGGACGGGGCGCCAAGGCAGCTCCCCTTCCCCCACTGCCGTAAAACTTTAAGAAAATAATATTGCTTCTTCTCCTATGTGTACGGCGAACCATGTCAGCAAAAAGCAAAATCATTTTATATATCAAAGCGGGGGAAGTACGCAAAAGTTCTGACTTGACTTAGTCTGCAAAATGAGGAATGTATATGTTTTGTGGGATCAGATGTTTCTTTTGTATGTAAATGTGCATTCTTTTAAAAGAAGAGACGTCGGTATGTTATCAAAGAGAGGGCTTTAATTTTTTTAACCAAAGGTGAAGGAATATATGGCAGAGCTGTAAATATATAAATATATATATATAAAATAAATATATATAAACTTAAAAAAGATATATTAAAAATATAAAACTGCGTTAAAGGCTCGATTTTGTATCTGCAGGCAGACACGGATCTGAGAATCTTTATTGAGAAAGAGCACTTAAGAGACTATTTTAAGTATTGCATCTGTATAAGTAAGAAAATATTTTGTCTAAAATGCCTCAGTGTATTTGTATTTTTTTGCAAGTGAAGGTTTACAATTTACAAAGTGTGTATTAAACAAACAAAAAGAACAAAAAAAGCTGCGGAAGGAAAAAACATGTAGTTTTGTTCTAGTTATCGGTTTGTATATACCTGTACAACGTGTCCTACGGTGCCTTTTTTCATGGAAGTTTTCAACAGGGGACGACCGCGCCATCCCTTTTGGAAGTGTGGGCAGACACAGGGACTTGGAGTTGTCACTAACTAAGCTCTCTTTGGGAATGTTTGTCTCATCACATTCTGCGTCATGCTTGTGTTATAACTACTCCGGAGACAGGGTTTGGCTGTGTCTAAACTGCATTACCGCGTTGTAAAATATAGCTGTACAAATACAAGAATAAAATGTTGAAAAGTCAAATCGGTTTGTTCTGTATTTTTTCCTTGTGCTGGAGTCAGGACTTGAATGGGTCTGGTTCCCCAGCTCTTCACCTGGGTGGGCAGTGCTCATGGAGGGCAGGGAAAGACTGAGGCTGGGGTTTGCATCTGGTTGCTGGGCAGGGCCCACCTTCAGCTCTTGGCAGAAGGATGGACCGCAGATGCCAGATTCGCCCAGGTTGGGGATCTTGAATGGACCTCTTGCCTCTTATCTCTGGCTGGTTCCCTCCTTTTTCTGTTTTTTTTTTGTTTGTTTGTTTGTTTTTTTTTTAACTGTCTTCATTCACTTTATTTTTCACTCAGAGCTCTAGGCTGAACTTAAAATGAATGACCTCAGTTCTAGCCCTTCTGAGACCAATGTGTGGGTCCTTTCCTCCTCTGGGTCTTAGAGAGTTTGCTCATTCTGTGCAGTGAGAAGGGGCATCTTGCCTCCTGGCTTCATAAACAGTTTCTCTCTCCTGGGGTCCAGGGACAGTATGGGAAGCCTCAGCTTCGACTCTTGCCTTCCTCACCCTTGGTGCCCTTGGAGGATTTTTGCTGTCTGCTAGGTGATGGGTAGACATCTATAGACATCTATAGAAGCTTTATGAATCCCTATAGGCCAAGCCAAACCCCATCCCTGCAGAAGCGTCCTTTGCACCAAGAACTCTGGGGGGGAAGTCAGCCGCCTCTTCCTGACAACCATTACCCCTCTGAGTCCCTTTCCCACCCACCCCTGAGGGAATTGGATTAACTAGATTGTTTACGATTCCGTGATCCACCCTGGCTTGCTTTGGCACTGGTTTTATTTTACCTCAATCCCCCTCAGAAACCAAGTTTGACTGACAGGAACTAAGAATGGTGAGGACAAGTGTGGTCATGGCCGCCTGCCCAGAGGAGAAAGTCCTCACCGCCCTGTCCCGTTCCTGGGTGGCGGTGGCGGTAGGGGGGTGGGGACGTGAGGCAGAGCCTTCCCTGGGCCCTCAGGCCACTGTCTGGATGGTGGTGTCCCTTGGCAGTGCCTCTGCAGCAGGCTCCACGCACGTGCTGGGAAGCCTGCGGGAGCTGACCCCCCAAGGCTCCTGAGAGAACCTCAGAAAGTCACATTGCCTCTCTGCCAGCCACATGGCCGGCCTTGCAGCTCAGGTTTCCTTTGAAGATGACTTTAAAGGACTCACCAGCTCAAGGCCTCCGCTCACCCTGCTCTTTGAAAGGGGGGAAAATGATCCCTCTGCTCCCATAGACACTTGGCAGAAGAACTTACAAAACAGACAGCTTCAGGAATGACAATTCACAGGCCCGAGGGAGGCTGGCCCCAGGGCTGCTTGGCTCCCCAGGGGCCTCCGAGTTTGTTTACACATCATTACTGTTTAATAGAGAGAGAGGAGGCTGGGGCAGGCAGTATGGGTGGCATTCAAGTTCAAACAAAAGAGAAGATCAAACAGTAACTGCAGCCAATTGACAATCAATAACAGGTAAAAGGCAAACGTCTCTGAACAGTTAAGCTGCGGCAGAGGGAACACAGAATTTTTATTACCAAAGCGTGACTGGAGCACAGCTTTTCACAAATGCATAACTTCTAAAACAGAGTGTCTGATGCTTTTCTCTTGGTTGTAAGGTTTTGAGAGGAAAAGTTTCTAAGGACCAGCGTAGTGGTTGGAGGGTGGACCTGGAGAGAGGGGTTGGTTAGAATCAGCTTAGGAGCTGGAAGGATGGAGGATGGTAAGGATCACCTCGTTGAAATCTGTCCTTGACCCAGGAAGGGACTGAGGTGAAGAAACTAGGCTACTGTCACCCAGGGCACGGGGGGCAGAGGGTAGAGGGCAGGCTCCTGCCTCTGACCCCACCTGGAGGGAAAGAAGATCAGTAGAAACGAGAAAGCTGATGCAGGGACTTGTCCAGGGCCACACAGCTAAGATGTAGCCAACTAATCTGAGCTCTTACAACTGCTTGGTGCGAGTTCAATCACCTCTTTTTTGGGGGAAAAATGAGCTATTTCCTTTGAAATATGGGTTCATTTGCCTCTCTGTGTCACTCAGAGTAGTATATTTCTTAAATATGGTAATAACATCTGGCATTTGTGAGGCGCTTAGGATTTTCAAAGCACGTTGGTATCAGCAATCACATTCTATCTCATAACTACTCCTCAGAGTAGAGGTGTCGGGGGTGGGGAGTGGGGGGATACACACACCCACCTCAGAAACTCCAGAATAGCAGCAGTTCAAGTTACAGTGGAAAACCAGGGGCCATAATAACACATCAAACTGCACCTGCACACAGAATTTAAAAAAACAAAACAAAACAAAACTGCTTTGTCCCAGCCCGGACGGAGGAGTCAGACCTTGGGCAGCCACATCTCATACCACATGACCTACCTCCCTGATTTGTCTAAGGATGGACACAGGACCCCAGGGCAAAGTGCTGCCTGAGAGAGACAATGATGAGTTGGGCCACTAGAATCTTGTGTTCTGGGGATTTACAGTGACATTTGGAGACAACCAGCCAGTCCAGTGTTTCTCCAGTTTCAGTGATTTGTAATCCACTTTCATGATTCTGCTATCTCATCATACCTTAAACATTTATGTACTGCTGCTGCTGCTGCTAAGTCGCGTCAGTCATGTCTGACTCTGCAACCCCATAGACGGCAGCCCACCAGGCTCAGCCATCCCTGGGATTCTCCAGGCAAGAGTACTGGAGTGGGTTGCCATTTCCTTCTCCAATGCATGAAAGTGAAAAGTGAAAGTGAAGTTGCTCAGTCGTGTCCAACTCTTCGTGACCCCATGGACTGCAGCCTACCCAGGCTCCTCTATCCATGGGATTTTCCAGGCAAGAGTACTGGAGTGGGTTGCTATTGCTTTCTCTGACATTATGTACCAGTTTTCTTTAAATCAACTCACTTTCAAGATATAGTTCTCCCAACATAAATAAAAACAGAGAGTCATCATTCATAATAAAAATGTTCACTCCATGCCTTCTAGAAACTATATGTTCTATCAGAGGTATGTTTGGAAAACACTAAGAGAATTGGGATACGGAAAGAAAAGGAAAGTGATGCAGAGTGAAGCTGATCCCCTGGGGAGAAGCTGGATGTCATTAATGGCACCACAATGAGATCCCTGGACAAGGATTTTAACTAGAATGCCCTGTCACCACCAGCTTGATTTCTAGAAGATTCCATCTCTTTTATAACCACTTCCTAATAAGGTCTCTGCCTCTTCTATATCACCCATCACACTTGGCCTGGCTTGAGTGAGTCCCTGTTTCCTGGAACCAAAAGAGCACAGTTTACACATGTACCCAGGTTTGAGGTGTGTGCCATCAGAGAGACCATTTGGTACTCTCAGATTGGGTTCAGGGTTCTCAAAAAGAGGCTAAGGAATGCTATAATCCCTCCCATATAAGACACAAAGCATGGTCTACCCAATGTACTGTAACCACATGGAAAGACCATGTTCCTCCAATCCCTCAAAGCAGTGGCAGGAGGCTTCTCAAAGGCACACAGCTGCCGAGACCTAGTGGGTACCGGCAACACAGTCTCCAGGGTCAGGCACCTTCACTGAAGGAGGAAAGGCTTCAGCATCACTAAGGAAATGGCCTTCTAGAAAGGCAGGCGCTAAAGCAGGAGGGTCTTGGAGTCTAGGAAGAGCACTCAATGGGGTTTGGAACCCATAGAGAACTATCTTAACCCTAAGACTCTGGACAATGGAAACAGTGACAGACTTTATGAACTCCAAAATCACTGTGGAAAGTGACTGCAGCCACGAAATTAAAAGACACTTGCTCCTTGGAAGGAAAGTTATGACCAACCTAGATAGCATATTAAAAAGCAGAGACATTACTTTGCCAACAAAGATCCATCTAGTCAAGGCTATGGTTTTTATAGTAGTCATGTATGGATGTGAGAGTTGGACTATAAAGAAAACTGAGCACCAAAGAATTGATGCTTTTGAACTGTGGTGTTAGAGAAGACTCTTGAGAGTCCCTTAGAGTGCAAGGAGATCCAACCAGTCCATCCTAAAGGAAATCAGTCCTGAATATTCATTGGAAGGACTGATGCTGAAGCTGAAACTCCAATACTTTGGCCACCTGATACAAAGAACTGACTCCTTGGAAAAGACTCTGCTGCTGGGAAAGATTGAAGGCAGGAGGAGAAGGGTTTGACAGAGGATGAGATGGCTGGATGGCATCACTGACTCAATGGACGTATGAGTTTGAGTAAATTCCGGGAGTTGGCAATGGACAGGGAGGCCTGGCTTGCTGCAGTCCATGGGGTCACAAAGAGTTGGACATGACTGACTGAACTGAACTGAAGCCCCAGGAGTCTTGCCCCTTTGTTAAATGATTCTGACTCATGTAATCACAAGAAACTAACTTCTCTGTACCTCTAAGAGATGAGTTTCCTGGGTCCCTCCTCCTTTAGTACTTGCAACAGGCAGGTTAATTAAATAACAAGCATGCTTAGAATCAGAATCACAAAATAGCATGCCTGTACGGGCCATAGCGATTAGGATCTTAGTCTGAAGAAAGAAGTAAAAATGTTAGTCACTCAGTTGTGTCTGACCCTTTGTGACCCCAAGGACTGTAGCCCACCAGGCTTCTCTGTCTGTGGAATTTTCCAGGCAAGGACATGAGTTGGTTGCCATTCCTTTCTCCAGGGGATCTTTCCAACCTGGGAAATGAACCCAGGACTTCTGCATTGAAGGCAGATTCTTTACTGTCTGAGCCACCAGGGAAGCTTGGGATTCTGGGCTGTGTGTGTGCTAAGCCACTTCAGTCATGGCCAACTCTTTGAGACCCTATAGACTGAAGCCCTTGAGGCTTCTCTGTCCATGGGATTTCCCAGGCAAGAATACTGGAGTGGGTTGCCATGTCCTCCTCCAGGGGACCTTCCCAGGCCAGGGATCGAACCTGTGTATCCTGCATTGACAAGTAGGTTCTTTACCACTATCACCACCTGAGAAGCCCAGATTTTAGTCTATGGGTGCCGAAACCAGGGGAAAGGCAACAAGCTTAGGGCCACACCCAGAATTTTTAACCAAGAGGTCTCCTGACACCCAGGTGGTTTATAACATGGTCCCAGCGTCCACGGAGTGTGCAGTCACTTGGAAAGACAAAACATGGAGAAACATGGAAGTAAAATCACAAAGAAACATGAGACACGCCATTGTGGCTAAAAAATGATGTTCCTGACTATCGGGAGGGGAGAGGGGTGTGGCCTTGAGGATTCCAAAACGCTAGGAATGCAAGCTGCTCTTTAGGGCAGCACAGGGTAGCAGGCCTGTGGAGCTGGGGCTGGGTGGAAGCACTCCCGGGACTGGTGAAGTCCTCCTCTTTCTGTGGGACTGCAGTGCCTCCTTCCGACTGTGAAGATCTCCCCTCCTTGATGTCACTCATAGCAGCCATCTCTGGAGGTGGTAGGTTTGCTAGGGCTGCCTTAATAAAGCACCAAAAACTAAGTGGCTTGGACTCAGAAGTGGGTTGTCCCACAACTCTGAGATCGAGGAGTTGGCAGGCTTGCTTCCTTTTGAGCTCAGTGAAAAGAAAGCGAAAGTCACTTAGTCGTGTCCTACTCTCTGCAACACTGTGGACTATACGTCGATAGAATTCTCCAGGCCGAACATCAGAGTGTGTAGCCGTTCTCTTCTCCAGGGGATCTTCCCAACTCAGGGACTCAACCCAGGTCTCCCGCATTGCAGGCAGACTGTTTACCAGCTGAGCCACCAGGGAAGCCAAAGAATACTGCAGTGGGTAGCCTATCCCTTCTCCAGTGGATGTTCCTGACCCAGAAATCGAACCGGGGTCTCCTGCAGCTCAGTGAGGCAGGATCTTATACCAGTTCTCTCCTCTTGCTTCAATTAGTTTGCTGGAAACCCTTGTGACTCCTCGGCTGTAGAAGCGTCACCTTGATCTGTCTTCATCTTCACCTGGCATTCTCCCCGTGTGTATGTGTATGTATCTGTGTATTTCCCTTTTTAATACAGACACCAATCACATGGGAGTAGCACCCACCATACAGACTTCATCTCCACTAATTATATCTGCCAAGATCCTGTCTCCAAATCAGGTCACATTCTGAGGTACTGGGGGATTAGGATTTCAACATAAGAATGGGGGTATATACTTCAGCCCATGGCCTCCCAAGTGGTGATAGCAGTAAAGAACCCATCTGCCAATGCAGGAGATGCAAGAGACATGGGTTTAATCCCTGGGTTGGGAAGATCCTCTGGAGAAGGAAATGGCAACCCACTGCACTGTTCTTGCCTGGGAAGTCCCACAGACGGAAGAGCCTGGTGGGCTGCAGCACATATGGGGTCTCAAGTGTCAGGCGGGACTTGAGCGCACACAGCACAGGGGCAGCGATTCAGCACATGACAGGAATTATCCGTGAGAGGGGGTGGTGAGATGCTCTCAGAAGCAGCACCCCCCGCACGTCTTCTTTACACCTTCTCTTTACTGTCTGAGGGGCACAGGGCTTTGCACCCTGGCCTCAGTCATGTCACAACAAAGCACTGCAGGGGGTGGGGAGGGGCGCTTACTTGACCTCTCCCAGACAAGAGGTCACTTGGTAGGAGTGGGGCAGTGCCTCTTCTCTTTCCCTTCTCACCACCTGTCCCTCTTTTCAATGGTGGCCGTAGGGGAGGGAGGGAAGTGTGTCTCATCTCCGAAGAGCACAAGGAAACAAGGTAACTGAGCTCAGCCAGTAAGGACACTTCCAGTATGCAGAGGGGAGAAAGCTCTAAGAGCCACGGGAATCTCTGCAGAATAGGGATCTCTGAGAATATGTATACAGATCGTTACAGGTTTGATAAAAGTCCCCTAACAGGAACAGGAGACTATTATAGTTAGTGGTATTTTGAAAAGCCCTGGAGAGTTTGAGCTGACCCTGGTGGTGACCTAATCCAGACCTCTGCCTTCGTGAGCGTGTAAATGTACTGCTGCCTGCTCCCTGCTGAGAGGTGAGACTCTCGACTCTCATCCAGCCCTTCACTGTACCTAAAAGGATGCCAAGTGACACTAAGCAAAGATTCTAGGAGGACTCAGACACACCTTTCCCAACACCCAAACCAGTATTCTTTCCAGTAAAATCACTGCCATGATTTCTATTTCTACCACCTGAGTGCAGCCACTAAATGATTGTCTTCTTCCTATGTCTCCCTGCATGGCATCACTTCTTCAGTGTGGCCTGAGGGGAGTGAAACGTGAGCCAAGATTTATAAAGAGGAGGAACTCAATTGGATTGAGGATTTTCACATATGAAGGATTTTCACATAGATGTCTAAGGATGGGATGGGCTTTGAGGTGGCTTCTGAGCTCACTTCTGAGGTGATGAAGCAGAAAATGCACAGTGAGGTGGCAGTAACTTTGACTTGCAGGGAGAGTTGAACTAAATCACTCTAAGATCCCATTCGAGCTTGAGATTTTTCTAAGATCCCATCCCACTGAGAAACTGGTTCTGATCACAGAAAGAGTCAAGAGCATGGGTCTGTTTATGAATCTCAAAAGAGAAAAGAGCACGACCACGTGAGCCTGGGGCTATTTTGTGTAGAATGACAGCTTCTGTACCCCTGAACTGAGCTGCATTCCAGGGGTGGCCTGTGTCCCTCCTTTTTTCTTGGGGGTTCACACACAGCATTTGTTGAGAGTGGGACTACACCTCATCTCCCTCTATTCCAACCTGGAGCTCCCTATCTTTTAGTCTCATGGAGAAATTCATCGTTTTCCCAACATACCAGTCTTTGGTGTCCTTGTACATATCACAGCCTCTGCTTAGGATGTCTTTTTTTCTTCTACTTTCCCTCACCCTGGGAACTCTTCAAAGACCATACATTCATGAATTTTCTCAGCCTGGAAACCCGTGAACATCTATATAGTTTTCTTGAATGGCAGACAGAAAGAGTGAGTATGTGATTAAGGGTTCCAGTTGGTTTTATAGCTCTTCTGACACCCAGATTACATGAGACAGTTCTATTAGTGCAGTCTAGCAAATAGCCACAAGGTGGCAGGGTAGACCAAGCCGTGAAGGCCGCAGGTGCCACTGGTTCCAGAGAAAGACAGTATAAATGAGTATCTCAGTGGCAAGTCTTGTTCACCTCTCTGTGACCTCATGGACTGTAGCCTGCCAGGCTCCTGTGTCCATGGAAATTTTCAGGCAGGAATACTGGAGTGGGTTGCCATTTCCTACTCCAGGGGAGCTTCCCAGAGATCAAGAGATCTTCCTAGAGACAACCGTGTCTCTTGGATCTCCTGCTTTGGCTGGTGGACTCTTTACCACTGTGCTACCTGGGAAGCCCCAAGATGTAAATGAGCCTGTGAAGCTTTTTTCTAACTGGGCTCCTATGCTTTTGCTTCTTCCCTTTCTATGACCCTCCTTCCTTAGCAAAGTTATCCAACAGAATTGGCTGGTGGCCCCTGGGATGTGACTCGAGGTCCTTTGGCCCTCAAATCGCTCCTTCAGAGACCTACTTGGGAGTGTAAATTTCCACTCAGGAAGTCATTCCTTTGAGTTTAGCTTTTGCAGTTCTCCTTGGAAAGGAGTGTGGGCCGGGGGGGGTGGGGTGGGGTGTGGGTCATAGGAGATGATACTAATAAGAATGACTCACTTTAGAGATCACCAGGAGCTCTCATTTCCAAGAGCTCACTTAATCTTCAATGCCATCTTGCCAGTCAAGAAAGAATCCATTTGGCAGATGAAGAGTTTGAGGCTCAGAAAGGAGAGCGCATGAAGAGTAAGCGGTGGGCTGGGAGTGGAGACTTTTCCTTCCAGCTTGCGGTCGGTGGTTGCTCACATAGACAGTACGTTTGTGTGCTGGGTGATGAGGTAAAGATAAATTCTGCATCATCGTGCTGTCTTCACGTGCCCTAGCGCGTGGCTTCTCTGACTGTACAACACAGGCTCGGAAGAGAGCTCAGGACCTCAGAACTAGAATTCCTTTCCATTTAAAATAAAAACTTTTTAAGGGAGAGGGAGAGGAAACGGAGAGGCATGGCGTGGAACACGGCATGACACGGCAACAGCAGCCTCGTGTCAGAGTGTGGCCCTGAACCTCGGGGGCCTGGCGTCAGGTGTGGACTGGCTGCCTTACTGCTCCCTTTCCATGCTGAGGGCCTGGGGAGGCGCCATGAACGGTGCTCTCCTAGTCACATTCAGTGACCCTGGGCAGGTGTGTGTGTGTGTGGGTGGGTGTGACATCAGCCAGTCCCTGCTGATGTGGACGTCACACAGTGCTATCTCCTGGGCAGGTGTGTGTGTGGGGGGGTGACATCAGCCAGTCCCTGCTGATGCGGACTTCACACAATGCTATCCCCTGGGCAGGTGTGTGTATGTGTGTGTGTGGGTGTGACATCAGCCAGTCCCTGCTGGTGCGGACTTCACACAGTGCTATTCCAGGCAAGCAGCTCTGGCCCTTACTCGAGCTCTTTGTTCTTGGTCAGGAAGCTTCTTCTGGTCTTCAGGCTCTGGCTCTAAATGAAAAGACAGTCTAGGATTGTCTCCCAAGCCAATAAGAAACCATGACTCTGGCTTTTCCAGCCTATGTACCTGGCAGATGGGAGACAGCGGTGGGTAATTTCTCTTGCTGGGGGCGTCCTGGGACTAGAATTCAGGCATCCAGACCCCAGAATTCTAATTGCTGGAGGCTGGCCCCTTCTCATCTGTTGTTCCCAGTGTTCTCTGCGTCCAGGAGACCAACATTTTGGCTTTGGGGCTTCCCTGCTCAAGCCTTATGTTACTGTCACAGTTCAAGAGTGGCTTACAAAAACTCTACTTAACAGCTCCCATGGGGCTTAAAGTTCATACATAATTATAATTCGTAACTGCTAAGGCATATAATCTTTCTTTTAAAAATAACTTATTGCTGTGTGTTTAATTTTGAAATTAATACAAGTGAAGCGCAGAAAAATTTGGAAAACAGTGATGACAATAATAATGATACTAAATAACATTTAATGAATATTCACAATGTTCTAGGATCATTAAAAATTTTTTTTTACTTTTAAATAATTATAGATTCACGGTAAAGAACTGCCTGCAATTTGGAAAACCTGGGTTTGATCCCTGGGTTGGGAAGATTCCCTGGAGAAGGGAATGGCTAGCCACTCAGTATTCTTGCCTGGAGAACTCCATGGACAGAGGAGCCTGGTGGGCTACAGTCCATGGGGCCTCAGAGTCGGACATGACTGAGTGACTTTCACTTTCACTTCTAGGATCTTTAAACAAAATTTTTAAAATTTTTTTAAATAATTATAGATTCATAGGAAGTCACAAAAGTCGTACGCAGAGGTCCTGTGTGCCGTTCTTCCAGTTCCCCCGGTGGTAAAGTATTATGTAACTATAAAGGGTTAGTCTTGCAGTTGTGTTGGGACCACATGGACTGTAGCCCACCAGCCTCCTCTGTCCATGGAATTCTCTGGGCAAGAATATTGGAGGGGGTAGCCATTCCCTTCTCCAGGGGATCTTTCTGACTCGGGGGCTGAATCTGGGTCTCCTGAATTGCAGGCAGATTCTTTACCGTCTGAGCCACCAGGCACAATATCAAAGTCAAGATGGTGATTCAGCTGGTGTAACCACAGATCTTACTCATATTTTGCCAATTTTACATGAACTGGGGCATGCGCACGTGTGTGTGTATGTGTGTGTGGACAGCCCTGTGCAATTTTATCTCCTGTATAGATTTATGGCCACCACAATCAAGACACACAGCTATGCCATCACCACAAAGCTCCCTCGAGCTACCCCTTCAGTTATCCTCTTTCTCTCTTCAACCCGAATCCCTGACAACTACGAATCTGTTCTCCATCTGTATAAATTCATCATTTTCAGAATGTTTCATAAATGGAACATACTAATAGCAATATAATATAGTGAAATAATTAATAATAATAAATACCATTTGTGGAGCATTCACTATGTGCCAGGGGCATTCACATGTGCTTTTAGTTTTGTATAAGTATGAACTCACTGATCCTCCCAATACCGTTGCAAAGTCTCTATTACTATCCCTACTTTATGGACATGGAGACAGATAATCACCCAATTTTATGCTGCCAGTAACAGGCAGAACTGGAATTAAATACAGATATGGCTCTAGAATTTGAGGTTTTAACTATAATATTACACCATCTCTCAAATTATATTCAATACAAAATTTAAAAGCCTAAATATGGAAAAGTACAATAAAGAAAGGGCAACAGCAGCCTCAGAAAATGTCAAAGGTTTGATACCATTATAGACTGCATTCTCTCAGAACAATGCAATTAAGTTAAAAATCAGTAACAAAATGAGAACTGGAAAAATCCCATTTATCTGAAAATTTAAAAAAAAAATCAACAAAACCCTAAAACAATTCATGGGTCAGAGAAAAAGAGAAGGAGCTTATTCTAGCAAGACGGCCACAGGTTCATGGATAGAATGTCATTGCAGCGAAGGTACGATTGTTTCAAGACCACAAGGGCAACTCTATGCTGCGTCAGACTGAATCTAGAAGGGCAGGGACTGTATTTTGTTCATCCCGATAGCCTCAGAGCTTCACTCTGCATTGACAGGGAGTCAATCCATAACTGTCTATTTATGAATTAAAAAATAGATCTTATGGTGGACAATACCTATAGTCACTTGAATCCATAAGACAAAACTGGAGGAAGCTACGCTACCAGAAGCAAAAGCGCACAGAAACACAGACAGAGGTTGGTAGGAACAGTGAAATTAAGGACTGGACATCTGTATTAAGGTTGGTGAGAGCACTTTGCTTCTCATGGTGCCTCTAGACATCAAATCTCATCAGTGACCAGAGCTGGGGAGGTGAGCATTTCTGACGTTTGGAAATAGAAGAATCAAAGTGATCGATCTGAGCTTATCACCAATTTGAGATAAGTATCCAGGTCTCTGTCTCACCATAGAATGGTTTATGCCAAGAGTAGACCCTTCACATTGCTGGAGACTACTTTTTTTTTCAGCTTTTGAGAGTCTATTTTTACACAGAGGCAGTATCGTAATGACGTCACAAGGTACGGTGTGGGCAGCAGCACGTGCGAGGCTCAAGGGGACGCTGCAGCTAAGGGGTTGATGGCGGAGCCAGATGGGGTGCCTGAATGCAGGCTTGGGAATAAGGCTCTGTGTTTCATAAGTCATTATATACCAAACTAGAAATATATCAGTGCTATACAACACTAAAGACCATTACACTCCCTTTTTAATTTAAACACATTCTATAGTCAAATAAAGTAAAATTTTTTACCAATAATAACTGGACAAAATAGTGAAGGGCAGGGAGAGGTAGGGAGAAGAAAGTGTAGAACTTTGGCCTATTCTTTAATATATTGTGTACTGCTTGACATTTTATAGTGAGTCTATTACTTTTAATAAATCTGGACCTAGGGACAAGCTTAAAGGATAAAATGGACATATTGGTAAGCCAGATTGTTTGGGTCCAAATCTTGGTACTGTCACTGATTAACCAAGTGCATGCATGCAAGCTCAGTTGCTACTGTTGTGTCCCACTCTTTGTGAGCCTATGGAGTAAAGCCCACCAGGCTCCTCTGCCCATGGGATTCTCCAAGCAAGGATACTGGAGTGGGTTGCCATGTCCTCCTCCAGGGGATCTTCCTAACCTAGGGATTGAACCTGAGTCTCCTGCGTCTCCTGCATTCCAGACTGATTCTTTACAGCGGAGCCACTGGGGAAGCCCATTAACTAAGTGACTGCCAGTAAATAACTTAGACTTTTGATACTTCAGTTTCCTCATATGTAATATGGGGATAATAATTAGATTATCAATTTCATAGAATTCTTGTGTGTTTAAATTAATTAACATATGTAAAGTACTAAGAAAAACTCATGATGCAAAGTAAGCACTCTGTCACTATTAACTTTTACTATAATTAAGGCTAATCAGGATTTTCCTTCCAACTAGATTTTAAGGTGAAGAAATAATCTGCTTGTTTTCTTGTTTCATTGTTTCCTTAGCTGTTTCCTGATGTCTCAAGAACTGGTTTGTGACTTCTGCTGTTTCTTACATCATATAAAGTCTCTTGGAAGAATGACTTGGACTCCCATATGGAAACTGAAGCTACCCATGAGTTTGGTGTACTCTGACCAGTTTACATCAATAGGTCCCCTTGGACATTGAAGCCATTCTGGATTGAAGCTCAGAGTTCCCTCACCCTCTCAGACTTGACTTTAATTGTGCAGAGAGCAATACAGATTAAATAATTATAATGCATTTTGCACCTTTGGCTACTTTATCATCACAGAATTTACTCTCCAGTATAAATTATTTTTCAAACTCTTTTTTTCCCATCCTTACTGGCATCAGTTCACATTAAAACTTTCCTGTCCTTCTATGCATGATGTGTGCTCAATCATGTCTGATTCTTTGCGACCCCCAAAACTGTAACCCACCAGGCGCCTCTGTCCATGGAATTTCCCCAGCAAGAATACTGGAGTGAGTTGCCATTTCCTTCTCCAGGGGATCTTCCTGATCCAGGAATCGAATCCACGTCTCCTGAGACTCCTGCTTTGGCACGTGCATTTTTACCATTGAGCCACCTGGGAAGCTTTCCTGTCCTTCTATATTATCTTCTGAAAACTAAATAGGGGACATTTCTCTCCTTCTGACATGGCCCACACTGTGTCTGTGGAGTGTGTTTCTTTCTAAATAAATCCACCTCTTACCTATCACTTTGTCTCTCATTGAATTTTTTCTGTGATGAGACATCAAGAACCTGAGCTCCATAAAGTCCTGAGACCACACAGCCTAACACCACACAAAAACAAGCTCAGAATGGATTAAAGACCCAAATGTAAGGCCAAGCACTGTAAAACTCTTAGAAGAAGACAGAGGCAGAGCACTCTGACATAAATCACAGTAAGACTTTTCAATCCACCTCCTAGAGTAATGAAAAAAAGGAAATACAAATGGGCCCTAATTAAAACCTTTCACACAGCAAAGGAAACCATAAACAAAATGAAAACACAACCCTCCAGAATAGGAGAAACTATTTGCAAATGAAGTAACTAACAAGGGATTAATCTCCAAAATATACAAACAGCTTATGCAGCTCAATAAAAAAAAGCCCAATCAAAAAATGTTCAAAAGATCTAAATAGACATGTCTCCAAAAATGAAATATGATGGTTAAAAAGTATGACATCACTAATTATTAGGAAAATGCAAATCAGAACTATAATAAGGTATCACTGCACACCGATTAGAATGGCCGTCATCAAAAACTCTACAAACAATAAATGGTGCAGAGGGTGTGCAGAGAAGGGAACCCTCCTACACTGTTGGTGGGAATGTGAACTAATACTATCACCATGGAGAACAATATAGAGGTTCCTTAAAAAACTAAAAATAGAGCTACAATATGATCCAGCAATCCCACTCCTAGGCATATATCTGAAGAAAGCCATAATTTGAAAAGATACATGCACATCAATGTTCTCTGCAGCACAATTTACAATAGCCAAGACATGGAAATAGTCTAAATGTCCGTCGTGGCAGAGGAACGAATAAAGAAGATGTGGTAATATATACAATGAAATACTACTCAGCCATAAAAAAGAATGAAATTTTGCCATTTGCAGCAACATAGATGGACCTAGAGACTGTCATACTGAGTGAAGTAAGTCATACAGAGATAGAGTAGTATCATGGTATTGCTTATATGCAGAATCTAAGAAACGAAATAGAGTTACAGATGTAAAAAATAACCTTATGAACCCTGTAAGTCTCAATAGTTGGTTCAGATCAGTAATGGCAGTCTTTGGAAATGCTACTGAAAGAGATATTTCTTTCTAAACCTGTTGTCAACTTTATTAGTTATGTTAAGTTAATAAGGAAGTATAAGTCTCCCCTCCAAAAAGATCCTGATGTGTTTCATGCTGCGCAGTCTACATGTGAGACAGAAAATTAAAAAATGACCATTTTTCCCCCTCTGGAAGTTACAGTTGGAATAAAACTGAAGTCAAAGTGAAAAAAAGAAAATAAACTTACAATTAACACTGGGTAAGGCAGGAGGGATAAGTTGGAAGATTGAGATTGACATATACATACTGCTGCTGCTGCTAAGTCGCTTCAGTCATATCCAACTCTGTGCGATCCCATAGATGGCAGCCCACCAGGCTCCCCTGTCCCTGGGATTCTCCAGGCAAGAACACTGGAGTGGGTTGCCATTTCCTTCTCCAATGCATGAAAGTGAAAAGTGAAAGTGAAGTCGCTCAGTCGTGTCCAACCCTCAGCGATCCCGTGGACTGCAGCCTTCCAGGCTCCTCCATCCATGGGATTTTCCAGGCAAGAGTACTGGAGTGGAGTGCCATTGCCTTCTCCCATATACATACTACTATGTATAAAATAGACAACTAGTAAGAATCCATGGCGTAGCACAGGGAACTCTACTCAATACTCTGTAATGGCCTAGATGGGAAAAGAATCTAAAAGAGAGTGGATATATGTAAATGTATAACAGATTCACTTTGCTGTACACCTGAAACTAACATAACGTTGTAGATCAGCTCTACTCCAATCAACATTTTTTAAAAAATATGGCCGCCCTGCGGAGTGAAGCTGCCAGTGTGTGATGTGGCCACAGCTACATTAGTGAGCTCTTACACTGTGGCTCCAGGAGCAACCCAGTGCTCTTTGCAGACAAGTGAGGTTGTAACTGTGAGGTGTAATTTGGTTGTATCACAAGCATTTCTTCTTGAGAGGAAACAGGACTGTGGTACAGAAGGATGACTTATACTGATCTCTGCTTAGAGTGCTCCCACTCAAATTAAGTATCATTCTAGGCCTAAGGGGATTGCATCATTTGAGTAAAAGCAAGCAGGTAAACCCTGACAATCCTGCCCTCTATCTTTTTGTGTTTCCTTCATTGTCATTTGTTCTGAGAACAATGACACAGTATTTTCAAGAGAGTAACTCCTGGCACATGGCTCTGGGCTGGGTCATGGGCTCCTCAATTCATTCAGCGCCCAGGACTCCCCGGAACCCCCAGCCTGCCTGGCTGGTAACTGACTGCTAAGAGCACCTCCTTTGAGAAGCGAGCCGCCCAGTCCTGAGCCCAGGAATTTCCCTGGCCAAATCATTTCCATTTCTGGGCAGAAGCTGTTTTAATTCAGCATCGTGAGATTTCAGGTAAGAGATGAGGAGCTCAATGAGGAAATCAGATATTTAAAAATAAAGAGTAGCCCCCCGCCCCTCGCAAAAAAATAAAGGGTCCCTCTAGTGCTCTCAGTCAAGGTCTCTAAGTCACAGTTTTGTCGGTCTTCAGCACACAGCTGGTAGAGGACACATCCTCCTCTGAGAGGCGTTCCAGTGGTGTTTCCCATGACCTCACCTGAGGTGAACAGCACTCAGGGCAAAGACCAAGTCTGGAGTTCAACACTGAAAGCTTTCTTTCTGGCTCCTTTTACTTCTGCATGCTCTTCACTCTGTGATCCAATTTCCTGGTTGAAGAACAGAAAGATGACTACCCCCAGTGTACATGTGTGCTAAGTTGCTTCAGTTGTGTCTGACTCTTTGTGACCCACCAGGCTCCGCTGTCCATGGGATTCTCCAGACAAGAATACTGGAGTGGGTTGCCATGCCCTCCTCCAAGGGATCTTCCTGACCCAGGGATCAAACCCGCATCTCTTATGTCTCCTGCATTGACATGGGGGTTCTTTACCACTAGTTCCACCTGGGAAGCCCAGACTACAGCTGGAAAAGCCCTTCTATCACAGCCTCCCCTGTGTGGGTGAGGAGACTGCGCTCCACTGTGGGAAATGACAGAATTCTAAGACCATGTAGACCTTGGGGCAGAGCTGGAGTCAGCTGCCAAGGTGCCTTATCTTTTCCCTGCTGAGGCTGCCTCTCTCCAGCGACTGCCTTCGTTTGGATTATGCAAATATGGGGCCAAGTTCCCTGCTAGTCTCAAAAGTACTTAAATTGGGCATCAGGGAGCTGTGGGTACCCTATTGCCTGCCTGTTTCAGCAGCAGCGGAGGCAGCAGTAGCCATCAGCACAGAACCAGCTTGCTCCCCCAGCAGCTGCCTGGGATTAGGAACCGAATACAAGCTCAACAATTCTATGAATTTCTGAATCTAAAATGTTATCACCATGCTTCTCACAGCATGTGAAGTTATATTCTGTCTCACCAACTGGTCTGTGAGCTCCCCAAGCAAGGGAACCACATGTCACCTCTTTCACAATGTGTCACTTCTCTTATGTGTCAGGAGTGCAATAGTACTGCAATAAAGACCCTGATGCTGAGAAAGACTGAGAGCAGGAGGAGAAGGGGGCAATCAGACGGTTGGATCGCATCACCGATTCAATGGACATGAGTTTGAGCAAACTCTGGGAGACAGTTAAGGACAGGGAAGCCTGGCGTGCTGCAGTTCATGAGGTCACAGAGTCAGGCATGACTTAGTGACCGAACAACAACGAAATGAACATACGGGTTTGGGTTTGGTGGAGCTGAATCTGGCTCATGGATGAGCCACTTGGAGGTGTATAAACCTCAGCCTCCTGATCTGGGTGAAGCGAGGTGGGGGTGGGGGTAATCCCGGCCTTGGCCAGAGCACGAGTCAAGCAGCTAGTGCTTGGCACATGGTAAGTGATGGTTCCAGCACGTCAGGGGACGTGGGTGCCATAGGCGCTGCATTTCCCAGTCCCTCATTTCTCCGTGGTCCCCTAGGGTGTCCCAGTCACCATTGTACATGAAGTGGAGAATGCCTGGAAGACCGGTAGAGGTGAAACACAGCCACTGAATCTTCCTTGCCTCCTGGAGCCCTGGGAAGCCTGGGTGAGTGTGGTCCGGGGCTCAGCCCCTACCCTGCTCACTGCCGTCGCGTCACTGCCCAGCCCTGCATCCCCAGCCTAGCTCAGGGCCCTGGGACTCCCCTTTGGGACTTCCCTCTTCCCCAGCCCTGGCCTCAGCTGCCATGGCAACAGGTACCAGGGTGACGAAGGAGGTTGCTGGGTCCTGTTTCCTTCTGGTCCTGACAAGGAAGCTTTTCAGGCCTCAGAGATTGCACTGCTTTGCACCCACCTGGCTGTTCTGTGTTCTCGCTCAGGCTGAGCTCAAACTCCCAGCCCTGCCAACAGGACCATGTGTACCAGCCTGACCACTTGTGAGTGGAAGAAAGTCTTCTATGAGAAGATGGAGGTGGCCAAGCCAGCCGACAGCTGGGAGCTCATCATAGACCCCAACCTCAAGCCCAACGAGCTGGCCCCTGGCTGGAAGCAGTATCTGGAGCAGCATGCCTCAGGCAGGTAAGAGGTGGGGTGTGAAGGGCTGTGGGGAGCCCTGTGGCACAGCCCTGGGGGGCACCTTCCAAGAGGAGGCAGAGATGCGTGGAGCCCCATTCTAGGGTCAACTCAGGTTAGAGGTTAGAGGCCAGAGAAGGCCAGAGAAGGAACTGCCAGGTGGGTCGAACCAGCTTTGATTCTAATCCCAACTATACCACTAACTCCCTGAGTGCTCCTCCTAGCAAGCTGTATTCTGTCTCTAGGTTGTATTTTCCATAGTAAAGAGCTGTGATTCTTCAATGCTCCTGCAATCTCTGACATTTTAAATGTTTTCACATGTTCCTAATTTCTTAAAGATTGGTAGGAACAAAGCGGAGGAGGCCATGTGGTCCATTGGGGAAAGCCTTAGCTCTTTCTGGTCCTAGGTCTGTGCAGTCAACTCAATGAAATCAGATTTGAATACAAAAGCATTTATTGTTCACCTGCTAAGTTCTAGAAACTGGCTTTGGAGCTAACAGCTGTGAATTTGGGCAAATCCTTTTCCCTGTGTAGTTTCTGTTTTCATATTTGCAAAACCAGAGAGTGGGCCTGAGGTAATCAGTCAAATCTCTTCCAGCTCTTTTATCTATGGGTCTCTGACAAAAAGATCTTTGGGCAGGAGTTCAGTAGGTCCTCAGAGCACAGCATCACATACGGGATAGCTCCATGTCTTTCATACAGCAAGGGGTCCTTGGGTCAAGAGGACACATCCATCTGAAGTCCACTTGCCTCTCTCTCTTCTAGATCACGGTTGGGGTTGGGGCCAACAGAATGCCCTGCCCAAACTGCCTCAAGCTCCTCTCCAGGGTTGATGTGGGACTCTTCCCTGGGTCCACTGAATTAAGGGCAGATGGTAACCCTAGGCTCCTGAGGTGGCTGTGTTCCGGGGGTGTAAACACACAGAACCTGGACACATAGACTGGGGAGTTCACACATGCTTGCTTGCCTGTGGAGTTCCTTGTGGCGCTGGGGGTGAGACAGAAGGAGGCAGGCAGTGGGTGGGTAGCTTACACTTGTACTCCTTCCCCAGACCTGCAAATGTTAGCCTGAACCCGACTGTAGACAAAAGACAGAGAGGCAGGGATCGATTGGCTCATTTCAACTTAAACCCCCACAAGACACATCTGACGGGCACGTTATGGGCTAGGCCCCAGCTCTGTCTCTGACTAGCTGTGTGTGTGCAGAGGGCTCTCTTTCCATGAAATGAAAGGCTGACTGGATGATCTGAAGTTTCCCTCCTCCTGGACTTTGAGATATAAGACCTGAGGTCTGGCTTGAGGGAGGGGAAAGATCTCCAGATTGGCTTGATTTTAAAAGGTGCCGAAGGAGGAGACTGACAATGTGAAGCTCTGAGTTGGCAAGTGGGAGGGGTGGAAGGGCTGGAAACTCAGGTGCAGGGGCCCAGCAGGTTGGAGGCTGAGCCCCACAGGCTCGTGGCTCCTCCCGCCTCAGGGCTCAGCTGGTCTTACTCCTGGCTCCCAGCTGGCCTCAGGCGGGGCTGGAGAAGCATCACCCTTGTGCATATTCTGCACAGAGACTTACCTTACCTATCAGTGTTGGGACTCAGTAACCCTGCTGCCCCGCAGCTCTGGCCTAGCACAGGGAGGCAGGATGGAGGTGGACACTCCCTGCCGGCTCAGGCCAATGAGGACGCTCTGGCCTGCCAACCCTGCCTCAGGCTGCACTGGATCCTGTGATGGGCCTGTGCTGTCTGTGGGCCCTAGGGTTTGGGGCCATGCTTGGCTTCATCTCCATTCCACAGCCTGGGCTGCGTGGTGCTTGGCATCACAGTAGGTGCTGTGCAGGACCTGTTGGACTGAACTGAGTTCTTCATCAGAGGTCCTTCAGGGCTATTTACAGGGGTCTTGGAGAGGGTCAACAGTGAGGGCAGATGCAACTCAGTGGACCCAAGACTGCCATACAACCTCAGGAACAGGGCCCTGGAAGAACTCTATCTCAGGGGTGGAAAGAATTGCCATTGGTGGTAATGAGTTCTCTGTCACTGAAGGTGTGCAAGCACTGGGGAGAGCTGAGATGAAGCCTAAGCCATATGAGTCCCAGGCCACTTCTCTTGTACTTCCTGAGGCCAAAACCCAAAGGGGCCTGGTTAGACAAAGCAGCCAGTGTATATATAAATGTGGTGTGTATATGTGTGCGGAGGGCCTGTGTGTACATAAATGTGCATGTGTGTATATGTGTGTGGAGGGGTATGCAAACCAGGATACACCTTCCCAACCTCTGCTGCAGCCCTGGATTGGGATCTAAGGATGATCTGTCAAGGGACAGGCGAGAGCCCTTTGTGAAGGTGCAAGGACCAAACTCCATAGTCTTCTGCCTGCTGGCCCATCTCACCCATCTGCCTGCCTGTCCTGTGAATTCTCTGTGTTCTGTGTTTGAGACAGCTAGAGGCAAATCTTTGCCCCAGAGCAGACAGGATGCATGAGTGAGATGTGTGGTCATCCTCTTTATCAGAGTCATGAGAGGTCTGAGCAGGAGGATTCTTATTGGACACAATTATCCTGCATTTCACAGATGAGAAGTAAGGTCCAGACTGGCAGGAGTGACCCTGGACAGCATCCAGACCCATGTCAGGCTAAGGGAGGGTACACAGGAGGTAGGCTGGAGAGCAATGCTGGAGGCCAGATGGCTCCAGTGTCTGGCTTATGAGGATGCTGTCCTAGGCCCAGGGGAGTTCTCCAAGAGGAGGCTGAGACTTCGGCTCAGGCACTAATGTACCCAGGGGGCAGTAAACACTCGACCTTGACTTCCAGGCACAGGCACCCAGGACCCTTCCTTTCCATGCTCCTCCAGGAGGGCTGTCTGGAAGGGAGGCCCACCTTGTCCATCCCTGTCTCTCTTCCCCGCAGGTTCCACTGCACCTGGTGCTGGCATACCTGGCAGTCAGCCAACGTGGTCATCCTCTTCCACATGTACCTGGACCGCGCCCAGCGGGCGGGCTCCGTGCGCATGCGCGTCTTCAAGCAGCTGTGCTATGAGTGCGGCACAGCGCGGCTGGACGAGTCGAGCATGCTGGAGGAGAACATCGAGAACCTGGTGGACAACCTCATCACCAGCCTGCGCGAGCAGTGCTACGACGAGGACGGCGGCCAGTACCGCATCCACGTGGCCAGCCGCCCGGATAGCGGGCCACACCGCAGCGAGTTCTGCGAGGCCTGCCAGGAGGGCATCGTGCACTGGAAGCCCAGCGAGAAGCTGCTGGAGGAGGAGGCGACCTTCTCCGGTGCCTCCAAGTCACGGGCCCAGGAGGGATCTGGCTACAACTTCTTCTCTCTTCGCTGGTGCCTCTTGGGGGCCTCCCTCTGTCTGCTTATTGTGTATCTGCAGTTCTCCTTCCGAAGATCGAGCTTCTTTTAGTGCAGCGGGTTGAGGGTGCGGCAGGGCTCGTGGGGGTGAGAGTGGGGATGCAGGGGGTGCAGTTCTGATCCTGCTTCTGCTACAGATTCAGTTTATGACGCTGGACAGCCCAGTTACCTCTCTGGACCTCAGTTTATTACCCTGCAGAATGAAAGTTGCTCCAGGAGGTATTTAATAATCCTTCCATTAAAACTCACAGTGATGGGGGCATGGGGAGAAGGGTCTAAGGTGGATTTAGAACTCTCCAGGTCTGGTGTTAGTACTTATCTCACAGTGGGCAGACCCCCCCCCCCCCCCTCCATCTTTACCCCTTCTTCTGCTTCATTTTCATATCCCATATCCCCTTAGGACCCCCTTAGGTCCAGTCTTGTCCCTGCCTGATTCTCAAGTTTATCTTCAGTTGCTTCTGAGCATCCCACCATGGCTCCCTTTGGGGCGGACTGCGGCTCCACCCGAGGCATCTTCAGTCAATATTCAATGTGTCTTCACCCTGTCCCTCTCCTGGAGAGCCAGCTCCCACCATTCTGAAAGGCACCATTTATTTATTTATTTTTAACTCTGATGCTAGAGCCTGCTTGGCTGGAATTATTTAGAACTGCACTATCCAATACTATTAGTCATTAGCCATACGTGGCTAAGTTTAAATTAATTAAAATAAAATGAAAAATTCAGTTCCTCAGTTGTACCAGGCATATATCAAGGACTTAGTGGCTAGTGGTACTGTGCAGATATAGAACGTGTTCACAGAAGCTTCTACTGAATAGTACTTGTCTAGAATTTGAAATTCCCATGTCAGTGTATGTGGTCTCATAAAATAAGAGATGGGTACAGGAAGTATCTGCAGTCTGAGGCCTTCTGGGGACAGGGACAGATTGTGGGGTACAGATACACAAATAAATATGTATCCTCTGTGCTCTGTCAGTTGACTGGAATTCTTGAATCCCAGTGCTACCTAAATTTATTTCCTGGGAAGGAGGCCTTGTAAACATTCACCACAAGTGATGGCTGTGTGTGTGTGTGTGTGTGTGTGTGTGTGTGTTGGTTTGGGGCTGGGAGAGTGTATTCCTGTGCTCTGTAGAAGTATGTGAGCTGTGGCACCCCTGTTTACATGTGATGCAGTATGATGTGTGATATTGCCATCCTGTATGGAAATACCTTGTAGAAGATTCTATAGCTGTTCTAAATGCCGGGGATGCTGAGGGAAAGGGCAGGTGAGGCAGATCTGGGGATGTGACTCCTCCAGGTGACAGTGGAGCTGTATATTTCCATTTAGGGCAGGCAATGACCAGGGGGACACATGAACAGTGGAGACAGTGCCTGTCTGCCAGCCCCTCCCCCTTGCCCAGTCCACGAGATTGCCCACTGAGGGAGAACGCATTTGCTTTATCTGTTCTCTCAGGCATAGCTGCGACTTGGATGATTTGACTGGGTAATTTCATTCATGGTCTGGTATCAGATAACCCTGTGCTTATTATTATCTGGAATAGGAAAAGAAACTCTCCCATTCAATACTCTGAGTTGTTTCGTGACATTCACACCTTTCTATAGCTCACCTTTAGAGCTTCTGCCCCAAGTGGGGCCTGCAAACTGAAGATGGAGGTTCAAGGTGGTGTGTTTGTGTGGACGTGATTCCAGAGATGGGCTGCTGTGGACGCTGTTGTCACCTGTACACTTACATGCAGGCTGGCTTTACCCTTCTCTGGCTTTGGCAGAGGGCTTCTGGTGGCTTGTCCAGATTCCTCCGTGGACCTGCAGGAGCAGAGAGCTAGGCTGTCTGGGAAAATCTCCATTTCTTCGACTGGGTGCAGGAGAGGCACAGGAAAAGTTCAGGCTGGTGCATTTGCCAACTAGCGGGCATATGGGGGTGCATTCACCTCTTCCAGTCACAGAGGAGGCCTACCTGGGCCTGGGCCTCTGCAGAGCATGCGCCTCAGGGGTGTTGCTCAACCGCAGACACGAGGTGGCTTCTGGGAAGATGAACATGGCAGTCCAGGAATCATGAGGTTTCCTGAGGTCTCTAACTGTTCCCAGCTTGATAAAGCAGCACCAGCAGCATCTATTACTGAAACTGTGGTATGTGAGTTTAGGGCTAGACTGCTGGGATTGCATCAGGGGGAGAGTCAGGCCTCAGGTGGATCAACAAAGGTGGAGCCTCTGAGGTGGGCCTGGAGGTTGAAGAGCCACTAAAAATGGAAGGGGGTGAGGGGACTAGAGCAGGTGGAATGAGACGAGATCTGGGGAAAATTCAAGGAGATGAGCATCTTCTCCTTTAGCAATCCCTTCTTTTCAGTGTTATAAGTGCACCTGTATCTTCTTCATATTTAACTCAAATGAAACTTCCCAGACGTCACATCCCCTCTAACTGCTATCAGGTATTTAAAAAAATTCCCTCAAAGACGTGTTTCTCAAAGAGTAGATTATACTTATCTTTATTTCTTATATTCTCCTTAATTCTTCGGAGTCTCATTTCCATGTCCTTAGAACTGTCCCCCTGCACCCCATTGCCAAACCATCTCTGTCCCACTGCTGCCTTTTGCTCTCCCTCCTTGAAGGTTCCAGGTCAGCATTTGCTCCTTAGTCTCCTATTTCTGTTTCCTCTCTGCTGCTATGGCATTCTTTCTCTCAGGATGCTTTACATTCCCTGGGATTCTCTCGCTCTGCTGATGTTCTGTTATATACACCCCCTGTGACTTAGGTTTTCAGTATATATGAACTTCTGGTTCTTATTGATTCTCTAACTATTTCTACCGTACTCCAGATCTCCAGATCATTTGACCTTTCCACCAGGAGTTGCCTCAGCATGACCAAAGCTGATCTCATCATTCTGCCATCCAAACTTGCTCCTCCTATTTTAGAAATCTGGTATTTTATCACCCTTCCCCACCCTGGACGAATTGGTCACCATGCCCTGTCGATTGCTCTTCCCAAGCACCTCCAGGGTTGGTCTTTCCTTTCTTCCTGTTCACTGCTACCTGAACTCATCATTTGTACGCCTTGGCTCTGTAGTCTCCTTCATTATCATCATGGCTGGAGCCTCCCCCACCGCCCATAGCCCACCCGCCACACTACCACTATCCCGGGGTAATTTTCTAATAATCTACATGGTTGAGTCACTCCCTTGCTTACACTCTTTCCTGCTAATGGATGAGACTCTCATTAGCCAGCCACACCTCATTTCCAGATACTAATAATGCATACCATTTATTGAGGAGGACTCAAGAAACACTTGCTGTTCTAGTCATTTACTGTGTGCGAGGCGCTGGGCTAAGCCGCGGGAGGTGCCAGGACCTCACCCCTTGGAGCTGCCTCTGCCACTGCACTTTGCATATTGCCTCCATTTGCATGTGTGCCTGTTCCCCACTGTCACTTGTTTTTCATCCCCAGGACCTGACACAAAGTCACTGCTGACTCAGAATGGTCGACTGACTAAATCCTTGTCTTGCTGCTGCAGTATTCTCCACCACACCTTCGTTCCCACAGAGGACAATCCTGTGCATTCTACGTATTGTGATACCCCAGCTGGAAGTGAAGGGAATGCAGACTTCAGGTCAGCTAGTATTTCTAATCTCCCCTTAGTAACAGCCTGTGAAATAGGCACTATGATTATCCACACTTCCGGGGGAAAACAGGCTTAGTGAGATGTCCAGTTTGTGAGCTGGTTAGTTTGTTACAGGACCCAGGATTCCAAGAAATAAAGAACTAAATAAGCCCATTTGGGCTCAATATATTATGTTTATTACATATATTGAGACTCAGCTCAGATCCTGGACAAAGACCACAGCACTTTGCCAGAGGGCAGAGGCACCCACGAACATTCGGATGACAGCTGGACCTGAAGGTGGGTGGAGAAGGGGTGGGGTGGGGAGTCAGAGTCTGAGTTCTAAAACCTGGAAGCAGAAATGTCTGAAAAATGTGCAAAAATTGCCTGCTAGTTTGGCTGACAAGAGGTTTAGGAGAGCACTTTCTCAGATACTTGGTGTGAAATTAACCCTGTGGGCACGGACGTTTGTCCCTGTGATGTGGAGTGGATATTTGTTCCTCATTGCTCATGAAGCCCATGTGGCCTGTCAAAAGAGGCTGTCTTCTTATTCTTGTTTTCTTAATTCTTTTATACCCTGTAACAGCATCTGTGTTATAGGTAACAGCATCTGTGTTATAGGTGTTTCAAGAAGTCAGTGCACTATAACCCCTGTGCATCTCTTTGTACTATTTTCACACCACTAAGTCAGTATATCTGGCTTTCGTTAATTACTGGTTGGCAGTTGCTTGCAGAGTATCTGATGAAGAGGACAGTGAGGCGTGGAAAAAAATTTGTGCTAAGACTCAGGATCTCTAGGCACTAGTCTAACAGCACAGTGCAGTGAGTCAATGCAGACCCATTACCAACCCAGGAAAAACTGCATGGAGTATATCCTATGGTTATACACCTGTTATCCTTCCATTTTCATCCATAAGTCAACATCTGTCTGCTCTGGTCTGTTTCATTCCTGGTAGTCCTAAGTTCTCGGGTCACAAAGATAATTAGACATAGTCGCTAACTTGGAGGGCTCACAACGTGTGCCAGTCAATGCTAGGAAAGGGACAATTTTAGTCATACCTGGGGGTAAGGAGTTAGGGATGGTTTCTTAGACCAGTCATGCAGGGGTATATTTTGTAGAAGTGGTCAGGGAGTCAAGGGTGGGTCTCAGAGGGAGCTAAGGGCATCCCATGCTGAGTCACCAAAAACACCACCCATGGACTTCCCTGGTTATTCAGTGGTTGAGAATTCACCTGCCAATGCAGGGGACACAAGTCCAATCCTGCTCCAGGAAGATTCCACATGCCATTGGGCAGCTAAGCCCATGCATCCCAACTACAAAGCCTGAACTCTAGAGCCTGTGAGCCACAGCTACTGAAGCCTGGTGCAGAGCCCATGCTCCCTAACAGGAGAAGCCGCCTCGGTGAGAAGCCTGCACGCTGCAGCTGGAGAGGAGCCTCCACTCGCCGCAGCTAGAGAAAAGCCCGAGCAAAGCAACAAAGACCCAGCGCAGCCAAAAATAAGTGAATAAATTAGGAAAAGAAAAAGGGAGACCTACAGACAGAGCTTGGAGAAGGCAATGGCACCCCACTCCAGTACTCTTGCCTGGAAAATCCCCTGGATGGAGGAGCCTGGTAGGCTGCAGTCCATGGGGTCGCTAAGAGTCCGACACGATTGAGCGACTTCACTTTCACTTTTCACTTTCATGCATTGGAGAAGGAAATGGCACCCACTCCAGTGTTCTTGCCTGGAGAATCCCAGGGATGGGGGAGCCTGGTGGGCTGCCGTCTCTGGGGTCGCACAGAGTTGGACACGACTGAAGTGACTTAGCAGCAGCAGCAGCAGAAACAGAGCTTATTTTACTCTCAGAAAGAATAAGCAACCAGCTACCAGAAGAGGGCAGGATGGAGGCCAAGAGGAATCTAGGCACACTGCCAGAAAGAGGCAGAAAAGCAAGGAGGGTTGGAGTTGGGTAAAGACAGCTCTTTTGGCTCAAGTAAGGAGTGAGAGCAAGGAGCATGAAAGACATTTTATTATTATGTTTAGAACTTGTCTTTAAAAACAAATATAAAAAAAAATAGTGCTGAATCCTACCCTTGTGTCTTCTAGAAACATTTGAATGCCTACATATTTTATCGAGGGTGCCTCTATGTATTAAAGTAGCATTCAGTTTTCCTCCTCGTTCTGATCTTTCTCCATCCATGTTTCCCTCTCATTCAAGGAGCTAGAATAGCCTCATTTCTTTACTTTAGATACAGCAATAAATGATCTCTTCAGGTGCACTGTAGGTAATGAGAATCTGGGCTGCAAGTCACAAAAGTAACAACTTTGCTCAAACAACACAGAAACCTTTGTTTATTCAATGCTGAAAATAAAGTCAATTAACTAATTTAATAATCAGTGAAAGTAGCGGTTTCTGGTCCTAACTGTTCATGTTTTTTTAATTCAGTTGAGAACAGCTGGAGTACAGCTGATTTCCCATTTTGCTTTTTTATTCCTTTCTGTTTGTTTCTACGTTGAAGGTGAACTACCTTCTTATGATTTAAATATGCATATATCCACATTCTTTATATACATTTAGTAGATTCATTAAATAAGAATAAATGTCGCTGATGAAATAAAATATATAAAACTTTGGATTATGTATGCATATGTGTGTGTTCATATATCAAAGTGTTTACATAAAAGATGAGAAAGAGAAAAACACCCTTGGGAGCTGGCCTGGCATTCACAGATGGCCCTAGTGCTCTCCTGTTGAGCATAACTCCACAGAGCAGCAGTTTCAGACTAGACTACTCTGGTATGAGGCTTGATCAAGGCAAGCATAAGGGGACTTCCCTGATGGTCCAGTGGCTAAGACTTCATGCTTCCAGTGCAGGGGGCCTGGGTTCAATCCCTGGTCAGAAAACTAGATCTTGCATGCCATGACTAAGAGCCTGAACGTGCCAATGAAGATTCTGTGTACTACAACTAAGACTCAGCATAGTCAAATAAACTAAAACAGCAACAAAGAAGAAGACCAGTCTGTAGCCTCATTTGAATATGAATAAGAGCACAAACATGGTCTAAAACACAAAAATGACTTAACAACCTCCTATTCTGGCCAATATGATATTGGCTGCTATCTTACCAATCACAACTTCAGCCTTGTTCCTGTCTGTCTTCTCACTGTCTAGATAGGAACCATCGAGATATCTAATGATAAAATTTTCTCCACTTTCTGCCAACATCTAAACCAGAGCAAAGTCTTTAACGTGGTCCTCCCCCTACCTGACACCAGCCCCAATGCTAGAGTGTGTGCTTTGAAAACCGTCTTGCTGAGATGCTGCATGGTTGCCAAGGGCATTCTCACTCTTTGCAATGAGCCAAAGAATTCAACTTTATTCAGTGACACATGTGTTTCTGATGGTCTTTTGGCTGAGGAACATCAGCAAAGAGATGATATATCACTTCTTTATCCATGCGGTACACAGATATCTCAGTGAACTTAAAAAAATAAGACAAAACTGTGCAGAAAAAGATTTTTTCCTGTAAGAAACTTAACTGAGAAAATGAAACAGCTCAGTTCAGTCAGTCCAGTCGCTCAGTGGTGTCCGACTTTTTGCGACCCCATGGACTGCAGCACACCAGGCCTCCCTGTCCATCACCAACTCCCGGAGCTTACTCAAACTCATGTCCATTGAGTCAGTGATGCTGTTGAACAATCTCATCCTCTGTCATCCCATTCTCCTCCTGCCTTCAATCTTTCCCAGCATCAGGGTCTTTTCAGATGAGTTAGCTCTTCGCATCAGGTGGCCAAAGTATTGGAGTTTCAGCTTCAGCATCAATCCTTCCAATGAACATTCAGACTGATCTTTAGAATGAACTGGTTGGATCTTGTTGCACTCCAAGAGACTCTCAAGAGACTTCTCCAACAACACATTTCAAAAGCATCAATTCTTTGACACTCAGCTTTCTTTATAGTCCAACTCTCACATCCATATACGACTACTGGAAAAACCATAGCCTTGACCAGACAGACTTTGTTGACAAAGTAATGTCTCTGCTTTTGAATATGCTGTCTAGGTTGGTCACAGTTTTTCTTCCAAGGAGTAAGCGTCTTTCAATTTCAGGGCTGCAGTCACCATCTGCAGTGATTTTGAAGCCCCCAAAACTAAAGTCTGCCACTGTTTCCACTGTTTCCCCATCTATTTGCCATGAAGTGATGGGACCGGATGCCATGACCTTCATTTTCTGAATGTTGAGTTTTAAGCCAATTTTTTCACTCTCCTCTTTCATTTTCATCAAGAGGCTCTTTAGTTCTTCTTCACTTTCTGCCATAAGGGTGGTGTCATCTACATATCTGAGATTATTGATATTTCTCCCAGCAATCTTGATTCCAGCTTGTGCTTCATCGCATCCGACATTTCTCATGATGTACCCTACATATAAATTAAATGAGCAGGGTGACAATATTCAGCCGTGACGTACCCCTTTCCCGATTTGGAACCAGTCTGTTGTTCCATGTCCAGTTCTAACTGTTGCCTCTTGATCTGTATACAGATTTCTCAGGAGGCAGGTCAGGCGGTCTGATATTCCCATCTCTTGAAGAATTTTCCACAGTTTGTTGTGATCCACACTGTAAAAGGCTTTGGCACAGACAATAAACAAAAGTAGATGTATTTCTAGAACTCTCTGCTTTTTCGATGATCCAACAGAGATTGATCTCTGTTTCCTCTGCCTTTTCTAAATCCAACTTGAATATCTGGAAGTTCACGGTTCACGTATTGTTGGAGCCTGGCTTGGAGAATTTTGAGCATTACTTTACTTGTGTGTGAGATGAGTGCAATTGTGCAATAGTTGGAACGTTCTTTAGCATTGCCTTTCTTGGGGATTGGGATGAAAACTGACCTTTTCCAGTTCTGTGGCCACTGCTGAGTTTTCCAAATTTTCTGGCATATTGAGCACAGCACTTTCACAGCATCATCTTTCAGGATTTGAAATAGCTTAACTGGTATTCCATCCCCTCCACTAGCTTTGTTTGTAGTTATGCTTCCTAAGGCCCACTTGACTTCCCATTCCAGGATGTCTGGCTGTAGGTAGTGATCAAACCATCGTGATTATCTGGTCTTGAAGATCTTTTTTATATAGTTTTTCTGTGTATTTTTGCTATCTCTTGTTAATATCTTCTGCTTCTGTTAGGTCCATAACATTTCTGTCCTTTATTGAGCCCATCTTTGCATGAAATGTTCCCTTGGTATCTCTAATTTTCTTGAAGAGATCTCTAATCTTTCCTATTCTGTTGTTTTCCTCTATTTCTTTGCAATGCTCACTGAGGAAGTCTTTCTTATCTCTCCTTGCTATTCTTTGGAACTCTGCATTCAAATGGGTATATCTTTCCTTTTCTCCTTTGCCTTTTGTCTCTCTTCTTTTCACAGCTGTTTGTAAGGCCTCCTCAGCAACTATTTTGCACATCTTTTTCTTGGGGATGATCTTGATTTCTGCCTCCTGTACAATGTCATGAACCTCTGTCCATAATTCTTCAGGCACTCTATCAGATCTAATCCCTTGAATCTATTTGTCACTTCCACTGTATAAACATAAGCAATTTGATTTAGGTCTTACCTGAGTGGTCTAGTGGTTTTCCCTACTTTCTTCAATTTAAGTCTGAATTTTGCAATAACGAGTTCATGATTTGAGCCACAGTCAGCTCCTGGTCTTGTTTTTGCTGACTGTATAGAGCTTCTCCATCTTTGGCTGCAAAGAATATAATCAATCTGATTTCAGTGTTGGCCATCTGGTGATGTCCATGTGTTGTTGGAAGAGGGTGTTTGCTATGATCAGTGCGTTCTCTTGGCAAAACTCTATTAGCCTTTGCCCTGCTTCATTCTATACTCCAAGGCCAAATTTGCCTGTTACTCCAGGTGTTTCTTGACTTCCTACTTCTGCATTCCAGTCCCCTATAATGAAAAGGACATCTTTTTTGGGTGTTAGTTCTAAAAGGTCTTGTAGGTCTTCACAGATCTGTTCAACTTCAGCTTCAGCATTACTGGTTGGGGCATAGACTTGGATTGCTGTGATACTGAATGGTTTGCCTTAGAAATGAACAGAGCTAATTCTGTCATTTTTGAGATTGCATCCAAGTACTGCATTTTGGACTCTTTTTTGACTATGATGGCTACTCCATTTCTTCTAAGGGATTCTTGCTCACAGTAGTAGACATAATGGTCATCTGAGTAAAATTCACCCATTCCAGCCCATTTTAGTTCACTGATTCCTAGAATGACATTGTTCAATCTAGCCATGTCCTGTTTGACCACTTCCATTTTGCCTTGATTCATGGACCTAGCATTCCAGGTTCCTATGCAATATTGCTCTTAACAGCATTGGACTTTACTTCCATCAGTAGTCACATCCACAGCTGGGTGTTGTTTTTGCTTTGGCTTTGTCTCCTCATTCTTTCTTGAGTTATTTCTCCACTGATCTCCAGTAGCATATTGGGCACCTACCAACCCGGGAAATTCATCTTTCAGGGTCCTATCTTTTTACCTTTTCATACTGTTCATGAGGTTCTCAAGGCAAGGATATTCAAGTGGTTTGCCATTCCCTTCTCCAGTGGACCACATAAAATTTAAGAATTTGGAAATTGAAAAAGGCTGTTTCTAAGTCTTAGAATAAAAATGAAATAGAATATACTTGTATTTTAGTTAGAAAAGCAAAACTACAGAAAGTATTTGTAGTTTAGGGAGAAAAGCATCACATATAAAATTATTTATTATATCACTTCTCAATTCTTTTTTTTGGCATTTAAAAGATTTTCTTATTTGGGGGATAGTTGCTTTGCAGGGGCTTCCTTTGTGGCTCAACAATAACGAATCCACCTGCCAATGCAGGAGATGAAGGTTCAGTTCTTGGGTCAGGAAAATCCTCTGGAGGAGGAAATGGCAACGCACCCCAGTACTGTTGCCTAGGAAATCCCATAGGCAGAGGAACTCGGTGGGATACAGTCCATGGGATTGCAAAAGAGTCAGACATGACTTAGTGACTAAACAAGAACAACAGCAACTGCTTTACAATGTTGTGTTAGTTTCTGCTGTACAACATGAATCAGCTATAAGTCACACATATCCCCTCCTTTTGAGCCTCCCTCCCACTTCTTAATTCTTCAAAAACTTATTTTACAGTACTGTTCAACTTTTAAAAATCATTTTCCTTTAGAAAGTTATACAGCAAATGTCTATTCTTCTGAGTATATTTATATTTTTAGGAAATATTACTTCATTTTCATCCACATTCTTATATCTATTTCAAGAAAGGTTCATAAGCTCTTATTTCTTTTCGTTGGTGGGGAAGAGTTTCACATACCTTCTTTCCTGTCAATTTGGATTTCCAGTTTTGTTAGAATAGTCTAGTATTCTATAACTAAATTAATAAAATAGTTTATAGCTCCTACATTTTCTTTCATGAATTATGTTAGACAAATGCATTATGTTTCATAATATTAACTGAAGAATCTACTCTTGAATATATGCAGAGTACATTATGAGAAACGCTGGGCTGGATGAAGCACAAGCTGGAATCAAGAGTGCTGGAAGAAATATCAATAAACTCAGATATGTAGATGACACCACCCTTATGGCAGAAAGTGAACTAAAGAGCCTCTTGCTGAAAGTGAAAGAGGAGAGTGAAAAAGTTGGCTTAAAGCTCAACATTCAGAAAATGAAGATCATGGCATCCGGTCCCATCTTTTCATGGCAAATAGTTGGGGAAACAGTGGAAACAGTGGCTGACTTTAGTTTTTTGGGCTCCAAAATCACTGCAGATGGTGACTGCAGCCATGAAATAAAAAGATGCTTACTCCTTGGAAAAAAAGTCATGACCAACCTAGATAGCATATTCAAAAGCAGAGACATTACTTTGCCAACAAAAGTCCGTCTAGTCAAGGCTATCGTTTTTTCAGTAGTCATGTACGCATGTGAGAGTTGGACTGTGAAGAAAGCTGAGTGCTGAAGAATTGATGCTTTTGAACTGTGGTGTTGGAGAAGTCTCTTGAGAGTCCCTTGGACTGCAAGGAGATCCAACCAGTCCATCCTAAAGGAGATCATTCTTGGGTGTTCATTGGAAGGACTGATATTGAAGCTGAAACTCCAATACTTTGGCCACCTGATGTGAAGCGCTGACTCATCTGAAAAGACCCTGATGCTGGAAGAAATATCAGGGAAAGATTGTGGGCAGGAGGGGAAGGGGACGACAGAGGATGGGTGGTTGGATGGCATCATTGACTCAATGGACATGAGTTTGAGTGAGCTCCAGGAGTAGGTGATGGACAGGGAGGCCTGGCGTGCTGCAGTCCATGGGGTCGCAAAGAGTCAGACACTACAGAGCGACTGAACTGAACTCTTAAATATTATAGATTTACTCCTCACCATCTTTATTCTAGCCCACTGTACTTCTGAATTCTTTATTCTGATTTATTCTCTTCCTTTCTTATGTTTGTGAGTAATATTTTCAGGGAGAGAAAGAGTATGTGATTGATCTTGTACTGCTCTTTTCCCCCCTAAATATATAGATCAAGTTTTAATTTTTATTGTCACAATCTTTTATCTTTTTTTCACTCAAAACTTGGTATGTATTTTTTCAGTGTCTTCTGGAATTTACTGAGATAGGAAAAAAACCCATTATCAACCTTGTTTTCCTTCCTTTTACATTGTCTAAGGTAATATAAAAAACTGATGCAATAGCCTTACAAATCTTGTAGAGACCTGTAAGTTAGAGAGATTTTGCTCTGTCTATTTTATTGTTTCCTGTAGTAACTTTGTCCATAGGAGAGAGAGAGGCATTTACTCTGATTCTTTGGACTGTTTTCGTGTGTCTCCCCAGTATCAGCCTGAAGCCAAACCCCATTCTCTCCCTATTTCACATTTATTTATGTCAGTGAGGAATCTGGAATGTTTTGAAGGTTTGCAAAATAGAGGCGTGGGCTGAGTTCACCATCTTGACCTCAAGTTACTAGTTTCTAAGTTGCATTTAAAAAGTCTGCTCTTGTAAACTACTTTAAATATTCATCAGAACAAGATTGTCGTTGTTTAGTACGGAAGTTGTGTCCGATTCTTTTGTGACCTCGTGGACTGTAGCCTGGCAGGCTCCTTTGTCTGTGGGATACTGGATTGGGTTGACATTTCCTTCTCTAGGAGGTCTTCCCATTCCAGGGATTGAAACTGTGTCTGCATTGGAAGGCGGATTCTGTACACTTAGCCATCAGCGAATCCTCTTAGAACAAGATAGTTAGAAATAAATAACTGATATAGATTTAGATGAATATTAAGTGATCTTTAAATCACTATGTTTTAATAATAAGTAGACTCTTTGGATTTGGGGCCCACACAGATAATCCAGGATGATCTCATCTTGACATCAGCAAATTTATTTATATCAACAAAGACCTCCCCCCACCAAATAAAGTCACAGTCACATGGTATGGGGTTAAGACGTGGACATATTTTTGGGGAGCCACAATTCAACCCACCAGTTAGTAAACACTGCTGCTTCTTTAAAAGCAGGGATATAAGTTGCTTAACAAGTGTAGGCCCCTGGCTTTAAAATAGCAATTAGACCCTCTAAAACTATAGAAAGCAGAGGAGAGGAGAAGTGAACACCAACACCTCAGTGGCAGGGCCTGTGGCTTGTGCCCCACTAGGGTCTCACAGTAGAGGGGAGATGCAGCCTGGGAATTCCAAGTCCAGGCAGAGGGCAGGCAGGTGGGCCATGGCCCAAGGCAGAGCCTTTCAAACTGGTTTATGACTCAGTAGCGGGTCACATAGTTAATTTAATGGGTCATAACTTGCATTAAAGAAAAAAGAATTAGGAAATAATAGAAAATACCAGAGTGAATTGTAAAGGTTAAGTACTGTTTTGAGAAACTTGTGCTCAGGTATGTACATGCACTGCACTGTAATGTAAAATGCATTTCTTATGTAAGATGCAGTCAAAAGTTGGAAAGAGATGGTGTAAGAGATGCCAAGTTGGCACTTAACAGCATCATGGGGAGAGCAGTGGACACAAGAATCATGTGTCCTTGGTTCTGGGCACAACGTTGCCAGCAACCTGGGGACAAGGGAACTCTGTCCAAACCCAGCAGCAACAGCGTGAACAGGAGGGAATTTTCAATGCCGGTGAGACCTCCTTGAAGGCACCTTGCAAAGGGAGTGAGATTTCACTGCTATGAAGATTCAAAAAGTGATGAGGCCTGAGACCATCTGTAAACTGACATCGATTATGAGTGTAGGTTCATGAGATGGAGGACATTCAGGATATATGTTAAGAAGACGGTTTGTATTAGAAACTGCAGTTTTCAAACTTTGCTTCCCCCTTAAACTTTCTGTTTCTATGAAACTTTGTTGCAGAATGCTGTTCAATGAAATAAAATTCCTGCCCCATGCCCTCTCCCGATACTTCTGAAGTCCCTGTGCCTGTGTATGGGGAGTCTAATTGCTGCTGCTGCTGCTAAGTCGCTTCAGTCGTGTCCGACTCTGTGCGACCCCATAGATGGCAGCCCACCAGGCTCTCCTGTCCCTGGGATTCTCCAGGCAAGAACTGGAGTGGGTTGCCATTTCCTTCTCCAATGTGTGAAAGTGAAGTTGCTCAGTCGCGTCCGACTCTTAGCGACCCCATGGACTATAGCCCACCAGGCTCCTCCATCCATGGGATTTTCCAGGCAAGAGTACTGGAGTGGGGTGCCACTGCCTTCTCCAATTAGGTGTACCTAATTTGGGAAGCCTACAGGATTAGCATGAGTTATAAAGGGTCTGAAGTTCCCTCTAGTGCTAATTGTTTGATTCTAGGTCTTAGACAATAATCTGAATAATTTATAAGATTGCAACCTCTTTTCAAAGCCAAACAATGAGTTTTGGTCATCTGAATCAGTAGCACAGTGTCTAGCACAGAGTGTTCACTAATAAAATGTTTAAACAAAGAGATTCTTGTCTGAGTACTTCTTTACGATCCTAGCACCAAGCAGAGTGTTCTCTGAATCGTGGGTGCTTTAAAAAGTTAGTGAAGGAAGTAAATGAAGGAATGAATATAAAATTTTAGATATAGTTGCCTTCTACTAGATGAGCCAGCAGAGGGCAGGCGAGCTCAGTTTAACAACAGCTTCCTGTACCAAAGCTGAAGCCACACTCCTCCATGGCCTTGAGGAGCAGGTTGGATCATATCATGAGATTAGGAAACCACAATCAGGAAAGGATGGAGACACAAAGCACGAAGGCCCAACACATTAATCTGCAAAGCTTCTTCTCTAGGATAATACTCCTGACAGGAAATAAGGCTTTGCTTCAGGCTGTCGGGGAGCTACATAGATAACAAGACGGGAACTGCCAGTGCAGCACGATTTTGACTGCTTGGATGGAAGGGATTCAAAAAACTTCACAGAAAAAACACAGAACTAAGAGAATCAGAGGATCTGACTCTAATAGTAGTTATGTGGTTTTGCGAGAGACCTTCCCTTTCTCTTGACTTCAGTTTTCCAGTGTGTGAACACTGGGGAGGCACTAGATGCTTCTGAAGTCCTGGTCTGTGAATGGGTCCACTTCTGGCTCCAGTCCTGCCGTTGCCCTCAATTCTTGGGGCTGTGTCAGAAAAGTTGATGAAATAAATGCTTTGTTCCTGATGGACTCAAGCCAAGCCCATTGTGCTTGTGTGTCCCCCAGGTCAAAGGTGGAGAAGAGGAGAAAGAAAGAAGAGGACAGAATGAGATGAGAGGGGAGCCGTGGTTGGTGACTTCATCATTTTCTCCATCATTCTGGTTGCAGACCACAATTCAGCTCTTAAAAGATATAGGCCTAGGAGTCAGAATTTTGCAGTTGAGTCCTAGGCATCTATCTGTGCTTTTAAAATGTTTTCCAGGCAATCCTGGTATGAAGCCAGGGTTAAGATCCACTAGTCTAGATGAATACTCATAGCTTGAGTGGGGGAGATCGAACTAGTCTATAGGAATGCTCTTAGCCCATGGGGTCATTTCTGTGTTCACATACCCTTGTCATGCCATTTCAAGATGGGGATGGGGGTTATCTCAACATCACACTGAAGAGGAACTTCACCATCTATTGTATACTGTTTCAGGGACAGGACAACTGGTTTCTGGTCTCTCATTTCTCAGACCCAGCTTTTTAAGACATATCCTCCCCTCATGACTACACTGGGAATGCTCATGGACGATCTGAAATTTAGCACCTTGTTTTTAGGAGGAAGATAGGTGAAGAGAACTGGGAGATGGCCTCCGTCTGGGTGGCACAGTCGGGGGCAGAGCACAGCCCAGTTTCATTTCACTGGGGAGCCCTGCGCAGAAGTCATAGATTAGCAAGAGGGATGCATCTGGGGACACTGCTGCTGCTACTGCTGCTAAGTCACTTCAGTCATGTCCGACTCTTAGCGACCCCATGGACTGCAGCCCACCAGTCTCCTCCGTCCATGGGATTTTCCAGGCAGGAGTACTGGAGTGGGGTGCCATTGCCTTGTCCGACTGGGGACCCTAGGGACTCACAAAGAGAAAGGAATCTGGGAGCATAATTAGGGGCAATGTATGCTTTCTCTCTCTCTCTCAAAGTGAAAGGAAATGTTGGGGTGACGGAAAGGGCTCAGCCTCAGCCCAGCTATGCATTGACTATGTAACCTGAGGCCTCCATGCCCTTGCTTGGTTGATATTAACACACAATCAAACATTAAACAATAAGCAGAGGTGAGTCAGCTGTGCTACTCTCTTCTATTGTGTGCTGGCCACTGATTTCCTCTGTGATTAGTGGATGAGTCCTCTCTAAGCCTTCCATTGAAGTCCTATATCTTTCCAATGAGTATATTAGCACATTCATATGACAACTTCCAGAGAAGGCAATGGCACCCCACTCCAGTACTCTTGCCTGGAAAATCCCATGGATGGAGGAGCCTGGTAGGCTGCAGTCCATGGGGTCGCTAAGGATTGGACACGACTGAGCGACTTCTCTTTCACTTTTCACTTTCATGCATTGGAGAAGGAAATGGCAACCCACTCCAGTGTTCTTGCCTGGAGAATCCCGGGGACAGGGGAGCCTGGTGGGCTGCCATCTATGGGGTTGCACAGAGTCGGACACGACTGAAGCAACTTAGCCACAGCAGTAGCAGCAGCATGGCAACTTCAGTTAGTTCTAAGTAGATAGGAAAAGTTACATTGAACAGCAATTAGGGGGTTTTCTTTGCTGAAGCTCAGAGATGACTAAGAAATCAATGGATATCTGTTCCTGAAAGTATTAGCTACCTAGGGTTGGGGGTCAAGTGAGATAGTCTTCAGTTACCTGAGGTTCACTTGAAGTTCGTTCTAGCTACAGAATTCACAGAGACCTCACATATAAGAAGAAGAAATCTGTCTCCCACTCAATCAACGTTTTTCAGCAACTACTCTGTGCTTCACATTTTTATGGTCTCTGAGGAAAATGCAAATATGAGCAAAACCAGATTTCTGCCCCTGGTGGATCTCTAGGCTCATGGATGAGACATACAGACAATCAGGGAACAGAAATACAATGATCTAGCATGGTCTCTACTAAGGAGAGGCACAAAAGATACACCCTTGGGTGCAGGAAGGGGCCCTATTGATGCTAAGTGAAACATTCTTGTCTTAAAACAAGCCACATGATGTTAATAGTCAGAGATGGATCCAAGGTATTCCAAGTGCTGGAGGAGCATGCACACAGTAATGGATGCAGGCGACAGCAGGGTGTGTACAGGGAAGGGCAGGTAGCTGGGGGCAATGGGAAGGTTGGGAGTTGAGACAAGCAGGGAGACTGACCAGAACCGTTAGGGTCTGAGCAAACATGACCGCTAGGCTGATGTGTTTGCATTTGAACTAACTGGCACTGGGGAATCACTGAGGGCTTCTGAGCTGGAAAGTGATGAGATGGAGACCAGATAGGAAAGTACTACAGGAGAACAGACCTGAGCTGTCACCACTCACCTGCCCCTGGGTGAAATTATTTTCACCCCGGGTGAAAATATTTACCCCTGGGCTTCAATTAGTGACCCCTTCACTCTTCTTGTCTAATGCAATCACTTTAGGCAAGACGGTGAAAGAGTTAGTTGCTCAGTCATGTCAGAGTCTTTGCAACCCCCTGGACTGTAACCTGCCAAATTCCTCTCCAGGCAAGATACTGGAGTGGGTAGTCATTCCCTTCTCCAGGGAATCTTCCTGACCCAGGGATCAAACCCAGGTTTCCTGCATTACAATTTCTTTACCTTACGAGCTACCAAGGATGCTCCTTGTGGAAGTTCGTGAAAGCCAACTTGGCAGAAAAATTTGGCTCTTTTACCACCAGCAATTTCAGGGGCATGAGCTGGGACTCTTCCAACTGAAATCTAGCTTCACAGAAGTTCTTAGAGAATCACAAGTTCTCATTTTCATGGCCCATGGTGGTGGGATTGGTCTAGAAGGAAAGGTCCTTAGAGTATTCTCACCCAAGCACACTTGCCCTTGGGCAAAAGGAGTCTCTGAGCCCCCTATAGCCTGCCTGTATCCCCAGCAACACTTCCCAATAAGTCTGCCCTCTACAAGATGGATCACGCACTCCAAGTTGATCTCCCAGCTTTACTTAAGTCAAAGCTGTCCTTTAGGCAGCTCTAAGCAAGAAAATAATTCAACATATAAATTCACATTAAAGTGTTAATAACTGTGAAGTTTTAAGGTGCTATATCTTCAAGGAAAAGTGCATGAGAGAAGAGACAATTTTCTTAGAGTCTGATGCTCATAGACTAATTCTAATAGATGGATTTCAGCACCAGTCTGTTGAATTTCTTGAGAGATCTTTCTGGACTGTCAGATAGGTGTCCCCAGAGGAAGGCCTGACTGTCTAGCCAGGTCAGAGCATCAGTGAGAACACTCCAGCTTTCAGAGGTCGACTTATTGAATATCACCCCTTGGCGCTGGCAGACGGCCTCCCTCTGGGCAGCAAGAACAAAAACAGGACTTTATTTTTTCATCGTGTTTTATGGATAACTAAGCACTGTCACTTACACTGTCTGACCTGGATCTCAAATCATGTTTTAGCAAAAGCAAGGATTATCAGGCCCGTTTTAAGCAAGAGAAAATTGAAGACTTAAGTCTAAGACCTCAGACATCCAGGCCAGGACTTTTCCACTATTCCATCTTGCTTCTCCCCACCACCTATAATTCTCACTCTCTTCTGACAGAAATAAAATGGTTTTTCACTTATAAAATGCCCAAGAGGAGATTTTGTCAGAAATCCATTTCCTGTACTCTCAGGAATTTGTGGAACTTGAAAACATTTTAGGGAATGTCTAGATCACTTGCTACCAATTGTTCTCATTTCCTTAACTTGATATCCAAACGAGCCGTCGCATGTCTTGTCAACTCTACTTCAAAATAAACTTCAAACCTAACCAGTGCTCAGCTCCTTCATAGCTGTCACTCTCACCCATAAACCATCTTCTCTTGCCTGAACGAGTTTGGGGAGTAAGGTCCCCCAAACAAGCACAAACCGTCTTCCCTTCTGTGGAAAGAAGCCCTGGGAGTTGGCTACAGAAGGTTCACGTTGGAGGTATGAAATGACTTTATGCCAGGACAACTGGCTTGGGTATTTAAGGGAGAATGTGCCCCTTCCACCTTGGCCCTTCTTTTTTCTTAAATGATTCTTAGACTCCTAAGTCATCTCCCCGACTCTGCTGCTCTATAGTTAATTCTTTACTTCAGCAGGAGAAATTACTTTAAAAAATTCAAATTAGGTGAATCCCTTACTCAAAATCCTCCAGTGGTTTTCTTACCATGATCTTCAAGGCTCTACGTGATCTGACCCCTGTCTGTCTTGTTTTAATTCTAGTCAATTTGAACATATATTAATTAATTGATAAGTTTGCTGTTTGTTTCTCTCACTAGGACTTTGTCTGTATAGTTCACTACTATAGTATCATACAACCTCTCAAGCAGAGCAGATTCTTGGCACTTATTTGTAGAAAGAATTGGAGTGAATCAATTTTCCAGATGGAGAAACTGAGGTGCAGGTGGGAAGGGGCAGGTCAGTAGCAGAAGCAAGATGCAAAAGCTAATTTTCATTCTTATAGGCAGTGAAATGCCCACTGCATCTGGCTTCCCACCTCATACTACATGAACAACAGCTACTTTTTCAATGTGAAGTTCTCAACTTGAGTAAGAAACAGCATGTTACAGTATGTTCTAGTTTACCTCTTACTTTTCTCTGACTCAAGCTTGTTGATGATCAGGGCTGGAAAGACTCACAAAGATTACCTAGCAGCCCTTCTGTTTGCAGATGAGGAGACTAAGGCCCAGAGAAAAAGCCCACAGCTGAACATCAGCAGAACCGGAACCCAGGCCTCTGGACTTCAAGCACAATTACTCTCTGCCTCCTTGCACTGCTTAATATTGAACATCTGAGTGCTCACGGATTTTACTGTCTCTTATTAAAATGAGTTTTGCTTCTCATATTGACAGGTAGTCTCCCCCTAATGTGCATTTCACAGGGAAGTGAGAAATCAGATCCTGGTTGGAGAGTAGCACATGAAAGAGGCCTGGATGCCTCCCTCAAGGTAGTTGCATCCTGGCTGCGAACTGCTCAGCCAAGTGACTCTGGCATTTCTGAGTCAGGGGACAAGGGAATTTGTTAGAACCATTCAACAGCCTCCCTCGACTTTGCCACTTCCTGCCTCTGTGCCTGTTTGCGAGGCCCTTGTGCTCTCAGGGACTCAGTTTTCTCCTCTGTGAGATGGGGCTAGGATGCCTTGACACACTGGGTGAGAAATTACTTTGTGAACAACAGAAGGCTGAATAAGGATGAGAGGAATCATTTCTGGTGATCAAGGAAGTGGGGTCCTCAGTACAAACACAAAGAGTCTCCCCCTCCCAGCCTTTGGAACTTGGGAGTGAGGCCTTTGGGAATTTGGCTGCAAAGAGCTTAGGTTGGGGAAGTTTCAAGTGTCTTTGTGCTAAATTAAGGTTTATGCAAAATTTGGTCATGAGTAGGGGGCTTAAGGAAGAATTTGCATCTCCTTTTGTCTTGGTTCTTCTTCTTTCTTACGTGGCTTCTAGACTCCTAATAACTTAAGGATTATAAAACTAATCAAACCAAAAAGCCCAGAAGTCATCTTATCCACAGACTCAGCACTTCAGCAAGGATATGAGAAAAGTGACTTACTGATCTGAAGTGAGTACTTAAACTGCTAAAGATCCTGAACATTTTTTATGAAAAAGTGCTAAGGAAAGAGGAAAAATTGTAAGAGGACCTTAAGAGAGGAAGAGATTAGAGTAATGTCTAAGTCTTTGAGACTCCATGGACTGCAGCACGCCAGGCTTCCCCATCTTTCACTCTCTCCTGGAGTTTGCTCAAGCTCATGTCCATTGAGTCAGTGATGCTAACCAATGATTTCATCCTCTGTGGCTCCCTTTTCCTTTTGCCTTCAATCTTTCCCAGCATCAGGGCCTTTTCTAGTGAGTCAGCTCTTTGAATCAGGTAGCCAAAGTATTGGAGCTTCAGCTTCAGTATCAGTCCTTCCAATAAATATTCAGGGTTGTAAGCAGGCCAGAAACTGCATTCAAAAGCTTATTTCCTTTTGTGAGTGACTTTAATGCCTCATTTGTGCATAGCCTTGTCTGGACTCACCAAACCCTGGAAGCTTTGGCACGCCTTCTCTTAGCTTTCAGACACAAAAGGAAAAGCTGACAACTAATCAAGCCATTCAGTCCACCTCCCAGTCCCTTCTGCCTCTTAACGAGGTCTTGGTCTAGTATAGAGAATACATATGTGATGCCTGGCTGGAGACAGGGTTAGTCATGTTGTCTGCTTCACTTGGTTTCTGGAGATACAGTAATTTTTTTCAGCTTTTATGAGCTTGGAGCTTATAAACTATAAGTCCCAGAAGAGCCTGCAGGGTTCATCTGGCCCTTCCCTGATAAGGAATTATTTCATGGAGAGAAAAAAAAAAAAAGGAAAAAAGCTGCCAGAACTCTGATCAGGATAGCAGACATCTAACCAGAACACAGCTAGAATTAGACCAGCATTTCTCAAACTTCCTTTTTATTTGTGAGAGGAGTGGGAGAGTACTGTCAATGCTGTTTTGCACAGAAACATACAATAACGGTCACATACGTTCAGGGGGTTCCTGGACTTCTGTATGTCCAGACTGGGAGTCCCTGACCTAGAACTGAGACTACTAGTCAGGAACTTATTAGGAAACTCAGAGTTGAGTGAAAAGAACCCTGGCCTTGAAGTGTGGAGGACTGGTCCTGACCCCAGCTGTGCACTATGTGAGTCAGAGAATTTCATTGCCCATTTCTAGGCTCAATGACTCAAACTCTGGGGTTTAGTAGATGGTTTCTGAGATTTCTTTCTAGTTCCAAGTTTCAAGGACAAAAATCAAGTCAATTTTTCTGTTTTTCCTTTAGCATTATTTTCAGGGGAGGGTAACGGTGGAAAGCCAGGTAGACTAAAAGTGTTTCAGCCACTGAGAAAGAGGGATGGTGGGTGAACTTAAGGTACTTTCTTCTCCATTATAAGAAGTGAAGTTCTTTCAGAGCCCCATGACTTCTTATCTATAAGGCTTTTCACAGAGATAATGGAGAAAGATGATTCAATCTTTCTAAAATCCACATTCCATTTTCAAGTCTGTTCTTAGAGGAATGCTCTGACATTCATTGTCACAAGGAGTGCTCGTGACAGTCTCCACTTGTTACACTCTCATACTTGTGCATTTGCTTCTCCTAAAATGTTTGAGTGTGACGATGGATAGAGTTGTCTGGTATATTTATGGGCCTGCAGCTAGGTGTGCTGGCGCATTTGCTTCTGCAGAGGCTGAGTGTTTGAGTGTGTGTAATTGAATGTGCACTTGTATGAGTGAAACTATGGAATGCGTATGTGCATAGCACTGAGTGAATATAAAAAATTGTGTAGATGGAGCGACATGTGGAATCGCGTGGGCCTGTGCGTGTACAGGATTTATTTATTTTTAATAAGCTACTTCTGATTGTGCAGCCTCCTCTCACTTCTGTGATTGATTTCACGAGGGTAATGGTGCGTAAAAGGGCTGGTGAGATCTGGGGGCGCCTCCTCGTCTGACGTCAGAGAGAGAGTTTAAAAAGGGGGAGACGGAGGAGAGCACACAAGCTGCCTTAGGAGAGGCAAGGTTCGAGCCGTCGCTGCTGCCTGCGATCAGCTCCTAGAGTTTGACCAACCGCACTCTAGCTCGGCTTCGCCGCCGCCGCTGAGATGCTGTCCTGCCGCCTCCAGTGCGCGCTGGCCGCGCTCTCCATCGTCCTGGCTCTTGGCGGTGTCACCGGCGCGCCCTCGGATCCCCGACTCCGTCAGTTTCTGCAGAAATCCCTGGCTGCTGCTGCTGGCAAACAGGTAAGGAGACTCCCTCGACGTCTTCTTTCCCCTCACCCGAATCCCCTAACCTTCCCTCGCCTTGCCCCTGCTCCCTTGGGTGAATTTGAGGTGCTCCCAGAGCGCCGGTGCGTTTTGGGGTCCCTTAGCCACCAAAGCTCTCGGGAAAACTTTCAAAGTCCAGAATACCTTTTTACCTTTTTTTTTTTCTTTCCCGATCAGCGCAGTAGGTCACAGTTCAAGTGAGTTCTTTGGGATTCAAGACAATTCCAAGACCTTGGTTAATCTCTCCCGGCTACTGACCGCGGGAGGTGCTGACCCAGGTGCTGAAAGCGCGGACCTCTGAAGCGGCGAGGCAGTACCTCCCTCCCATGCAGCGGGACTAGGGGCTAAAGGGCACTGTACAGCCAGAACACAACATGTTTACGGTTGTGAAAGGTCTCATTCCCTAAAGGGTGGCTTAGTAAAAACGATAAGAACAATTCTAGTTTGTAGCTCATGATATGGACACTGAGTTAAACTATTGGCTTATGTTTCACCTTTGCAAAACTAACGATCTATTTCCTCCTTTGTATGTGTTTTAAACCTACAGAAGCAGAAAACTTGCAGAAACATTTGAGTTTTTAAAGCTTCTTTGTGTAACTTGGTGGCTATAGCAAAAGCCCTTGTTTTTTTACATCCTTAACTGATTTTAAGTGTCACAAAAAGTCCACAGCTGGGAAAACTGGGGTTTGGTTGTGGTTAAACCTGTATTTCAAGCCAAGCTCTTCTGGTTTTTCTTCTCCACCATCCTCATTTTCATCCTCTTTCCTTCTGTCTTCCTTCCACTTCATACAGGAACTGGCCAAGTACTTCTTGGCAGAGCTGCTGTCTGAACCCAACCAGACAGAGAACGATGCCCTGGAGCCTGAAGATTTGTCCCAGGCTGCTGAGCAGGATGAAATGAGGCTGGAGCTGCAGAGATCTGCTAACTCAAACCCGGCCATGGCACCCCGAGAACGCAAAGCTGGCTGCAAGAATTTCTTCTGGAAGACTTTCACATCCTGTTAACTTTATTAATGATTGTTGCCCATATAAGACCTCTGATTCCTCTTCTCCAAACCCCATCTCACCTCCCTAACCCCTCCAATCCTCAATAAGACCCTCGTGTTGGAAATTGAAGACTGTAAATACAAAATAAAATTATGGTGAAATTATGAAAAATAAGATTTTGGTTTCTTATTGACTTAAATATTTCTGTTCAATGATATATGACTTAATTTGTGATTTCAGTCAAGTTATTTAATATACATGCTCCAAATCTCACAGATATAGTGTTTAAAATTCCCTGTGGTAATAAAGATTATGTTTTGGTTGGTAACTCTGATAATTTGGGTTATTTTAAACATAAATGATTTCAAATAATTTTATGAATTCTAATTTTAATCCAATGATAATTATTGGAAGGGGCTACCACAAACATGTATTACATTTTAAATACACTTAAAATTATATGTAGAAATGAGAATTAGTATTAATGGGTAGGCAGGCTGAAATATCCAACTAACCATCAGGCTATATGTAAAATAAATAATATATTAAAATTGAAAGGGAAAAATCACTTAGAAGTTGGAGGAAAGAAGCTGGTTTAAATAGCTGAAATAAAGTTGTGAGCTTTTAAAATGTATTTATAATTTGTGAACATTTATCCAGAGAAAAACATTGCTTTAAAATCTTCTTTGACAACCGTCTTTGTAACTGAACAAGGTTAAATGGCTGCTTCTGTTTTAAAAGTAAGCTCCTAATTTTTTCCTCAAGGGAAATATTAGTTTAATTATAAGATTCCAACATGAGAGCTATGGTTTACAAGAAACACATGTGCTGGGACACCTCAGTGACTGTTACACTCTTAAAGGTATTGAAGCACAATATCATAATCACAGAGTAAGAGGTAGAGATCTCAGATCTTCTTTCGATTTTATGAAAGTGAGTCAAATAAAAATGCAAATCATAATAACAAATATTCCATATACGCTAGCTATTATTATCAGCACTATAATAACAAACTAAGCAGGGCTTCCCAGGTGGCATAATAGTAAAGAATCTGCCTGCCAGTGCAGGAGATGCAGGTTTGATCTCTGGGTTGGGAAGATCCCCTGGAGAAGGAAATGATAACCCACTCCAGTATTCTCAGTTGGGAAATCCTATGGGCAGGGGAGCCTGGTGGCCTACAGTTCATGGGGTCACAAGTATTCGGACATGACTGAGCAACTGAGCACATAACATACCAAGTGGTATTGCTCAAGACAGATAAAAACATTGCTAATTTAACTCACAGAGACCTTAAAAAGATGTCCTTTTGAGGATGTGTGTTTTAACTATCAACTGTATTTCAAAAATAACTGCTAAAATAAGAAACTAAATATAAACAAAGTGTGATAGTTGCTCAGTCGTGTCCGACTCTTTGCAACCCACGGACTGTAGTTTGCCTGGCTCCTTTATCCATGGAATTTTCTTGGCAAGAATGCTGGAGTGGATAGCCATTCCTATCTCCAGGGGATCTTCCTGACCTAGGGACTGAACCTGGGTCTCTTGCATTTCAGGCAGATTATTTACCAAAGCTCAATAAACTCATAAAATCAATATAAATCTCTGGAGCACAGACTTACTAGTGGGAGCATATAAACACCTAAGAGGAATTTCTTATTTTATAGACAATATTTACGTTAGAAAATACACATTTTTAATGTATTAATGAACATGACTTAGTGGAAGTTAATTCTTAAACAGCTGATCAAACAAGAGAAATCTAAGCCACTTTATTAGTCTCTGTGAAAACAGAACATCCTTTCAGGTACTGGTGCACCTTTTATTTACAAGACCTTGAGGATCAAATTAAGGTGTGCACTTAGGGGGGATCTGTCTGTGTTAAATACATTATGTATGTTTGGTTACCAACCAACTCAGTTCAGTTCAGTTCAGTTGCTCAATCATGTCCGACTCTTTGTGACCCTATGGACTGCAGCATGCTAGGCTTCCCTGTCCATCACCAACTCCCAGAGCTTACTCAAACTCATGACCATCATGTTGGTGATGCCATCCAACCATCTCATCCTTTGTTGTCCCCTTCTCCTCCCACCTTCAACCATCCCCAGCATCAGGGTCTTTTTCAGTGAGTCAGTTCTTCACATCAGGTGGCCAAAGTATTGGAGTTCCAGCTTCAGCATCAGTCCTTCCAATAAATATTCGGGACTGATTTCCTTTAGGATTGGTTGGATCTCCTTGCAGTCCAAGAGATTCTCAGGAATCTTCTCCAATACTACAGTTCAAAAGCATCAATTCTTTGGCACTCAGCTTTCTTTATAGTCCAACTCTCACATCCATACATGACTACTGGAAAAACCATAGCTTTGACTAGATGGACCTTTGTTGGCAAAGTAATGTCTCTGCTTTTGAATGTGCTCTCCAGGTTGGTCATAAATTTTCTTCTAAGGAGCAAGTGTCTTTTAATTTCATGGCTGCAGTCACCATCTGCAGTGATTTTGGTGTTTCCCAAATCACTGTTTCCACTGTTTTCCCATCCTTTTGCCATGAAGTGATGGGACCAGATGCCATGATCTTCGTTTTCTGAATGTTGAGCTTTAAGCCAAATTTTTCACTCTCCTCTTTCACTGTCATCAAAAGGCTCTTTAGTTCTTCTTCGCTTTCTGCCATAAGGGTGGTGTCATCTGCATATCTGAGTTATTGATATTTCTCCCAGCAATCTTGATTCCAGCTTGTGCTTCATCCAGGATGGCATTTCATATGTACTCTGCATATAAGTTAAACAATCAGGGTGACAACATACAGCTTTGACGTACTCCTTTCCCGATTTGGAACCAGTCTGTTGTTCCATGTCCAGTTCTAACTGTTGCTTCTTGACCTGTATACAGATTTCTCAGGAGGCAGGTCAAGTGGTCTGGTATTCCCATCTCTAAGAATTTTCCAGTTTGTTGTGATCCACACAGTCAAAGGGTTTGGCATAGTCAGTAAAACAGTAGATGTTTTTCTCAAACTCTCTTCCTTTCCCAAAGATCCAATAGATGTTGGCAATTTGATCTCTGTTTCCTCTGCCTTTTCTAAATCCAGCTTGAACATCTGGAAGTTCATGGTTCACAACTCAGTAGAGTGATATAATCACATTACTATGATTAAAGCCCAGAAGAGAACACAACTTAATTGTTTTCTGAGCAGTGCATAGATTCTATGAGTGCCAGGAGATTTTAAGTTTTCATTATCATCTTTAGTTATCTGTTCCCAAAGTAGTATGGAAATAATTGGCAATAATTATATAGCTATGTGCCCACATATCTATAGTTATTCTTTATTTAAAGATTTAATTGAATGAACATTTAATCAGTGTTAGGTGTCTTTCAGCCTGTTTTGTCACCTGCAAAAGCAGAAGGTCGTAGGTACTTCCCCGGTGTTCCAGTGGTTGAAAATCCATCTTGCAGTGTGGGAGGCATGGATTTGATCCCTGGCTTGGGAACCAGGATCCCATATTCCCTGAAACAACTGGGCCAGTGTGCTGCAGCTAGAGAGTCCATGCATTGCAATGAAAGATCTCACATGACACAATGAAGACCCCACATGCCACAGCCAAACAAATAAATAAATTCTTTTTTTTTTTTTTAAGTAGGACGTCATACTGGCAAAGGTACTCATATCCCTTCCAGATATGCCTGACTTTTTGTGCTTTGATACTGACAAAAGAGTTAAGGGAGTACTGATTTTTGATCATTTTAATCAAGATATGGAGCATAGTTTATTTGTTTAATATATAGAAGGCTTTACATTTTACTTCCCATTTAGTTCATTTGTGTTTCTCTTAAGTTTTATTCACTGGAAGAGTCTAATATTCTAGCTTGTTTATCATTTAACCACAATGAATCTTTCAGATTATATTTTTCTTCCTCTTAACACAACCACAGGCTTCAGCAGTCCTAAACTATCTACTATTTCTTTTAATGGGAGAGCTTGGGCAAGGTGCTCTTGTTTTCTGGGCCTCAAGTTTCCCCATTTGAAAACAGGAATACTAATAAAACCAGTCCTTTAGAGTCATAAGGATTCAGCAAGACCGTGTGTTTATAGTTCTTAGCATGTAGTGAACGCTTGGTAAGTTAGATGTCACAATTGGTGTTATTTTTATCACATGTGCTGTGTTTTCTAGCCTCTCTTCCTTTGCTTTTGCTATTTCCTGTCATTTTTGCAGGCCTGAATCTAAGCCAGCCTTTACGACTTGTTTTATATGCTTCTTGTTCCATAAAAGTCTTGCTTCGAGCCCTCAATTGGGATATTTCCCTTCTCTATTAATTTGCATCTCTTCCAAGGTACTTACTTATCACTTTAACCCATTGGTTATATTAATAGTTGCATGAGTATATGTTAGAAAGCATTTGTGTATGACCATCCAATGACTAAATATATGTCAGATACATATGTAAGGTGAAATCAGCGCCTCAGGCATTGCACATAGCAGGTTCTCAGTGTTCACTGAAGAATGAATGAATGATCCAGGAGCTTATCTCCTGCGAAACAAAACTCTATTACTAGGCAATGAAGGTTTTTCTCAAGAATGGCACAGGAAAATGGCATTAGTGGTTACTCTATATGATGCTGGTGTGACTCCAGAAAGACACAGCACATGGTTATAATTGTAATAACCACTGAAGTATGTGACTAGCTGACACTCATTTTACACACTGAAATTAGTCCAGTTTTCCTTAACCATTTTACAGAGTTCCTCAAATAGGGTCTGCTTAACTGTCTACCAGCTATGGACTCACAGTTATAGAGAATCAGATCATTAGCACTTTTATAACATTCACTTATTTTTAAGATTATGCAAATTCACACTTGGTCTTACAGGACCAGTTTTTTGGCCTTGGCTCAAACTATTCTCCAATATAGAGATAATTCTGTTTTATGATGACATAAAAATATACCTTTAATTCTGAATAGTAGACATAAAAAGAGCCCCGAGATCATCTGTTTCTCAGCACTCATTTTACTGGAGGCTGACATATGGAGACACTGCCCAGGATACGCAGTGTTGATGTAGAGTCTGAACAAAGTCAAAGTTCCCCCTGTCATATCTCAGGGTTGTTTTGATGATTTTCCTACTCTGTCCCTCAAGGAATCTGACCTTCTAGATAATTGTTGTGTTCCATTAGTTCCATTAATTGTCGTGTTCCATTAATGAATGTTGATTTTGTCCCTGGAACTTCTTCACCTTCCCCCAAACAACTCGTCTGCATTTGAGAAAAAATAAGACAGTCGATACAAAATAGCTTCCCGTAGTTATAGAAAAAATGTTAGGAAGAAATGGAAAAGATATGGATGAAGTAAAAGGAGATTCAAGGGAGACAATCTTTGGCTAAATTAGACCCAAGAAACAAAGACAGATCCAAGAAGCAAAGAACTTAGACAGACTAAGTCCTTCCCCGGCAGGTGGTGGATGGACTCATAGCCAGGAGACAGGGCTGTGCCTGGGAAGGTGGTCTTCAAAGACGTTATGATACATGTCTGTGGGACCCAGGAGGAGACACCTCAGTGACCTCCTCTGCTTCTGCAGTAAGTGAGAAATGAGTGCCTTAATTCCAGGTGTTCAGTTCTTGTTACCTAGAATGTGCCTCAGGGTCAAGGACTTGCTGGACACTGGGAAAAAAGCTTGTATGGTATGCTTTCAGGGAACCGAGTCTAAGAGGTAAGACATAGTCCTTAAAAATGAGCAAATGCTATAATGGAGGTTTGTCTAGACTGTTGGGCTTCTCTGGTGGCTCAGACAGTAAAGAATCTGCCTGCGATGTAGGAGACCCAAATTCGATGCCTAAGTCTGGATGATCCCCCTGGAGAAGGAAATGGCAACCCACTGCGGTATTCTTGCCTGGAGAATCCCGTGGACTGAGGAGCATGCCCCGAGGAGCATGCAGTCCATGGGGCTGCAAAGAGCTGGACACACCTGAGCATGCACAAACCGTCTAGAGTGTTAGGGGTAAAAAGAGGCGCCAGTAGCGTCATCGGTTTTTTCTCTATAAATTATTCTCCTCATTAGTTTTAAATTATGGTTTGAAATTCAAAGTGATTTTACCCTTGGTGGAATGAATAAATTATAGGTATATAATGATATAATACACACTTTTGCAATATAATCTAGGTTAGCTTGAAAAGTGTTTATATTCCTCTTTTAAATATGACAAACCTGAGGGAAAGAGAGATTATATAGCTCACCCAAGACGTCAGTAACTGGTGAGTGATGGAGCTGGAAATAGGTGTCTGATTTCTAATCCAGGGCACTTCCCAGAGTATTTGAGGGAAAAGAGGTGAATTAAAGGGAACCTATAACTTGCTGGGCAAATTAAGAGCAGATCAACTTCAGATCATCTTAATTTGCCCTTCTGTACATACACAAATGGGCGTTACTACTCTATTATTGTCAGAGGAAAAACGGATTTAGGCTCTGGGATTGGGGTTTCATTCTGTTACTTCATTACGAGCACTATTTCCAAGGAACTCCCTGTAATCTGTTTTTCCACATGTTCCATATCATAGTCTTGGTTTTGCTAAAGGAATAAATAAACAAACAAATAAAATTAATAGCTCTAGGCTTTAAAGCACATCTTTTTTCCCACTCAGTCTCACACACACAAATTTTAGTACTACCCGGGCTGTGGGCATTTTTTGCTTGAAGTAATTACAAATCCATCAGTCCTTTAATTTACAGGTCATGACATCTGCCTCACTTAACCCTGGGTAGTGATTGTATATTCTTTCCTCTGGCCTTGCAGGTATATCCTGTAAAAAGCTGGCCTGAAGCTGGGATGTAGAGACCAGAAAATTTTCATTGAGACTTCTAAATGAGACAAGCTGTTACTAAGTAGCCTTTTATACCACTGAAGCTGATACATCCCTCAAGGTCTCAGATAAATATTCTAGGTCATGTGGGTGGCCACCTTATTCTTATTAGCTTCACATGTCTCTGGAATATGGCCCATTAAGATGGTGAAATTGTTATCTAGAGATTAAATAGTTCATTAAAATTAATAATATTTCAAGAAATTCAAGCTTTTAAAATAAGGTTCAAATAGTTAAGAAAGATAATGTGTTCCCAGTTAATGGCTGTTTAATTCTATCTTTCCTGTATAAAAAATGTGTAAAAGTACATTTTCATTTACAATGCTACATTAAGGTCAAATGGCACACTCTATGAAAAAAACATTAAGCTACCCTAGAATTGCTATCCTCTAGTAAGGATTTATTTGACTACAAAAGGCATATTATGAGACTCAAGATTTATGAATTTAACTAGGACTTCCTTCCTAGATCTTTCTTCTTCATTTTTCTGTCTACAACCTCCCCAAACACAAGGATGAAAGGTGATGATTTTACCAAACTAACCACCAACGTCTTCATCATCCTGATTTTTATTTGTTATTATACATGTGTTAGCATGATGGACTCATAAGTAAGAGCACTGAAGTTCTATAGACTTCAAGAAACCTTCTGGAATCTCCTGGCTGTCATGCTGTTTTTCTCATATGATTTATGAAAACACTTACTCATGGACCTCCTATTGTAGATAGTGTCAATGGACAGATTTCTGGTGGTGTTGCTGCTGCCTTCTTCTTTCTCCTCTTCTTCGTTTTTCTCTAACACTGATTCTTTGCTTGGATAGCAGCACCCCGAGTTCCTTTTTGTAATCCACCTGCTGTGCATGCTCAGCCATGTGGAAATGGGAATGACTCCACTTCTAGTCCAGGATGGAGACTAGAATGGATTAAGCCATTCATAATATATCATCCTCTGGTCATAGCAATGGGTTGATGACTTGGGCACATGACCAATCACAGTGAAACTTAAGACTTTTTTGGGGGTCATCTGGGATAAGAGATTCTGATGCATACTACATTTTGAGAATCATTGTTATGTGACAATAAAGGAAAAAATATGAAGCTTGGGTGGTAACAGGAAAGTCACCCTGGTGAGTAAGATGTTTAATTTTCAAATTTTTATATTTCATACCAAAATATTTCGGAAATAAATTCACAAATAAAGTGGAAGTCTCTTGATCTCATCATCAGGTATGTTCTTATTCCTCTCTCTTCAGTTAGAGCCAAGCACTCTTATGAATTTAATGTGTATTCTTCCTGTCCATGATTTTTTACTTTCACTATATATGCGTGGGTATGCTCAGTTGCTCAGTCATGTCCAACTCTTTGGGGCCCCATGGACTATAGCCCACCAGCCTCCTCTGTTCATGGGGTTATCCAGGCAAGAATATTAGAGTGGGCTGCAATTTCCATGATCACAAATAATACGTTGTATAGATTTGTACTGTAACAGTCTTTATACATTGTAGCTTAGTTATAACTTTTAGTTACAATCTTAGTTATAATTTTTAATATGTTTCATTCATTTTAATTTTTGCATAATATTTCATTATACAAATATATCCAAATTATTTATGTGTTTGTCTATTGATAAACATTTGATTTTTCAAATTTGTTTGGGAGAGAAGCTGTTGATGTCTTTAGAAATTCCTCAGTACTATGAGACTGAATGATCTGTCTTTACCAAAGAAGAAATCTAAAATCAAAATAATTCTGCTGGTCTCATAGTCCCTTTCTGTCAGACAAAAGAGTTCCTTCCATGTTTCCAGGTAACTTTTGCCCTGTAGCTTGCTACACTTGAAAATCCATATAATTAAGCCCAACTACTTATTGCCTCTCTGTCTTTATTCATCTCATCAAGATTTGGCCTCACTAAAATTGCTTCTTTGGAAATGGTCTGTAAAGAGAATACTCTGAATCTCAGCAGGTATTTCTAAATTCCCTTTATCCCAGTTAGCATAAGTTCCCATCATGTGGTTCTAAGGGAGACTGGGAGCTGAACCAATCAGACACTAGTTTGAAAAACTGAAACGTGCTATTTCAACCTCTATCCGGAAGGAGCTGAATCAAGACTAACATGGAGGCTGAGTAATATTTCATTGTATATATATACCACCTTTTCTTTATCCCATACTGCATAGCACAGTGGAGAAGGAAATGGCACCCCAATCCAGTACCCTTGCCTGGAAATTCCCCTGGATGGAGGAGCCTGGTAGGCTGCAGTCCATGGGGTCGCGAAGAATCAGACATGACCAAGTGACTTCACTTTCACTTTTCACTTTCATGCATTGGAGAAGGAAATGGCAACCCTCTCCAGTGTTCTTGCCTGGAGAATCCCAGGGACGGGGGAGCCTGGTGGGCTGCTGTCTATGGGGTCGCACAGAGTCGGACATGACTGAAGCGACTTAGCAGCAGCAGCAGCATGGCACAGGGAACTCTACTTAAGGCACTGTGGTGACCTGAATGAGAAGGAATTTCAGAAAGGGGGTATGGATGATTCATTTTGCTGTACAGTGGAAACTAACACAACATTGTAAAGCAACTAGACTCTAATAAAATTAATTTTTAAAAAATCCAAAAAAATAAAACAAAGACAATCAGGAAAAAAAAAAAAAAAGACTAACCTGGGGATTAACTGGCAAAGGCTTTATCTGCCTGAGTGGATCAAATCACAAAGAAAATCAGTTGTTCACTGGGGCCAGGCCAGGGGCCATTACAGCCTAAAGCTGTTTAACCTGCTTTAAGCTTCTTTAGGAATCTGGTAAATTTGTATTTGGTGAATTTCATTACTGTAACAGTTCTGTCCAGCTCCCCTAATCAGACGTTCGCCAATACCCTTCTGATCCAGGCCTGAGCAACATATGGTTGGACCTAAGAGAAAGAATCATAGTATTTCCTGGCTATATGCTAACCCATGGCTCAGAATTGAACCTGTCCTTGATACTGTGTTCTTATCCCCCATTCGATTCCTATACTTGCTCTACCATATCCTTATCCAGGTATCTGTCACCCAGACTTAAATTTCTCTAGTGGTGGAGGACTCATTCCCTCCTGAGGTACTTTGCAGCTAGACAAAATTTAATCACTCCTTCAGGGGAAGTCCTCCAAATATTTGCAGAGAGCACCCATGCTTTGGCCCCTGACTGCCCCTACATGTTCTCTTCTTCCTCCTAGCCATCCCCAATTCTATTATCTTGCAAATAACACATATTTCAATTCTTTCACCCATTTCTGCATGCCTTTGAGTGCGTGTTCTATCTTTTGTTTTTGTCTCCTGAGAATTAAAAAAAAAAAAAAAGATATTCTAAAGGTTCAAGAAAGAAAGATTTCTAAGAAAAGGGTTATTTCTACCAACTTTTCTTTTTTGGTGGACTCTGCCTCATCGTACCTTGGCTATATTGATTACGTGTTAGTTGGAAGCTAATTTGTGCTGGCTTTTTTATTTCATTACTGTCACCAAACCATGGGAAAATATTTTCTCAAATACTGAGAACTCCTTTTTTTATATAGATGACAAAGGTGAGAATTAGGTAGGAAAAGTATTATATTCAGTGTTACATTCAGGTTAAAACTTAGCTCTTGTTATTTTTTAAACCAGTGCTCCCTATATCATCTTCCCCAAGACACTTGTAGGTATCAACTGGACATAAGTTGCTGTTGTTGCGACTCCATGGAGCACGCCAGGCTCCTGTCCTCCACCGTCTCCTGGAGTTTGTTCAAATTCAAGTTGAGTTGCTGGTGCCATCTAACCATCACATAAGTTAATAGTAGAATTTAAGACAATTTAGTGCTTGGGGAGGTAGAGTTAGGAAGTGGTGCTTAGGAAGGTTGTGTGGTCAATTTCTGCTAACCTAAGACACAATGAATGCAGAGTTCCAAAGAATAGCAAGAAGAGATGAGGAAGCCTTCTTCAGCAATCAGTGCAAAGAAATAGAGGAAAACAACAGAATGGGAAAGACTAGAGATCTCTTCAAGAAAATTAGAGATACCAAGGGAATATTTCATGCAAAGATGGGCTCGACAAAGGACAGAAATGGTATGGACCTAACAGAAGCAGAAGATATTAAGAAGAGGTGGCAAGAATACACAGAAGAACTGTACAAAAAAGATCTTCATGACCTGGATAATCACAATGGTGTGATCACTCATCTAGAGCCAGACATCTTGGAGTGTGAAGTCAAGTGGGCCTTGGAAAGCATCGCTACGAACAAAGCTAGTGGAGGTGATGGAATTCCAGTTGAGCTATTTCAAATCCTGAAAGATGATGCTGTGAAAGTAGTGCACTCATTATGTCAGCAAATTTGGAAAACTCAGCAGTGGCCACAGGACTGGAAAAGGTCAGTTTTCATTCCAATCCCAAAGAAAAGCAATGCCAAAGAGTGCTCAGACTACTGCACAATTGCACTCATTTCACATGCTAGTAAAGTCATGCTCAAAATTCTTCAAGCCAGGCTTCAGCAATATGTGAACCGTGAACTTCCATATATTCAAGCTGGTTTTAGAAAAGGCAGAGGAACCAGAGATCAAATTGCCAACAGCCGCTGGATCATGGAAAAAGCAAGAGAGTTCCAGAAAAACATCTATTTCTGCTTTATTGACTATGCCAAAGCCTTTGACTGTGTGGATCACAATAAACTGTGGAAAATTCTGAGAGATGGGAATACCAGACCACCTGACCTGCCTCTTGAGAAATCTGTATGCAGGTCAGGAAGCAACAGTTAGAACTGGACATGGAACAACAGACTGGTTCCAAATAGGAAAAGGAGTACGTCAAGGCTATATATTGTCACCCTGCTTATTTAACTTATATGCAGAGTACATCATGAGAAATGCTGGACTGGAAGAAACACAAGCTGGAATCTAGATTGCCAGGAGAAATATCAATAACCTCAGATATGTAGATGACACCACCTTTATGGCAGAAAGTGAAGAAGAACTAAAAAGCCTCTTGATGAAAGTGAAAGTGGAGAGTGAAAGAGTTGGCTTAAAGCTCAACATTCAGAAAACAAAGATCATGGCATCCAGTCCCATCACTTCATGGGAAATAGATGGGGAAACAGTGGAAACAGTGTCAGACTTTATTTTTTGGGCTCCAAGATCACTGCAGATGGTGATTGCAGCCATGAAATTAAAAGACGCTTACTCCTTGGAAGAAAAGTTATGACCAACCTAGATAGCATATTCAAAAGCAGGGACATTACTTTGCCGACTTAAGTCCATCTAGTCAAGGCTATGGTTTTTCCAGTGGTCATGTATGGATGTGAGAGTTGGACTGTGAAGAAGGCTGAGTGCTGAAGAATTGATGCTTTTGAACTGTGGTGTTGGAGAAGACTCTTGAGAGTCCCTTGGACTGCAAGGAGATCCAGCCAGTCCATTCTTAAGGAGATCAGCCCTGGGATTTCTTTGGAGGGAATGATGCTGAAGCTGAAACTCCAGTACTTTGGCCACCTCATGCGAAGAGTTGACTCATTGGAAAAGACTCTGATGCTGGGAGGGATTGGGGGCAGGAGCAGAAGGGGACGACAAAGGATGAGATGGCTGGATGGCATCACGGACTCGATGGACGTGAGTCTGAGTGAACTCCAGGAGTTGGTGATGGACAGGGAGGCCTGGCATGCTGCGATTCGTGGAGTCGCAAAGAGACGGACACGACTGAGCGATTGAACTGAACTGAACTGAAGACGCAATGAGTAGAACTGGGTAACTGTATTTCCCAGTTTTAGCTGGGCTTAGTTTTAAAACCAGTGCAGTGTCATACAGTCTTCAAGGACTGGTGAATAACATTTTCTTTCTATTTAGTTACACGAAATACTGTTGAGTGCTGAGGCACCAACCAGATGCTATGAGTATTCAGAGACTCAGACCTTGACTTTGAAGAGCCCAATACAGGGTGGAAGGTTGACAAGCTCAAGGGTGAGTGTAGGAAGTCTATGGGTAAGGTGTGAAGCAGTTGTTGCCTGAGAGCAGCCAAGAGAAAAAACGTTTCCATGCAGGGAAACTGGAAGAGCTGAGCTTTTACAGTTGGTGGAGAGCTGATGTGTGTGACTGTTACTCCATACTGAGGGGACAAAGGCAAAAATACAGAGTGGGAAAATGCAGGGAGCATTTCAAGAATGCGGAATCCTTTTTTTTTTTTAGACATTAGAAGATTATTTATTTATTTGGCTGAGTGGGGTCTTAGTTGTAGCACATGGGATCTTTCACTGTGGCACAGAGACTGCACTCTCTGGTTGCAGTGTGAGGGTTTAGTTGGTCTGCTCTGAGGCATGTGGGATCTTAGTTCCCAACCAGGAATTGAACATGCATCCCTACCTTGTAAGGCAGATTCTTAACTGCTGGACCACCAGAGAAGTCCCAGGAATGACGGATCAGCTTTGAGGTGTATTACTCTGATCTAGATTTTCCTTGGCCCTCAAGCAACAGTTTGAGCTGTTGCTTGTTCATAGCTGATGCAGAGAGTCAAGTCTTTCCCTGAGATGGATGGGGGAAGAATGAATCTCTTTTGAGATGGGGTGTGAATATTTTTCATTGTCTTTCAGAAACTAAAATGTATTTGCAGGAGTCAAAACAAAGAGGCTTTGCTATACTCTGCAGCCCCAGAACCAAAACAAAATGTTAAAATAGGTGGTCAAAATATTTTTTGACAATTCAACCTCAAAGTGACTTTAAATAAAAGATGGAGAGCCATTTTGAAGGTTGATCCATTATCATATAGCCTTCTGTTTCTCTAAATTGGTAGCAACTTCAGTATCTGGTTTTCCTCTGGTGTTTGTCTTAATTTTTATGGAAAGCTTATAACTTGATAATATCAATAATACATTTATATTCAGGACAAAGCATTAATCAGAATTTTAGGACAGAGGGAATCATCTAGTGATTAGAGAATAAGACCTTTGTTTTATACATGAAGATTATGGCTTTCTTTAAAAAATTGCATCTAATGATGTGTTGCCTTTAATAGTTTTCTGAGCACTTCTATAAGTATCAATTCATTCACTCAAGATAAATGTACTGAGTGTCTCCTATGTGTGAAGCTCTCCTCTAGTGCTGGAACAGTAATTATGGCCTCATCTCTGCCCTGAAGGAGCTCACAGTCTTCTGGGAAAATCTGTCCTGTAAGCAAAGTCATGATTAAGTGTGATAGCAAATGCAGTTGCAGTTCACAGGCAGGAGTAAGTGGATGTGTCTGCAGAGGAGGCCGTGCTTGAGCTAGGTCCTGAGGATGAAGATGAAAAGCACTGAAGATAATTCAGTCAGAGGAAAAGCAGATACTAAGCGCATTGACTTGTGACTCAGACTCATTTATAGGCAAGTATAAGAAACCCATTTCATACTTGCTTGAATATGAATAGGAATGCATGATTGGGAACCATGGGCATGGCATAGACCCCAAGGGCAAGGTAATGTCAGGCCACATGACGGGGCTGAACAAGAACAGAAAAGGAATTCCCAGAACCAGAGGTATCTAGTTTGTAGCTCTCAGTGTACGTTTTCGGTACTTAACTCGGCTTGGGTCCAGAATCTGCTCCAGCCCTACCAGTAAAACAGGATTGGGAAGGTCAGGTAGTACAAGCATGGTGTTCAAAGCTCTCCACTCTGGGTGACAGCTTCAAAGGAGGGAGCCTGAAAGCTGAAAGGATAATCCAAAGGTTATCTGCTATGAGTAGATAGCAGTAGTTATCCGCTATAAGTAGATGTTTTTCAACAATAAGCATAAGATGTGTTTCTCAATAAGCATTGAGAATGGTGGCAGTGCCAAAGGGTGAGGTGGTGGTGGTGGTAGTGATGGGGTGTGTGTGTGTGTGTGTGTGTGTGTGTGTGTGTTACCACATGCATGTTAATGGAGGTAAGGTAATAAATGAAATTGGAGGGTTAGCATGAAGGACATTGTAAAAGAGTTTTACTTTTGTTTTTCAGATAATTAGGGACTTTTAAATACACTGAGAGTAAAATGATCAGAACTGTGTTTTGGGTAGTTAACTAAGATGGTGATGTGGAAAATAAATTGGAAAGGAATAAACCAGAAAAAGAGAAGATAGGTTAGGCGTAGTGGAAATAGTCTAGGTAAGAGACAAATAGAGCCTTAACTAGACAATGAAGGTGGGTAAAATGGGATGAAATGGAAAAAAAGACTTCAGGAGAAAGACATAATCGAATATTATAGCATATACAATGTGGCTGGGCATTTAGGTGGAGACTCTTGGTTTCTACTTTCTTTTTAACTGAAATATAGTTGATTTACAATGCTTTAGGTGTACAGAAAAATGATTCATAATATATATATAATATGTATATTCTTTTTTCAGATTCTTTTCCATTATAGGTTATTACAAGATGTTGGATATAGTTTTCTGTGCTATACAGTAGGTCCCTGTCATTTTGTTTCCACTTTCTAAATGTAAGCGACAGAATAGCATGGAGGGCCATTCTCCAAGACAACAGAGGAAGAGAAGGCTTAGGTGTATGGCTAGTATGTTGACTCTAGGTACTGAGGACCACCAAAGGGGAATGGTGAAGAGAGACGTTATAGGAGTGAGGTCTGGGCTGAAGATGAGATTTGGGAATCATAGTTCATGGATGGTAATTGAAGCTGAGGGGTGAAATTTTCCAGGAGTAGAATGCAGAGTCAATGGAGAAATGGAGGGAAGATGGAACCCCGAGGGGAGCCCCAAGTGGGAGGCAGTAGAAGAGAATAACATCAGAGAGGAGGTTGAGCGGACTGGAACAGAAAGGAAAGGCGTGCTGGCAGCAAAGGATGCAGAAATTCGAAAAATGGGAAAGTTGTTCATCATCGTCCTGTGCTGTAGGTCAGGTAGATATTTCCGTTCACGGGGAGAAAATGGAAATTTGGAGACTTAAATGACTCATTCAATAATATAGGATTGGTTAGTGTCAAAGGTGACTAGAACTGGGGTGTTTTGACTCTCAGCCCTAGGATCTTGCAACTCCAGAACATGACCACAGTGCCTGGGAAAAGAAATGCTGGAGCACCACCCAGCTCTCCTGGGGAGAAGAGATGGCAGTTGGGGAAGTGATGGAATGGAGGAAGAGGTCCTGTGGTTGCTGCCTTGTTGCATCCTTCAGAGACCAGTTCAGAGCAGGTGGGCGGCCTGGTGCAAGCACCAGCCTGGAGGCCAGCTTGGTCTTTAACTGAGGCAGTGATTTCAGCCAGGCTGGACCTCAGTTTCCTTCCCTATAGAATTGGAGAAACATTAAAATGTAGTCTCCCACCTAATTCTATGAGTCACTTTTTATGATACAGCTTATTGGGTTTTTCCTCATTACAGAGGGAACATATCCTCATAAACTTTCAATTCTGTTTCTAAGTATGAGGGTGAGAGGGCTATGGGAGGCACGGAGAAAGAACCACAGACATTTATCTCTATAGACAGAGATAATTCAGAATTTTACCAGTTTCTATAAAACCCTGGGTGAATACAATGGGGGATACAGAAGAGTTAGGTGAAGAGGCAGAGACTGATGGAGCATGAAGATTGAAAACAAATCTAGAATGATAACAGTAAACAACAACAACAACAACAGCAACAACAAACAGAACTTAAAACCACACTAACTAAAAATAGCTGAAGCCCCAGAGATGCATTTAAAGACAATCACACTGGATTGCTCCTATTAAGAACAATAAAGAAATGGCGATGCCAATTCCCTTTGTATTTGGAGTGCCTTTAAAAAAATAGTAATAAACTGATATTAGAAGAAAGCTTTTCCTCTTGAAAATTCTCCCCCATTTCAGAAAGGAAAAAAAAAAAAAAACCAACAGAAAACTCTCACATCATTTTCCTTGAGTCTTTGCATGCTGAAAGGAAAGTAGAATGAAATTAAATTCTCTTTAAATGTTTTCCTTCCAGGCTGTAAAGCTGCTGGCATCATTTATCCCAGCCCTGCCACTTATATAATCTGGGTGCCACGGGAGCTCTTGCAAGTCATTAAATGAAAAGAAGACATCAAATAATAGGAAAAGAAGGCAATTAAAATGCTGGACCCAATAAGATAGTCAGAAGACTTGATTTAAATACAAGTCCAAGACCCAGAATATTGGACACTCAGGAGTGAGGGGATTCAACTGGGAAAGATAAAGGGAGCTAAAAGAGTGCCTTTAGAAGTAGAAAGGGGGCCATGGCTCATTGATGTCCAGGCCATCTTTCTTTGTATAGAGTAAGAATGGACAGGTCAACCCATGAACTCTGGTATTTCTGAGGCTCCCTGAAGCCTGGAAGGGAACTGGGTATTGGGCAGGGAGAATACGGAGGGTATAGATCTCCAAGGTGCAGATTCACTGGGATGGGATCTGTTACATACGAGGAAGACATCTTAGTCTGGGAGCTAAGTCTTAGGTTTGCCTTCCTTTGTTTCTGTTCTGTCTGTCTCTGGGAATGAGCCCTGGGGTCTTGTGACTAAGGCTTTCTACTGGAAGTTGCACTAATTCAGACAAATGGCTCTGCAGGCTCCAAGATCGCAGACTGAGGCCTTTCCAGCCCAGATAGGGTCTGAAGTTACCCTGGGAAGCACAGGATTCCCAGACACATTTTCCAGAGGGTCATCTTCATGGCCCCAGCACTGAGGTAGTGCACACTTATTTCAGAATCTCATGAAGCCTCTGGAACCGCTTGTCACTCTGGTATCTGCCCTTGGTTGTTCCTGAGACATTGGCTCAAAACTGGGTGCAGGAGTGGAGGGTCCGGCATGTGCTACACCAAGCTTGTTCTTTCCCATTTCCCACTCTTTCCAGGGCAGGGGCTGAAATTGTCAGTGGACTTAGGATGGGCTTGAAAATCTAGACAGAGTCTTCCAGGAGTGTCATAAACCCTTATAAAATGAAGGTGAGAGGTCCTAGTGCACAGACCTTCAGGGTACCACAGAGAGGGTAACAGGTAGGAAGGCAGAGGTCCCCTAGTGTCAGGAGGAAATAATCTGCAAGTGGCAGACTCTTTTTTCTCCCTTCTCTGTTGATGAAACCAGTTCTGCCTAAGACTAACCTTTTTCTCCTTTCTCAAACCTTGGGCTGATCATGGGTCAACAAACCAGTATTCATGTCAATTGTTTTATGGCCAGGGATGACACACCTTGTGCCACCCTATCTCAGAAATGCACACTGTGGGAGAGGGGCCTGGTGAAACTCCCTCAGCCTTGAGTGTTTCTCTTATCTGATTAGGAGCTCACCGACAGACATAAAATGCCTTGCTAAAAACTAGCAAGGGACACTTTTTCTGTTCCCTTCTGATGTCTATGTCAGAAGCTTTCCCTCTATCTGTTATATGTTAATAGAACTTGGCTACACAAAAGGCTCCAAGTAGCGAAGCCTTATCTCTGACCTCAGATCAAAAACTTCTCTTCTGGACGTCATCAATCCCAGAGTAACACACGGCTCGCAGCAGCAACCTTTTACCACCACCTGCTTGAGGTCATGGGTCAAGGAATGTGTTTGTCTGCCAACAGGCCATTCTGGGTCTCCATCGGAGTCTTACTCCTACTGGAATAACCTTTGGAGATGTTATAAGAGATTGTGTCTGCAAACTTCTTGACCTTGAGTCACACTGCTGAGCCCTCAGGTTAATTTTATTCTGGGAGGTGTCAGATTCACCACTTTTTCTTGCTTCCTTGGATCCTCCACCCACTTCCACATCTGACAAAGTCAAGGGCACTTGTGGTAGGTTGAATGAGGCCTCCTAAAGAGACCCACATCCTAACCCTTGGAATCTGTGAATGTTACCTCATATGGCAAAAGGGACTTTGCAGACGTGATTAAGGATCTTGAGACTGAAAGGTTATCCTGAATAGTCTGAGTGGACCCTAAATGTATTCACAAGCATCCTTATATAAGAGAGAGGCAGAGAATGATTTGAGACAGAATAAGGTAAGGAGCTAAGTAAGACACGAAGATGCTGGAGGAAGGAGGTTTAGCTAAGGAATGCAGCTCTAGAAACTGGAAAAGGCCGGGACCCAGATTCTCCCCTAGACCTTCTGAAAGGAGCACTCGCTTTCTGAGGTCTGGGCTCTGACCCAGTGAAACTGATCTTGGACTTCTCACCTCCAGAACTGTAAGAGAATAAATGCATGTTGTTTTAAAATTCTGAGTTTGTGATAATTTGGAACAGCAGATCTAGGAACAGGATAGACAGAAAAAAAATTCTTTTTAGCCCTGGGAGTTAGGCATGCAGCTTTGATTGTCTCAGTTTTTGTTCTATCATAACTTATGGCAGGCACACAGTTCCTCTTTGCTTAAATACAGGCTAACATATTCCCTGACACCCATACCAGCTTGATTCGGGATGAATTTCATTGTAATAATGTCCTGGTTCTTTTCATTAGCTTCAATGATAGCGTTAAAGAGGAAGGCCTGTCATGAACCCTTCTCTTCTTCCTGCCCGTGGCTCTGATTCTCTGAGCTCACATGGGCTGTTAGTTCCTTTGGCTGTCTGTATCTTCTCCTGGGAGGACCAGAGTTCTGCAGGTCAGGAAGGGTAGATTCTACCTTAAACTTTAAAAAATGGGTTCCAAGGATTCTTAAGTCATTAAGCATATCTTGTCAACAAGGGAAGAAAGTGGACACTGAAGGGAAGAACACTGTCTGGACAGGAAACAAACCTTCAACCTGAGCACTTCCTGTAATTTGGTAGAAATTCTAGCCTCTAGGCATTCTGGAAGGCTCTGGCTTATTGTCTCTCATTTCAAGTGGGCAGACTGGCCCAAAGTTGGAATGAGGGATGCCTGCCTGAAACTTGATGTCTTGGCATTTGAAAGACATCCTAGATCTTGGAACTTTCCAGAGCTAGTCCTTTTTATGAGGCAACCCTGAGTGCAGAGTTTCTGAATTCTATGAGGCTGGTGGTCATGGAAGATAGACATCATGGTTGGTAGTGTTGACTTAGAGCATCTCTAGGATAACCAGGCAGACTTAGAGCAGCTCTAAGATAAGTCAGTTGTTATCTTTATTATCCTGACTAATAAGATGTATCCTTCAATTTTTTGAAGTGTTCAACTCTAAGCTAAACTCTCTTCCTCGCTTTCCTTCTCTCCTTGCCTCCCTTGTTCCTTTTCTTTTTCTCTCTCATAGTTCTTGCAGCATTGGAAACCTGGAGAATATAAAATAGAAGAACATGTTGGGTGGAGGGTCTTAGGTCCCATTGCTTATGCACAGATCTTGAAACTGAGGTCAAAGCTCAGTTAGTTACAGAATCAACTGTTCAGACTTTAGAATAGAATAATCTTTTTTTTGTACTATGTGGTGACCCACTGCAGATATTACCACCGAAGAGACTTGTATTTTGTCATCAAAATGACCCTTTGTGCTCCAAGAATTTGCTGGTATGGAAATCACTGGCTGGTCTAGTTTGCTCTCATTCAGCTCAAAGCATAACCACCCACCCTTTGGTTCTCTTTACTCTAGCACCGCATGGGTGGCAGAACAAGATATCTCATTGGATCTAGGGTGGGCTGCTGTCCATAGTCGCACAGAGTCAGACACGACTGAAACGACTTAGCATGCATGCATGCTAGGGTAATCAGTAAGGAATGAATGTTTCCTGAGTCTGAGAGGCCCTTTGCCTCCGTTACTTGGGTAAATTTGAGAGTCCTGAGAGGTTTCATTGCTGCTTATTTTTCTATTTGAGAAACCACATGACTGGGTTAGAAGAGCCCTGGACTTCACACCATGACAATAGCACTCACATTCAACCCTTCCAACCCAGGGAAATAAGTGTTACTGTTGTCCCTACTCTACAGGGAGGCTTAGGAGGAGGCGACAGAACCAGCCTGGACCCCTGCTGTGGTTCTCACATTAGATAAGCGTCATAACCCCTGGGGATCTCCTCCTGTTAGACCTGGGTGGGTCTAGGAGTGAGAGCCAATACAGGCAACTTTTTGGACAGTCTTGTTGGATAGGATCTGCAGGATATCAACCCAACTGGCATAATTATTAAATAAATAGTGAAAAGTAAAATGTTAGGTGGAGAACAGATTGCAAGCCAGTTGGATACATTGGACTTGGCATAGAAATCCATGTCAGCTCTTCAAGGGTCATGGATAGAGGTGTAAGTGCCTAGGTCTGGGGCCAGGCAAAGGTCAATAGACAGAGAGCCCACTTTTGAAGTCCATCCTGGCATTCACTGGTTGAATTCAGTATTACTTGGTGACAGGGAGATCCAATATGATTATCATATGGTGTGGGAGTTGGAGGGCTGACCCAGAAAGGGAATAAACCCAGAGACATTTTGGAAGAAAAAAACATGACAGTATTTAATGAGTAATTAGACATAAGACCTAAAAGACAGTAATGAGTCAAGAGTGACTCTGCAATTTCTCATTGAAAAAAGTGAATACATACAGATTTATTTTACATCTCAAAACAGTACTAAGACAAGGAGTCTGCAGGAACCAAGTAGGGCATAGCTCAAGGATTTGAGGAGAATGCCAGAAAATACTGTTCTCAGGAATGGAATTTAACAGAAATGTATGACATCCATCAAGTATGGAAGGCTTCCAGGAAATAATTCACTTGGAGATGACTTCTGAATGTTGTTAGTGAAACTATAGCTTCCGCCCCCCCCCCCCCCACCAAGATATTCAAAGATACCAATTTCAGATGTAATTAATTAATACAAGATGTGTGTTAATTCTGAGGCTTCCAACTGATCTTGTCTATCAGGAAAATGTATTTAGGTGTGCCCTGACTGATATAAGATGAAAGGTGTTTTTTTGACTTGTTAGAGCAAATGATAAGGGAAAACCAGAGAAAGAAAACTACCTAATGATTATAGACCTTCCTGTGAGAGAGGATCTGTACTTCAAATTGAGCAGCAGGAGCATCTAGTAACAGGCCAGGGATAATTTATATTTGATAAAATATTTAAAAAGAGAGTATAATTTCCTCCACTTTGATTTTTATACTACTAAGCAAATATCATTTTCATTCTTAGGTATCCTGATCCTGGAAATGGGGTACCCTGGATAAAATAATGTTAATAATTATTAAAATTAGTGTCAGTTTGGGTTCTTAGACTTTTGTGAATTTGGGTAGCTTGAGTCAGTCCCTACCGCTAGGTGAACTCATCCAATTCAATTCAGGCTTAAATTTATTCTATTATTACTAGTGTTTCAGCTTCCTACTGCTATGATAACAAATTAGCACAATGCATTGGCTAAAAGGTAGTGCTAGTGGTAAAGAATCCACCTGCCAATGCAGGAGATGCAAAAGATGCCTGATCTGCCCTGGGTTGGGAAGATTCCCTGGAGTAGGAAGTGGCAGCCCACTCCAGTATTCTTGTCTGGATAGAGGAGCCTGGCAAGCTACAGTCCCCTGGGTCACAAAAGAGTTGGACAAGACTGAGCACACATGGGCCTTTTATTCTATTGGCTAAAAGTAACATAAATTTATTATTTTATAGTTCTGAAAATCAGAAGCCTGAAGTCAGTCTCATGGCGTCAATAGGGCTGTGTTCCCTCTAGAAGTTTTAGGGGAGAATCCATTTCCTTGACTTTTTTCAGGTTTAGAAACTTGCCACATTCCTTGGTTCATGACCCCATGTCACTTCAACTTCCTCTTCCATTGTCACATCTCCTTGACCTTCATGCCTTTCTCTTACAGGGACCCTCATCTTTGGGTCCCTCTGGATAACCTCCTCAATACAAGATCCTTAACACAATCACATCAGGAAAGCCCCCTTTGCCACATCAGGTAACACATTCATAGGTTCAGTAATTAGGACATACATTTATTTGAGGAGAGCTGTTATTCTGCCAACCACAACTACTATTTCACATTTTACACAAAAGACTAAGGGCCAATCCTCAGTTGTATAATGTTCTTAACCAAGTTGTAGGTATACATTACATAGTCTGCTCGCTGAGATGGAAACTGACTGAGCAGATGGAGTATGATCTTAAGATGGGTCCCCGGAAATTCATTGTTCATGGCCAAATAGGAACCACGAATATACCTAAGACTGCACCCACAGAAGGGTAAGCAGAATGGTGACATGTTTTGAATATTTGTCACATGATGAGCACTTGAAAGATGTTGACTTCCAGCCTTTGGATCCATTCAAGCCAAGGCTGAACTATTACTTGACAAGAACATTAAAAGGAGGTTTAAATGATGGCAGGACTCAATGACCTTTGTGATTCTTCTAATCTTGAACATCTATTGGCTTATTAAATTAATTGGATGAGGAAGTTCCATTTTGTTCAGGAACCACTGTTCCTTAGTAGTCTTTACCCAATGTATATTTATAATGAGTCAAATAAAGCTCCCAAATTCACCAAACAAGAAGTAAAAGTCCCAGAGGACAAAATGGACTTCAGGCCCACAGCTTCCATTAAAGTTAATGAAAAGTTAATCATGTCAGTTGAAGTGACATAGAAGAATCTTAAGAAACTTGGGCCACAGAAGGGCTCCAAATGGTATTGGCTGAATGCTAATTCAAATAACTCAACTACATGGAGTGGGGAGGATGAAGGACAGTGAGAAATTGTGTTAATGCTTTGCAAAACACTTCAATTCTAGCTGCAGCAACATTGCCTCTTAGCTTGAAGTGTTTGTCCCGATAAAGCACTTCATTAGAAAAGAGTGGTTTGAGCTCCTTAATAACGTCACCATCAAGTAATGAAGGCCCTGGAAAAGGTGGCCTTGCCATTAAATTGTTCTCATCCTGTCTGCAGAAATGCCTGGCCTCTGACCTCAATCTCTTCCTTTGCTTTTTGTACTTTTAACCCTTTACTAATATTTTCTCTTTGGGGTGAGTTCTTGTCATTTTCTTACTTGAATAATTTCTGCTTGTGTCTAAATGAAGGAGTACCAGGGGTTGGAAATGTGTGTGAGCAGGAAGTTGGTGGAGGGAGGGTTGGTTCAGAGAGGGAAGTACCCTGGCTTTTGGCAAAGTCTTAGACTCCGAGAATGCCAAAGCCGGAAGGATTTTTGGAGATTACCTACCCTCAATCTCTTATTCTATAGCTGAGGCAAATGAGCCCAGAGAAGGACAGGGAATCACCCACGGTATCACCAGGACTAGTGAAAGACGAATGGGGGGAGACTTCATGCCCTTTTGCTCTGTTTGGCTTGTTCTTTCTACTGATGACATACTCCATCTTCTGGTGGTAGCCCACGGCTTCCCCACCCCTCTTGGTCTTGGGCAGTACTTCCTGGCACCATTCATCATTGTAAACTTAAGAAGAGCCATTCTTAGTATGCGCTCAGTCCTCAGTCGCTCGGGGATGAACCAAGAAATGTGACGTCTCAAAATGCTGAAAAAAGTCAAGGAAATGGATTTTCCCTGAGAGCTTCTACAAGAAACACAGCCCTGTTGATACCATGCGACTGACTTCAGGCCTTTAACTTTAATAACGTAAGACAGTAAATTTGTGTTACTTTTAGCCAACAGAATAGAAGGTCCATGTGTGCCTAGTCATGTCTGGCACTTTGTGACCCCATGGACTATAACCTACCAGGCTCCTCTGTTCATGGGATTTTTTAAGCAAGAGTACTGCAATGACTTGCCATTTCCTACTCCAGGGCGTCTTCCTGACGCAGGGATCAACCCCGAGTCTCTTGCACTGGCAGATGGATTCTCTACCATTGAGCTATCTGAGAAGCCCATTCCCCCACTTTCACCCCTCAAACTGACTTCTCTCTCCCTACTTGATGTGAAAGTTAATTGACTAGCACTTTACGTTACTTCTCTTGGTGGGAACCATTCACTCTTTCCTTCTGTGCACATGCTTCCCTCCACATAACATGTCCTCTCACTCTGGAAAGCATCCCTTGTTTTCCCTGTTGGAAAGTGTTCTCATTCCCTATGAATCTTTATAGCTTTTATTTTGTTTCTCTGTAAGGTGCTTACTGTTTATGAAATTGTATTTACTATTTGTGCAAAAGTCTTAATGCACGTGGTTGATGAATTTCCCGAGGACAAGGCCTGAATCTGAGTCACCTTTATATTTCCCATAATGAGATTTTGCACACAGAGAAAACAATGATCATAGTAACAAGCAAATACCAACAAAACACTTATGTCAGAAGCTGTTTAAGCCATTTTACATTTATTCAATCATTTATCCTGACAACAACTACATTGAGGTCATTTTTTAAATCTCTACGGATGAGGAAGCTGAGGTATAGGAGGTTTAGGTATATTGTTTAAGGTTTCCCAGTAGTAATCTACTTACTAGTTAATCCCAGAATGAGAACCAGGGAATCTAGTGCCAGAGGACAATCCTTAACTGCTACACAAAATAGCCTACATGTGTTTGTTGAAATATCTATTCACCTTTATCTACGTCTATACTTGCATCTGTGTCTGTCTTTCTATCTACTTATAGCTATACCTGCATAGACATCTATAACTATAAAGGTGTTGGAGATCGGGACTGATATGTATATATATATATATATATATATATATTACTATATATAAAATAGATAACTAATAACCTGTTGTATGTATGTGTATGTATGTATATATATGTATGTACGTATGTCTATAGCACAGGGAACTCTATTCAATACTCTGTAATGACCTACACAGGAGAAGAATCTAAAAAAATTAGTGGATATATGTATGTGCATAACTGATTCACCTTACTATGCACCTGAAACTAATACAGCATTGTAAATCAATTATACTCCAATAAAAACATTAGAAAATATATAACTGTAAAGGTGTTAAGAAATGGTATTCACTCAGATGACCACCCATTTAGTCACTTAAAGCTTGCGTTTTTATTATGAACCAAAGCAGTGAGTGTTGTGGTTGTTGAGGCATCAGAGCAGGCTGAGAAAGAATAGTACAGGGTCAAAAGCACAGTCTTTCTCTTCAAATCATCTTAACTAAGATATTAACATATCCCTTTAGCTGCTCCTGAATTTTATATTTACCTTGGGAGAATCAAGAACAAATACTAAAAGGTGCAGGTACATGTAGGCTGTAACCAAGCTGTGTTTTCAGATGAATAAATATTGACATTATCTTGTTTTCCTGTCACCCCATCAAGATAGGTTCTGGGAGCTTTAATAATTAATCAAATTAGGACCTAAAAAAATCATTCCTCTTTTAGGAAGTTTGTTTCTGTTAGCTATCAATTAACACTGATGACTTCAGCTCTCCTCTCAGCATGGTTCACAAAATGGGAAATGGAAAAGCGCCACAGTATGTTAATGGAGACGTAATACACATCACCTAATGAAGCATGAAGGCCTTGTTTATTCTGAACGCCGTAATTATTTAAGAGCTTTTAAGTCCAATGTCAAACTTTGACTCTTGCCTACCTCTTTCTCACAACTGGAGTGATGCACTTAAGGTTTTATCTCAACTCAGTGCAGGTAATCTGAAAATAAACAGCTAATTAAACGTTTCTATTTGCCTAATTCTTTCATTACCATGAAAAGCTTTTGCCAGTCTGGGCTCTGTCACTGAGAGATGCTTCTCAGCAACATTCAGAGCTGTGATTTACTGAGGGCCTACTATGTACAGGACCTCGCAGGACGTGTCCTGCATCTTTTGCCCTGTGCATTCTCCCCATCATCCCATGAGCTGCAGATGCGTCCTAGCTGTGTCTGAGGACGCATGTGTGTGTGCATGTGAGCTCAGTCGCTTCACGTGTGTCCATCTCTGCAACCCCAAGGACTGCAGCCAGCCAGGCTCCTCTGTCCACGGGATTCTCTAGGCAGCACTGGAGTGGGTTGCCCTACCTTCCTCCAGGGATCTTCCCAATCCAAGGATCAAAGTCACATCTTCTGTGTCTCCCACACTGCAGATGGATTCTTTACCACTGACTCACTGGGGAAGCCCCTGAGGACACACAGGAATCAGCAACAGGACCTATTGCCTTTTGAGCCAGCAAAGCAGAGTGTCTATATGTGTGGGTCTGAGTTGGACTCTCTGGTTTCAAATCCTGGCTGTGTGACCTTGGGCAAGTTACTGAACCTCTCTGTGACTCGTTTATCATGTATAAAATGAAGGTGATGACAAACATGAACCTCACCCCCAGGCTTACTGCTTGGACCAGCTGATATGCCTGTGCCAGGCACTGTGCCAGGCACATTCAGAGCTATGCCAGGCACACGTAAGGGTTCTGGAAATGTTAGCTATTGTTATGACTTACCTCTTTGTACTGCAGTATGTGGTCTCTGAAAAATGTTAACACTCACTGTGTATGTGGAAGAAGTTGAGGCCAAACACTGGTGGAGAAGAAAGATCAGCGAGCCAGGAACGGGGATTTTATCGTCTGTCTGTGTCTGCACTTACCTTGCTGGCTGGTGTGCGTGTGTGTGCTTAGTTGCTAAGAGGTGCCTGACTCTTTGCGACCCCATGGACTGTAGTCTGCTGGAGTACTCTGTCCATGGGATTCCATGGACTGTAGCCCACCAGTCTCCTCTGTGGGATTTCCCAGGCAAGAATACTGGAGTGGGTTGCCATTTGGTTCTCCAGGGGATCTTTGATTGAACCCACGTTTTCTGCCTTGGCAGGCAGGTTTTTACCACTGAACCACCAGGGAAGCCCATTCCCTGGCTGGCATCTGTGAGCATATGTGTTCTCTCTGTGGACTTTAGAGCCTTCATCTGTATAAGGAGGTGGGCCGGCTATTGCTCCAGCTTGAAGGATTACAAGCCATGTCAGCATGACAGAGGGAGTTGAAAGTTGCTGGTGCATGGTATCCTGGCGGCAGGGAGTGAGTGCAGGATGTGCTCATGTGTGCTCTAGAAGGTGACAGTCAAATAAAACTTGTCCCTGTCCTCAAAGAACTTGTGACCTAGTGGAGGATCCAGGCATATAGAATACCTCCTAGACAGGCACCAGGAGCTAAGCAAGCAGGAGAGGCAGAGTCATTTGAGGTCAGCAGGAGGGTTTCCTGCACTAAGTCATACTGGGGCCTCAAAGGATCTCTACCTGAGAGATCCTGACAGGTAGAGAGTAAGTGTGCCAGGGGAAGATGATATAAAGGCACAGAGTAGGTGACAAACAGGACGTGCACATTTGAGAAATGGTGTGTTGCACAGTGTGGTTCAAAACCAGGGACTATCTAGAAAAAATGTCATCTAGTGCAAAAGATTTGGCTTTGGTTTGAATCTCAGCTTTACCTTAATGATCAAGAGACTCATAGACAAGCCACTTGCCTTTCTCAAACTCATTTTCCACATAAGAAAGTAGGAATCAGAGTCCTACCCAATTCACACTTATAAGGATTGATATATGCAGGCCTGTGAAACACTGAGAACAGTGCCTGGCCCATATTAAGGGTGTGTTTATCACCAGGAGACAAAAATAAAGACAGATTGGGACAAATCTGTGTAGGACTTGGTCTATTCAAATGAGAAATATGGATTTTACTCTGTAAGTGATAGGGAGCCACAGGTCTTTCATGAGCAGGCCATTGACATGAGCTCTGCTCAGAGGCAGGGAAGGTGTCCCTCAAAGCTGCCTGGATGGGCAGACATAAGGGCTCACTGGTGGGGTGAGCAGCACCTTCAGTTACATGGCACTTTCCCACTGCGAGACGGAGAAGAAAGGCATCATTTTCATTTCACATATGAGCAAATGAAGCCTTAGAGACTCCAAATAATTTGCCTAAATTTGAACAATCTATTAATGACAGAAATGGGATTGTAATCCAAGTATTTCTGGTCCAGAGCTCTGTGCTCCAATGGGATATGGGATAAGCTGGGGGAGCAGGGAAAGATCCCATATCAAAGAAGGAGTTTTTGGCCTTTGTTAGCACCTAAAAGGAGCTACTCCCAAGCATTTAATCTTTGTCAAAATGCAAATACATGCAGGGTGTGGAGGAAGGGTCACTTTAGCCATACATCAGAGTACATGGAGGAAAGAGCCTGAAGCCTCTGCCGGTCATCAGGTATGAAGTGGCCGGTGGGCAAGCAGGCGTGGAGAGAAAGTCAACTGTGTGTGGTTTGCTTGGGGTCCCCTGCGCTCTGCAGGATTCTCCCCTTCATGTTGTCATCAGGACAGTGAGTTTTTTTCTGTTCAGGATCTTTGATTCGGTGTTCCTCCTGTCCTCCTCAGGAAGGACGTTGGCAGACCGCACCCTAGTGGGTTAAAAAAGTCTGTCACAGCCTGTGCTGGCTGCCCAAGGGAAGGGCTGAGGTCTCCGCAAGTGAGACACAGAACATCCCTGGAGGCAGATTCCTTCTGCTGCCCTGACTTCCAGCCCAGACTCTCTGAGTGCTCTGAAGGTCCCGACACTCACAGGCTCGAACACCGTCAAGCCCCTGGCCGGGGACCCAGGCAGTGAGGACAGAGAGGTACACTGTCTTTCGGCTCCTTGAAGCCGGTTGGGACAATGAGATTCCACCGGGTGATGCTTCCGTCTTGTAAACAAGTGCTCTGGATGCATCCCCGAGCTGAAGAGGTTTACACAGCACCTCCTGACGGGCCCTCTGGGTCTCTCCATACTGAAAGCACAAATTCACAGGGCTTCACTCAGCTGCGGGGAGAGGAATGTCATGACTTTTTGGAAAATATTTTATTGTGCCTTGAATTGTATAATTCTTGTCATTTTTTTTTTTCCATCTGAAACTTAGAGGTGACTGCTAGAATTTGGGGCTGTGTGTCAGGGTCCGAAGTAAATTCTGAGATTTATTTGTTGCAGCTGCCTGTCCTTCCTGCACCCTCGGGGTCACTTCTCATCCTCTCAAGCACAACTGGTGATTCTTCATTGTTCCCAAGGCCTCAAGCCCCTTCACTTTGTGGCCTCGATCTTTCTCCTGCTGCGTCTCATGTTCTTGTCCCCAGTGTGCCTTAAGCTTCATATATGTACCCTCAGTCCCCTTTCCACAGCCCATCAGCCTTGTCTACCTCTTTGCCTTTCTCTCACCTCCTCTGCCTGGTAAGCCCTTTGGCAATGTTGGCGACCTATGAAAATCTCCCTCACCAAAGACTGCATCTTCCTTGAAGTTTCTCAGATCACTCTCCAATTAAAATGATGCTCCATGCTCTCAGAGCCAGTACTTTGCACTCAGGCTATTGGCTTAAAAAAAGATTCATTTATGTAATCAGTCATTCTATTTCCCCCAAAGCTACTATATTTAGAGCTCTGTGTTGGCCCTTGTGGGCTTCCCTGGTAGCTTGGATGGTAAAGTGTCTGCCTACAATGCGGGAGACCTGGTTCGATCCCTGGGTCGGGAAGATCCCCTGTGGTGATGAATATTAAAGAGAGGCAGGCAAAATGTCAAGAGAGAAGAGTGTGATGATAGAGTAGCTAATTGCACAAAGGGTCATACTTTCCTTCAGCAGAGGTAGAGTAGCATGAAGAAAAAGTGCTTGGTCATTGTTCAAAGAAATCTGGATATTATTCACACCAACTAGCTGTGGAATTGAACTTCAGGTTCTTCTTCTATAAATGACGGTAAGAACATCTCCCGGGAAGTATGTTGTGGGATTGAATTGAACAGTAAATACAATGTGCTTAGCTCACGGCATGAGCTCAAGTAACCAACCTTCATGCCTAACTTTGCTAAATGGTAAATGTTCGAGTAATCGGAATTTAGTCTACAGAAAAGTATCAAATGCTGTCTGTGAATCTGAAATTAAGATGAGAAAAATCCACTCACAATGAGAATACAGGCAAGAAAACTATCATGTAGACGATGAATTTTTCAGGGGATAGTCTTGATCATTGTTATTTGCTCCTGTCTAAAAGATGTTAACCAACCAGTATTTACTAGCCTATACTGTGACTAAGCTGGGCCCAAATGAAAACAAATACATAAAGTTGAAATAGTCTGAAAGGAAGAAATATTGACCAAGAAAAGCATGTTCTGGGGATAGAAGGGAATTGGATTTTTAAGATGAAAAAACAAGGTGAGTATGGATTGGTAGGAAATTATTAAAGAAAAGAGTAAATAAACCTTTAAGATGAAAAATATAAAAAACTTAGGCCAAACAGAGAAAGACAAATACTGCTTGGTATCAATTTTATGTGGAATTAAAAAAAAAAATCAAACTCGGAGACGCATGAAGTAGAAAGAAAGTGGTTGGTGAAAAGGTACAAACTTTCAGTTATACAATGAATAAGATTTGAGGATCTAATGTCAAACAGTTAATAGCATTGTACTGTATAATTGAATATTGCTAAGAAAATAGAGCTTAAATGCTCTCACCAAAATGGATGTGCTAAATAACTAGATGGTGGGAATTCTTCCACAATGTGTAAGCATATCAAATCACCAGGATATACACTTTAAATGTCTTACCATTTTGTCAATTATACCTCAATAAAGTTGAAAAAGTACAACAAAACTCTTCACCTTAGTTCCTTTGATCATCAACATTTAAAGGATAGTACTTAAGGGGAAGAGGCCCAAAGCAAGGTGGCAACCACTTTCTTTACCTTGTAAGTGGGGGAAGTTTTATCCTAGCTTATTTCTGCTCTAGAGTCTATGACCTCCAAATGTAATTTACTGTTTCCCCTCTCTTGTGGGACTGTGAGATCCTTGGGGGCAAAGGACAAGATTTTATTTCTTTTTAAAAAAAAATTTTATTGGAGTGCAGTTGTTTTATAATGTTGTGTTAGTTTCTGATGTATAGCGAAATGAATTAGCTATACATATACCTACATTCCCTCTTTTTAAGATTTCTTTCCCATTTAGGTCATCACAGAATACCAAGTAGAGTTCCCTCCGCTACACAGTAGGATCTCATTAGCTATCTGTTTTATACATAGTAGTGGATATATGTCAATCCCAATCTTCCAATTCATCCCACCCCCCTTTCTCCCCTGGGTGTCCATACGTTTGTTCTCTATGTCTGTGTCTCTATTCTGCTTTGCAAGTAGGTTCATCTGTACCGTTTTTCTAGATTCTACATTTATGCATTTATATAAATGAAATCCCATATATAGAATTTCATTTCTGTCTGCTGTCCCGGGTCTTGCCCTGAGCCAATGCCTATAAATGACAGTGGGGAGACATCGAGGGGACTGATAGGAGGAGGAGAAAAAGGGGAGAGAAGATAGAGAGAGTGAGATGATTCAATTAGGTAAAGTGTGGGAGAAACAAGACAATTTCCTCTCCCTTCTTCATTTTGGAACTTCATCTGAAGTTAGCTTAAGTTGTTAACTTTGAACAGAATTTGCAGACCCTTGCAGAGAGATAACCTCAGTGGTTCTCAAACATGAATGAGTAGAAAAGCCCCTTTGAGCCCAGGAATTTGCATTTATATAAGTCCCCCACCCAATCCAATCCTGGAGCAGGGAGTCCCAGAACTGTACTTTAAGAAACATTGTGTTGGACTGTGAGACTCCTTAGAGCAGCGGCAGCATGAAGCACTATTAAATTACTCTCGTGGGCACAACTATGGAAGAGAAGGGACAACTTATTCCATATTTGGACATTTAATGGCCAAAATGCACTAATAAGTCAACAAGAAAGGGTAGAAATTTGCAACAAGGGGTCTAGCTTCCTAGTCAAATATATATGTATAATAAATGCATGCTAACTTATTCAAAACAGAATAAAGAAGAAATACTCATTACAATAAAAAAGAAAAAGAAATACTGCATTACTTCCAGCAGCATGGCCTACCATTCATGCACTCAAAGAATATGTATTGAGGCCTGTTATGTGCCTAGTGCTGTGTTAGAGGCTTTTGGGGAGCTTATAACTGACAGGAGAACAGTGCGGAGTTCTAAGATAACTTCAGTTCAGTTCAGTTCAGTCGCTCAGTCGTGTCCAACTCTTTGCAACCCCATGGACTGCAGCACACCTAAGATAACTCAAGGCAGGCCCTTCTTACTCATGAGACATGAGCCCCAGAGAAGCACTATTCTCACTCCATGTCAGAACCTTCCTGACATAAATAAATAAAATGAGTGAGTATGTGAACATAAAATACACATCAAGAATCTGCTTTACTGTCTTCTCATTCTGGCCATTTCCCTTTGAGGAAAGAAGAGGAACCAGCCAGGGGGCTTTTCTCTGTTACTCACAGAAAGTGCCTTGACTGTGTTTTTCATTATGCTGCATATTCTATTATTCTTTACCATGCCACCACTTAGGAAGCCCTGCCCTCTGGGTGGATCACTTCAAGTATGAGACTGTTGGGCTTCCCTGGTGGCTCAGATGGTAAAGAACCTGCCTGCCAATGCAGGAGACATAAGAGATGCTGGTTTGATTTTTGGGTCAGGAAGATCCCTTGGAGGAGGGCATGGCAACTCACTCCAGTATTCTTGCCTGGGAAATCTCATGGACAAAGGAGGCTGGAGGGTTACAGTCCATGGGGTTGCAAAGAGCTGGACACAACTGAGTGACTGATGCTTTCATTTTCACTTTATGAGACTTACCAATCTTCCCTGCACTGATAATTCAGTCTTAAGAGCAAAGATCTGAGGCCCAGGTTCTGGCTCCAACACCCTGGCTCTAGCACTAAGATCACACTAGCTGTGTGATCTTAAATAGGTCACATAATCTCCAAGACAAGGTCTTTCCATCTGTAAAATGGCAGTAAAAACGGTACCTGCCTAATAGGATTTGATCAGTGAGTTCACGTAGAATATTAAATACAGATTCTGATATGTGTTCAACAAGTCTTCATGTTGGTTTTTGCTGCTGCTGTTATTGTGTCACTCTCTACATCCTTTCAAATAATGAGTCCCTTATGGAAGTCTCCCCTTGTGTGTGATGCCTCTCCCAGGGCCTTATTCTCTAGAGGAATATTCCTTGCTTCCTTTCAACACACTTGCACTGACATGTACTTGGTACCCAGCAAGTTGTCAGGTGCTATGGAGTTCACTGTTTTTAGGAAGCTCACAGTCTGATGGTGGAGATAGGCACCTACACTACAGACCATGGCTCACAGCAGAATAAAGGCAGTCTAAGAAAAGGAATCAGGGTGGTGCTGTGAGGGGATAGGAAAGCTTGGGTGGGTCAGGGAAGTGTCCACAGCAGAGGTGGCATGTGCACTGGAGCAGGATGTCAGAACTGAGAACAAGAGAGAAGCAGGCGAAGGACATTTCATGCCTAGGATTTAGGACTTGGATCTTTAAGACAGAGACCATGGGAGGTTTGTAAGAAGGGCCATAGGAGATTAAGACTGCTTTCAGACAAGAATGCCAGCAGCATTGAGGGATGGGGTGAAGTGTGCTTCTGTTCTCTGTACTATCTTACCTTTATCGATCGCAAGTGTCACAAAAGCAGTGAGAGGTGAAAGAACATGGCATCTTTGGGAAATGATTCAGAGTCTACTGCACTGTCAAGGTCAGGCTGTGTGAAAAGAGGTGAGAGGAGATGAGGCTGGAGGGCTAGGCTGGGACTCAGAGACGGCTGGGCTAGGAAGTCCACCTCCTTCTGAAAACAGGGGAGGCTATTGGCAGTGTGAGAGGGAATGTCCTATGACCACCCTGGAATGGTACGTTCAACACACACATAGACATTTGGACAGATCTATCAACAGGCTGAGAGTTTTAGAAAATCTATTTCAGAATCAAGAGGTTTAGGCCAGAATGCAGAAGGTTTCAAATCCATGTTGAGCACCTTCCCTGGCAGTCCATTGGTTAAGACTTCAGGCTTCCCATGCAAGGGCCAGGGGTTCAGTTCCTGATTGGAGAACTAAGATCCCACATGTCATGTGGCCACAAAGAATGAAAAAAAGGAATCAAATCCATGTTGAAAAGTTTGCACATTTTCCTGAAGAATGAAAAGTTTCATAAGGACCATGACAAGTACTATTGCGGCTGACTTGGTGCCCCACTCAGATGCCTTTGCAACTCATGCATGAGTCCCAGCTTCTGTGTGTTGGTCATAATACTCACAGCTGTGTCACACCAAGGAGCAGGGGAGTCTTTCCAGGGACAGACCTCAGCACATGACTAGTTGGCACAGAGTACAGAAGGCCAGTTAGTTCCCTTGTTTTGGGATTGGGAATTAACTCTGTGGGTGATCTGTACTCCTGTGGGATTGGATATTCTAAGTTTTTCCCCTGCCCTGCTCTGCTTTCCTTACTCTCTTTACCCAGAGAGCCCTTCCTCCAATTAATCACTGGAACAAGAACCCCAGCCTCAGGCTCAGCTTCTAGGGAGATTGACCTCAGTAAGTTATATGCTAACCTGCCTTGAAAAAGTGAAAGTGGCCCATCGTGTCTGACTCTTTGCAATCTCATGTTCTGTAGTCCTTCAGGTTCCTCTGTTCATGGGGATTCTCCAGGCAGGAATACTGGAGTGGCTTGCCATTCACTTCTCCAGGGATCTTCCTGACCTAGGGATCAAACCCAGGTAGCCTGCATTGTAAGCAGATTCTTTACTGTCTGAGCCACCAGGAAAGCCTGCTAACCTGTCTTAGGAGGTGTTAACTCCCATAGCAGAGTTTAGGCAAATCGAAGAAAGAGATTAAAAACTACACTTTCTTTAAATTTTAGTAGGAGTTTATAACAATGACTTATCCATCAGGACTGGCTATCCTGATCTGCCAATTTTTGTCTCTTCCATCAGTCTGTCATTTGTTTCATCACAGGCAGCACCTTTCACAATGCCTGCAAAGAGCTAAGAAGCAAAATTTTCCTGGCTATTTCTGGTCGGTACTGCTAACATTTTAAACATTTTTCTGAGAAGTAAAGCAACAGAAGTAAGTCATCTTGTACTCATTGAGAATCTGAGTCTAATTATGTACACACATGCACACCCACCAACACCCAACCTTCGTCAGTCTAACATTCTAGCACAGTGCTGATAAATATTTGTGTTTAATGGCACTTAGGGGAAGCACTTTGATTTCTAAACATTGGTTGGTGAGTAATAATGTTGCCAAGAGCACAGCAAGAATTTTGCAATCTTGACTATTCCTAGGTTTGTGATGACATACAATTATTCCAAACTGCAGAAAGAAGTAGAGAGGAAATTCTTTAAAGAGCTTGTCACCAGGGTATCATTTCCTTAGGAATAGGGGTGGGAGAACCAACTGAATTACAGGGAAGTACAGCTTCACATTTTAACAACCATTCTTCTTGCCTTTACATAAGCATGTGAGCCTTCTGAAGCACTCAGTTTCTGCACTGGAGCAAAAGGAGCAATTGTGGGCTTTGCCCCGGTTCACCTCTGCCAGGGTTTTGTTTCGTTTTTTTTTTTTTCTTAAACAGCGTCTACTTTGTATAGATCAGGAGATGGATTCTTAGTTGCTCTGTGAATTTGAACAAGTTGTCAGCCTGCAAAAGGGGGCAGATGTGTGAACTGGGTTGAGTGTAGGAGGCTGGAGAGGTCAGTACACCAGGTTCTGTTGGCTGTATCACTTTGGATGAAAGAGTTCCCATCCTAGGGTCTCAATGTTCATAGATCTAAAATGAGAATTATTGTACGTCTGTGGCAGGGTTGTGGTGAGGATAACTGAGGTGACCCTTGTACACCTTCACAGAAAGAGCACTTGATTCATGTAGACTCTTCTCCAAGGGCCAGGTTCTGAGTCAAGCTCTCCAACTCCACGTTTCTTGGAGTCATAGAGCATCTAGGAAAGGCTGCAGTGTAGCTGAAGGGTCCTGGCTGGGGACATTGTGAGCTGTGGTCCCCTCTCTCTGCCACTCCTGTGCTATGGCTATTTGAGAGATATGGTGCCTTCTGTGAAGTGTCCTTCATAGCTTCTTTCACCTTCTGTGTGTCTCGCCTTCAACACCTCTGCCTTTGGAACCCTTGTTTGTCCCTGAGCATTGGTGGCATTTTTCCAGCTATGTTTTCAGATGCATATGTCTTAACTCCCAAACCAGGGTATAAACTTCCTGAGCTTAGGGACTATCCATATTAATCTCTGTAGCCACGTCCCAACCTCAAGTTCACACAACGAGCCCAACATTCAGTGAATGACAACTGGGTACTGATGGATTGATGGGGTTGGACCACTTTCTGTAAATTAGACTGTTGACTTAGAATATGAGTTACTCAGTGATTTTATTTACTTTAAACAGTTATTTCCTGTGGACCTGTTGTATGCAAGGCCCAGTTCTAAGCCCAAGGAAAACAGTGTAAAGATAATAGATTAGACAAGATCCCTGTTCTTACTGGGGCTTCCCAGGTGACACAATCAATGGCATTACTACATGTAAAATGAGGATAATGGTAGCCCTTTGTGACAGGGCTGTTGACCACATCAATGGCATCCATAAGTTGATTCTGGGCAAAAACAAATGTTCAGGAAATGGGAATGACTACTTATTGTCACTGCTATCGTTCAGCAACTGGAAACTTTCGGAGGAGAGAACAGCATTGATCCCCTCCATCTTCACACCCAGAGAGTGACTCTGGTGAAGGTTTCAGGACAACAGCTTTAGACCAGATAACAGCCTGGACGCCACTGCCCAGATGTGACACAGGAGTCAGCAGAGTAATCAATAGTAGCTGCTTTTGTGAACTGAGCATTCACTGTGTGCCATGTGCTGTGATGGATACCAGACTTGCCTTTTCATATCATTCTGTCAACAGCTTGTGGGGCAGGTGAGGACACTGAGGTTCAGAGCAACTGGTCCCTGGTGGAGCTAAAACCATTAGATGTCATTAAGGGGGCTCCGAAGGGCTCTGGTCCACTCCAGTACTCTTGCCTGGAAAATCTCGTGGACGGAGGAGCCTGGTAGGCTGCAGTCTATGGGGTAGCTAAGGGTCGGACATTACTGAGTGACTTCACTTTCACTTTTCACTTTCATGCATTGGAGAAGGAAATGGCAACCCACTCCAGTGTTCTTGCCTGGAGAATCCCAGGGATGGGGGAGACTGGTGAGCTGCCATCTATGGGGTCGCACAGAGTCGGATACGACCGAAGCGACAAAGCTGCAGCAGAAGGGCTCGGATACCATAGTCCTTTATGTCTCAGCACAGAGGAGAATTCAGCGAGAGTAAAGTGATAGGTAAGAAGTGACTTATTACAATAGGACGTGTGTGAGGTTTGCAAGCTGGTGGGTGAGAAATGCTGTGCCTAAGAGCTTAGTGGACTACAGTTTTAGAATCAAAGGAAAAGTGGGGAAAGCGAGAAGAACTTCCTTGTCTTTCTTGAGTAGACATCATGTTTCCATCATCAGTTCCTCCTCCAGGTTGTGCAGGGTTTTGTTTTTTTTTTTTGTCTCTATCTGGTCAAGCTAGGTTCACAAATTATTGGTTTTTATGTGTGTACAGAGCACACATAAAACTAATTTATTGAGCTCACTGAGGAGTATGTAGGTCACATACCATCACTGTTTTACTGTTTGGGGATATGTCTTATGCTTCCACTTCTTTGTGCTAAAGAAGCCTGCTAGGTTATGTGGTTAAGCAAACCTGCTTTCTTGAGTAATCATTAACTTACAAGGGTTTCCCATACTTTTTCTACTTATAATCCCCTAGTGGGATAATCTATTTAATCATCTACTTTGTACTTTTACTGTGCCCCTATAAAGATCTGACCACAAAGCCCATGCTCTTGAGGCAAGTCAAATACTTGCGGAATTAGAGAGTCTTACAGACCACCTCACTGGAGACAACCAGTCTGAGGACTTCAGTCATAGTGCCTACCCTCTGTGCATGGGAGTACTAGATGGAGACTAGAGTTAGGTGAAGAGCGTGAGGGAAAGACTGTTTGGAAGGTGTGGAGTCAGTAAAGGGAAAAGTGTCCATCTCTCTTTCTCTGCACACATACCTCCTGCCTATGCACACACACACACACACACACACACACACACACATACACACATACCGTATCAGTGACACACAGCATATCACTTAGGGCCATTAAGCCTGGATTAAGTACTTGATCTTTAACCAACTGAAGTGTGACCTTGGGCCAGTCATGTACCTCTGAGTTCTGTCTTTAAAATGTAGAGTCAGATGTTCCCCAGCTTCCTCACAGTCAGTGTGAGGCTCATATCTCACAGATAATGTACATGAGTGTTCTGTGTAAGCAGTAGAGCAGTGCAAATGATATCTGATGTTTTTAAATCATTTTATAACCCACACTACCAAGGTTTTGGATTATCTCCCTCCCATGAGACTTCCCTCCCTTCCCAGGAAGGCATAATCATCCTCTTACCACTGATTCTATCTCTTGGGATGCTGGTTTGGAGCCCTGGAAGGACAAATTGTATTAATTTAGCTCCAAAAATATTTGAGTGGATCAATTTCCTGAGTGTTGTCAAGTGTCAAATGCGTGGACAATGAATTTTAGTGAAGAGTAATGGCCCACTTCTATCAAGAGGCAACGAGGCAGGAGGTAGGGGTGGGAGAGCCGCCGGCCTCCGTGAGCTGCTCTGCAGTTCACAGGCAGGGAGACATCCATCAAAAAGAGAAGAGATAGTGTAAAGCCTTAGTCACCGCTCTTTTCTTTGTTGGAACAGAGCAATCGCTGTGTTGACCTTATTCTAGCCAGCTGTTCAGGTTGTTGACTTGGCAATTATTTTATCCCTCTCTTTGTTTGCTCTCACCTTAATGGGGTGATTAGGGCTGCAGGCATTCATCAAATGCCCTAGGTACCTAGGAACTCAGCCTGCCTGGAGGACTGCTGAGGCGACATGCAAGAGGGGCCTAACGCAGGGGTGAGGGTGTGGGGCTGAGTGATAAAGATCTTAGTGCTTCTTCCTGGAGAGGTTCATGCATGACTGGGTCTGTTGCTGTCATGTTTCTCTGGAGAACACACCACAAGGCAGCATGAGGAGAGCCAAGTCTGCCGCCCAAGCCACTTGGGCTTACTCATTGGCCTCTCAGCCTCCTTCACCTCATCCACAGAATAGCGATGATGACGATGTCTACTGCTCAGCACTGTGTGCTGTGCTGTGCTTATCGCAAATACACCTGTTTATTCCTTGAGTCCTTCAACATGTGTTAACTGAGCAACTGCTTTGTGTCAGAGAGCATGCTGGGACTTGGGACTATAGCAGAATGGTGAAGATGCTGGTCCCCAGGGAGCTCACATTATACATATGTATGTAAATGTACGGTAAGTCAGTTGGTGAAGAGTGCCATGGAGGAAAGACATATGATGGAAGTGCCAGGTGGAGTGGAGGCACCTATGTCGCCAGGAAAGATGAGGTTAAAAGGCTTGACACAGGTAAGGAGCAAGTCAAGCAAAGCACTGCGGAAAGAGTGTTCCCAGTAGAGGAAACCACAAGTGCCAAGTGAGATAGTGTTTGCAAATATTTTATCAATAGTAAAGGATTGTCTCCACATGTGCTGTTATAGCTCGTAAATCCAGTTAGTCTGATAGCAGAGACAGAACTCTTCCCCAAGTGTGTTCCTGCGTCAGTGTTGTACAGACCTCTCTGGAGGCTCATCACAAGTCTCAGCACCTCAGCAGTTCCTGGAACTCCTTGGAGAAAGACAAGGGGTCTCCCTGTGGTTTGGATCTGTATATCATTGTTTCTATCACTAACCATTTCTGAGCCCATGTCTAAAAGAGCTATAGGCAATTAACAAGTCAATAAGTTTTTCAAAAGTCAGATCACTTTTGCATTTCTCAAAGAAAAAAGAAGAAAAAAAAACTAGTTACTGGCTCTTTACTTTTCACTTTTCATCTGGTTGTGGTGGAATGGCGAAGTGTGCCCCCTTGGTAGAAAATGTACGTTTCTACTGACATTTAGAAATGGCTCTGAGAGCTTTGGAGAAAAGGTTCCCTAGATGTGCAAGAACTTTCAATTATTCTGCTTGGAAAAATCATATTTTAGAGATGCTTTTTGGTGTCAAGAGGCCTCAGCTGAGGCAGGTGGGAGAGTTAATGAGCAGAATTGATAATGACAGGTAGGAAAATTGGCTGCCAGTCAGGAAATGGCAGGAATGTCAGCAGGGAGAGGAGGGAGGATGGATTAGAGACGAGAAATAAAGATGGGCTGCAGTTGGGAAAATACTCCAGCTACTGACATCAGACAGTGCCTGCTCGAGACTAGGGGACAGAGCTCAGAGACACATCATCATTTAGAACTTGAGAGACCACAGGGACTTTCTGATTTTATCATTTTTATGTTAGTTCTTACTTTACAACCTTAAATGAATTTAGGGCTAGTAAAGAGTGTCAGCCAACATGGTTAAGTCTGGCATTCTCTGCTGAGCCCCGAGGTGAGTTGATAATTCCCAGCTCGTTTCCTTTCAGCCTTTCTGTGGTTAGTAGCAAAGATAAGCCTGTCCTCCAGCCTTGTGCTAGTGAGCTAGAAAAAACCTCTGGCCCAATAGTTACATTATACACGGGAGAATGCTCATTGCCATGAGAACAGAAATGACTTTGCCCAGGACTTTCAGGAACTTGGTGGAAAAGTCAGGACTATGGCTCACGTTAGGGGATTTTTCTATCATTTATAGTGCTCAAGAAGCCTACCCCATGTTCAGTACTTGTGATTTGTTGAATGGCCAGTTCATCAATATTTCACCCAGGAAACTTATAGAGACATATTTGCCCTCTGGCTAGTAGTCAATTGACAGCTATACCTACACCTAGGAAAACTGGATTCTGAAATCATTGGAGAAGCATGTCAGTCAAAGTTGGTTGGATGGGTGAGGTTGGAAGACATGGGTTCACATCCTGACTGATCATATCCTGGCTCTGGGGCTTGGGATAAGATGTAGAATCATGGACACATGGGGCCAGAAAGGAGATTAATGGATATCCAAGCCAATTCTTCTTCCTTTAATAGACCCCTGTATCATACCTCTGAGAGGTCCTCTGGTCCTCTGATGGGGCAGGGTGTTGGAAAGTTCATTCTTACACCAATCCAAACTCATCAGTTCAGTTCAGTTCAGTCGCTCAGTCGTGTCCAACTCTTTGCGACCCCATGAATTGCAGCATGCCAGGCCTCCCTGTCCATCACCAACTCCTGGAGTTCACTCAAGTCCATCAAGTCGGTGATGCCATCCAGCCATCTCATCCTCTGTTGTCCCCTTCTCCTCCTGCCCCCAATCTCAGCAAACTTATAAGTTTCCCAGCATCAGAGTCTATTCCAATGAGTCAACTCTTTTCATGAGGTAGCCAAAGTACTGGAGTTTCAGCTTTAGCATTAGTCCTTCCAAAGAACGCCCAGGATTGATCTCCTTTAGAATGGACTTGTTGGATGTCCTTGCAGACCACAGGACTCTCATGAGTCTTCTCCAACACCACAGTTCAAAAGCATCAATTGTTCAGTGCTCAGCTTTCTTCGAAGTCCAACTCTCACATCCATACATGACTGCTGGAAAAACCATAGCCTTGACTAGATGGACCTTTGTTGGCAAAGAAATGTCTCTGCTTTTCAATATGCTATCTAGGTTGGTCATAACTTTTCTTCCAAGGAGTAAGCGTCTTTTAATTTCATGGCTGCAATCACCATCTGCAGTGATTTTGGAGCTCAAAAAAATAAAGTCTGACACTGTTTCCACTGTTTCCCCATCTATTTCCCATGAAGTGATGGGACCAGATGCCATGATCTTAATTTTCCGAATATTGAGCGTTAAGCCAACTTTTTCACTCCCCTCTTTCACTTTCATCAAGAGGCTTTTTACTTCCTCTTCACTTTCTGCCATAAGGGTGGTGTCATCTGCATATCTGAGGTTATTGAGATTTCTTGGGGCAATCTTGATTCCAGCTTGTGCTTCTTCCAGCCCAGCGTTTCTCATGATGTACTCTGCATATAAGTTAAATAATCAGGGTGACAATATACAGCCTTGACGTACTCCTTTTCCTACTTGGAACCAGTCTGTCGTTCCATGTCCAGTTCTAATGGTTGCTTCCTGAACTGTATATAGGTTTCTCAAGAGGCAGATCAGGTGGTCTGGTATTCCCATCTCTTTCAGAATTTTCCTGTGGCTCGGATCATGAACTCCTAATTGCCAAGTTCAGACTTAAATTGAAGAAAGTAGGGAAAACCACTAGACCATTCAGGTATGACCTAAATCAAATCCCTTATGATTATACAGTGAAAGTGAGAAATAGATTTAAGGGACTAGATCTGATAGATAGAGTGCCTGATGAACTATGGACGGAGGTTCGTGACATTGTACAGGAGACAGTGATCAAGAGCATTCCCATGGAAAAGAAATGCAAAAAAGCAAAATGGCTGTCTGAGGAGGCCTTACAAATAGCTGTGAAAGGAAGAGAAATGAAAAGCAAAGGAGAAAAGGAAAGATATAAGCATCTGAATGCAGAGTTCCAAAGAATAGCAAGAAGAGATACGAAAGCCTTCTTCAGCGATCAGTACAAAGAAATAATAGAGGAAAACAACTGAATGGGAAAGACTAGAGATCTCTCCAAGAAAATTAGAGATACCAAGGGAACATTTCATGCAAAGATGGGCTTGATAAAGGGCAGAAATTGTATGGAGCTAACAGAAGCAGAAGATATTAAGAAGAGGTGACAAGAATACACAGAAGAACTGTACAAAAAAGATCTTCACGACCCAGATAATCACGATGGTGTGATCACTCACCTAGAGCCAGACATCCTGGAGTGTGAAGTCAAGTGGGCCTTGGAAAGCATCGCTACGAACAAAGCTAGTGGAGGTGATGGAATTCCAGTTGAGCTATTTCAAATCCTGAAAGATGATGCTGTGAAAGTGCTGCACTCAATATGCCAGCAAATTTGGAAAACTCAGCAGTGGCCACAGGACTGGAAAAGGTCAGTTTTCATTCCAGTACCAAAGAAAGGCAATGCCAAAGAATGCTCAAACTACCACACAATTGCACTCATCTCACACGCTAGTAAAGTAATGTTCAAAATTCTCCAAGCCAGCCTTCAGCAATATGTGAATTGTGAACCTCCAGATGTTCAAGCTGGTTTGAGAAAATGCAGAGGAGCCAGAGATCAAATTGCCGACAGGCACTGGATCATCGAAAAAGCAAGAGAGTTCCATAAAAACATCTACTTCTGCTTTATTGATTATGCCAAAGCCTTTGACTGTGTGGATCACAGTAAACTGTGGAAAATCCAAACTCATAAACTCCTCTTAAAAAATTCCTCCAATATTATTGATACTTCTCTAAACCTCAGTTTTCTCTTATTAGAAAACTGGAGATGGTTACCAGACTGCTCTGCCTCCCTAATGGGGTATCAGTAAGGTTACATAAAAAAATACAATTAAACAATATAAAAAGCAGTAGTGATATAGTGAAAAGTACACTGGAAATCATTCCTATTAGTATTGACTGTGAGACTGAAAAGTCGCTTTTAGCTTTAATTTCCTGCTCTATGAAATAGAAATGGAAATACTGGACCTTTTTCTTTGTCAGAAATTTTGTTAGGGTCCAACAAAGAAGGTAAGACAGAGAAGAGACATGATGTAGCCAAAGGAACATTACGCTGGGACCTGAAAACGCCAGACTGCTGCCTTTTACTCACCGTACATTTACACAGAAATCCTCCAATCTCTCTAAGCCTTAATTTCCCAACTAGCAAGGTAGAATTAGTTGATATTTGTGCTTTTTTGTTCATTTTTTCCCTATGGTTCTTTGCAAAGTTGTGAAAAATCAGTTGAAATAATTGATCTGTGATTTGCACCATCACTCTGGGGCACATGCAAGGTTCCTGAGCACATGCCTTCCCACTGCATTTCTAAATCTACCCTACTCCTCCAGGGACACAGTCTTTACAGTGATGCACCATGTGATCGAGAGGGAGATTTTTGTTGGTGTCTGACTACCAAGATAAGCATCTCAGGCAAGCCCTGGGGGTGCTTTAGGCTGAACACTTGACTTTCGCAGAACAAAAGGCAGTACTCCATTCTGGCCATACTCATGATGAATTTAAAAATACAGTATAGTCAAGACACTTTTCCCTCTGGACCTCAGCCACCATCTTGCCTATCACTATGAAGACCTTTCATTCAGCAATAGGCCAAGATTCAGACTCCAGCTTAGATGCACTCTTTGGTTAAAAATGTCAGAGCTAGATGCAACCTTAGATCATCTGATCTACCCTCTTTGATTGTGTAGGTGGGGGAATCTAAGGCTCAAGGGAATTCCTGCCCTAGACTAAGTAGTTGTTATTGTCATAGCCAGGTCTGGAATTCAAGGCTTCTAACTTCAAATACAGTGCTTTTTTATTCACATTGTACTGTTGTACCACAACAAATATTGAGGTCAAATTACCTGTTAGATACTGGGTCAGACTTTATTAAGTTCCAACAGTAAACAAAGCTGGTCCTTGTCCCCCAAAGCTTAGAGAGTAATTGAGATGATAAACATTAAAATAATAATAGTAACTAGTCCAAGAAAAGTTCCATCCCATTCATCTTTGTATTTCATCTTCTCAAAAGCCTTCTGTGTACAATTGCAGCCAAATTTTCAACTCTTCAAACTCATTTCTAAAATGGGCACATTCATATATTCATTCATGCACTCATCATTAAATATGTTAACACCTACTCCTACCACAGTATTTTAACAAGATCTGTACACTATCAATGGCACTTTAACAAAACACAGAAATCGAGGCTCTACCCCTGGCAAGCACATAGATTTAATAGGTCTAAAGTAAGGTTACAGAATCTGCATTGTGAACAAACTCACCCAGGTGACTGTGACAAGTGGCCACATTGAGAACTCATAGCTTCCTATGTATGAAGTACCATACACGACTCTAGAAAGCAGAGATACTTAAAGCCTACCCTTATTCTCAGGGAACTCCAGATTTAGTTCAAGACAGGAGTTCAGACAGATAAGTTAACTGGCTGAGAAGTCTACAGTCTGAGAAATGTTATCCCAGAAGCAAGCACTAGAGCCAGGGAATATGGCACGGGGGCACATAAGTCATCTTGAGGCAACTGGGGGAGGTTCCTTGGAGGGGGAGATGCTTGAGCTGGATCGTAAAGGATGTATATGAGTTAGCTCCATGGGCAGGGTGCTGTGGGTAATTTAGAGACAGGGAAGAACAGGAAGAAGTAGATGGATGTACTCAGGGAATTGCCAGAGAGAATGGGACAGGAGGAGGAGTGGTGAGAGGTAAGACTGATGAGGAGGATGGGCATCCGCCCTTGGAGGGCTTTATCCTCTGGGCAATGGGAAGGAGCCAGGGATTTATTATAAGCAGAATGACAGATCCGACTTGATCTTCAGAAGGTAACTTTGGCAGCTTTGTCGGGAACGGATTAGGACTCAGGGAAAGACAAAGGGAGGTGGGAGGCAGAGGCGGTGATCAATGCTGCTTGTCGTCCTGCTCAGGGCTGTGGGAGATCATGTTTGGCCAAGGGAGGTCACTTGATATACAGCATCTCTCTTCAGAAAGAAGACAAGTGCCATTACTTTCATTACCTGTCACGACTTTCAGAGTAGGGTCATGGTGGAAGGAGATGACTGAAAGCTGGTTGGTATAAGAGTTAGAAGAGGGGGAGGGAGGGAGGTGGGAAGAGAACGAGGAATACTTGGTGTCAAACAGTGTTTAAAATATCCTTTTTGCATCACACTAGCTCTTAATTGGCACCAACTACTGAGGGGCTGATTGATCCCAGCAAGAGTCCGGCAAAACAGATAATTTCTTACAAGCTTCTGAAATTCATGAACCCTGCGGGGTCCCTACACACCAAGCTTTGTTGTTGTTGAGGTTTTGGGTTTTCTTGAAGGGATAAGTATCCAGGGGTGGCAGGTTTGGGGTTTTTTTTTCCCCCCTTTCAAAATACAAAATATATTCTTGTAGTTAATGCCTGTGGTCTTGCTGAGCAGATGAAAAGAGGATAGAGCAGAGAGCTGGGGTACTAAGCTACTTGTTATAAATTAACTCTTAATGTAATGGGCTCATTAAAGAGATGTTGGCTCTGAAGGATGTGTGCAGGAAATCTAATTTTGGATTAAGGGCTTGATTCATTTAAGATCTGTCCACTCTACACTCAGGATTTGGATCAGAGAAAGTTATTGTCTACAGCAGCTTCTCATTTAGGATCAGAGCTACATGGGATTTGCTGGGCTTCACATAGGGAGAAGGGAGCCTATATTTACTACTATTTGCTACTATTGAGTCTACTATTTGCTAAGTACTTTGAAGTTTCCCCCCAGAAACCCTATCAGGGTAAATAATATTCTTTCTCAGATGTGAAAATTTAAACCTAAACAAAAAAAAGGATTATGCAATATGCCCAAGGACTCACAGCTGGTAAGAGTTTTGAAGAGTTAGATCTCAGGGCTACAGATTCTGGTTTAAAGTATGCTTTCTGCCACTCATGGAATCACTTCTGACGTTGGTGTGGCACAGTCAAGGCATTTTAGATATAGGAAATTTGTGGACATTGTCCCCAGCAGTATGCCCTTTATGAGAGTCCTCAGGGGAAAATATTTCAGTACTGGAATACTCTGTGCTGCTTCTGAAAGCTGGTGTGCATTTGTCTCCTAGATGTGGATTCTGTTCCTCCAGCTTTCTTCCCTGCCCTTTGGCACATCAGAAAGCTAGCTCATACTAGCATCATTTCAGTTCAGTTGCTCAGTCGTGTCCGACTCTGCGACCCTGTGGACTGACTGCAGCACACCGTACTAGCATAGGAAAGCTCTTAGCCTGGTAAACACTGGACCCTGTTAAACCCTGGGACCCACTGCAGATTACATAGCACCCAAGCGAATGCTCTCTGGGTTAATCCTACTATGAATTTCTCCTTCTTGTGGTTCTAACATTTTCCCTTCTTTTTGCTTTCCTGATCGATTTTACAACAACACTAACAACAACAAAAAGCCCTCTTCTGGTTCTTACTGTCTCTATCTCTCTGCCTCATTTTCTCCTTGGTTTGTTTAACCTTCAGTGGGCGCACACACACAAATGCCCACACTCCTCTTTCTGAGCTGCTTTTTCACATTCTTCTCTGGGGCTGGCTGTGTGTCTGTCTGTGTATGTGTGTGCACTGTTTTCCTTGGTGCTTTCAGGTAAATCCATGATGAAGGCTGACAAATCCCTCTCAGGTTAGTTAGTGACTATTTGTCTATCTGACAAATATTTGTATACTGTCAAAAAAGTGAAATAATACAATAAAATATTTCTTGGTTTGTTCTCCGTGATGTGAAACTGAGTAACTGATTTTTTTCTTTGTACTTCATTCGGTGCCATGTAGACCTATGCCTTTTAAAGAGACTAGCAGAAACGCCCTGTTAATTTGGTGTGGAGACTGATAAGCCTTGGCCTCACAGTCCATTAGGAAGACAGGCATGTAACAGATAAATTATGATCCTGAAGGGTAACAGAATATGTCACCTCAAAATATGCCTCTTTAGTATATGAATTATTTTGAGCTGAAGGCAATTGAGAGCCAGCAGATGCAGAAAAATATCTTCCCCTCCCCCTTCCCCCACAACCCAAAAATAAGAGTACAAATTTCTCACTTTGCAAATAAAATTTACATTTATAAAGGAAATTTCCATTTGTAAAGATGTCTCCCTAGTTACACTGGGAGACAACTCTTATCAGCTGAGAGACTTATCTGTATAACAAGACAACCTTAATTATTAATTTTTTTTTAAAGAAAGAATTTTTACCAGGATTATAGGTTTGGAGAACATTCTTGTAAATAAGCAATACATTTGCTTTTGAACTTCTTGGTGTACAGGAAAAAGAGAAATACAACAAAGTATATTGTTCTTGCTAACTAAAAAAAAAGGACACTATTCCCTTCAAAATGTATTAGCATTATATTTTGATAAATTTATCAATTTATAATATGTAGCAATTTTATTTACCACACATTTCTCCCCTCACCTTCCTGTAACTTTTGGAGGGAGGTTCCCACCCTCCAAAAGTCCCCAACTCCTTCTTCTTTTGTTTAAACTAAGATGGCACATAAGTGTCAATCTTCTAGTCAGCCATCTCCTGGAGTCACATTTGTGTGTGTGTGTGTGTGTGAGAGAGAGAGAGAGAGAGAGAGATCTCTGGTGTGTATGTAATCAAAACTGTTTTATTTCTCTGTCTAATATTTATCAGTTTGATTTGAGGACCCTAGCCTTAGAGTCTAGGAGGGTAGAGTGAAGATTTATCCTTTCCTACAAAACCAAGAGATGCTATCAAAACATAATTTCAGTAAAAAGGGGGCAGAGCACTTCTAGTCTGTTTTACTTTTTCTTACCTTTTTATTTTGTTTGATCCTCAGATTAACACAGTGAGGTAAGGATGCTGGTAATAAGAATCCTATTTCACAGCTGGGGAAATTGAGGCACAGAAACTGGTTAGGTTACATGTCCTAACCAGCTTACATCGTGCCTGAGAATTGAACAAGCACATTTTCCTCTCTAACATAGTGTTCACTGGTTCCTGGGTTGGAAGAAAGATTCTTTTCCCTTTGAATGTAGGAAAACAAGCAAGAGGTAAAAAACTTGGTACAAGAATAGCCAACAAAACAATTTGGCTTAATAAGAGATTTATTTCAAGTGTCAGGTGTTCTGCTGTTTTCACAGTGCAGATCAGTTTCTAAGAGAATCTCAGCAAAAAGACCATCCATCCTGATCTCTGTGAAATAGATTTGATCTTTTGCAACTTGGTTCTCTCCAGACCTTTCTCATAGAGTGGGCACCATGTATGGCTGTCCCTCATTACTTTAACAGATGACTTGTTCAGTCTTAGTGACATTGTTATTATAAATAGCAAAAGAGCAATTAATACTCTCCTCAACTTTTATGAGTTAGAACCCTCTCAGGAACATCCATTTCAGGAACTTTGATTTCAAAGGAAATGCCATCAATAGAAAATAATTATTTAATTTCCAAGCAGGCCAAGAGCTTTCCTATGCAAGTATGAATAAATTATTATATTGATCATTTCTTAATAAAGCGATTGAGGCAGGGAACTGCCAAAGGATAAAAAAATTTTTTTTTTAAATCCAAACCCCAAATACTACTTATTGAAAAAAATGTATGTTTCAAGCAGGTCTTAACAAATGAGCATTTTAGTTTTGGAGCCCCCTGTATGATAAGGATATTTACTAAGAAACTTTGAGACCTCATGTACCCATCCTGCTATCTTGTCCTGTAATAAAAGAGGCATGACCTGAAGTGGTAGAAATTTTGTAACATTCACAGCAGGACTCTGAGGCAGATTTTGGTAGTCAGTAAGTAATCCTGGGGAGTTCCTCTTTCAGTATTCTATCATTTTGCCTTTTCATACTGTTCATGGGGTTCTCAAGGCAAGAATATTGAAGTGGTTTGCCTTTCCCTTCTCCAGTGGACCACATTCTGTCAGACCTCTCCACCATGACCTGCCCATCTTGGGTGGCCCCACAGGGCATGGCTTAGTTTCATTGAGTTAGACAAGGCTGTGGTCCTAGTGTGATTAGACTGACTAGTTTTCTGTGATTATGGTTTTAGTGTGTCTGCCCTCTGATGCCCTCTGGCAACACCTACCATCTTACTTGGTGATAGAAACAAGGTCAGATGCTGTAAAGAGCAATATTGCATAGGAACCTGGAATGTTAGGTCCATGAATCAAGGCAAATTGGAAGTGGTCAAACAGGAGATGGCAAGAGTGAACGTCGACATTCTAGGAATCAGCGAACTAAAATGGACTGGAGTGGGTGAATTTAACTCAGATGACCATTATATCTACTACTGTGGGCAGGAATCCCTTAGAAGAAATGGAGTTGCCATCATGGTTAACAAAAGAGTCCAAAATGCAGTACTTGGATGCAATCTCAAAAATGACAGAATGATCTCTGTTCGTTTCCAAGACAAACCATTCAATATCACAGTAATCCAAGTCTATGCCCCAACCAGTAATGCTGAAGAAGCTGAAGTTGAATGGTTCTATGAAGACCTATAAGACCTTTTAGAACTAACACCCAAAAAAGATGTCCTTTTCATTATAGGGGACTGGAAGCAAAAGTAGGAAGTCAAGAAACACCTGGAGTAACAGGCAAATTTGGCCTTGGAATGTGGAATGAAGCAGGGCAAAGACTAATAGAGTTTTGCCAAGAGAACACACTGGTCATAGCAAACACCTTTTTCCAACAACACAAGAGAAGACTCTACACATGGACATCACCAGATGATCAACACCAAAATCAGATTGATTATACTCTTTGCAGCCAAAGATGGAGAAGCTCTATACAGTCAACAAAAATAAGACCAGGAGCTGACTGTGGCTTGGATCATGAACTCCTAATTGCCAAGTTCAGACTTAAATTGAAGAAAGTAGGGAAAACCACTAGACCATTCAGGTATGACCTAAATCAAATCCCTTATGATTATACAGTGAAAGTGAGAAATACATTTAAGGGACTAGATCTGATAGACAGAGTGCCTGATGAACTATGGACAGAGGTTTGTGACATTGTACAGGAGACAAGGATCAAGAACATCCCCATGGAAAAGTAATGCAAAAAAGCAAAATGGCTGTCTGAGGAGGCCTTACAAATAGCTGTGAAAAGAAGAGAATTGTAAAGCAAAGGAGAAAAGGAAAGATATAAGCATCTGAATGCAGAGTTCCAAAGAATAGCAAGAAGAGATACGAAAGCCTTCTTCAGCGATCAGTACAAAGAAATAATAGAGGAAAACAACTGAATGGGAAAGACTAGAGATCTCTCCAAGAAAATTAGAGATACCAAGGGAACATTTCATGCAAAGATGGGCTTGATAAAGGGCAGAAATTGTATGGAGCTAACAGAAGCAGAAGATATTAAGAAGAGGTGACAAGAATACACAGAAGAACTGTACAAAAAATATCTTCACGACCAAGATAATCATGATGGTGTGACCACTCACCCAAAGCCAGACATCCTGGAGTGTGAAGTCAAGTGGGCCTTAGAAAGCATCACTACGAACAAAGCTAGTGGAGGTGATGGAATTCCAGTTGAGCTGTTTCAAAGCCTGGCAGATGATGCTGTGAAAGTACTGCACTCAATATGCCAGCAAATTTGGAAAACTCAGTAGTGGCCACAGGACTGGAAAAGGTCAATTTTCATTCCAGTCCCAAAGGAAAGCAATGCCAAAGAATGCTCAAACTACCGCACAATTGGACTCATCTCACACGCTAGTAAAATAATGCTCAAAATTCTCCAAGCCAGGCTTCAGCAATACGTGAACCATGAGCTTCCAGATGTTCAAGCTGGTTTTAGAAAAGGCAGAGGAACCAGAGATCAAATTGCCAACAGGCACTGGATCATCGAAAAAGCAAGAGAGTTATTTCTGCTTTATTGACTGCGACAAAGCCTTTGTGTGGATCACAATCAACTGTGGAAAATTCTGAAAGAGATGGGAATACCAGACCACCTGACCTGCCTCTTGAGAAACCTATATGCAGGTCAGGAAGTGACAGTTAGAACTGGACATGGAACAACAGACTGGTTCCAAATAGGAAAAGGAGTACGTCAAGGCTGTATATTGTCACCCTGATTATTTAACTTATATGCAGAGTACATCATGAGAAACGCTGGGCTGGAAGAAGCACAAGCTGGAATCAAGATTGCCCAAAGAAATCTCAATAACCTCAGATATGCAGATGACACCACCCTTATGGCAGAAAGTGAAGAGGAACTAAAAAGCCTCTTGATGAAAGTGAAAGAGGAGAGCGAAAAGTTAGCTTAAAGCTCAACATTCAGAAAACGAAGATCATGGCATCTGGTCCCATCACTTCATGGGAAATAGATGGGGAAATAGTGGAAACAGTGTCAGACTTTGTTTTGGGAGGCTCCAAAATCACTGCAGATGGTGATTGCAGCCATGAAATTAAAAGACGCTTACTCCTTGGAAGGAAAGTTATGACCAACCTATTGAAAAGCAGAGACATTACTTTGCCAACAAAGGTCCATCTAGTCAGAGCTATGGTTTTTCCAGTGGTCATGTATGGATGTGAGAGTTGGACTGTGAAGAAAGCTGAGCACTGAAGAATTGATTCTTTTGAACTGTGGTGTTGGAGAAGACTCTTGAGAGTCCCTTGGACTGCAAGGAGATCCAACCAGTCCATTCTGAAAGAGATCAGCCCTGGGATTTCTTTGGAAGGAATGATGCTAAAGCCTTTGGCCACCTCATGCAAAGAGTTGACTCATTGGAAAAGACTGCTTCTGGGAGGGATTGGGGGCAGGCGGAGAAGGGGACAACAGAGGATGAGATGGCTAGGTGGCATCACTGACTTTATGGATGTGAGTTTGAGTGAACTCCAGGAGTTGGTGATGGACAGGGAGGCCTGGCGTGCTGCGATTCATGGGGTCGCAAAGAGTCAAAAATGACTGAGTGACTGAACTGAACTGAACTGAATCTTGTGGAAATGAAGATAATGTTACTAATCTCATCAGACCAGGGCAAAACATGCCTCTCTGTGGATGATTTTCTTTGCTTCTAGCAAAGTTCTCTCTGCTGAAGAACACTGCTGGTTTTACATCCAGCTTCTGTGAGAACACAGGTTGCAAAGCTTACTAAAGCAGCTAGCTGCCTTGGGAGGTGTTAGTCCCTCCAGCAAGCCCAAGAATTCAATTTTAAAGTTGTTGGTATGGGTCAGTAAAGCTATTTGGTTGAACTCCATTATTAGTGATTCTAGAATTGGGGTAATATTTTTACTGACTTTCAAGGAGTTTGAACTTGTACAGCTTTGGTCTGTATCATCAGACTTCCTTCCCAAACTCTGTGCTGTGATCCCAGGTAGAGTGACCCTGGTTTGATGGGCAATCTTGTCTTCTAGGAATGTCATAAGGAGATGCTGCTCATCACCCACAGCCATATTGCCAGGAGGATGTAAATCTGTAGTAATGCATGAAGACTGTTTTCACATAATTGATTGGAGCAGGTGCTCATGACCCTTCCAGCCCAGTTCCCTTAGAAGACAACCGAACAATGAAGGAAGAGCCACTGGAAGTGGACACCTCCCTTCCATGAGCTATTCATTAGGTTTTTAATGAACTGAAATCCTCTCTTGCAAAAGTTTCACCAGGTATCTGAGATGGCTTTTTTTAGAGGACTTCAATCTGATATTGAATGACATCTAGGGACCCTGGCTGCAGGTCCAACTCTGAGTGTCCTTTCACCACTGAGGTCTTATTATTATAACATCATCCTGTGATTGCTTGGTCTGACTCTGCTCTTAGCTGAGGTAACCTGAATAAATAAATCAGAAGGTCCTCTCCAACTTGAGAATCATGTGGTTGTTCCATGTTTTAAATCATGGAAAGTGTTGCTTAGCTGATGAGTTCCTTGCAGACATGTCACACTCACCTTGGTACAGTTGATTTTCTCTCCCTCAACATCTTCTTCAGGAGAAACTATTAACATGATATCTTTTCTAAGAACTCCAAGATTCTAGAAATAAAAGATTTATGTGCTTTCAGTGTATGGAAGGACTTCTTAAACCTTATAGGATTTTAATGGTCAAAATAAAACTAGTCCAGATAATGTGGAATCTAGAGAAGATAAACAAAATTCAGTCCAATTTCATCACCATGACCATGAACTATGAAAGCTCATCTATCTTATTCATATAATATTCATAGGACCTAGAACAGTGCTAGTGCAGAGTAGAGCCTTAATACTGTCTGGTAAAGAAGTGAATGAATTATCATTTTTATGTATTTTCTTCTGTGTTTTCCCCTGCCATACATATTTTTCATGGGTATGTTCATGATGCCTGTGTTGGCTTTTGCACCTTGCTTTCTCTTTATTTGTCCTTATAGAACATGTTCCTTTGGGCCACAGAATACTCCTGGTCATTGTTTATAATGACTGATTAATATAGGAGGAGCATTTTAATACAGCTGCCTAAAAGTTGAATCTGTGCTTAAAGGACTAGTGTTTTCTTATCCCTACAGATGCTCAGAGGTAGGCTGGATGTTCAACTATCAGATGTGAGGTGAACTAGATACATTGCTCTAAGATCACTTCCCAGCCTATGACTTATGAAGTTCAGAGACTAGCCTTTTGCAAAGTGAATGGACTTTAATAAAACATGACTATCATGAATCAAAACTTTTCCCAGAACCATTCTCCCCTCTCATACATTGTACTCCTCGATACCCATTACTATCTAAGTTTATAATGTAACTTTGAAAAACAGTGGAGATTTATTTCCTCAGAAATAGCCACTAATTCAGAATTTCCATTCAATTAACAAGTAATAAGCAAGTTCCTATGTGCCGGGCACATTTTGAGATGACTAAATCTCAATCTGACCTCACTGAATTCAGTTCACAATTAATAACACTATATGAGGCAATGCGGGTACAAGGAAGGAAAAACACCATCTTCTCTGTTCTAGTGGAACTCAGCAGTGGTGATGGCAGGGGGTGTGGGAGATGGACCGAAGCAAATAACCATGAGGAAATGAGGTAAAGACCACAGAAGAGGCATGTAGAAGGGTCTGCCTTGGCACTCGTAAGAGCAAAGTTAATTCTGCACTGGAGTGATGCTTGAGGTCAGGAATAGACTGATAAGTTTTAACAAAGCAGAAGAACTAAGTGTCTCAAAACAGGACAGAGAAAACGTGGGAGTTTATTCATACAGAAGACAGATGTTTTTTTGTGAGAGGTGGTCAGAAAGGACTTCTGAAGGACATCCAGCCCTGCCTTGACCAGTAGGTATGAGAATGGAGAAAGGATTCTATTGTGTTTGAATAAATTCAGCAACTAGAGTCTGTCTTCAAATCCCTAGGACATGGTGGTTACTTTTTGTTTAATAGCTTAAACTTTTTGTTTGTTTTTGACCTTCTAATAATCTGAGGAAGGATTTAGAGCATAGCCAGCACACTGGACTGACGTGGTGGTGGGCTGAGAACGTGTGAGCCACGCTGACCCTCCTTCAGTGAAGCTCTTTTCCCCCTGGAACAGGCCAGCTGTCCTGGCATCAGCATTAAGACTGTGGCCAGGGTCTCCTTTCTACTGCTATGTACTTATGTGCCCATCAACCACTTTGTGTAACTACCTCTCTGATCGAGGGCTTGCAGTAGCATTTCTGCCCATTCGGGGCATTACCTGTCCCAAATCCAGGTGGAGAGCAGATGACTATTTAGAAAAATTCAGGAGGGCTGAAGTTCCAAGGGACAAAAGGCCTTCTCTCTTCTGTGGAAAGGAAGGGATGAACCCTGGAGGAAAAAGAGAAGCTTCTCAGGAAGGGAAGAATATTTATCTTCATGAAAGCAGCTATAGATGGCCATGGCAGGCAGCGTCCTTGGAGAAGGTCTACTTCAAATATCTGTGACATAAATGAGGCCATGGAAAGGTCCAGCAGGAAGTGGTTTGCGCAGACATGGTTCATGCTGTGTCAGAGGCCTGGAGGTGCTGGAAGGGACCCTGGATTCAGAAGCAGAAAATCTAGGTCCTAGTCTTCTGATTCCAGATTATGAGAAACTAATGAGAAAAAGTAAAACAGCAAGTGTGTATAGCATTTCCTAAGTGCCAGGCTCTGTTGCGTATGCCTTTACATGCATTAATTCTTTTACTCCTTTTAGTATCTGTACCTGGCTTATGAGATAGGGGCTATTATAATCCCTGTTTTAGTGCTGACCCATGGAAATGATGCCTATGGAAGATAAAGCATTTTTATCTAAAGAAGAACATAATAGTCCCAGTGAACTTCCTGGAGTTTTTGGAGGTTCCAATGAGATCAAATCTGTGAAGCCATTTTGGAAACTGTTAAGAGCTGTACACCCATGAGTGACTCCCGTTATACTACAGTTTACCCACATTTTCCTTCTCCATCTGTATTGAACACCTACAAGTGGAGTGGCATGAAGCCATCACTGCAAGAAAAATAGATAGAAGAGACCTAGCCCTTCCTTCAAAGACTGACCATCTACCAGGGAAGGTAAGACATTCAGGTGAAGGACTGCAAAGTAAGGAAAATGGAGTAAGTGTCAGAATGCTAAATTAAATAAGATACACAAAATAATGTCATCTACAAACAGAGATTAATTTTACTTCTTTCAAATTTGGATGCATTGTTTTTTCTTACATAATTACTCTAGCTAGAACTTACAGAATTATGTTAAATATTTGACAAAAGTGGGCGTCCTTGCTTTGTTCCAGACCTTAGAAGAAAAGCTTTCAGTTTTTTACCACTGAATATAATATCGATTGTGAGTTTTTCATGTATAGCCAAATTATTTCTGTTCATAATTCTTTGGAGAAATTTTATCATGGATGAGTATTGGATTCTGTCAAATGCTTTTTTTTTTTTTTTTGCATCTATTGAGAACATAGTGCCATTTTTTCCTTCATTCTGTTAATGTGGTTTATCCCTGCATCCCAGGGATAAATCCCACTTAGTCATGGTGCATGATACTTGAAATATGCTACTGAATTTGGTTTGTTAGCATTTTATTGAGGATTTTTACATAAATTTTCAATGGAGATCATGATTTTCTTCTCTTGTGGTGTCTTGTTTAGCTTTGTTATCAGGTTGATGCAGACCTCAGAAAATAAGTTTGGAAGTGTTCCCTATGCTTCTAGTTTTTGGAAGCGTTTAAGAAGGATTGGTATTAAATCTTTAAATGTTTGGTAGAATTTACCTGTGAGCAAACTGGCCCTGGGTTTCCACTTCTTGGGGCTATTTTAACTACTGATTCAGTTTCCTTATTTGTTACTGACATGTTCAGGCTTTCTACTTCTTCTTGATTCAGTCTTGGTACATGGTGTGTTTCTAGGAATTTATCCATTTCTTCTAAGTTATCCAGTTTGTTGATATACAGTTGTTCATTATAGTTCCTTATTTTATTTCTATGGCACTGGCTATAATATCCCACTCCATTTCTGACTGTAATTACTTGAATCTTCTCTCTCTTTTTCTAGTCTAGCTAAGATTTGTCAATATAGTTATTTCTTTCAAAAAACCAACTCTAAGTTTTATTGATTAAATTTTTTTATTTCATTTATTTTGCTTTAATCTTCACATCACTCCCTTTCTTCTGCCAACTTTGGGCTTAGTGTTTTCTTCTCTTTCTAGTTCCTTGAGACAACCCCCATGGAAAGCAGTATAGAGGTTTTTCAAAATATTAAAAATAGAACTACCACATGTGATGTATATACATATAATGGAATACTGCTCAACTTCAAAAAGAAGGAAATCTTGCCTTCGTGACAGCATGAATGAAGGTTATCATGCTAAGTGAAATTAGCCAGATACAGAAGGACAAATGTTACACAATACAGCCTATATAAGGAATCTAAAATTGTCAAATTCATAGAGAGAGTAAAGGATGCTTTGTAGGGTCTAGGGGAATGGGGAAAAGGGAGGCATTAGCCAAAGGGTACAAAGTTTCTGTTATACAGATGAGTATGTCCTAGAGAACTGCCATTAACAATACTGTACATATACTTAAAATTTTGCTAAGACTGTAGATCTTGTGTTCTGATTGCAAAATAAACATAAAACAAATGTATAGAGTGACAGGAAACTTTTAGAGGTGGTGGATGTGTTTATGGCATAGAGTATGAGTGCTGGGAGCCAGCATGGAGAATCCCACCCATGGCAAAGGTCATGAGGAAGAGGCCTGATGGGCAAAGGTGAGATCAAGCCTCGAGGGGCCCCCCTTCTTGAGCATCTACCCCCAAACTCTCTGTTTTTTCAACTTTCACCAACTCCTCTGACATTAACAGGGGTTATCCTCGACCACCTTTCTCTGAAGAAAATCAACGTAGGGCTCTAGCTAATAAGTCTCCTGGACAAGATAAGAGTGTTTAGATTCAAACCCCCTGTTAGCATTTTAGCTTACTTGGCAGGTTTATCCAGACTCTTGCAACACTGTTGAGCCAATGCTTGCTGCCAAGTTCTCACATCTCTTATCCATTGTGTTCCTGGGAGTGCATATAGTCAGGATGTAGAAAAAACAAGCAGAAGCTTTAACATTAGCAACATTAGACTTTGAGTTAATAAGTTCTTTGCTGTAACCCGCTAAATCTTTGCTCCATAAAAATGTAACTCTGTACTTTAAGGTGACACAGGCTAGGAATTTAAGAAGAAACACTTTAAGGGAAAAGTATTGTTCTGGCTGACCAACCTTTATCAAAAAGAGGTCATAAAATATCAAGGATAGATATCAAGGCCAGAAGATAATGTACAAAAAATAAGACTCTTGCAGGAAGGAACCTGATATCGATAAAAGTTAATACTGATGGAATGTTGAGTTGACTCTGCATTTTTCACCTTGCTGTATGTACAACTCAGGGTATAAAAGCCCTCTCTGAAAATAAAGTAAGGGGCCTCGCTCACCCAAGAAGCTTGGTCTCCCCGTGTTTTTCTTTCTTTCTCTCTTTCTTTCTTTCTCTTACTCTCTTTTTCAGGCTGATCCCTTGGAACATAGAGGCTCTCTGTGTTAATATCAGCCTCTTTCTCTCCTCTATTTTCTTATCTACAACATTCTTTCCTTATCTCTCTCTAAATCATTTGCTGATGCCATTTCTCCTTTGGGTTCCCCTGGATCCTACGGGAGCTGGACCCCGGCATATGAGGATGTTTTCATGAATGTATACCTACCCAAGCTCGTCAAGTCATATACATTAAATATGTACAGGCTTTTGTAAGTTAGTCATACATCAATTAAAAAAAATTTTTTTTAAGATATAGGAATTTAGAGCTGGCATCCTGATTGTGAACTGGGAAGGAGGTTTCACCAAAGTCCCTTTGGAAAGATTGTTTCAAAACTGAACTATAAAAAGTCAGTAACTCTGAGTTGTTTTGTCTCCTTCTCAATTCTGATTTCCCATTGGATGTACTATGACTTCTTCATATTATTAAAAAAATTTTTTTTCTGTATTTGACATTAGTCTAGGGATACGTTTGAAATCCAAAATGAAAGCAATTATACTGGTCCTGTTTGGTCATCACAAACGGACTTAAGCTACACAAGTTTCAGAGGTTCCCTTATCTGTTTATGAATAACAGGCCACCAGTCCAATGAACCAGGTTATTGTCATTCCATTTGTGTCTCTCAAGTTATTTTTCATCTCAGCTAATCAGAGGATAAAGTGGATCCTTCTCCCCCTTCTGCCTCTATCCTCATTTCAGTTCCCTGTGGTTTCATGCTGGGCTGGGCTATTTGAAATCAGTTATGAAACACCCAAGAAGAGATATAATTTTCAAATTTTCTCATAGGGAAGTGGGTCTAATAAATGTAAGGTCCTAGCAATTTGACTGTTTAAGATGTAATGATTTTTACATTAATGTGCAGGGTCTGAGGCAGGCACAAGTTCCCAGGAGTAATAAGTATCACTGGTGGCTAAATCCAAGGTTATGCACAGAGGTTTCCCAAACAAGCAAGGGAAGAGGTGAGCAAGAAAGAGCTTTCTTGTGTGGAACTCAAGCTCTCCTCAGGGCTTACCCTGTGTCAGTTTTAACACAAGACTGGGGAGAAGGACCCCCAGGGGAACCACTGGCTCCTTACTTGCCAAGAGTTCTGAAAGGATATATTCCTTCCCTTAGGGAATTGGGCATCTTCTGGCCCTCAGTCTGGCAGGCTCACACCTGATTTTATGAGCGCCAAAGTGCTCCTTCTTCTCTCATGGAAGGTCTAGACTAGCCAAGTTCATGTGTGCATGCTCAGTCACTCAGTCATGTCCGACTCTTCATGACTCCATGACTAGCCTGCCAGGCTTTCTGTCCATGGGATTTCCCAGGCAAGAATACTGGAGTGGGTTGGCATTTCCTACTCCAGGGGATCTTCCTGACCCAGAGGTTGAACTTGCATCTCTTGTGACTCCTGCATTGGCAGGCAGATTCTTTATCATTGAGCCATCTGGGAAGCCCAATCAAGCTCATGCTGCTGCTGCTAAGTTGCTTCAGTTGTATCTGATTCTGTGCAAGCCCATAGACGGCAGCCCACCAGGCTCCCCTGTCCCTGGGATTCTCCAGGCAAGAACACTGGAATGGGGTGCCATTTCCCTCTCCAATGAATAAAAATGAAAAGTGAAAGTGAAGTCGTTCAGTCATGTCCTACTCTTAGTGACCCCATGGACTGCAGCCTACCAGGCTCCTCTGTCCATGGGATTTTCCAGGCAAGAGTACTGGAGTGGGTTGCCATTGCCTTCTCCACCAACCTCATGTGGTTGATGTAAAAAATTATAGATTCCCAATGAAGGACCATGGCCGAAAGGACCAGAATTCATAAATCATATGGCAGACCTGGCATGTCCCATAGAAATGCTTCCCTAGGAAGCTGAAACTTACTCAAAATTTGCTTGTTCAGAATGGAGTCAAATCAGAGGAATTACATGCATTGGATGGTAAGAGTGACAGGCTGCCCATCCCAGGTCTAGATTCTAATGGCTTTCCATCTCTAGCATATTGCCTAGATGGGCACCACAGTTCTCCTTTCTGTGATGGTTTTTACTGATCCCTCTGTACTCTTCCTAATGTAGCCTTCATATTGCAGTGGTTGTCCACGTTGGCTGGACACCAAGTTCTAAAAACAAGCTCAATCTCTGGTGTCCTGACCTACTCAATGTTTATAGACTTTAGAGGAGTGTTGTCCATCAACTGGTTGCCCTCCCTATAAGAAGTTGTCACTGGGCTCATTAGGAGTCACTTAGCACAGGAAAGGAGTCTGAGGGTCCTAGTTCTGCCCCTAAATGTCCTGGTTATCTTGGCTACAAATTTTCTGTGTGACTTTTAAGAAGTTAGTGGCTCTGAAACTGACTGAATTTTTGCCTTAGCAATTATGAAGTTCATAATCAACTATGTGGATATTCACAAAATAGAAACAGACACAGACATGCAGAACAGACTGTGGTTGCCCAGGAGGAGATGGGGGGAGGGATCAATTAATAGTTTCGGATTAGCAGATGCAAACTGGTATATATACAATGGATAAACAGCAAGGTCCTATTGCATAGCACAGTGAACGATATTCAGTATCTTGTATAAAAGATCAGTATCATAATAAAAAAAAATAAAAAGTATATATTTATATATATATAACTGAATCACTTTGATGTATAGCAGAAATTAATGCAACATTGTTAATCAACCATACTTTAATAAAATAATTTTTTTAAAAAAGATCACCTTCATTTAGTGGCCAAGTCAGGGTAGAGTCCTGTTGGCTTTTTTCCCTGCACAGCTCTTTTTCCTCAGTTCCAGAGCTGACATTTTCAGCTGGGTCTAGTTTACTCCCTGTTTACCCCTGCATTATGAGTACATCTCTGTCCTCTCCTCTCCTTAATACCACATCCTCAAGAGTCCTTGATGGTCATAAATTTTGGAGACAGTAAGACATCTTCAAGAAATATTTTTCTACTGGGCTGTTTCATGTGTTTCAGTTAGGAAATGAGTTCAACTGCAAGTAAGAGAAAAACAAATTAAAGTGGCATTAAATAATATACAGGGATCTATTTTTCTATCAAGCATTAAAAAATCCAGAGGTGGGCAGTCCATCACTGGCACATCACCCATAAATGTAAGTGATGACTGTAGGTTCTCCTGTGCTGCACAGAAATCCTGTGTGTGTGTGTGTGTGTGTGTATGTGTGTGTGTGTTTTCCTGATCTCAAGATGGCTGCAAGAGTACCAGCCATCACAATCTTCTTCTAATTAGGAAACATGGAGAAGGGCAAGGGGCACAACATGTGCCATGCATACAGGGATTAAGCACCAACGCACTCCAAGCCCCTGTGTCACATAACAAACCTAGTTGTTGAGAGTATTAAATGATATCATGTACATGAAGTGCCTTAAATAGATCTTGGCACATTATGAGTACCTCACTAAATGGTAGTTCTCTTTTTTCATAGAAATGTTAGATAAAGTCAAAAGACAGAAAGGGGATGGTGGTGGGCTTCCTGCGGCAGTTATATTAATTTGTCTGGCTCAATCATTTTTGTAAAGAGCTATCTGAGTCTGAAGCTTTGGAAATGGAAAGCAAGCAGTCAGAAAGCTTTTTGAATTGACAGGAGACAAGCTGGTAGATAATCCATCATCGTAAATTGCCTCCCTTTGAGCATGCTCCACTACTTTTTCCCGATGATTTCACCAATAATGACTTCTGTTAGCTTTCTATATGCCTGTTAAAGCAAGAGGTGATTTATAAGTAAAAATATCTTCCCAGACTCTGTTTGTGACCTTAAAAATTATGCGAAATCTGATTTACTGTTCTAACACTTTGCACTTTTTCAACACATGTTCAAAACATTAAAAACTGAAGCTCAAGTTAGTCACTCCCAGTGTGGTGAGGTGGAAGGGGACTTTGAAATTGTATGATTCAGTCTCTTGTTTTTCAGATGAGGAAACTGAGGAACGGAGAACCAGGGAGAATTTCCTGAAGTTACCTGATATGGCAGAACTTAGACTAGAACCTGGGCATTCCGCCTCCTAGTCTTTATAACTTCTCTTCCTTTATGCTCCAGGCTAATTAGTGCTTTAAGCAAGTCACTTCCACTTCCTTGGGTTTCATCCTCAAGTAGGAGACGGACTGGGCCAGCAGTCTGCTCGGGCATTTCTTCACAAAGCCACAGTCAGACGGCTTGCGCCTGCTCCCTCTGCTCCCTTTCAGACCATTATTCTGGTGTCTGAGACCTATGGCCATAGGAGGACAAGGAGGCAAAATATCGATCCAGTTTATGGTGGCAAACTGAGACCCAGCAGTGACCTTCAACTCCATGTGCGCTCCAGTGACCCTAGGGAGGGATCACTGTGAGGAGCAACAACATACAAAGTTTAGAGGAAAAACATGCTGAGGCTTGTTATTGTGTGGTGGAAAGTGTACTCTTTCAGTTCAGTTCAGTTCAGTCACTCAGTCGTGTCCGACTCTTTGCGACCCCATGAATCGCAGCACGCCAGGCCTCCCTGTCCATCACCAACTCCCGGAGTTCACCTAAACTCACGTCCATCGAGTCGGTGATGCCATCAGCCATCTCATCCTCTGTCATCCCCTTTTCTTCCTGCCCCCAATCCCTCCCAGCATCAGAGTCTTTTCCAATGAGTCAACTCTTCACATGAGGTGGCCAAAGTGTACTCTTTAGACTGTGACAAATTGGAATCCTGCTCTATCTTACTAGCTGAACTTTCCAGTCAAGTTGAGCCAAGTTACTTAGTCCAAATTGCTTCATTATATTAATAATAAAAATACCTAGATTGGAAGGTTGTTTGATGAATACATGGTAGGTATTCAGTATCATGGTAATAGTAGCAGCACATTAGCAAAACTATTTTAAATGAGACAGTAGTAATGGATTGGTGATTCTTACCCTGTTCTAGATCTGGAAATGACCACCATCACAAATATACACACACATATGAATGTGCAAACAATTTGCAGGGTTTATAACATTCCTGAAATCCATACGTGGGCTTTATGGGATCCATGGATTCTAAATTAGGAATCTCCAGAGAATATCTATCAGGTTCCTTCCTGCTTGATCAGTGACTCAGTAAAATTTTGTAAGCTTCCCTAACGACTAGAGAAGCATATCTAGATGTCCTGTAAACCAACTGAATTAAACTTTGCAACAAAAAGACTCTTTGGCAGGAGCCTGAAATAGAGTAAGACTAGGAAATTTGATGGAGAAATTAAAAGTCTCAAATTTTACATTAATTTAGAATCCAGTTAGTGGCTACTTGAAATTAAGGAATTAAATGGTCATTATAATTCTACAAAATGAGAAAATGCCAAATGTGAGATGCTCACAGTTTTTAAAGCCTGAAGCCCAGAGAAGAAGGAGTGTCTCTTGGTCTTTTGGTCAGGCTGATCATGATCATGGGGACTCCATTTGCACAGAGACATCCCTGGTGGCTCAGACGGTAAAGCGTCTGTCTACAATGTGGGAGACCTGGGTTCGATCCCTGGGTCGGGAAGTTCCCTGGAGAAGGAAATGGCAACCCACTCCAGTATAATCTTGCCTAGAAAATACTATGGATGGAGGAGCCTGGTGTCCATGGGGTCACAAAGAGTTGGACACGACTGAGTGACTTCACTTTTCAAGGCTGCCAGGAACCGCTGGAGCCCCTTTGCAGATAAAGCGCTGGGTCCTATTAATCCCCACGGTCCTTAGTGAAGTCAGGGAGAATGCGGTTATCTTGTTCATTCATTTGTTCATTTTCAAGGACCTTTAATGAACCCTGCCTTGAAGCTTCAGGAGTTTCAGTCTGAGTGAGGATGATGCTCTTGGACACCCCTTGTTCATTCCCCAGATCCTTCCTGAGACCCTCTACGTGCAGGGCTCTCGGTTAAGCCGTGCTACCAGAGATGCAAAGGCAAACAGTTCTTTGTTTTAATATGGACAGATTTTCCTAGCAAATACTCTCCCTGGCTATATTTCCTGGCATGTTCTTTTTGACTGTACTTTCACTCTAATTATTTTATTTGCAACTTCCAGAAAGCCTGTAAGAGCTGTTGGACAGGAAGTTTTGTTCCTATTATGTAGAAGAGCCTGAACATAGAGAAGCTGAAGCTTGTTCTGGGTCATAGTGAGAAGAAAACTTTTGTCCCCTGATTTGAATTCAGCCACTTTCCACTGTGCAGGACTGCCTGTGACTTGCTTGCTTTAATACGAGAGAGACCATGCAAGGGTATTGCCATGTACTCAGTCATTCATGTCAGAGTCTTTTGCAACTCCGTGGACTGTAGCCTGCCAGGCTCCTCTGTCCATGGGATTTCCCAGGCAAGAATACTGGAATGGGTTGCCATCTCCTTCAGGGTATCTTCTCGACCCAGGGGTCAAATCCATATTTCCTGTGTCTCCCGCATAGCAGGTGGATTCTTTACCCACTGAGCCATCTGGGATATATAATTTCATACATAATATATATGTTATATACATACTGACTGTGATGCAAGGCAATAAAAGGAAACTATGGAGTCAGAGATAAAGGGAATCCCTTTCAACTGGCCAAGGGAAGGGAGTAAGGGAGTCTTTGGGGAGGGGAGCTTGTTAGTTTTTGTTTTTTTTTTCTTCTTGATGTCCCCCAGACTGACTGGGGAAAAAACCAGAACTCAGCAATCTCTTTAAGTCTCCCAGTCTTGGGAAGATTTTAGCTGATCCATATCCACACAGCGTGCACACTGCTAGTTTTCTGATAAAGTACTTTATTCATTTCTGGAACAAATATTTACTGAACACTCCTCTCAACTGTCACTCTCATGATGGAATAGGAGGTTTTATGTTGACAGTATTAATTCACATAGACATGTAGACACACATAATGTGCGGTATACACACATATACTTTCCTTTTCCCACTGAGCCAAAAATTTCTGTTGAGGTACCCACTATTGAGTCTGTCTTAGTTTCCTGAGTCTGCCACAACAGAGTACCACAGACTTATTCCCTCACATTTTGGAAGCCAGAAGTCTGGAATCAAGATATTGGTAGGGTTGGTTCCTACTGGGGGCCCTGCGGAAGAGGCAGTTTCCTGAATCTCTTCCAGCTTCTGGCGGCTGCTGGCAGTCCTTGACATCCCCTGGTCTGCAGCTGTGTCGCTCCAGGTTCTGTCCTCGTCTTCACATTGCCTCACCCCCTACATCTGCGTATCTCAAATCTTCCTCCCTTTTCTCTTATAAAGACATTAACCATTCGATTTATGGTTCATTCTAAGTTGAAGATGATCTCATCCTGAGATCCTCGTCTCAGTTTTATTTACAAAGACCCTATTTCCAACTAAGGTCACATTCACAGGTACAGTGGTTAGGATTCACGTGGTTAGGATTCAGGTATATTTCTCGATGACATGATTCAGCCCATTATAAAATCCAAATGGGACTTTGCTTATCTTTATTTTGAGAAGATTTATGCTTTCCAGTGAACATTTATCTCACTTGTAGCAGTGATATATTTCAAGGAGGCTGACATTCCATATAAATGAAGGGAAAATGTCTTAGCTGATGAACAAGGAGGCTAGATGAGAAATACACCACGAGTGCTACACGTGCAGCAGCAGTTGAAAGGATGTTCCTGTGGATTCATTCCTCAGCAATAAAACACTCTGAACCCCTAGAAGAGTGGTGTGATTACAAGTGTCTAGGTATTATCTATTATGCCAAGAGACTCAAGATTGCTCTCATATCAAGTATCTGGACTTATTTTACTTAAGAAATCTTGGATAATTTTTTTTTGTTGTTACACTGTACAAATCAATGGGTATTTCAGACAGCGTGTTCCTTCAAGTTTCAATTTTCTGAATAGAATAAGGGTACTTGAATTATATTGGGCAATAGAGATCTCGTGTAAGTGGGTTGTGTATAATAAGGAAGACAGGTGACTAGAACAAGAGTTTGTTTGGGCATTGTGAAAAGAGTAGGGATTCAGACAATCCAGTTTTGATTGGTAGGATGTTAAAGTACAGTTGCTATAGATGTTTTCCTTGACTCAGAATATAAAAGGAAAAATTAAACTCAACTAAACTGTCTTCACTGGTTCCCATTACATTTTAGTTTATGGATAATTATTTATTACTTTTTCAGGATGAAACAGAAAATGAAACATAACAACAATTTAGATTGGGATTATAGTTTCAATGATGCAGACTTTTCTTGGTTAAAAACTGATTATTCATAATAAATCAAAACTGAGCTTTTTTAAAAAATTTAATCTGTCCAGGAAGACATGCTTATTAAATGTTAGCTTCTCAGTTTTTAATTTCTTAAATCACCTTTTAAATCAGAAAGTACACGTGGCAAGTCTAATGCTTTCTGAAGATTTTTCTAAACTGTAAACCCCTTTTAGAAAACAGTTTCTCTCCTTCACCTGAGGACAATAGGTGAAAATGTAGGTAGCAGCCGTGACACTTCACCAAACACTTTCTGTCCTTTCTTTAAGGGATGTTGAATGTGCCTAATGAAGTCCGACGTGTTTTCACTACCTATGAAATATCAAAATGGCAGATTCTAATGTTTGCTTTATCTAAGGACACTTTCATACCTTATGCTTCACCTTGTCAGCTTGAATTGATATCAGTCTGGGACAAGTCACAAGTGTTCACTTGACTCCCTGTCATAGTTCAAAATGCTCAGATCAGCTCCTTAAATGTGTGGTGTAATGTGTGAGGCCATGGGTGTGATGGAGAATAAACTGAGCCATAGTAAAAAGCCTGGGTTCTAGTCTCAACTTTACATTTACCATCTATGTAAGACTTGGCAAATCAATAGAACTCAATAGGTGTTTGTTGAGCACCTACAATTTGCCAGGTTTTATGGAACAGGAGAGCAGAGAGAGGAAGTGGGCATGGATGCGAAAGAATGGCCAGATGTCGAAGCACATGCATAAACAACTCCAGCGTGATGTACATAGGGACTTGAGCTGAAAGACAGGACAAGATAAAGAGACGTAACAAGCAGAGGGGGGAGCGATTGCTTAAGTTTAGGGAGCAGATAAAGGAAAGTTTAATGAAGGAGGCTGATCCATGAGCTAAGACTTAAATGTCGGGTAGCATTTGGGCGTGACGGACGGGGAAGATGGTATAGGTGGAAGGAACCATACGTGGAGGTGGTAAAGCTGAAGGTTCTCTAAAGCCTGATAAAGGGTCCATTCACCTGGCACCTGCGGTGGTGTGGGTGCAGTGCAGTGAGCAGGAAGGCTGGAGCTAGGAAGGTACTGAGCTGAGTACCAAGAAGGGTTTGAAAAGCTAAGGTCTCTGGTGAGATTAGTCTAGTTTTAAGAAGGAAAAGGAGAAGAAGGAAGAGAAGGAGCAGGAGTTGGAGGAGGAGGAAGGGGAGGAAAAGGAGGAAGGAAGGAAGAAGGAAAGAAAAGAAAGGAAGAAAAGCTAGTTCAGGGCATGCGTATGTCCCTACTCAGCACCTCTCCGCGGTCAGTGAACAAAGAGGAAATACTCTTTCAGTGGTCCGTGACCTGTCACAGAATTAAAGACCTAGTGGGTCACAGAGGCCTGACATTTCCGCCCAAGTCACTTTGATAGGCTTTGTGAGAGAAAACAGAATATATTTGCCTATATGTAAATCCATCCTAAGTCTGTGAAGGGTCGTCCTTACACTACGGCAAATGAGAAAGCATAAAAATAGCGTTAATAACATTGATCTGAGATTTGGTGATTTACAACTCTTGGAAATCCATTGCTTAGTAAAGTAGGCATTGAAAGTATCCAATTTTATACTTAAGTAACCATAAGAGATAAAAGGGTCTCATTTTGAAAAGGCTGATTGACAGGGTAGTTAACTGTGCCAGAAGTTACCAGATTTTGACCATGACTGTGCTTCAACATTGGGACAATGGTGGTTACTTAAAAAAATTCAAGTCAGTTCTTGATTAGAATGTGAATCTAAGTTTTACAGTCAGCACTGTAAAGTCTCTTTGAAAGAGTCACCTCCTTGGTTCATGACACTTCGTATTTAAAATAAAAGAGATGAAACTGATTTTTTCAGTCTTCTCTTTCTTTTCTTTGTAATGATTGATATGCCAGCATCATGTCAAACCATCATCCAGATGCGCTTTGCATCCACATATTAGAAGATATTATATAGACTGAATTTTCTTTTGTTTAAATATAGAACTAATGCACATATAGAATTTTAAAGTATTCAAATAGGGCAGAAGAACAAAAATTAAACATAAAGTTACCCTTCATTCTATTACCAACCTTCTCTCTAGAGATAACCACTGTCAATATTTCCTCTTTTTAGTTTTACTAGTAATTATTGTTATAACTTTATATAACATACTTAGATCCCTAATTTTTGATGTGTTAACTCTAGATAGACCTATTACTGTCTAGATATAAGGTCTAAGGAGTTTACTCACTGACATTACTATCCACTTTTACTTCCTCTTTCCCTTCCTAATTGTTGTTAGCTTGATTATTATTTTTGGATATTCTCCTAGTTGTCTTCATGAATTTAAGTAATACAAGTAAACTCTATTTCATGATTTATCGAACTTTTGACAGCTAAAAACTCTACTATAAAGAAAATGACAATGATATACCCAGTTCAGTTCAGTCACTCAGTCGTGTCAGACTCTTTGCGACCCCATGGACTGCAGCACACCAGGCCTCCCTGTCCATCACCAACTCCTGGAGCTTACTCAAACTCATGTCCATCAAGTCGGTGATGCCATCCAACCATCTCATCCTCTGTCATCCCCTTCTCCTCTTGCCTTCAATCTTTCCCAGCAAAGGGTCTTTTCCAGTGAGTCAGTTCTTCCTATCAGGTGGTCAAAGTATTGGAGTTTCAGCTGCAGCATCAGTCCTTCCGATGAATATTCAGGACTGAACTCCTTTAGGATGGACTGGTTGGATCTCCTTGCAGTCCAAGGGACTCTCAAGAGTCTTCTCCGACACTACAGTTCAACCATCTTTAAATTTTTCTTTCCTCTGTAATAATTTTTATTTTATAAAATTTCTTACATCTACATTCTCTCCTATAATTGTACATACATCTTATTATATACCAGATGAATTATAAAAAAGAAAATGAATGGCCAGAATTACCGTATTATTGTTATGTAAATATTCTATATAGAACCAGGAAGTATGGATTAAGCCGTATAAAAGGAAATATTCTATTCCATTTACATATTTCAGGTTAAAGGAGAATCTTCCAAATGTCCCATCTAATAGATTCTATCTTACTTGATTTCTAGTCCCTCTTACTTCTCAGTTATTCTCTGCTGTCCCATTTCATCCTGTTTGTCAAATTTCTGTTATATTTTGATGGAGAATCACATTTCAAGTAGTATTTTTTAATCAGAGTATAAGGGCATCCAAAAGTGTCTTACATGTCTTTACTTTTAGATTTGATTGATTTTTGGGGGGTATAGAGTTCTATGTTGAAATTCTTTTCCCTCTGAAGTTTGAAGAGTTTTCATTGTCTCCTAGCATCTGAGAAGTGTTGATAGGAAGTCTGATAGTAAGTGACTGCCTCATTGTTCTGACATCCAGATTTTCGCTTTGTCATTAGAATGACCAGCTTTCAACATGATGTCCTTTTCATGGTGGTGTCCTTTTCCGCTAGTCCTTCTTGGCACTTAGCACCACTGTGGGAGTCAAGTTGATGACACTGAGAAGCAATATGATGTGCTAGACTGAATAAAGGATCTGGAGTCAGATGACTTGAATTAAAAGTTCTAAAATTTGCCCCTCTTTCCATCTTTAACTGTGTGAAATTCTATATCTTCACTTGGGCTCAATTTTTTTCTCCAAGGCAAAATGATAATAGTCTCAGATCTGCTCTTTCCTGCCATGCTTCATTATCTTGCAGGATTATTTTTGTTATAAACTACCGCGAATAAAACTGTTTTGCAAATTGTAGAATTATATATTAGGGTCAATATTACTGCAATGGGTATGGACAGGAGAAAGAGTATGATGTTACAGAAAAACTGGGTTCTTATTTTTCCCTTTATCATATGTCACTTTGCCTGGAGGTGCAAATATTACCATGGAGTCATTACTCAGACAACCTTGTGAGGCAAGCTTGCTAGTACCTACCAGACAGTTTTATAGGGCATCCCTCTTTCTCAGCAACTCTTAAAGAAGGCACTGGATATGCTCAGGGAGCCTGAGTGATACATGACCTGTTCATTTATCTTTCTTAGTATAACTCCTCACTGTCTGAAAAGTAGAAATGACACACATACTAACATACTGTGTAGCTTCTAAGTTCTTTGATTCATAAATAGAGTAACAGGAAGTCATTTAAGTTATTATTTGGGACACTAGATTGAATGCTTCTGGGAACTCTCTGCTTTCTTATTCAACATATTTTTGGAGTTAAAACAAAATTTAGCTTCTGAAGTATATTACCAGGACGTATCAAACCATAATGTAGGCTGGAAGGGGAGAGAGTAAATTATAATCTGAAAATATCAGATTCGAGAAGAATTTCCCATCATAATTAGAATTCCCATCTACAAATACGGAAACTGAGACCCTCGCTAAGGCAGGAACTTGCCCAACGTCACATGAGCTGGGTGCGAAATATATCCCAGGACTCCTAACTCCATTCCATAGTTAATTTACTCAAAGAGGTCTCTTAACAGTCTTAAACTTTTAATAGATTGCTGTGAAATAAAGAGCCGAGAGTCCTTACAACATGTATACTCTTGAATCTGTATTTAGTGGAAACCAGTAGGTGGCAGTACCTCTGAGTAATTCCTGTGACATCCTGTGTGGAACATGCTCACAAGCATTGATCCAGGAACAAACATCTCACTGTAGTCATGGAAAGTAGGGATTTTGGGTTCACCTTGAAGATTTGAGGAAACGACATTCAGGAACATAAACAAGTTTACACAACTTCTAACATTTGCTTTTGATAAAAGGCAGACTGAATTTGAACTTGAATCTAATTTAGTCACAGGACTGGTTCTCAAAGTGAATTGAAAAGAGAATCTAGGAACCCCAGTTTCCTTAATACTCCAGATTGTTTCAAGTTTCTCAACATATGTTGTGATAAACAAAGGTGCACAGGCAGCCACATTAAAAAGTCAGTTGTTGGCACAATTCAAAGGAGTTTTAGTGATCCCACATTTATTTTATGGTGGAGTTCAGGGTTTTCTTTTTTTCCAGTCTGGCTTATGGATCCCTTTCATATGGCCTTTTTGAAATATTCGTGGAGCTCAGGAGATTTACAAGAAATTAAGAAAAGCATAGATTGCCTTGGTGAGAGCATCCCTGCCATTGTGCCTTCAGTCCTGGGTACCACTCATGATGAGATACCAGTCATAGTAATGGAGAAAACTTTCTATGATGGAGAGGGGCCTGGGTCCAAGGCATGCAGAAACCCTGGGAGGAAATGAGCATGTCCAGCTCAGGGCCTCAGCTAAGAAAAAACTCACGCAGTACTTGACAGTTGTGTCCAAGTTCCTGAAGGACCATGAAGTGGAGATCAAATTAGGCTTGTATCATGTGTCCTTCTGGACATGACTGAGGCGACTTAGCATACTTAGCATGCATGGGCCCTCAGTGGGGTGCTCCACCAACATATGGAAATGATCGGGAGTCAGTTTTGCTTTCAATACAAATCATTTACTAACAGTTGAGCTTTCTGAAGATGATACAGGCCACCTTTGGACACAGAGTGATCTCCCCTCTTAAGGAGTTATAGAGAAGTTCTGACAGGTGTGGGACCAAAGCCATCAGAAACATCAGTCCAGCAGAGTTGCAATACTCCTTGATGTAGGTCTTGTAAACCACTGCAATATTACACACTAATGTGCCTCTCCCTTCTGGCCTGCAGTTGTTTAGTCACTAAGTTGGGTCTGACTCTTTGTGACCCCAGGGGCTGCAGCACACCAGGCTCCTCTGTCCTCTACTATCTCCTGGAGTTTGATCAAATTCATGTCCGTTTGGTACGTGATGTTCCCTAACCATCTCATGCTCTGTTGCCCCCTTCTCATTTTTGCCTTCAATCTTCCACACCGTCAGTCTTGTACAACGAGTCATCTCTTCACATCAGGTGACCAAAGTATTGGAGCTTCAACTTCAGCATCAGTCCTTCCAATGAATATTCAGGGTTGATTTCCTTTAGGATGGACTGGTTTGATCTCCTTGCAGTTAAATGGACTCTCAAGAGTCTTCTTCAGCACCACAATTAGAAGCATCAGTTCTTTGGTGCTCAGGCTTCTTTATGGTCCACCTCTCACATCTGTACATGATTCCTGGAAAAAACCATGGCTTTGACTAGATGTACCTTTGTTGGCAAAGCGATGTCTCTGCTTTCTAATATGCTGTCTTGGTTTGTCACAGCTTTTCTTCCAAGGAGCAAGTGTCCTTTAATTTCATGGCTACAGTCACTGTCTGCAGTGATTCTGGAGCCCCCCAAAATGAAGTCTGCCACTGCTTCCACTCTTTTGCTTTCTATTTGCCATGAAGTGGGGGGTCTTAATCTTTAGGCAGCATGCCTGCTGATGGGTGGAGTCATGTCTCTGCCACAGTTAGTTGTTTGGCCACAGACCCTCAGTGCAGGTCCACAGGCAGGTGGGCAGTACCAGGTGTTTGAGGTGACCAAGTCCCACGTGGCCTTCACACAGTAGAAGGAACTCCCCAATAAGGCTGCTGCCAGCCTTCATGCCCCAAAGATGAGGACCTGCCCACCTTCTGGAGATTCTTCTAGACTACCAAGTAGGTCTGGCCCAGACTCCTATCAAATCACTGCTTTTGCCAAGTGTCCCTGTGCGTGTGTGTGTGTGTGTGTGTGTGTGTGTGTGTGTGTGTAGTTTTAATGAGCTTTAAGACCAAAGTCTCTACTTCCCTGAGTCCTGTGGAGACTCCCGAAGCCCCACTGGCCTTCAAAACCAAATGCTCTGGGGTTCCCTATGTCTTTAGAAGATCTTTTCTGGTAGGCTCTGGGCTTTTTCATCCAGTGTTGTTCTGCAGATAGTTGTGGTTTTGGTGTGTTCTTAAGAGGAGGTGAGGTGGGGTTGGGGTGGTCTCACTATTCAGCCATCTTGGCTGCTCCCTCACACACTATCTGAGACATACACACACACACACACACACACACACACACTATTTTCATCTTCTCAATACCAATAATAATTTAAATTTATTGAGCATTTACTGTATGCTAATCTATACGTTCAAATCTTTCTGTACATTTTGTTCGGTTTAATCTTCCACACAGTCCTATTGAAAATATTGAAAACATAGTATAATTATGCATTTCATAGATATTTATGGTAATTATAGGCTAAGTAACATGCTCAATATGCCTTATCTAGTTAATAATGAGGGAGCCTGGGTTTCAATCCAGTGTGGCTGACACTGAGATCCTAAGCATCCTGCTATTCTGTCTCTTCTTCTTGAAGATCAATACAGAGCCAAAAATAACCTGGTTTTCACCCAAAATAACTCAGTAAGAGTGGGAGAGGTGCTGAAGATAAACTAAAATAATATTATGATTTCTCTGTCATTGGATAACTGACAGCTGCGTTCCATTTTGCCCAAGGAAGTAAAATTCTCTGATTAATGAGAGAAAAGCAGAGATTCACAACCCCACAGGAGAAACGCTTCCTAGCATCAGTGGTTCCTGTCAGTATTAGATGGAAAAGCTTCTTGATGTCAACCCAGGAATGTCCTTGACGTTTCTGGGCAGAAATGGGGAGTCGGGGGTGGGGGGTGACGGGCTGGGAGAGGAGGAAAAAGTCAGCTTTCTACCGGAAGAACTTGTTTGAATTGAACCTTTGAAAGTTTAAAATAATAAAAGTGTGCATAGGAGCGCTTGGGCATGTTTATTCACATGGAAGATTTTCTGGCCGTGACTTCTGAGCATCAGAGCTGTTTCAGCACCTCCTGGAGGAGGAGCCAGATGGCTGCACTTCAAATCTAATTAGACTTTAAAAGATGGAACCAGAAAACAGAAAAACTCTCCTACAACTCCTCCAGACAATAAGAAAAACAACACAGAATTCCCTGGATGAGAGAAGTTTGAGAGGCCTTTCTACCAGTTTGAGGTTTACAACCACTTGAAGATGATTTTCAAACTTTGGATTTCTCAAACAATTGGCAGTCTGCATTTCAAGAGAAGCCTCTCATTTTTTCTACTTCTCTACCGAGGCCACTTTTCTGTTCTTGAGGTTTGTAGTAGTTTTTGATTCCACAAAGACTCAGGACACTGTGGACGCAGCCTCTACTAAGAAATACAGACATTTCCAACAATTTCCACAGCAAGGTTCCAGAGGGCAATTAGAGTTTCAAATATAGCCTTAAAAATAATCTGGATTTCTCTTAAAACTAATGAATTGCTTACAGATGCACCTTGTCCTGAGGACACAGAGAGTGGAAAAAGAGTTTAAAGACATTACGTGATATTGACATGGACTGGGAGGCCGGAAAGCAGGTTAAAGACAGTTATAAGCTAAGGGCCTTGGAATGGGGTGCTGTCAGGGGTGAGCCAACCTGAACCTGACCTATAGAATCCCTAAGAGGCTCAGCTCTGGGTGAGAAAGCAGGAGGCAAGCTTTCTGGGGGGAAAGTGAGAAAGTGAATTCCTAGCTAGGTTGATAAGAAGTCCTGGGTCCCCAAGGGGGAGAGAGGGGTCTGGGGCTCTCAAGAAGGAGATAGGAGTCTGGAGTTCTCAAGGAAGAGAAAAGGACAAACATTTTTCTTTTAAGTCCAGAGCTGATGATTGCACAACGAAACAACTCATTTTCTGAGTTCAGTTCAGTTCAATCGCTCAGTCGTGTCCAACTCTTTGTGACCCCATGGACTGCAGCACACCAGGCCTCCCTGTACGTCACCAACTCCCAGAGTTTACTGCAACTCATGTCCATTGAGTCGGTGACACCATCCAAACATCTTATCCTCTGTCATCCCCTTCTCCTCCCACCTTCAATCTTTCCCAGCATCAGGGTCTTTTCAAATGAGTCAGTTCTTCACATCAGGTGGCCAAAGTATTGGGGTTTCAGCTTTAGCATCAGTCCTTCCAATGAATATTCAGGACTGATCTCCTGGAGTTGGACACTACTGAGTGACTTTCACTTTTAGTTTCCTTTTGTGTTTCCCAACCTGAGCTTCTTCAGTGTTATTGGTCGGGGCATAGACTTGGATTACTGTGATATTGAATGGTTTGCCTTGGAAACAAACAGAGATCATTCTGTGGTTTTTGAGATTGAATCCAAGTACTGCATTTCGGACTCTTTTGTTGACTATAATCACTACTCCATTTCTTCTAAGGGGCTCCTGCCTACAGTAGTAGATACAATGGTCATCTGAGTTAAATTCACCCACTCCAGTCCATTTTACTTCGCTGATTCCTAGAGTGTTGATGTTCACTCTTGGCCATCTGCTGTTTGACCACTTCCAATTTGCCTTGATTCATGGACCTAACATGCCAGGTTCCTATGCAATATTGTTCTTTACAGCATCAGACCTTGCTTCTATCACCAGTCACATCCACAACTGGGTATTGTTTTTGCTTTGGCTCCATCCTTTTATTCATTCTGGAGTTATTTCTCTACTGATCTCCAGTAGCATATTGGGCACCTACCGACTTGGGGAGTTCATCTTTCAGTGTCCTATCTTTTTGCCTTTTCATACTGTTCATGGGGTTCTCAAGGCAAGAATACTGAAGTGGTTTGCCATTCCCTTCTCCACTAGACCACATTCTGTCAGACCTCTCCACCATCACCCGACCATCTTGGGTGGCCCCACACAGCATGGGAATGCCAAAGAATGCTCAAACTACTGCACAATTGCACTCATCTCACACGCTAATAAAGTAATGCTCAAAATCCTCCAAGCGAGGCTTCAGCAGTACGTGAACCATGAACTTCCAGATGTTCAAGCTGGTTTTAGAAAAGGCAGAGGAACCAGAGATCAAATTGCCAACAGCCGCTGGATCATCGAAAAAGCAAGAGAGTTCCAGAAAAACATCTATTTCTGTTTTATTGACTATGCCAAAGCCTTTGACTGTGTGGATCACAATCAACTGTGGAAAATTCTGAGAGAGATGGGAATACCAGACCACCTGACTTGCCTCTTGAGAAACTTGTATGCAGGTCAGGAATCAACAGTTAGAACTGGACATGGAACATCAGACTGGTTCCAAGAAAAGGAGCATGTCAAGGCTATATATTGTCACCCGGTTTATTTAACTTATATGCAGAGTACATCATGAGAAATGCTGGGCTGGATGAAGCACAAGCTGGAATCAAGATTGCCAGGAGAAATATCAATAACCTCAGATATGCAGAGGACACCACCCTTATGACAGAACGCAAAGAAGAACTGAAGAGCCTCTTGATGAAAAGGAAAGAGGAGAGTCAAAAAGTGGGCTTAAAGCTGAACATTCAAAAAACTAAGATCATGGCATCTGGTCCCATCACTTCATGGCAAATAGATGGTGATTTAGTGGAAACAGTGTCAGACTATTTGGGGGGGGCTCCAAAATCACTGCAGATGTTGATTGCAGCCATGAAATTAAAAGATGCTTACTGCTTGGAAGGAAAGTTATGACCATCTTAGACAGCATATGCAAAAGCACAGATGTTACTTTGCCAACAAAGGTCTGTCTAGTCAAAGCTATGGTTTTTCCAGTAGTCGTGTATGGATGTGAGAGTTGGACTATAAAGAAAGCTGAGCACCAAACAATTTATGCTTTTGAACTGTGGTGTTGGAGAAGAGTCTTGAGAGTCCCTTGGACTCTAAGGAGATCCAACCAGTCCATCCTAAAGGAGTTCAGTCCTGGGTGTTCATTGGAAAGACTGATGTTGAAACTGAAACTCCAATACTTTGGCTACCTGATGTGAAGCGCTGATTCACTTGACAAGACCCTGATGCTGGGAAAGATTGAGGGCAGGAAGAGAAAGGGATGACAGAGGATGAGATGGTTAGTTGGCATCACCGACCAATGGACATGGGTTTGGGTGAACAACAGAAGTTGGTGAAGGACAGGGAGGCCTGCCGTTCATGGGGTCACAAAGAGTCCGACATGACTGAGTGACTGAACTGACTGACTGATTGTGCTTCCCAGGTGGCACAGTGGCAAAAGAATCTGCCTGCCAATGCAGGAGATTCAAGAGATGCAGGTTCAGTCCCTGCACTGGGATCAGGAAGATCCCCTGGAGGAGGAAATGACAACCTACTCCAGTATTCTTGCCTGGAGAATCCCATGGACAGAGGAGCCTGGCAGGCTTATTGTCCTCGGGGTCACAAAGAGTTGGACAAGACTGAGGTGACTGAGCGTGTGCATGTACACATAGCTCCCTTGCTAAGACTAGCAAGTGGGCCACTGTTCATCCCCCTTCTGATGTCTATGTCAGAAGTTTTCTCTGTCCCTTTTTTATACTTTAATAAAACTCTGCTACACAAGTGATCAAGCCTGGTTCCTGGTCCAAAAGCTAAATCTTCTTTTTCAGCGATCACGAATCCAACATCGTTCACCTTAAGCTATCAAAGGCAAGATTAATTAGAATTTGAAAACAGAATAATTGCAGTTCCAGTTCCTTCCTTACTCCAGACCACCAGGAAATCCTCTGTGTCCCACAACACTGGAGCTCTGAGATTCATCCCTTCAGAAAACAGAACCACTGAATCCTGAGTTGGGGACAGCACAGGGCTGGTGTGAGAAGTATGGCCCGAAAAAAGGATAAAGTGAAACTCTGAATACTGAACCTAAGGATTCCCACTCACCTTTCCAAGACCCACTTCCAGGATCCTCAGGTTGAGGTCCTAACCTCAAGGCAGAATGTTTCCTCTTATAAGAAAATGGAAGGGATTCATAGCAAAGACCTATAGATAGGGATGTCTGGGATCCTTCAAGCTCAGTCTCTCTTCCCCAGCACACCCCAAAAGTTCACATGAGGACAACCATGAGTCATGCTGGCTGAATCTCCTCACCATTCCCTCATTCTGATCACAGTGTCTCTTCAAGTGTGGTGTCCACCTTAATAATCTCTCTGAACTTCATTGGAGGAAGATATAATGCTATACCCTCGGTGTTCTTGAAGGTCCATGTAGTTCCTGGGACCACATTAGCCTAAGTGAGGGCCCCCAATGCCACTGTGGTGGTGGACAGAGTAGATTAGCTCATGAGATTAATGTAGTTGGTATGCTTGCCTCTGCACAGAAATTACATATTATGAAAGTCTTATATTAAAGAAGAACCAAGGCTGGTCTATTATTTCCCAAGAGAGCTCATTCAGATGAAAATTAAAGATGAGCTTTGCTAGCAGAGTTTAGCAGAAAAATGATTTGCACAGAATGGCAGGAAAACCTCAAGGGGTAAGTTTTTGTTACCCTCAGTTCTAGTCCCAAAAACCTCTCACGATGCCTTTGAAGATTTGTTTCTCCAGGATATCAAGGCCTAAGGCATTGAATCATTGATCAGTCCATTGATCGGTCCGTGCAATGTTGTATCAGAATAAGAAACAATGTACAACTTAAGAACCAGCCATTATTACCCTACCTCCTTCTAGAATAAAGGTGTTTAGATCCAGCAATGTGGAGTAACTAGCTCAAGAGAAGTGATAGAGGAACCAAGCTAAAAGCTAGCCTTCCTGATTGCCAGGACACCATTCTTTGGAGAGAACAGTTAAGGAAAGGAGGCTTTTGCATTGGCTGGAGGGTAAGAAAGGAACTCAAGAAGGAAACTACAGATAAAATTTTCTTCCTTTATAATTTCACTATGAACTCACCTTTATCACAAAAATATTGCCATCTCCATGGAATAACTTTCTACACATTTTCTTTTCCAGAAATAGAAGTGCCTTTATTGTCTTTGTGCAGGGACATGACCAGTTGGAAATTATTTGTCATTCTGTGCTTGAATCCTTCACCTTCTTGTCCCTAATATGTATCCTCATACTTTGCAATCCTTCCTTCTGTTCTAACGTCCTAAATTTAGTGTAGACGTATTTGCCTTAAGTCTCCCAAGAGCCATAAAGGAGAATTTTAATAGGATAAGCTTGCTCTTGTGGTATTTTCAATTTACCCGAAGTTTAGATAATATTACTTTGTAGGCTAAATGCAGTAACAGGTAGATGTTAATATGCGTAATGGCTCAAATGCATTAGGAAAGTATTTCTGACTTAGGAAATAGTACCAGTGGGTAAAAACTTTATCAGGTGGCTTCTTCTACGCAGCCATTCTTAGACTTAAGCTGATGGAAAATCTGCCGTCTTTAACCCCGGGCTCCCATGATTGTCCTGAGCATCCGCTGCATTTCTGTCAGGTGTGGGAAAGAGCTGGGAGGAGTACTGCATGGAGAGGTTCTCAGGGCCCTTGGAGCAGGCACACAGCATCCCCCTGCTTACTAGCTGCTGCTAAGTCGCTTCAGTCGTGTCCGACTCTGTGCGACCCCATAGATGGCAGCCCACCAGGCTCCTCCATCCATGGGATTTTCCAGGCAAGAGTACTGGAGTGGGGTGCCATTGCCTTCTCTGACTCACTAGCTAGAACTCATCAAAATGGTGCACTAAACTGCACGCTTGAGGAGGGGTGGATGAGAGAGGACTGGGAAACAGTTTTAAGTTGGGCCATCAAGTTCCACTGTTAATCCTATTAATATAACAAGGAAGGGCATACATTTGGGTGGATAACCAGCCATCTTTGTCAAATGGCTGCTTTGCTAATATTTTTGGACATGAGAAAGTAAAATAGGATGTATTCAACTGATGTGTGACTTTACTTAAACAGGATTTCCCTAAATCTAATTCATTTTATTCTTATAAGCAAAAAGTTACCATTCTGCACTCCAGCCAACTTTTATTTAGCCTCCTTCTCTAAAAATATTGTATTAATTGTATTTACTACCCACTTCATGTGTTTAGCATTAGAACAGATGTTGGGAATGTATTAATCAGCAAAATGGACAAATTCACTGCTTACATGGAACTAAGGTTTTAATGGGAGAGAGTTGAGGAATAGAAAATAAATAGATTTTTTAAAATGCATTAAATAAGGACAAATACTAAAAGTAAAGGAAAGCAAAGTGATGAAAAAAAAGAATGGCTGGAACCATTTAGATAGGGAGGTTAGGCAGGTCCTCTTTGAGAAGGTGGCATTTAAACTGAAATCAAAATGACAAAGCTGGAGGGAGGCAGGTTTTGTGGAGGTGAAAGAGAGATTAATTGGAATTTGAAGGAGCCAGCCTCTTGAGATCTTAGGTATGAACATTTCAGGCTCAGAGAATGGTTAGTGCAAAGGCCCTGAGGTAGCAATGGTCTTGACTATGAGACAGAAACAAAGCAAGTACGGATGGCAGGTTGTGAATGAGTGGAGGATTGGACAGGAGCCGAGGTCAGAATTGTTGGCACAAACCCAGATCATATAGCACCACAGAGGCTGTACTAAGGTTTACTTTTACTTCAAGTGCGAGGGGAAGTAATTAGAGGGTTTGAAGCAGGAGAGTGAATCTTGCCTTCACTTTTTTTTTTTTTTAGCACACTCTGACTCTTATGACCAAAATCAACTGAAGCCTGGCAGGAGAGACAAAGGTAGTATTTAGGAGGTCTCTGTCATGGTCCAAGATTGGAGGATAGTTAAGTCTGGACTATAGAGAAAGTAACAGAGATGAAAGAAGGCTGGAACTGGTGAAAGTTTTGGAAGTTCTGTGACTCAGACTTGCTGAATGATTTGTTCTGGAGGGAATGAGAAAGTGAAGAATTCCAACGGCCTCTTACATTTGATACACTCTTTACTTTCTTTCTTTTATTTAATCTTATATATCCCCAGAAGAAAGCTTCTTAGGATCTGAACAGGGGGTCAGGAAAACTGGTTCCTGTTTCCTTTTTTGTTGTTTTATGTGCCTACACAAACTCCTTCTTGCTCTTTAATTTTTGTAAAGAAAATGAAAATAGCTTCTACCTCTTACCTAAGAAAACTTATGAAAGGTGATAAATGTGAAAAATATTGCCTGTAACAAAATTCTAATAAGAACACAAGATGCTCTTCTGGTTGAGCAATACATCCTGAGCATTTGAATTTAATCAGATTGTAGCATATTTCTTTGCCCTTTTACAATGATGATGACTAACTGGCTCCCATGTGAGTAGGTTATAATTTTAGACAAAGGAAAAATAAAATAATTCTTGACTTGGGGCAGTTGATATCATTTAATTGAGTCATGGCTGCATAGATGACAACTGAATGTGCAGAAGATTCTAAGGAGAGTTTTTTACATCAAAAGGAGGCTTCTAGTCTTCTTTCCCTTTGCTCTCTTATCCTTTTGTTAAGAAAGGGTCTTCTACTGCCTTCTGATTTGACTAATGGTATAGACAAGAAGCTCAAAAACGTATGTGAAATCATCTTTCATTCTGTACAAGTGAGCAGACACTTCTAGGCCTCAGAGATTGTGAAATTAAAGCAAAATAGAATTACAGTTCAACTTTGGGCTTCCCTTGTGGCTCAGCTGGTAAAGAATCTGCCTGCAATCGGGAGACCTGGGTTTGATCCCTGGGTTGGGAAGATCCCCTAGAGAAGGGAAAGGCTACCCACTCCAGTATTCTGGCCTGGAGAATTCCATGGACTCTATAGTCTGTGGGGTTGCAAAGAGTCGGACAGGACGGAGCAAATTTCACTTTCAGATGAAGTAGTTTTGAGTCTGCAAAACCACTCAAGAACTCGAGACTATAGACAAAACTTAAGTGATTTTACGTACTCTTTGTTAAATAACTCAGAGTTAAAATTTTATTCTTAAAAAGTAAATTTCTCCTTTGATGGGGAGGGAACTCGAAGAAAATAGAAGTTCTGTAAGTAGCTGGAAAATCTTATCTTCTATGGCCTCTGTTCCCGAATCTTCATGTGATCATTCAGTAGCAGTGCTCTCATACATTTCCTTAAGGCTGCTCAGAATCTTGCTACCTTGTCAGTCTGGTGACATGTATTTCTAAAGCTGTATTTCTAAACCTTTATGTCTTTGATAATGGCCATTCAATATAAGAGCAAGATGTGTGGCTGATTATACTACTGAGAAAGAAAATTCTTCTGATTATTTGTCTGCTAAAGAAGGTAATTTCTATGTCTTTTTGGTCTCATAGCTGTTTCTATAAATGAAGAAAATGTATAGTGCAACCATTATTTCTATTTCCCTACATTTTAAATTCCTTCTTTTATACATTTAGTGATTTAAAATAATTGTTTTCTCTATAGCAGATAACTCTATTATCTCAAATTCTTGGGAGCCTTTAATTTGCTGTTTTAAGGTATTGTCTGTCTCTTTGTGTATCTCTCTCTGTCTCAGTGTTTAATCTTTGTTTCTGTAACTTTCAATTTGAGAACATCTGCAAGGCTCTACCTGTGGAAATATTGTAACTCCTGGGTTAGGGTTTATATTTCCTCTGGCAGGTATCACTAACCCTGCATAACTTTCATTTAAAACACATGAAATTTAAGAACAGTTTAGATTCACAGAAAAGTAGATATAATAGTACGGAGGTTTCCATATACCTTGCTCCCCCATTATTAACGTCTTCTAGTATGGTGTGTTTGTTATAACTAATTAACCAGTGAAAGTGAAGTCACTCAGTCGTGTCCGACTCTTTGTGACCTCGTGGACTGTATTCTGCCAGGCTCCTCTGTCCATGGGATTCTCCAGGCAAGAGTACTGGAGTGGGTTACCAATCCCTTCTCCAGGGGATCTTCCTGACCTAGGGATTGAAGCCGGGCCTCCCACATTGTAGGCAGATGCTTTGCCCTCTGAGTAACCAGTATTGACACATTATTGTTAGCTAAAGTCTACGGTGCATGCCTGTGTGCTCAATTGCTTTATTCAAGTCCACCTTTTTGCGATCCTATGGACTGTAGCCTGCTAGGCTATTCTGCTCATGGGATTCTCCAGGCAAGAATACTGGAGTGTGTTGCCATGCCCTCCTCCAGGGGATCTTCCCAACCCAGGGATCCAACCTGTCTCCTGCTTCTCCCGCATGGCAAGTGGATTCTTTACCACTGGGGCACCGGGGAAGCCCTAGCTAAAGTCTATGCTTAATTCAGTTTCCTTAGTTTTTAACCTACTGCCGCTTTCTGTCCCAGGATCCCATAGAACACCATTTACATTTCTTCTTCATGTCTCCTTAGTCACCTCTAGATTGTGACAATTTTTCATTTTCCTTATTTTTGATGACCTTGGCCCTGTACCTCCCTGCATCTAAAAATAATTTCTCAGATATGCATACACGTATTTGAGAATATATATGTATATAGGGGTTTTCCAGGTGGCACAATGATAAAGAATCCACCTGCCAAGCAGGAGATATGGGTTCAATCCCTGGGTTGGGAAGATCTCCTGGAGAAGAAAATGCCAACCCACTCCAGTGACTTGTACTCCATTCTTGCTTGGGAAATTTCATGGACAGAGGAGGCTGGTGGGTTACACTCCATGGGGTCACAAAGAATCAAACACAGCTGACTGACCAAGCACACCTGTCAAATAGTCCAAATTACAAGAAGAAACTGGCAAAGCCACAGTTATAGGGGAATATTTTAACATTTCTTCCTCTGATAGACCAAGTAAGCAGAAACTTAGTAAGGATATAAAACATTTGAGTAACACAATTACCAACCTTGGTCTAATACAGATACATACATAGATAGAGTACTGCATTTCCAAATCAGGGAAAACCCACTTTTTTCAAGCACATACCAAACATGCACAAAGATTAGCCACATACTTTTCCACAAACATAAAAATCAAGTTTCAACAAAAATAAAAATCAGACCACAGTGCGTATGTTTAATTATTTTCCAAAGTTAATTAAATATTCACATGTATTTTAAAAATTTAAAAACACATGAATTATTCATAGATCAAATAAAACAGTAAAATAGAAAATTGAATACTAAATCAGGGGCATTAAAAACACTAAATTAGAAAATATTTAGAAGTGACTGAATGAAAAAGTGTCAAGATTTGGAAGGTACAGCCAAAACAGGAATTAAAAGGGAAATTTTTGCTATCCCACTATCTGCGATGTTAGGTTTGATTGCCTGGTGAAATGTACTGACCATCTGTTCTTCTTTCAGTAAAATGCTTTTTTATTTGAATTAGTAATTTGTGTGGTGATATTTTGGTACTAGGGCAAATACTCTATTCCCCATACATTTTACCTAATTGTTTGAGCTCCTTTTGATGATCCTTGAAAGAATCAATTATTATTTTGGAGCTTACAAAAGGGTGATTTTCTGTTTCTATCATCTTTTCTGTATTTATTCATCTGGGGACTTTAGATATGATTCAAGGAGTCATTCAAAGAGTTCTTTTTCTGTATGCAAAGTGGAGTCAGTGGAGATTTTATACAAAGAAATTTGGAGAACAGGAAAAGAGTAAACTTCTTCTGTGGGGTTTGTACCAAGATTGCAGAGTTTCAATTCTGTTTTCTTGTCTCTGAGACTCCCCATGGAGACAGCCACTTTGGTCTGAATTTGTTCCTGCATGCTAAGGGCGTCCCTCATAGTTCAGTCGGTACAGAATCTGCCTGCAATGCAGGAGACCTGGGTTCGATTCCTGGGTCGGGAAGATCCCCTGGAGAAGGAAATGGCAACCCACTCCAGTATTCTTGCCTAGAGAATCCCATGGACAGAGAGGCCTGGTGGGCTATAGTCCATGGGGTCATAAAGAGCCGGACATGACTGAAGCAAATTAGTGGTGGTGACAATGGTTTAGACGCCAAGTCGTGTCCAACTCTTGCGACCCCATGAATTGTAGCCTGCCAGGATCCTCTGTCCATGGGATTCTCCAAGCAAGAATACTGGAGTGGGTTGTCGTGCCCTCTTCCAAGGGTTCTTCCAGATCCAGGGATCAAACCCGTTTCTTATGTCTCCTGCATTGCAGGCAGATTCTTTGCCTCCAGCGCCACCTGGTAAGCCCCTAAGTCTGCATGCTCATTCTAATTAGGGAAGACAAGGAGAGCTCTAGCACCTTAGTTCTCAGGCTTTCCCAGCAGTAAACATATATGGACTCAAGCAGCTTTTCAATCGTGATCTTAACTTTACAAGCAATTATCAAGTCTTTGCACATACATGTGTATATATAGACATATATTTCCATTGCTTGAACATGTTACACATCTCTGAAAATACACATTTTTTTTTCTGACCATAGATTCTAATCCTAGGAATTTTTCCTAAGGAAGATGTATAAGAACATATCTATAACATTTCAGTGTAGCTTATTTAAAAAATCATATAAACAGCTTTAATGCCAAGCAAAATGTATTGTCTGAATAAATGTGCAGGTATATAACAGATATTATAAATCTACTGAAAAATGATATGGCAGAAGTATATTTAATGACAATAAACATTTTCATTAAGTAAATTAGTAGATGCAAATAGGTACAAGAACATAGATCAATTCCCTTCCAAGAGACTTCCAGGCTCTTATGTAGATGTATGTTTTCAAAGCTTGGAGTTTCCAGATTCTGCTTCCTGTCTAGAGTGGAGTTTCAGTTCAGCTGGAATGTAAATAGGATTATTGTAAAAGGGATTTCCTAGTCCTCTACCCAACAGCATCTGCATCCAAGTTCCTTTTCAGCCCAAATGTCTGATAGGCATAACCTAAGCTTGCTGCTCAGTCCTGTCCCCACATTTCTCTTTTTTTTCACACTCTCTCCAGATTAACTTCACTCATGAGGAAGAATGAGCGATGTGGAGCACTGTCAAATTCATGGTGGGAGGCAAAGGAGGACAGCATTTCACAGTGCATAGGAGTTCCCATTCAGCACCCCCAGACCGGCATCTTCTTTCATACCTGTTTCCTTATGTAACTTGGCTTTGCACCTGTCTTCATGCAGCCTCTTGATTGCTGTCTCCTGCCTCCAGGGAACAATTACTCTGGGAGACATCTCAAGTCTCTTCTCTTCTTAGAAACAATTACTCAATTACTCTTCTTAGACATCTTAGTCTCTTCTCTCCTACTTGCATGCTCTTTCCCACTCTGTAATATCATCTTTTAAATAAGTCTAAGTCCAGTACACTGAACATAAAGACTTTTTTCTATTATCAACAAACAAAAAAATCCTCTAGTTACCTGGATCCATATTTCTTATGGAAAGAATGGTTATAAACAATAAATATTTTTCTCCAATCAGCCATGTGTTAAATTCAGTTCAGTTCAGTTCAGTCGCTCAGTTGTGTCCGACTCTTTGCGACCCCATGAACTGCAGCATGCCAGGCCTCCCTGTCCATCACAAACTCCCGGAGTTCACCCAAACTCATGTCCATCAAGTTGGTGATGCCATCCAGCCATCTCATCCTCTGTTGTTCCCTTCTCCTGCTGCCCCCAATCCCTCCCAGCATCAGGGTCTTTTCCAATTGGTTAACTCTTCACACGAGGTGGCCAAAGTATTGGAGTTTCAGCTTTAGCATCATTCCTTCCAAAGAACACCCAGGGCTGATCTCCTTTAGAATGGATGGGTTGGATCTCCTTGCAGTCCGAGGGACTCTCAAGAGTCTTCTCCAACACCACAGTTCAAAAGCATCAATTCTTCGGTGCTCAGCTTTCTTCACAGTCCAACTTTCACATCCATACACGACCAGTGGAAAAACCATAGCCTTGACTAGACAGACCTTTGTTGGCAAAGTCATGTCTCTGCTTTTGAATATGCTCTCTAGATTGGTCATAACTTTCCTTCCAAGGAGTGTCTTTTAATTTACCATTCTATTATTAATATGTATTTTTTAATGTAATTCATGTGAAGCAAAAAGAGAGAGAGAGAAAAAAAAAGGTAGCCCTTTTCTGTTTAGTCTGAAGCAGCTACTTGTGGATTTCTAGGCTCCATCTCTGTGTCTTTAACATCTAGGACAGTGCCTGGCAAGTATCAGGTATCCGTATATTAGTGTTTCCCTCACTTTTCAGGTGCTTCAGGTGAGGTGTCCCCCTGCTGTAATCCATGTTAGGATTATCCCAGGGTTCCTAGCCTGTGGCCACTCCCTGCAGCTCTTGGGCACCTATGAGTCTGACAAGTCTGGATACGGTCAGAGCCTAGTGAGCATTTCAAGTGCTGACAATGAAAGAGAAGGGACCACTAGAAAGTGACCTTTCTCTATGTCCTGTTGCTTGAGGTCATGTGGTATAAGAGAAGGAGTGTTGGGTTTTGAAATTTGACCTGATGGAGGTGAGTCCAAGACTAATGAATTTCAACTTATATGGAAATAGATCCCTTTTCTGAGTGTTATTTTTTTCATGTATGATTTAGAGATCATTGTCCCACATTGGCGAGGGCAGGGGCCATGCATGTCTGTCTGATTCCCATTGTAGGTCCTAGATTAGCATGAAACCTGTCACTAGAAACCAGAGGTTCTCAGTTGAAGCAAGAGCACCTAGGGAGCTTTCATCTCCCACCAGTGTTGAGCACCACCCAGACCAATTAGAGAAGGGTCCCTGGGGGTGTGTCTGGGCATCAGGCTTTTATTCAGTATTCCTTAGGCTCCCCAGGTGCTTCTGACACTCATCCAGGACTGAGAGCCAGTGTTGCCGAGTGCTCAATAAATATTTACCTACTGACTGAGTGAAGTTGTTGCCGCAGGCGTTTTTCTCTCCTGTGCGTTCAGACACTGACTGAAGTCAGGATGTTCCGCATCAAGGGCAAAAATTGTGCTGCTCATCACCCCTAATCGAATTGCTTTTTCCAGTTCAGGGAGGTCTGCTTGCTGCCTTCTTCGCCCTTCTCTGGCTGGGTGGCTGGTGATTCTCTTGTTATTTATCTGCCCCCGTGGCTCCTGTCTCTATTCTTGTGGGTTCCTCATCGGTCTTCCCCTCCTCCTCTGTAATCTTCTTGGCCTTTTTTCTTCTTACTGCTGCTAAGTTCACGAGTAGCACTCGCTTACCACCGATAACACCATGTACTTTCAACTATTCCCATTTTTTATTTTCTGCTAAATTAGTTTTGCCTTGTGCTTCACATTGGAAAATACATCCCCAGCCTCTCCTTCACTGTTAAATTGCTGTCTCTGGGAATAAGATTTTCTCTGAAGCTTTGAGCTGGCTGACAAATCAGAAAATTCATCCCCCAGGTTACAGAAAAGGACATCAAGGCCCAGCAAGAAGGAATAGCTACTCAGGGTCACAGAGTGGGCTCACAGCAGGTGGGGGCTCAATCACAGGTTTCTTTATGTCCACTCCACGCTCCCTTCAGGCCACCACACTACCTTGCTAGTGAGGCCTGGGGCTTTTTTGACAACTCATTGCTTTTCTTTCACAGAGGATTTGCTCCTCTTTAAATCTGAACCTTGCCAGAATCTATTAATTTCATCACTCAGAAGAGAAGGGAGGATTGCTGGGCCGTGCTGCACTTAGTCGCTCAGTCGTGTCCAGCTCTTTGCAACCTCATGCACTGTAGCCCACCAAGCTCCTCTGTCCATGGGGATTCTCCAGGCAAGAATACTGGAGTGTTTTACCATGCTCTCTTCCACGGGAATCTTCCCAACACAGGGATGGAACCCAGGTATCCCACATTGCAGGCAGATTCTTTTATGGTCTGAGCCACTAGGGAAGCCTAAGAATACTGGAGTGGGTAACTTATCCCTTCTCCCCGGGATCTTCCCAACCCAAGAATTGAACTGGGGTTTCCTGCATTGCAGGTGGATTCTTTACCAGCTGAGCTACTAGCAAAGCCCACGGACAGTGTAGGTATAGGATATTTCTGCCATCAGTGAATACACTACCATACAGGGTGGCTCCAGACACTTAAGATGGATGCCTTGTTCTACAGAAGGGACACGCTAGTGGAGAAAGAACAAATAGTGGCTAGCCCATGCCAGGGCCCCCTCAGGGTCTGGATTGGGGTTCTGAAGCTGCTTGCTGCAGCAATTTAGAAAGCTCCCCATCCCTGCTACCCATCGTATGTCTTATCTCCCTTCGAAACAATGTCTGTATCTGATTGATGTTATGTCCCTGCAATATTCCCTGACATATGATAGGCCTCTGTGAATGTGTGACTAAATAAAATTATGTTCATATTTTTACTGAACATAAAAATATGTTCAGTATTACCAAGAAAATATCTATATTCAATACATTGGTAAAAATCTAAAGAGGAACAGACGTTAAAACTAGCTATGGCTAAGTGAGAATCCATGTTAAGTTTTTCTCCTGGGAAAGGAGGTTCTGATTCTTCGGGGAGGTGGGTGATGAGCGAGCAGGTAAGAAAAGTAAGGGACAAAGCCCCAGCACACAGGGTCACGGATATGAGCTCTGCCTCAGCTCTTGCCAGAGCTCTGGGATGGAGTTTGGACCGATAATTCCAGGCCAGAAGGCAATGTGGTGTGGTTGCCTGGGATGCCTGAAGCTCAGGTTTAAGTACTGGCTCCAATACCAGTTAGCTGCTCTGTGACTCAGTGTATTCATGACAGAATAAACAGGTAATAACTACTTGTGTCCTCTCCAGTGTACAGACAGGCTACATGAGGCTTAAGGAAATAAAGCCCTGCAAAGCCTCTGTAGCCTTAACAGTGTATGTCAATGTGGGGATGATGGGCCACATGGTTACTATTGGCATGCTTTCTTAGATTACCAAGACATATCTGCTAGAAATACTATCTAGAAATGCCATTTTTCTTTGGATTTTCCAACTGATGTTTGTGCTTGCCAACCAGGTGCCTGGTTCAACCTCAGATCTCCTAAAATTATGCAAAGCCTCAAAAATCTCAGGCAAGTCAACAACAACAAAGGTTCAGGAAGAGGGTTTTATTTACTTTAAAAAAATGATTCTTTAGGATGCCTCCAAGAGATACTCATTTTCATTTTCTTTAGTTATCATTCGAATAGCTGTGTGAAGGTAGTAGGGTGGAATCAGAGAGACAGAGGAGGAAAAATAGCTAACATTAAGAGCTCTTATGTGGCAGGCATTTATATACATTATCTTGCTTAATTCTAATGACTTTTATACCCATTTTATAGATTAAGAAACCAAGGTCCAGAGAGCTCAAATTCTGGCCCTTGGTGACATAGCTAGTGAGTGATACACATAACACAAACTCAGGTCTGTCTGACCTAAAAAGCCCAACAAGTCCCACTGTCCAAGTTGCCCCCCATCTAATCAGCAAGTGATGAAGCAAGGCAAGATGGGAATCCATGTTTTCCACTCGCAACCATAGGCTTTCTCTACTGCTCTACAGACAGCAGAGCACTGACTGATGCTCCATAACTCATCTGAAAGGCCTCGCCTTAAGTTATGACTCAAATCAGTTCTTTACCAGGCATGCTCTGATTTGTATGTTTTTGTTGAGACCAGAGAATCCTTGTTCCCTTCAAAAAAATCTAGGTAATTTTGAAAGGTTTTCTGGTCTGAGATAATTTCATTCAAATATCTTGATCCTATTTGTGATTCCAAAAATTGGGCTGACATATTTATGGCAATGAAGGAATGTTAATATTCCTAAAGAGTAGAGCTAATCTTTTCGTTATCTTGTTAACATTGTATGCCCTCTATCTGATTCCATTTCCTTGCTACAGTATTTGGAGACAGACTACATGCAGACCCAACACTATTTTTCTTTCCTTTTCAAGTGAAAATCCCCTCCAAGTGTGCTTCACAGTCAAAGAATTTCATTAGGTCATTCATTTTTCTCTCAATTGGCAATTTCTCAAGGATCACGTGAGCTGTTGCTCTACCCTCACTAAACCCCACAGGTAGGACATCAGGGGGATTCCATGTGCCATAGCATAGCTTGAAGGCCCCGCTTTTAAAGCTAGTAGTGAGGCAGAGTGAGGGCAGGGGCAGCTTTGCCACCCGGGTGTCTTGGCAACTTACCTTACTTTGAAGATTCTCACCTTCATCCATTATATGGGAATGATAACCTCAGCTTTACCACTTCACAGGGTGGTAAGAGGACGGATTTAAGGGGCGCTCATTTTAATGGTGCCATGTCCCTCCTAAGTTCCCAGGTTGGAGTCCTCTGCCTCTCCCAGTGCTTCAAAATGTGACTTTATTTGGAAACAGAATTTTTGCCGGTGTTGTTAGTTAAGATGCAGTCCTACAGGGAGTAGGCTGAGCCCCTAATCCAATGTGCCTATCTCGTGTCCTTATGAAAAGAGAGAATTCAGACACAGAAATGCACACAGGGAGAAGGACATGGAAACTTGAAGGTGAGATTACAGTGATGTGCCTTCAAGTTTTCATAGAATTCCAGAAAATATCAACAGACCACCAGAGGCTAGGAGAGAAGCCTGGAACAGGTTATTCCTCACAGCCTTCAGAACTTGACCTTGAATTTGTAGTCTCTAGACTGAGAGACAATAAGCCATCCAGCATGTGGTGCTTTGCTACAGCAGCCCTAAGCTATAGTACTGATGTTTGATTTTGGTGACTGAGTAGCAAGAGCTAGGTGAAATACTCTTAGGTCTAATGCCCTCAAAAATATTGGCCTGGAGACCTTGGTTAAGTCATTTCATCTCTCTGGACCTCAGTTTCTTCTGTGAAATGGCAATTTCATAGTGTTTCTATTGCATTTTTTTCTAGGTATTAGGTAGGATAATATATTTTAAAACATTTGTAAACTGTGAAATCCTACACAACAAATATTGTTTGGAGAGTGTCCATTTCCGATCTGGTGATGGTAGGAGGGAAGGGATGCCTAGATACAGGATGAAGGCACATATTTTGCATTTGCAGAAAGCTACATAAAATACTTTGATTTCATGACCTAAATAAAATGTCTTCATCAGCCAGAGAGGTAACTATGAATCATTCTTCCCCATGCTATTTAGCACATAGAGGCCAGGAGTAGACCAGGGACCAGGGTAGGGGGTTTGCTGCTTGGCCAGCCTGCCCGGAGCTTCCAGTCTACTTCCGCCCCATGTTGGTTCCACCTGCCTCCCATTCAGCAGTCCCTCCCACATCAAAAGTGAAAACCAAGACACTTCCCTGGCTGCTAACTCTACCCCTTTCCTCCACAGACATGGGGCTCAGACTCTTCTAAAGTAAACGGACACTGAATTTATTTATCTTGTCTCTGTCTTTGAGAAAACAGCTGCGATTTCCAAAGAGTCTTCTCAGTCTTATGCTTCTCTATTACGGATGACAATTCCTGCTCCTTCCAGAGGTCATCGGTAATTTCAGACAAGCCTTTTAAGCCCTGTGAGCATCTCCGTGCACCCACATGCATGTGTGTGTGTGTCTTTAGTGTCTTTGTGTGTATCTCTCTCAGCAGAGGATCATCTTTGTCATGCCAGGACTCCATGTCCATCCCGTTCAAGTCAGTGCCTGGCCTGTAGTGGGGACTGAATGCCTAATTATTTGAGTGAATGAATGAACATTATGTGAGAAAGGCAGTAACATCTCATGTTAAGAACTTAAGACTGATTCCAGAAACCGTGGTTTAATTTTAACATTAATGTTAAACAAGGGAAGCCTGGCGCGCTGCAGCCCATGGGGTCACAAAGAGTTGGACGCAACTTAGCTACTGCACAATAAAGCTGTGTGAAAGTAAACAGGACGTGACTAGAGAAGCCTCAGTTTTTGTATGGAGATAATGCTAACTTTTCTGCTTAGCTTAAAGAAATATTGGGAAGTTCAAATGTCATAAAGACAGTGTGATGGTTAGTGTTGTGTGCCATCTCAGTTTAGGCTATAACACTCAGTTATTAATCAAACACTAAGTGTTGCTATGAAGGTAATTTGCAAATGGGGTTAGCATCTACAATTAGCTGACTGTAAATAGAGGAAGATTACCCTTAATCTTGTGAGGGTTGGCCTCATCCAATCTGCTGAAAGCCTATAGGAACAAAAACCAAAAGTTTCCTGGAGAAGAAAAAATTGTCTCAAGACTGCGGCCTGAGTTTCCAGCCTGCTGGCTTGCTCTCCAAATTTTGGATGTGTATTCCCTACAGTTGCAGGTGGCACAGTGGTAAAGAATCTACCTGCCAGTGTAGGAGACATAAGAGACGTGGGTTCAATCCCTGGGTCGGGAAGGTCCCTGGGTCGGGAAGATCCCCTGGAGAAGAATGGCAACCCCCTCTAGTGTTCTTGCCTGGAGAAACCCCATGGACAAAGGAGCCTAGCAGGCTACAGTCCATAGGGTCACCAGAAAGTCGGATATGACTGAAGTGACTTAGCACGTATGCACAGTTGCATTAGACAGTGTCTAGAAATCAATCAGCCAGTGTTTTTAATATGCACATATGTGTGTATGTATCTATATATTCTCTGGAAAACACTGACTGATACAGATGGGGTAGTCAATCACTTTGGAAGGTTATAAAATAAAGGACAAAGTGAAGAGAGGAAAGCAAAGCTTCTCTGCCCAGCTGAGGGAACTGAGAGGCAGAAAGGTCTTCGTACTGCCCTCTCTCCATCTTCCCTGGAAACATACACAGCTGCAATGTTTCTGTAAGGATAGTGGTGTCCCAGAAGTTTTAACAGAGCCACCTCCCCAGGTTCTGGCTGGGGCAGGGCAAGCCCACACATTCTCAGGGGGCTGACTGTGTAGGAAGCAGATTTTAACAAACAGGACCCAGCTGGGGAGGAGAGGGCAGGGGGGCAGCAACAACCGGTAGCTCCCTGCACCCCCGCCGTGGAGAAGACCCAGAGCTGTCTGTGTGGGTGTTCTCCTGAGTGGCACCATCCTAATTAGTGCAGGACCCCTCTGGCACTGGAACTTCTTTTATTAATGCCTTCATTAAAAGGTCTTCCTTAATCAATCAGCCACGGAATGTGCTCATAGGAAAAAGGTTCTTCGGGCTTGCAGACAGGCCTTGTACAGGAGAAAGAAGCTGGCCTCTGGCTGTGCACACAGGTCGGCAGGTCTTCCTGAAACCTTCTTGCAGACACTGGTTGCCCTTGACCAGTCCCTCCCACCCTCCCTGCAAACCTCCTCTCCAACCACAGAAGGATTTTATGTTACAAATTAAAATTAAACCCTATGTGCCACTTTGGACTCACATTTTATTCCCCAAAAGAAATAAAATTTGCAGAAGCTTTAAGCCAACTCAATAATTAGCTCATTTGGGACAAGAACTGTTACATCTGCCACTCCTTCACCATAATCATAATAGCAACATTAATTATTCATCACATTTATACATCAGTTTTTTAATTTAAAATGTTTATTCACACCCATTATTTGCCCAGCACCTACTATATGCCAGTCACTGGGCTTGGCACCAGGAAGTCCAACACAGATAAAATATGGTTTCATTTGAAACTGAGGTCTTTTATACATCAGTCAAGATTGCCATTTAAAACATTATATAGGAAGAGGCACTCTTGGAAGATCTGGGAGGGAAGAGCCAACTGCCTGCGGGAACTGGGAAAGGTTTTCCAGAGGAAATGTGATTGGGCTAGGTCCTGCGGGAGAGAAAAAATCTTAGGCCTTTTTGCAATGGGTCTGGAACTGCAGGTAAAGAGGTGCAGTAGAGACACCCGGGACCAGAGGCAGCAGGCCTGGGTGCTGGATCTTGCTCTACTGACAATTGAGCATTTGACCTTGGGTGAGTCATTTCCGCGTCTGAACATCAGTTTCCTCATCGCTAAAGTTATTTCAGGTTTCTGTTTCGATATTGAAATCTTCTTTTGAGGTATAGGCAGAAGTCTGCCAAATATGTGAAACTGATCAAGGCAGAGCTGTTCTTATGGAAGTGGGGTCATAGAAGTTCCTCCCCCTCATTTTCCCAGAAGCGTCTCTTATTCACCCTCGGGCTCTGAAGAGCACAGTTTGAAAATCAAGTAGTCTCAGAAGTTCCCCCCTCTGAGAGCCAGGGCTCCTAGGAAGTTCACTAAGCAATCTGATTTTTTTAAAAATGATAATAGCTAATTAATATTTATTGAAGTCTGTATTGTTATCGTGCTAAGGGCTTTTTGCAACAACCCATGAGGCAGGTACTGTTGTCATCACTTTTTCAGAGATGGAAAAAAAAAAAAAAGAAAGAAACACGAAAGGGCAGTAACTCACCCAGAGTCACGCAATCACTAAGCAACACAGGCAAGATTCAAATCCAGACAGCACGGCTCCAAAGCCGGCGATCATAACCATTACGCCATCCGGCTTTTTAACAGCCCCACAAATGTGTTCTTTGACATTTTCTTAAATGGCTCAAGCTGAAGTTTAAGCTCATTAGTCTTAAGCACATAAAAGAAATAACCGATTGAGGAATTAAGTATGTCATTCTGTAACCTAATTTTTGTCCCACAGAACAAAGTTATTATAGGGAAGGAATTTGTTTTCTTGAGTCTAGCTGGACAATATTTCTTCTGTTCTATTGAATCCCCTTTCTTAAGCCTTAGTTTTTGTCTTTAGTGAGGAGGAAACATGTCTGGTCCTCATCTTTATAATGTCCATTTGGCCACCATTGACTAATTTCTCAGCTCCCCAGTTCTAAGCGAAATCAGCAGTAAAGTTCTAGGTACCCCCAAGATTCCACAGGGTTGGGCTGGGATGCTGATTTCTAGGCAGTCAGAGAAGTCCATGGGCTCACATAAGTAAGACTACTGCAAACTCCTGTTGTTCGACTTCAACTGAGACCTCACCACTCCTCCCCAGCCTTTTGTTTCCTGTTCCTTTATGCCCAGTTGCTTCCCCGCAGCACCTGCGCAAGTTCTCCTCACACTCTTGAGTCTCAAAGTCTGCCCCATTTCCCTCAGTCTCCCCTGGAGTCTGCTTGTCTCTCAGCCTGTGCAGAGTGAGCCTCCCCTCTGAGGCTCCTCATCTTCCTGTGCCTCCCCAGAAACACTGCTCTGAGCTCTTCTCCATTCCTTTCTCCTCTTCTTTACCTTTTCATGAAGAAGTGTCCCATGTCTCTTTCCATATGGTCCCCGTCCCCACCAACCCCCCAACCTTTCCAGCTCTCTCCATGCACATGGTTTCATCCACTCTTTCTGGATTATTGCTCGCTCAGATATGAAATTTCCTTCCCATCTGGTCCCTCAACCAGAAAATACTGTAGGTCTCATTCATTCCAAACAGATCTTCACCTTGACCCAGCTTGCCAGTCTTGGCATCATCATCCCATTATTTCCCTCTAACAAAGTCAGGTGCTCATTATTTCAGCACTTTGTCCTCCCCATTCTTCCTTTTAAACCGCAATTACATGACTTCAATTGTCCTCCTTGAAAACCACTCCTAAAGCCCTTGGCATCATCTCTAGGCACCAACGTGAAATAGTGATATTCTGCTAATCCCTACCTTCTGCCCTGCTCTGCTGCTAACCTGCTCTGTGATCCTGACAAGTCTTGCCTCTTTTGGGGCCTCAATTTCTTCACGTATAAGTTTTCAAAGCTTCATTCAAACAAAAGTGTTTTCAAAATCCTAATATATACAGCAGATACAAAGCAGGGAGGTCAGGGATGTGTGTGTGTTTAGGGGCCAATGAGAGCCCCCATTCAACTGAGATGAGCAATTCAGCCCCTTTTCCCTGAAAGCTCCCCTTCTGCTGACTGGGTTCTCAGCAGGGATATTTTAAAATGGGACTCTGACCCAGCCAAGTCAGCCAGGATTTCTGACATGCAGAAGCTATAAAATAATAAATGCTTACTGTTTTAAACCACTAAGTATTGAGGTAATTTGTCATGTGGCAATAAACCAAAAAAAATGTAAGCCTGGGAGCTCCAGGTGACCATGTTTTACTGTGTGGTCTGGGAACCAGACAAGGTCAGTCTGCAGCGAGAGAGAAGGTAAAGTCAATGTGAAAAGACTCCTGTGGCCTCCAATGCCTTGGTTCTAGTCATTTCTGAGACTCAGTTTATTTTGTCTTTGAAAATTTTGTTCTTCATTGTAAAAATTGCCCTTTCTCTGCTATTTGTATTTATAACCAAATAGGAGGGTTCTAATAGACACATCTGATTTCTGCCTCCAATGCCTCTGTTCCCCTTCACCCTCCATCCCACATGGTAAGCCCAGGTGGGTCTATCCTGAGGAGACTTTCCCGACCAGATCTCCAGCTCCCCTCCAGACGGTCAGGGATAGCCCTCTGTATGCTTCCTTAGCCCACTGAGCATGTTTGAAGCATTTATTAACATTCCAATACCTTATGTGTTCCTGGGTGGTTTCCCAGTCTTATAATTAAAATAAGACAGAGTGAGACTGTCTCATTCATCTCTTTGTCCCCAACACCTTATGAATGAGTTTTTTAACTAATGAAATGAAGCAGTGCTCAGGACAAGATAGCTTTACTCCTATAAGGCAGATTTTCTGGAATGAGTTCTCAAGGTTAGTCAGAAATTTAGCGTGAGTCAACACACAAAAACCTAGTACAACACTGCTATATTTAAAATGGATAACCAACAAGGACCTGCTTTATAGCACCTGGAACTCTGCTCAATGTCATGCGGCAACCTGAATGGGAGGGGAGTCTGGGGGAGAGTGGATGCATGTATATGTGGAGGCTTCCCAAGTGGCACTAATGGTAAAGAATCCACTTGACATTTCAGGAGACGCAAGAAACTTGGGTTTGATCCCTGGGTTGGCCCTGGAGGAGGAAACAGTAATCCGCTCCAGTATTCTTATATGGAAAATTCCATGGACAAAGGAGCCTGGTGGGCTACAGCCCACGGGGCAAGAAAAAATCAAACATAACTGAGCACACACACATATGTATGGTTGAGTCCCTCCATTGTTCACTATTACAACATTGTTAATTGGCTACCCCCCAAAAAATAAAGAGCTTAAAAATAAACTAGCACATGTTGTAACTTGATATATTTTAAAAATGTGATACTGAAGAAATGTGTGTATATGTGTAAATTCCAATGGAGAGGAGGAATAAATTCTGAGAAGTTTTCATGAAAATGTTATTTGCACTAGACTTTGGATCATAAAAATTTTTTTTACAGGTAAAATCTTTTTTAGGGGATATGTAGTTCAGTTCAGTTCAGTTGCTTGGTCGTCTCCGACTCTTTGCGACCGCATGAATAGCAGCACTTTAGGCCTCCCTATCCATCACCAACTCCTGGAGTTCAATCAAACTCATGTCCATGAGTCAGTGATGCCCACCAGCCATCTCATCCTCTGTCGTCCCCTTCTCCTCCTGCCCTCAATCCCTCCCAGCATCAGAGTCTTTTCCAATTGATCAACTCTTCATATGAGGTGGCTAAAGTACTGGAGTTTCAACTTTAGCATCAGTCCTTCCAAAGAAATCCCAGGACTGATCTCCTTTAGGACCTGGTTGGACCTCCTTGCAGTCCAAGGGATTCTCAAGAGTCTTCTCCAACACCACAGTTCAAAAGCATCAATTCTTCAGCGCTCAGCTTTCTTCACAGTCCAACTCTCACATCCATACATGACCATTGGAAACACCATAGCCTTGACTAGAAGGACCTTTGTTGGCAAAGTCATGTCTCTGCTTTTGAATATGCTATCAAGGTTGGTCATAACTTTCCTTCCAAGGAGTAAGCATCTTTTAATTTCATGGCTGCAATCACCATCTACAGTGATTTTGGAGCCCCCAAAAATAAAGTCTGACACCATTTCCATTGTTTCCCCATCTATTAGTTTTCTGAATGTTGAGCTTTAAGCCAACTTTTTCACTCTCCTCTTTTACTTTCATCAAGAGGCTTTTTAGTTCCTCTTCACTTTGTGCCATAAAGGTGGTGTCATCAGCATATCTGAGGTTATTGATATTCCTCCCAGCAATTTTGATTCCAGCTTGTGCTTCTTCCAGCCCAGAGTTTCTCATGATGTACTCTGCATATCAGTTAAATAAACAGAGTGACAATATACAGCCTTGACGTACTCCTTTTCCTATTTGGAACCAGTCAGTTGTTCCATGTCCAGTTCTAACTATTGCTTCCTGACCCGCATATAGGTTTCTCAAGAGGCAGGTCAGGTGGTCTGGTATTCCCATCTCTTTCAGAATTTTCCACAGTTTGTTGTGATCCACACAGTCAAAGGCTTTGTCACAGTCAATAAAGCAGACATAGATGTTTTTCTGGAACTCTCTTGCTTTTTCCATGATCCGGAGGATGTTGGCAATTTGATCTCTGGCTCCTCTGCCTTTTCTCAAACCAACTTGAACATCTGGAAGTTCATGGTTCATGTATTGCTGAAGCCTGGCTTGGAGAATTTTGAGCATTACTTTATTAGCGTGTGAGATGAGTGCAATTGTGCAGTAGTTTGAGCATTCTTTGGCATTGCCTTTCTTCAGGATTGGAATGAAAACTGACCTTTTCCAGTCCTGTGACCACTGCTGAGTTTTCCCAATTTGCTGGCATATTGAGTACAGCACTTTCGCAGCATCATCTTTCAGCAGTTGAAATAGCTCAACTGGAATTCTATCACCTCCACTAGCTTTGAAGATGTCCTTTTCATTTTAGGGGACTGGAATGCAAAAGTAAGAAGTCAAAAAACACCTGGGGTAACAGGCAAATTTGGCCTTGAAATACGGAATGAAGCAGGGCAAAGGCTAATAGAGTTCTGCCAAGAGAATGCACTGGTCATAGCAAACACCCTCTTCCAACAACTCAAGAGAAGACTCTACGTATGGAGATCACCAGATGGTCAACACTGAAATCAGATTGATTATATTCTTTGCAACCAAAGATGGAGAAACTCTATGCTACTGCTGCTGCTAAGTCACTTCAGTCGTGTCCGACTCTGTGCGACCCCATAGACAGCAGCCCACCAGGCTCCCCCGTCCCTGGGATTCTCCAAGCAAGAACACTAGAGTGGGCTGCCATTTCCTTCTCCAATGTATGAAAGTGAAAAGTGAAAGTGAAGTCGCTCAGTCGTGTCCGACTCTTGGCGACCCCATGGACTGCAGCCTACCAGGCTCCTCCGTCCATGGGATTTTCCAGGCAAGAGTACTGGAGTGGTGTGCCATTGCCTTCTCCAGGGAGAAGCTCTATAGAGTCAGCCAAACAAGACCAGGAGCTGACTGTGGCTCAGATCATGAACACCTTATTGCCAAATTCAGTCTTAAATTGAAGAAAGTTGGGAAAACCACTAGACCATTCAGGTATGACCTAAATCAAGTCCCTTATGATTATACAGTGGAAGTGAGAAATAGATTTAAGGGACTAGATCTGATAAATAGATTGCCTGATGAACTATGGACGGAGGTTTGTGCCATTGTACAGAAGACAGGGATCAAGACCATCCCCATGGAAAAGAAATGCAAAAAAAGCAAAATGGTTCTCTGGGGAGGCCTTACAAATAGCTGTGAAAAGAAGAGAAGCAAAAAGCAAAGGAGAAAAGGAAAGATATAAGCATCTAAATGCAGAGTTCCAAAGAATAGCAAGAAGAGATAAGAAAGCCTTCCTCAGCAATCAATGTAAAGAATTAGAGGAAAAAACAGAATGGGAAAGACCAGAGATCTCTTCAAAAAAATTAGAGATACCAAGGGAACATTTCATGCAAAGATGAGCTCAGTAAAGGACAGAAGCAGAAGATATTAAGAAGCGGTGGCAAGAATACACAGAAGAATTGTACAAAAAAGATCTTCATGACCCAGATAATCATGATGGTGTGATCACTCCCCTAGAGCCAGACATCCTGGAATGTGAAGTCAAGTGGGCCTTTGAAAGGGGATATGTAAGGTCCTCCAATAGACAGAACCACTTGAGCAAAGGCACTGATACATAAAAGTGCCTGGAGGATTAGAGAAATAAGTGGTATGTGTACTAAAAAGTTTCTAGTATATTTAATAGAAAATAAGGCCACAAAGTTAGACTGCAACTAGGTAACAGAGAGAATGCCTTTCTCTTTGTTTAGTCTGTGTTCTAGTGTTCATTTTTATTTATGAAGTGAAGGAACCAAGGATGGTATCATGAGAGTTGGGTTTTAGGAAGAGAACTCTGTAGAATAGATTACACCAGAGGGCTGGAGAAAGACTGAGGTCGGGAGAGTAACTTGATGACAGGTTGGCATTGACAGCGGGAATGGAGGCCAGAAGATTGAGGTGACTTGGGAAATAAATGTGCAGGGTGATCGGGAAGTGGTCGGGAACTATGTCCTGGTCTTCCCTTAAATTTGGAGCTTAAAGTCTAGGGTGATGATTCTACAGTTCCAACAGAGCTACCTGGAGAATCACTCATGAGCTAGTGTGGAGAGCAGGCCAAAGAGGACGTGATCCTTGTTTCCAGAAATCTATGTAGTACCACTTTGTAAACTACAAATTGTGAACCAGTGGGTGATGGAAGATTGAAGTGGGAGACACATTAGACAGAGTGATCAGATGATAAATTGGAAAGATATTTTCCTCTGTTGTTTGCATTGGATACTTTCTATTGATCTGCCTTAAAGTTCAAAGACCTTTCCTCTGTCACCTCTACTCCGTTATTTGAACACATTCACTGTATTTTTTAATTTAATTTGGTTATTGTGTTTTTTAGTTTAAAATTTTTCATTTGATCATAGAAATATCTTCTATTTCTCTCCTGCTTCTCTCTCTCTTTCCATTTATTTCAAGAGTCAGCAACCTCACTTCTTAGAGCGTGGTTAAAATAGCTTATTTAATATCTGATAATTCCAACATTTGTATCATTTCAGGTTTTCATCTGTTGAGAATAAGTCATTGAAATTTTCCTGATCCTTCATATGTTGAGTCATTTTATATTGTGTCTTGAACACATTGAGTATTACATTGGAAGAGTCTTGCTCTTATGTTCTGTGGAAAATATAGCATGTGGCCTTTTTTTAAGCAGGCAATTGACTAGGTTAGGTTCAAACCATAAGTTCAAGCTGGCTTTCTGAGGTCTGTAGTTCAAGTAGCAATTCAGTTTTCAAAGCCATTGCAAAGCCTTTGTCTCTGCCCTGTTGTATGCCCCTCAGTAAGCAGTATAGGATCTGGGCTGTACTCTCCTGTATAGACTAGTTTGAAAGCCTGTGGTTTACTGTTTAAATTCAGATGCGTGCAACCCTTAGCAGTTGACACATAACTTTATGGGATATTTCCCCCTAGCTTCTCCTGCTGTATATCTCCTGGGAACTTTCTAGCTCTGAGGACACCTCTTCTTTGTCTTCTGGCTAGAAAGCTGAAGCTTTGAACTGCCTACCCTGCTGACTACTTTTTGCTGTGTACTCCCAGGTCAACTGGTAAGAGGAATGAGAGGAAGGAAGAAAAGCAATGAGATTTCCTTGCATACCCTTGGCCCAGAATTTTAGACGTTTGCTTTACGGGCACTGCCATCATTTCTGCTCTTTGGAAGAGTCATCACTGCCACTGCCGCCACCATGGGTTTGCCACCATGGGCTGGAGCAGGAGAATGGAAAGCAACATAACAACCAACGCCACCAAAGGGAGTTTACTTGTTCTCTCTGTCTTGCGGGGGCTCCTGGGACCAAACAGAGAGGGCTTCACTGAAAGCTATTTCTATTTGCACCTGGTATGCTCTTCTGGGTTTGGAGCTATAAAGGCACCGTCAGCTTGATAGCACTTCTGGTTTCCCAAAGTGCCAGCTAGCATTTGCTTTTCAGAGTCCTCAGACAGATGCTGCCTGCATATTGTCTAGCATTGTTAGTTACTTCCAGTGGGAGAGACAGAGATATTTGCTTACTTCATCTTATGCAAAACTGGAATTTATTTCTTTAAAGTTATTTCTATTTATACATCACTGCTGTTTATGAATACCCTACTGCCAAATTCTGAATTTATGTGGGTGAGTATTTATCTGTTTATCCCTAGCACCCCAGCACCAACTTTGGCACATAATATATGTTTTAAAAAGTTCAAATCAAACTTCTTTCCAACTTTCCTACCCTTGTCCTTAATGGGTATATGTTTTCAGTTACTTTTAATATCACATCTTTAAGAAATCATTTGGCCTATCATACTTCTCTGGCTATAGCCAACCATTACTGGAACACCCAAACACACTACACAGGAGAACAGTTTAAACAGAGAATGCAACCCCTCTGCTCAGTGTCCTTTAGACTCCTGGGAAGGCAAAAGTGCTATCAATTTACCAGTATTACTGGTTTGCTCAGAGTAGGAGCTTTCTCTTATGGATAATCAAATATGGCCTTCAGTGCTAAGTGGCCTCCATGCTTATACAGATGGAATTTTTTAAAAGCATCTCTGCATCCCCAAATATCAAAATAAGTAAGTGTGAGTCATGTGTTAACTCATCCATTAGTGGAAGTTAGAAAGAAGCCAAGCTAATAAAATCAAAATAATATGATCATTAAAAGAAGCAGTGAAAAGTAGCATCTTAAGTGAGAGTTTTACAAGGAGGAGGCTGGCATAAAGACACCCACTCCTGGAGATTTTTCCTTTGCTATTGAGAACATTAAGGAGAACTTAGTGGAAGAAGGATGCTAAAGTTAGTTTCTCTGTTTTCCTTTTCCTTAATACCCTGTCCTCCAAACAAAGAAAATAAATAAAAGATACACAATTAATGGCCAACCTGTAGGCTATTTGCTGCGAGTTCAGAAATACGCTGTAAAATAAAAATTAAGACTTTTGTAGCTGTTTACAAGTCTAGCTGGCAATCTTCAGGAAACTAATTATTTAGATGTTTAGGTAGCAGGATGTGGAGTTCTTAGAGATTCCCCCACCCCTCTTTTGCTCCTGGGTATGATTTGTGTTATGGCAATGAGAAGACTTTTTATTTATTTTTTTAAATTGTGTTACCACTCTGCCTTCTCAGCAAGACACTGAATGAACCTAATGCAAGGACCTAAGGATGCCTCATTAGCAGGAGTATTAAAAGGCCTTGCAGAATTGTTCCAACAGCTAATGGAGATAGACTGGTGGGGGGGCAATCATTTCTCCCTGAAAACAAAACAAAACATAAAGCCATAGGATTTTTTCTCAGCATTTTTGAGTCTGAAGAGTCCTTTGAGATAGATCTAGGCTAGTTTTCTACTAAGTTTTTAGACCCTTACAAGACCATGAAAGCTGTAATAGGGTTCCCAGGCTATTGTCCTTCTTGATTATTATTTGCTTAATTAATTCTTTCAATTTCAAAACCATAAAAGATAATTATATCAATAAGCCAATGTAAAATATATGAGAAAGGTTTAAGATATCCTTCAACCCATTCTCACCATAACTTCAAACTACTTTCTGTATTTTAAATAGCCCCAGAGAAGCTGGGCCATTACCTGAAATGAAAAGGCAAAAGCCTCTGAAATATCAGATTTCTTTGCTTATGACTGGAGTTATATCAAATTAACAGTTACAGTATCTAGGCAGATGCTTGTCTCAAGTTCTAACTGGCAGTTCTTGTCTCAGTTCTAACTGGCCATTGATGAAAACAAAATCTGATTTTTACTTAATTAGTAGTTTGGTAGCAAAGTGTGAGCCCATTGAGATATTTTTGACAGCAAAAATATCCAAACTTTACCATCGTTTGCTACCTGGCCCAGTGTCCATGGGCGTATCTAATTCATTTAAAGTGTCTGCCTATAATGAGGGAGACATGGGTTCAATCCCTGGGTCAGGAAGATCTCTTGGAGAAGGAAATGGCAACCCACTCCAGTATTCTTGCCTGGAAAATCCCATGGACGGAGGAGCTTGGTAGGCTAGAGTCCATGGGGTCACAAAGAGTCAGATGCAACTGAGCGACTTCACTTTATTTATGTAGGTCCTGACTCACATCTAGCAGGTAACTTATCAGCCTCTGCTTTAGAAGGTGGCCCAGTCTGAGGATATAGCTGACAGAAGTAATGGGTTATTGATCTTCATACTGCCTATGAGTAATGATCATATTTGCCTGCATTCTCATTTTTCTGGCAACTCTGAAAAAATAAATTTCTGGATTTAATGGGCACCAGTAGTTATTATCAAGGTGACATTTATGCTTCTGGAGACTGTTCATTCTCAAATAATGAAATCAAGAATCACTGACCATGAAGCTAGTCATAGTCTTGACAGTCTCTTAGTTGAATTCTTTCATTTCTGGCCTCCCAGCTCAACCCCAGCTGAGTTCAGAAATGGAATATCACAGATTTTGGAATCTTGCATCTTCTTGCTGGCTGCATCTGGTTCCCCCTATGTAAAAAGAATACTAACATCTTTCTTAAAGAGTGGGATCATTTTTAAATGAGAAAAGGCATGTGAGTTTGGTAAATACCCTTTTTTCCCTTGGTGGGTAAGAATCCCCTACTATGCCTACAAACTTCTTGTATATTTTAGACTTGTATGATTTGAAATCAGCAAAGGAGAAAATGCTGTATCTGCCTCTCTCCAGAGCAAGGCATTTTTACTCAAGTGAAAGCAGAATTATAACTCTTCCATGAAACATTCATAGGCATGTTGCTCAGTCACCCAGTCATGTCCAACTTTTCACAACCCCATGGACTGCAGCACACCAGGCCTCCCTGTCCCTTACAGTCTCCCGGAGTTTGCCCAAGATGCCATCCAATCATCTCATCCTCTGTTGCCCTCTTTTCCTTCAGTCTTCAATCTTTCCTAGCATCAGAGTCTTTTCTAATGAGTCAGCTGTTTACATCAAGTGACCAAACTATTGGAGCTTCCACTTCAGCATCAGTCCTTCCAGTGAATATTCAGGACTGATTTCTTTGAGGATTGACAGGTTGGATTTCCTTGCTGTTGAAGGGACTTTTGAAAGTCTTCTCCAACACCACAATTTTGAAAGCACCAATTCTTCAGTGCTCTACTTTCTTTATGGTCCAGCTCTCACAACCATATGTTACTACTGGAAAGACCATAGCCTTGACTGTATGGAGCTTTGTTGACAAAGTAGATGTCTTTGCTTTTTAACACACTGTCTAGGTTTGTCATAGCTTTCCTGCCAAGAAGCAATCATCTTCTAATTTCAAGGCTGTCGTCACCATCTGCAGTGATTTTCGAGCCCGAGAAGAGGAAATCTGTCACTGCTTCCACCTTTTCCCCTTCTATTCACAGGTATATTACACAATAAAAAATCTTGTGAACAGAACTTTTGGGAAATTCTGAGATAAGCCAAGTGGCATGGCTCCTTTATTTCAGGAATGCTCAAGGGTTTGTTTTTTTTTTTTTTTAATCATCAATAGGGTGATATATGAAGTAGTTTCCAAATATATTTGACTTCAGAATTTTTAAAATCTAGTATATCTTACTATACTAGAAATATGAAGAAAAACTTTAGAAAGAAGGATCATAAAATTCAAAGCTTGACCTTTGATTGTTCATCTGTGCAAGCCTTCCCCAAACAAGGTGGGCCTTGACTTGATCTGCACCAAGGAGAATCCCACACAGCACCACATAGGTCCTGCAGGCTGTGTGAATTTATGTAGCAATTTTCCCACACAAACCATCTGGCCTCTGCTTGAATGCCTTCAGTAATGAGGTTCACTACCTTCCAAGGTAACCTCTTCCATTTTTCACATCTCTGATGGCTAGAAAGGCTTTTCTTAATCTTGAGTGCCCGTCTGTCTCCTTGTGACTTTTGTCTATTTGTTATAGTTCTGCTTTCTGAGACCATTTAAAACATATCTAAGATACTCAATGTATTGTGAATTTCTAAAACTTTATACTATTTTTCCCTTTTCTTTTCTATTGCCTCAACATCCTTGCAAATAGACTGTGAATACCCTGCCCAGGTGGCCAGATGCACCAATGCACCACAAGTTCCACTTCCTGCCCTCCACTGACTGTAACCTAGTGACTTTCAAATGCATCAGTGAAGTACCCTTCTTCTTGTGTATTCCACCCCAATCCCCAGTAAAGGTGCTTGCCCACAGGTCCTCACTTTCCCTTGGCCCCACACCTGCTTGGTTGAGTCAGCTCCCTTGGCATTCTGTCCACGTGGCCCCTCATGGTGTGTGGTGACTCTGTCTCTCCAGGACCTGTGAGTACAAAACGTTCTGCTTCCTTGTGTCCCCTTTTATGGCCACGTCTGATTGACCATCACCTCAAAGGACACAGAACTCACAGCCACGTTAAGTTTATAATTGTTGTTACAAAATAGAGTCAATCTTGCTGCCCCATACAAACATAGGCTCCTATCTTCACTTCAGTCCCACTTGCCCTGGGTCCTGTTGTTCAGTCACTCAGTCGTGTCTGACTCTTTGCGACCCCATGGACTGTAGCAAGCCGGGCTTCCCTGTCCTTCACCAGCTCCCAGGGTTTGCTTCAACTCAGTTGAGCTGGAGATGCCATGGGTCCTGCGTCGCTAATAATACTTCGGATGCTTGAGCCATTCCTCCAAGGAGCAGACACAATTGACTGCTTTCCTGACTTAAAGAACTGCTTGTGTGAGGCATAGTTCCTAGTGCTGAAAATGAAGAAACTCATCAGACACAGTCCTGCCCTCAGAAATGCTAACAGTCCAGCGGGTAGAGAGGCCCACGAATGAATGAATGAATGCTCAGTCACTCGGCAGTGTCTGACTCTTTGCGGCCACATGGACTGTAGCCCTCTAGGCTCCTCTGATCACGGGATTTTCCAGGCAAGAATACTGGAGTGGGGTGCCATTTCCTACTACAGGGGATCTTCCTGACTCAGGTCTCCTGCACTGCAGGTGAACTCTCCACCGCTCGCATGTCCTGATAATGCAATGAGGTATAGTACAGTCATAGCTGAGGTGCTAGGGCAGACAGAGGAGGAGCCACTATTTCTGCCTGGGAATATCCGAGAAGACTTCATAAAGGGGATGATATTTGATTTGCTCTTTGACAGACAAAAAAGCTTTTTCCAGATTGGGAACTGGGGAGTGGGCACTTCAGAAAAAACAGAGAACATCATATAAAGGTGTATGAGCTGTATTTGGGAAACCAAGAATTTTGGTATGTGTGAAATGCAGGCTGCCTTGAAGCATAATGATAAAAGAGGCATGATGAGAGATAAGACAGAATTTTTGACCGTATGGCCTTCTAAGAGAAATGAGAGAGAAAAAGTAGTTATTGGAAGGAGAGATCAAGTAAAAATGGGAGGGATTAACTGTGGAAATAAGGGGTGAAGTTTTTGAGGAGAGTGGGAAAATAAAACGGATGAACAGCTATGAAGAGTGAAAGAAGCTGATCTGAAAAGCCTGCTTACTGTATGATTCTAACCATATGACATTCTGCAAAAGGTGAAACTGTGGAGACAGTAAGAAAATCAGTGGTCGCCAGGGGCTGGGGAGAGGAGATAAATTGGCAGAATAAGGAGGATTTTTAGGGCAAGAAAATATTCTAATAGTATAATAGAAATATTCTGATAGTATAATGAAGGATACATGTCACTATACATTTATGCAAATCTGTAAGATGTACAGCACCCAAGAGTGAACCCTAAGGTAAACTCTGGACTTCAAGTGATTATAATGCATCAGTTGTAACACATGTATCCCTCTGGAAGGGGATATTGATAATGGGGGAAGTGATGCACATGTAGGGGCAGGGGGAAACTGGGAAATCTCTATAAACACTTTTAAGAAGCTGTATATGGAGACCTAAACAAACAGTGAAAGAGATGACTAAATGCTATGCTCACTAGCAGTGAGGAAATAGCACTAATGTGTGTGAGAGCCAGAAAGTAAATTGTTGTGACTTTCTCTGTGGTATCAGTTCAGATTCAGGAATGGATATAGCAGGTAGGAAGCACTTTGAGGTAAGATAGAAACAACGAGAGACCAAGATCAAAGTAAGATAATGAAGGTAAAAATATTTAATCTGCACAGCATTACGTGCTCCTAAAGAATATCAACAACTGCTACTGCTCCTACTATTATCAGTACAACTAGCACTAGCTGCAGTTTATAAAGGAGAACATGAGAAGAAAATTCTAGGGTGATGGTAATAACATTACTAAATGATTGACCAAGGGATTCAGTCTAAATGGAAGAGAAGTGACGGCAGAGCTGGATCAGGTAGACGCAGAGGAGTGGACAACTCTAGGTTCCCAGGGGAATGAAGGCATCGTAAAGACATCATAAGACATGACTTTATTCAGAGTAAGTAAGGCTGCAACACACCTAATCCCAGTGTCTTAACACCGTAAAGGTTTACTTGGGCAGGAGAAATCTGGTGCCAATGTGCAGTGCGATGGATTTCCTCCAGGTGGCAACTCAGACCCAGAAGCCTTCAACCCAGCAGCTTCTTGGAATCTTCAACTTGTAGCTGAGCAATTGGCAAGAGGAAAAAAAAAAAAAGCAAATAATGAATTAAATGTTAGGGGTCAGTGGGAAGTGGTTTACATCACTTTTGTCCCCATTGCATTGACCATAAGTTGCTTCAGGCCACATCTGGGCACATTATAATTGGGAGGTGTGGTCCTTCTATGTGCTCAGAAGGAAAATAAAATGTTTTCCTGAAAACATCTCATTGCCTCTGAAACACATATTCTCTGCCCTTATAGTCTAACATAAATGAAGAGACAGACAGCCACTGTTTTTTCAATGAGACAGTCACATAGTATGAACTCGGTTTTGTACAGTCACACAGGAAGGAGTGATTAATTCTGGCTGAGTGAGTCCAATGAAACTTTACCGAAAGACTGACTTTTTAAAAACTATTTTAGTGAGGTTAAACACTGTGACTCAGTTACACATATGTGTGTGTTTTCTTTTTCACATTCTTTTCATTTATGGTTTGTTATAGGATATTGAACATTGTTTCCTGTGCTATACAGTGAAGTGAAGTGAAGTCACTCAGTCATGTCCGACTCTGCGACCCCATGGATTGTATGTAGCCCACCAGGCTCCTCGGTCCATGGGATTTTCCAGGCACGAATACTGGAGTGGGTTTCCGTTTCCTTCTCCAGGGGATCTTCCTGACCCAAGGATGGAACCCGGGTCTTCCACACTGTAGGCAGACGCTTTACCGTCTGAGCTACCAGGGAAGCCCAGGGAAGTGCCATACAGTAGGACCTTGCTATTTACCCATCCTATATACTATAGTTTGCCTCTGCTAATCCAAAACACCCATTCCTCCCTTTCATTCCTTGTCCCACCTTGGCAACCACAGTTCTCTTCTCTATATCTGTGAATCTGTTTTTGTTTCATAGATATGTGGATTTGCAATGATGTGAATAGACCTAAAGATTGTCATACTAAGGGAAGTAAGTCAGAGACAGCAAGACAAATACCACATGATATCACTTATATGTGAAATCTCAAATATGATGCAAATCAACATATCTCCAAAAAGTAATCTTTAATCTCATCTTTGAAAAATGCTTGGGAGACCACCTAGCAGAAAAGACAGAGAAGAAAATTCCTTTAGGAAAGAGGCACAAAGGCCAAAACTCAGAACTTTGGAAGGAAGTTGTGTGTTTCGATACATGGGGTTTATGGGGAGGTGGCCTGGAGGATGAAGTCTTTAAGACAGGAAATTTGAGCTTAATGAATGTGGGGCTAAGTTTTGGGTAAAGTGTGAGCCCATGAAAAATTTTAAATCAGGTGATTGACACGATCAGACAAAATTTTAGAAGAAATGTAGACATTTGTGTGGAGGGGTAGTCTTGGAGAAAAATGATGAAAGCTCAGTAGCACGAGCAGCAGGCAGGAAGTGATCAATCAGTTGGTCCGCTTTTTGCTGGCTGAACGGACAGAGCTGTCTTTCTACCTCTGTCTCCCAGTCATTGATGCGAGGCTGTTGACCTGAGCTGAGAGAATGCCATCATTTCCATTTTCTAAAACCCACAACCCCATTCTCATACCTTTTCTAACCTGGTCTCTTCTACCTAACAATTTTATTTTTTAAAACTTGCCCAGTTCCTGATTAGTTGACGATTACCTTTTTTGGTCAGAAAAGTTCTACAGGTTGAAAATAATGGTGGAATTTCAAGCATTGGAAAAGCCAAAAACACTGTTCATTTTGAACAGAATTTTCTTTTATGTTTTCATGAATTGTTGTTGTTTAGTCGCTAAGTTGGATCTGACTCTTGTGTCCCCGTGAACTGTAACACACCGGGCTCATCTGTCTGTGGGATTTTCCAGGCAAGAATACTGGAGTGGGTTGCCATTTCCTTCTCCGTTTTAATGAATAAGGCCACCTATATGATATGTCTCCTTAATTTCTACATATGCTGTTAATCACATACCGGGTGGACCAATTAATTCAGTTAAACTGATGAAATCCATCAGCTTAGAAAAATCAAAGCTGTAATAATTCCCTCTTTTGAACACTACCATTTGTGTGTTCAGCTTTGCCTTAGAAACAGCAATGACTTATTTTATGGACTGTATTATTCTTGGTTCTCAATTAAGAACCTGGTTTTCTTTTTTTTTTTTTTTTGAACTGTGTCAGTCTGGACAATAATGTTATGTCCTTCCCTCCCCAAAATGTCTCTCATAGGAGTCTGAGCAGTTTACATTGTCAGTAATGAAGCTGGCAAATTACTGGCATCAGAAAACAGAGATCAAATAACAAGATGAGTGAGACTTAACTGGGTAACAATATGGTGTTTTTCATCAGTTGTCAATTAAACTGCCAGACTTAATTGGTACTGTGTTTGAAAATGTGATAAGCAATGACACAAATACGTACACTCAAATATTTGAAGCTGAGAGTTTTCTTTTGTGGCTTTGGTTTTTTCTTTCTGGTTCTCAGCCTCTTACCCTGTTCTGTCCCCTGTAGACAAATATTGCTATGTGTTGTCTAAGACTTTTCTGCAGGAAGGGTTTTCAGGCTCCAGTCTCCATGTTAGCTTGGAGTCCTTGTGTGGGTGACCTGGACTGACTGAATTACTGAGCCATTTGTTCTGCATCAAATGTCCACGAGGAATTATCACAGCCCTTCAGAAACTTGAGGTTATTAGCCTCATTTTTTTCATCTATTACACCAAGTACAGGGAGAAAATCAAGTTCTACAGAGTCTGTTTAACAAATACTTGCTGAATATTTATTATGAACATTTGAGGTAAGGTGAGATAGATGGTATGGCACAGAAAACATTTTGACAAGGGACAAGCGGGCATCCAGGCAAAACCTCCCTGCCTCTGCTAAGGAGCTCATAGTCCAGTCGGGAGGTATGCACACAAACTCCTGACAGAGGATCTAGGGTGTGTGGAAGGAAGAAGCAGAGGGGACAGAGCTAGGCGACATTTGAGAAGATAGATTCAACTGGATTATGATCTATGACTTCAGGCTAAAAAGGTTTTAAACATTTACTGTGGGTGGTCACTGTGTTAAGTCCTTTGGATGCAAACTCTCATCTAATCCTCACAACAATTCTGGGATGTAGGTGTTGTTATCCTCACATACAAATGAGAAAATGAAAGCTCAGAAAAGATAGGCATCTTTGCCAACCTAAAAAGGGGGAGAATTGACCCATTTTAATCCAGTTATGTCTAACTCTACAGCCTGTCCTCTTAACTGTCATACTATGCTGCCTCCTGGGGTCAGAGCAAGACGTGGGGAGACAAAGATGAGGCTGACGTTTCAAGTAAAAGTGATGAAAACAATGTTGGTGTATTTCCCAAGATGTGAGCACAGATAGAGCAACCCTCATATTGAACCTCTATTGTGTTGGTTCAATTTGAGACCAAGTTTACGTGGTCTAAGCTTGGTGAATGAAAAATGGATCATTTGCCCTGAAAAACTAATGATTCTATTAGTTGTAGTTCACTTTAATTGGGTAAATAGAAGGACCTTAAACATTCTTTTGGTTGAAAATATGTGAATATGGAGAAAAGTTATCTTGTTCATTTATTTATTTATAACAAATGCTATGTTCCAGGCTCTATTCATTTAATTCTCTTAATAGCATTGTGTACTGATACTGTTTCCCTCCCCCTTAAAGATAAGAAACTGAGGCAAAGAGAGGTTAAAGTACTTTCCCAAGGTCCCTCACATCCTAAGTCAGATACTTGGCATTCCAACCCAGGCAGATCTGGCCATCACCTGCAATCATAACCATTAAGAACACTGCTTCTACTTCCAGTTGATGATGGAATGACCCACAGCTGCTGCACCCTTATTTGGAGGCTAGAAAAGCCACCTCATTGGAAAAGATCCTGATGCTGACGCTGGGTAAGATTGAAGGCCAAAGGAGAAGAGGGCGGCAGAGGATGAGATGGTTAGATAGCATCACGGACTCAATGGATATGAATTTGAGCAAACTCTGGCATATAGTGGAGGACAGAGAAGCCTGGTGTTCTATAGTCGATGGGGTTGCAAAGAGTCAGGCATGCCCTAGTGACTGAACAACAACAACCATCCCTTCTCTAGTTTCTAGAACCAACCCTGTTCCTTTTTGAGTTATTTTAAAGATGAACTGGGTCAGCAGCCCAGGCTTGTCCTGCTCTACCTGAGTGGACTGCTTCGGGAATTTGACTGTTTCCTTGCTCCTGTAACTAAGATATTTTATTGATTTCTTTTTAGGGAAATTTCTTTTCCAATGTTCTGTTCCCTTTTGTCAGAGAGAGGCTCTACCTGGGTTATTTCCCCAGACCTGCAAGTCTAGAGTTCTGATTGCTTTTGTCAATTAAGCCACAGTAAGTATGGCAAACCCTAGACAAATAAATGGCTTAGGCTCTACCTCCCTCCTTAAAACTGCCTCCCTGAGTTCAGAACCCTTTCCGATCTCCAGTCATTGCCTGCCCCAATTTGGTCATCTTGCCCCAGCCAGCTGTGGGGGCAATCCACAATCTCATGTTAGATCTCTTTGATGCCAGTTTTTGCCTGGATGCCCTCTTGTCACTTGTCACGACATTTTCTGTGCCACACCATCTGAACTGACTCCATTTTCTGGAGCTGACTCCCTCCCTCCCTCTCTACTTTCTGTACCACCCACTGGAAAAGATCTAAGTTCAGGCTTCAGATTCATATAGATAACTTCTTGATGTACATTTAAAAACAAATGATGGGGGAGAGAGAGAGTGTAGTGGGAGGAGGGAGAGAATGGGTAGATAGAAGAAGGAAGAAGACGATACAGAGGAAGGGAATGAAAGAGAAGAGGAAAAGAAGAAGGAAGGGATTTAGGGGAGATGGAAGAAGAAAAAGAGAGGGAGAGAGGAGAGAGGAGGAAATTAGGAAAGAAAAAGAAATTGCAGCACAAGTAAAATTAAAAATATAAACCCATGCCTATCATTCCCAGTTCGCAGATATTGTTTCTCACCAAACACCCAACAGAAGCAAAATAATCACCACAACCTCAAAAGTCCCAAAATTAACCTTGAACAAGTTATGAAATTGTCAGCTATACTGTTAACAACATGGGCTTCACTTTGAGTGTTCTCTCCACACATTAGATTTCCTGGACTGTTTCCTTCTGAAAGAGCTTTTCTACTTTTGCTTGGATTTTAGTGGCTTACTGGGGGATTTTTGGGGGACTCTAAAATCACTGCAGATGGTGATTGCAGCCATGAAATTAAAAGACGCTTACTCCTTGGAAGAAAAGTTATGACCAACCTAGATAGCATATTCAAAAGCAGAGACATTACTTTGCCGACTAAGGTCTGTCTAGTCAAGGCTATGGTTTTTCCTGTGGTCATGTATGGATGTGAGAGTTGGACTGTGAAGAAGGCTGAGCACCGAAGAATTGTTGCTTTTGAACTGTGGTACTTGAAAAGACTCTTGAGAGTCCCTTGGACTGCAAGGAGATCCAACCAATCCATTCTAAAGGAGATCAGTCTTGGGATTTCTTTGGAAGGAATGATGCTAAAGCTGAAACTCCAGTACTTTGGCCACCTCATGCGAAGAGTTGACTCATTGGAAAAGACTCTGATGCTGGGAGGGATTGGGGGCAGGAGGAGAAGGGGACGACAGAGGATGAGATGGCTGGATGGCATCACCAACTCGATGGACGTGAGTCTGAATGAACCCCAGGAGTTGGTGATGGACAGGGAGGCCTTGTGTGCTGTGGTTCATGGGGTCACAAAGAGTCAGACACGACTGAGTGACTGAACTGAACTGAACTGGGGGAAATCAATTTACTTCCAACTAGTCTCACAAACTTTACTGTAGCAAATATTTGGGGAAATAAAGGGTATAAAAATAGCCTAGGCAATGGCTATGCAGTGCCAATACTAACAGTCAATTTGACAAAACATTTAAATTAATCAAACCTATTTTTTGATTCAATTCATTTATTTGCCAAGTACCTGTTTGGTGTAAGACAACATACAGACATGATGAGATACTTTCCATGGACTCAGATATGACTCTTGACCTCATAGAATTTTGAGCTATTTCAGGATATGAGACATTTACACAAATAACTATGACATAGGACAAGAAGTGATTAAATGAGAAAGTGATAGGGGTTGTAGAAAAGGGACATTGTTTGGGGTTAAAGGAATTGAAATTAAAAGACACTTGCTCCTTAGAAGAAAAGCTATGACCAATCTAGAAAGTATATTAAAAGCAGAGATATTACTTTGCCAACAAAGGTCCATTTAGTCAAAGCTATGGTTTTTCCAATAGTCATGTATGGATGTAAGAGTCGGACTATAAAGAAATCTGAGCACCGAAGAATTGAGGCTTTTGAACTGTGGTGTTGGAGAAGACTCTTGAAAGTCCCTTGGACTGCAAGGAGATCCACCAGTCCATCCTAAAGGAGATCAGTCCTGAATATTTATTGGAAGGACTGATGCTAAAGCTGAAACCCCAATACTTGGGCCACCTGATGTGAAGAGTTGACTCATTTGAAAAGACCCTGCTGCTGGGAAAGATTGAAGGCGGGAGGAGAAGGGGACGATAGAGGATGAGATAGTTGGATGGCACCACCGACCCGATGGACACAAGTTTGAGCAAACTCTGGGAGATGGTGAAGGACAGGGAAGCCTGGCATGTTGCAGTCCATGGGATCACAAAGAGTTGGACATGACTGAGTGACTGAACTGAACTGACTGAAAGAAATTGAGGCAACACTTGAGTGAACCTTCAAGTTCACTGTAACTGGACAGAAGGCCATAACTCCACCAGGTGAAGAAGAAGAAGTGAGAATAAAGGTTGAACAATGGGAAAGAGAAGAACATGCTTAAGCACTAGGGAGCAGATCAGTTTGGGAAGACTAGCATTTTATAAACTTTATTGATGAAAGAAATATAGTGATGAAAAGTGATAATTTCACTTTCCAGAGAATGGTGGAAGAGAGAATTCAGAGGAGAGAGACTTATTCTTAAGGATAATCGTCAATTTAAAGTAAAACTATGTTTAGGGAATGTTTTTTGTATAGTTTGTTATAGTTCTATATTTTTCTACCTGTTTATACACTCTCTAGTATCCTGTTCTAGCATATCTGAGAAATTTCCTGGGCTCCACTACTGTTATATGAGACAAAAGAATCATAGTGTTACCTACACAGAGGTGTGGTAAACAAGATGGGTATTCTTTTGCCAAAAGCCAAGGTAGTTCTGAAGTGACAGTCTTGCAGGGGTTGAAAAGGATCATACAAATTCTTGACTCTGAGAAATCTGACTCATTCCCACAAATGAGGAAGACATACAAAGAAAGAGATTCATTCCACAAATGTTTATTTAGCAACCGTAAATGTTCCGAACTAGAGATTCAGAGATGAGTTATGCATGTGAGGGGCTTATAGCAGGGTCAAGAATTCAGGAATCATTATAAATTAACCCAGGAAACCTAGGGAAACATTCTGTGGTCAAGGCACATTAGAAGGAATAATCATTCCTTCAGCTGGAGGCAGTGATGCAGCCAGGAGGATTTCCCACAGGAAATGACACTTGGATAGTGGAGAAGATGCTCTGGCATGATCTGGAGTATATGATGTAATGGTGATGCTCAGGTGGTTCAGAGGAGGGTGCTGTGCACTGCCTTTGTCTGAGGACCATATTTGGAAAGGCTGTGGAGATGTCACCAAGAGGTGATGTCTCTGAATTAGCTTGCTTTTGGCATTGTAAAGATTGATTGCTTTATCAAAACTATTTGGTCAGCTTACCTGTTAAAGTCTTTCATTATGGAGAATTTAAAACATACAAAAGAAGACAGAAGAGTACAATAAACCTTCATGTACCCATCATCCAGCTTCAGCAACTATTAAGTCCATATGACTTCTCCATTATGGGATATATTGTAGACTTAGCCACTTCACTGGAGATCAGGTTAGTTAATAAACCTGAATCTTAGTGTTCTTGCTTTTTGAGTTCTACAGATACACAGAAACCTCTGAGAGGCCATCCTGACTGTCAGCTTGTTTAGCCGCATCTCATAGTCACTTCTCTTGTCTACATATGGCCCTCTGTTTAGTTCTATTCTTGCTGTTGTTTAGTCGCTAAGCTGTGTCCAGCTCTTCTGTGACCCCATGGACTGTAGCCCACCAGGTTCCTCTTTCCGTGGGATTTCCCAGGCAAGAATACTGGAGTAGGTTACCATTTCCTTCTCCGTTTAGAGAAGTATTTCTATACTTTATAGAAATAGATTTTCAGCTATTGCTGCCTGCTTTCAGAATTAAAGTCTGGGTATCACAGTGTTTTCCACCTACGCCATCCCACATCAACTTCTCTTCCTGGGTCCCTTGCTAAGTGAATGGCACCTATGTTCATCTGGACACTCAAGTCAGCTTGATGCTTCCAGGTTCACTCAGGCACTAGATATTTTCCAATTTCTTTCAAGTCTATCATCTTCTATCCTTCTCTATTGCCAGCTAACCTATTGGCAATGGACTATGGATTCAACAGACATGAGTTTGAGAAAACTCTGGGAGATAGTGAAGGACAAAGAAGCCTGGCATGCTGCAGTTCATGGGGTCACAAAGAGTCAGACACAACTGTGACTGAACAACAACAAACCTGGTCTAAGCTCCTACCATTCCTTACTTGGACCTGAGCAGTATTTCCTTGTCCTCCTATGTTCACTCAATCCATCATCCAGACTGAAGCCAGAGTGACCATCAAAAGCTCAAATCTGATAATGCCACTACCCTGGTTAATGTCTCTTTGTTTTCTTTATATTGAAGTCCGAGTCTCTTAAACTTCCTGTGATCTTTAATAACCCAGCCTTTTTGTATTGCTACAGCATCATCTCTCATTACTTGCTACCTCCAACTTTTATTTTACATTAGATAACAAGCAATCCTTGAATGGTCTGTGTTTTCTTTTGCTTTCAGGACTTTGTGGAAATTGTTATGTCTTGCTCAAAAGCTATCCTCCCTTCATCCGCTTCATGTGTAATCACCTCCTTAGTGAAGCCCTCCCTGACATCCCAATCCTGGATTAGCTACTCCTCCCCTCTTCTCAAGCTTTTAGTAGTGCTGATCACACTGTATTATAAACTGCCTGTTTGCTTCTGTCTCCTCAAAAGAGACAATGAGCAACTTGAGGACAGGGACTGCCTACAGCCCAGCACAATGCCTGCTATGTTATTGGGTGCCCAAAGAGATTTATTGAATAAATGGTAGATATTAATATTAATTACTGATTTAATGTCATTATTAATTCTTTTACCAATTCTGCATTTTCCACAGTGGCTGACACACATTAGTCACTCGGCACATTTTACTACATTAAGCAGCCATTTATCGTTTATTATGTATTTGACATATTGCAGTGCCCTTTTGTAAATATGATTTAATTTAATTCTATCAACCTTTTCACCTTGAACTATGTTTTATTATCCTCAACTAAAAGACTAAAAAGAAAACTAAGGCTCTGAAACCTTAAATATCTTTCTCAGGGCCAAATTAATAATGGAATGGGGTTCAAGATGAGCTTTTCTTTCCAATTAAAGAAAATAGTCTGAGAATAGGGGAAGAATAATATGCAGCTTCCATACTCACTGCCCAGCCTTCTTTGTATCAGATTTATGTAAAGAAAAATAACTTAATGTCTTTGCTACCTGTTTTCTCAGTGAAAAGTAAGAGAAAAGGAAAGGCCGCTAATACTATTGAAACAGAAGAACACTTATTTCCAATGTGTATCTGTGAAGTCTATCAAAATGGAATGTAACTCAGAGAAGAAGAAAATTACAATTCTTGTATGATCCAATCGTCATCTGCAGATATCTGATGGGCCTGAGGGTAGGCAAAGCAAAATTGTTATAACATTACAGGATCTTTAATTAGCACATCTGATGGGAAAGAAGGTGAAATGGATGATGATGGTGACTTTGTTTCCTGACTGGGATGTAGAATGCTTTATGTTTTCACAGCCAAGTTAGAGAGATTAGGATGTGTAGATGGATTAAGTTGCTGTCTATCTGATGTTAAAAAGGGGAAGTGAACGCTTTTCTGAATAAATATATCTCACCTAAAACATCGTCTGAAATTCCACTGTGAGCAAACCCAGTCAAATATTCCTTTGGGCAGAGAGTTTATATGAGAAATCCTAACATAACATCCCCATGAGCCTATGTGATGGAGGGAAAGGCATTCTGGCTTTGGAGGTCTGCTTTCTTCCTCTGCTGATTAGTCATCCTGTGAACTGGCCAAGTGACTCTTGCAACACAACCAACAGGGCTGTTTTCTCATCTGCAAAATGAGGAGGCACAGCACGCAACCACTACATACCATCAGCTTTACCATTGCTGTTGGTCTAGGGGTGATTAGTGATTCTATCACTGCAGTAGGCTGGCCTATTTCTAATCCTCCTTGATTTCTATGTTCTGTCCAGCTATCATCAGTGATGTGTGGACCCCTGGATTGTCAGGAGTTAGCAGTAGATTTGTGGAAACTATACGAATCAGGGAAAGTGAAAGTGTTAGTTGCTCAGTTGTTCATGGGAGAGTGAAAGTGTTAGTTGCCCCTCTGTCTATGGGATTCTCCAGGCAAGAATACTGGAGTGGGTTGCCATGCCCTCCTTCAGGGGATCTTCCCGACCCAAGGGTCGAACCTGGGTCTCCTCCCTAGGTCTCCTGAATTGCAGGCAGATTTTTTCCCATCTGAGCCACGAGGAAAAGCCCATGAATCAGGGAAATACCAAATATTCTTAATTATTTCTCTCCACCTTTTTGTTTTTTTGACATTTGACATGGATTTCTAGAGTATAGTTTCCAGCTAGAAAGCATTCTTGCTTTATGCTGAGCCACAGATGCATCTTTAAAATGAAAATGCGTAATAAGTACTTAGTCTCCACCGATGACTTCTTTTGCCTCGCCTTAAATTGTGAGATGAGTGCAATTATGCGGTAGTTTGAGCATTCTTTGGCATTGCCTTTCTTTGGGATTGGAATGAAAACTGACTTTTTCAGTCCTGTGGCCACTGTTGAGTTTTCCAAATTTGCAGGCATATTGAGTGCAGCACTTTCACAGCATCATCTTTCAGGATTTGAAACAGCTCAACTGGAATTCCATCACCTCCACTAGCTTTGTTTGTAGTGATGCTTTCTAAGGCCCACTTGACTTCCCATTCCAGGATGTCTGGCTCTAGGTGAGTGATCACACCATTGTGATTATCTGGGTCATGAAGATCTTTCTTGTATCATTCTTCTGTGTATTCTTGCCACCTCTTTTTAATATCTTCTGCTTCTGTTAGCTCCATACCATTTCTGTCCTTATCGAGCCCATCTTTGCATGAAATGTTCCCTTAGCATCTCTAATTTTCTTGAAGAGATCTCTAGTCTTTCCCGTTCTGTTATTTTCCTCTAGTTCTTTGCACTGATCTCTGAGGAAGGCTTTCTTATCTCTTCTTGCTATTCTTTGGAACTCTGCATTCAGATGCTTGTATCTTTCCTTTTCTCCTTTGCGCTTCACTTCTCTTCTTTTCACAGCTATTTGTAAGGCCTCCTCAGACAGCCATTTTGCTTTTTTGCATTTCTTTTCCATGGGGATGGTCTTAATCCCTGTCTCCTGTACAATGTCACAAACCTCTGTCCATAGTTCATCAGGCACTCTATCTATCAGATCTAGCCCCTTAAATCTATTTCTCACTTTCACTGTATAATCATAACAGATATGATTTAGGTCATACCTGAATGGTCTAGTGGTTTTCCCTACTTTCTTCAATTTAAGTCTGAATTTGTCAGTAAGGCCACAGTCAGCTCCTGGTCTTGTTTTTGTTGACTGTATAGAGCTTCTCCATCTTTGGTTGCAAAGAATATAATCAGTCTGATTTTGGTGTTGACCATCTGGTGATGTTCATGTGTAGAGTCTTATCTTGTGTTGTTGGAAGAAGGTGTTTGCTATGACCAGTGCATTTTCTTGGCAAAACTCTATTAGTCTTTGCCCTGCTTCATTCCATATTCCAAGGCCAAATTTGCCTGTTACTCCAGGTGTTTCTTGACTTCCTACTTTTGCATTCCAATCTCCTATAATGAAAAGGACATCTTTTTTGGGTATTAGTTCTAAAAGATCTTGTAGGTCTTCATAGAACCGTTCAACTTCAGCTTCTTCAGCATTACTGGTTGGGGCATAGACTTGGATTGCCATGATATTGAATGGTTTGCCTTGGAAATGAACAGAGATCATTCTGTGGTTTTTGAGACTGAATCCAAGTACTACATTTTGGACTCTTTTGTTGACCATGATGGCTACTCCATTTCTTCTAAGGGATTCCTGCCTGCAGTAGTAGATATAATGGTCAGGTGAGTTAAATTCACCCATTCCAGTCCGTTTTAGTTTGCTGATTCCTAGAATGTCAACGTTCACTCTTGCCATCTCCTGTTTGACCACTTCCAATTTGCCTTGATTCATGGACCTGACATTCCAGGCTCCTATGCAATATTGCTCTTTATAGCATTGGACCTTGCTTTTATCACCAATCACATCCACAACTGGTTATTGTTTTTGCTTTGGCTCCATCCTTTCATTCTTTCTGGGGTTATTTCTCCACTGATCTCCATTAGCATATTGGGCACCAACTGACCTGGGGAGTTCCTGTTTCAGTATTCTATCATTTTGCCTTTTCATACTATTCACAGGGTTCTCAAGGCAAGAATACTGAAGTGGTTTGCCATTCCCTTCTCCAGTGGACCACATTGTGTCAGACCTCTCCACCATGCCCACCTGTCTTGGGTGGCCCCACAGGGCATGGCTTAGTTTCATTGAGTTAGACAAGGCTGGAAAAGGTCAGTTTTCATTGCAATCCCAAAGAAAGGCAATGCCAAAGAATGCTCAAACTACCACACCATTGCACTCATCTCACATGCTAGTAAAGTAATGTTTAAAATTCTCCAAGCCAGGCTTCAGCAACACGTGAACCGTGAACTTCCAGATGTTCAAGCTGGTTTTAGAAAAGGCAGAGGAACCAGAGATCAAATTGCCAACATCCGCTGGATCATGGAAAAAGCAAGAGAGTTCCAGAAAAACATCTATTTCTGCTTTATTGACTATGCCAAAGCCTTTGATTGTGTGGATCACAATCAACTGTGGAAAATTCTGAAAGAGATGGGAATACCAGACCACCTGATCTGCCTCTTGAGAAACCTGTATGCAGGTCAGGAAGCAACAGTTAGAACTGGACATGGAACAACAGACTGGTTCCAAGTAGGAAAAGGAGTACGTCAAGGCTGTATATTGTCACCCTGCTTATTTAACTGATATGCAGAGTACATCATGAGAAACTCTGGGCTGGAAGAAGCACAAGCTGGAATCGAGATTGCCAGGAGAAATATCAATAACCTCAGATATGCAGATGATACCACCCTTATGGCAGAAAGTGAAGAGGATCTAAAAAGCCTCTTGATGAAAGTGAAAGAGGAGAGTGAAAACGTTGGCTTAAAGCTCAGCATTCAGAAAACTAAGATCATGGCATTCGGTCCCATCACTTCATGGGAAATAGATGGGGAAACAGTGGAAACCTTGTCAGACTATTTTTTTGGGCTCCAAAATCACTGCAGATGGTGATTGCAGCCATGAAATTAAAAGACGCTTACTCCTTGGAAGAAAAGTTATGACCAACCTAGATAACATATTGAAAAGCAGAGACATTACTTTGCCAACAAAGGTCCTTCTAGTCAAGGCTATGGTTTTTCCAGTGGTCATGTATGGATGTGAGAGTTGGACTGTGAGGAAAGCTGAGCACCGAAGAATTGATGCTTTTGAACTGTGGTGTTGGAGAAGACTCTTGAGAGTCCCTTGGACTGCAAGGAGATCCAACCAGTCCATTCTAAAGGAGATCAGTCCTGGGTGTTCTTTGGAAGGAATGATGCTAAAGCTGAAGCTCCAGTACTTTGGCCACCTCATGCTAAGAGCTGACTCATTGGAAAAGACTCTGATGCTGGGAGGGATTGGGGGCAGGAGAAGAAGGGGATGACAGAGGATGAGATGGCTGGATGGCATCACTGACTCGATGGGTGTGAGTCTGAGTGAACTCCGGGAGCTGGTGATGGACAGGGAGGCCTGGCATGCTGCGATTCATGGGGTCGCAAAGAGTCAGACACGACTGAGTGTCTGAACTGAACTGAACTAAATTGTAGGCAAGGTTTCTGCCGGGGTCCAGCCCTGGTGGATCCAGGGTAATTCGAAGGTGGGGACGGAATCGGCGTCCTGGAAAAAACTTATTTAATTACAGATATAGAGGGAGATTAGAAACAGATGGTGTAGTAGGAGAATTAATGGAGAAAAGAGGCTGAACAACTGGTTTACGTGGAATACTAATCACCACCTACTTAGGCCACAGGCGTCTTTCCGTTCTCCCAAAGGAGAGGAGGCACTGAGGCCTCCCCGGTCCGATCTCAGAAGCCCAGGCAGAATTAGCAGGCTTGGTGAGTACCCACATTTCAGATGGGAATTCAGCCAGGAAAGCGAGGAGGAAGAAAGAAACGACATGGGGGAATCAGTCTTTCCAGAAACTGATCCGATTTCTTTATTTTTTAGGTTTGTTTATATACCTTTTTGTTATACATAGGGATGAATACAGAGTCACGCAGGGGTCAGCAGACCTGACCCTTGTCACAATCAGGTGCTTCATATAAAATTATACAAAGGTCTTATGAGTTTCATCATCTTCTGGCCATGAGGTCTGCTGACATTTTATGGCCCTTTCTGATACTGGCCAGTTAACCAGAAAACTTATTTTTCCTGGGGTGATTTTTTCTTAAATCAGGCGCCACCCTCCAAATAAAGTTGCATTCTTATAGGGTGAGGGTGTAGTGAGTTACAATCAAGAAAGGAATTTACTTAACCTAAGGTTTAACATGATTAATCTTAAAGGTTAATACTTATTTCTCCTATATGCTAGTTATATTCATTATAAGGGCAGGGAATATGGAGATTTAACAGCAAACATCAGCCCAACAAATGAAAACCCTTCACCAATGTTTCCCTTAAGATCTATTTAGTCTTAAGATGGTGATAAAGTTACATTTGTACATAGCATAGTGATTTATAGTGATCTATAACAAAGGAGAAGATTCATTAACTCAAAAAGTCTAGTATTGCTAACATCAAAAAACTACTCTATTTCCTTTTCTATATTCCAAATACATTGATTAAGATATTCCCAGGTGCCTAAGGATATGGAGGCCTGATGGCAATCATTGACTTATCATTGAAAAAAGCCCTATGCTAATACTCCAAACTCTCTGTGCTGTTTATGGTTGAGAGGTTGTCACACAAGCTAGTCTGTCAGCAGAGAGGTTTGACCTGAGACATCCTTGTCACACCCAGGGCAGGGAATTAGCAGTAATTATTGGCACGACAAATAAAGAAAAAACCCTTCACCAATATAATTTCTAATCAACCCACTATACTATACTAATAATTTTCTAACTTCTCAAAAGAGTCTGTATTTAGAAAGTTTTAAAGCATCTCATGCCTCTAACAGTTGGGAGGCTGTAAACAATCACATGCGGCCGGCCGGACGAGCCTGATCAGGCAGGCCAGAGAACCTTCAGAGTTCGTAAGTTGAAACACTCTTGTCACGCCCAGGAATTTTTATTAACTGGAGCTGCAAGTTAACTCCTTCTCTGAGAGAAACGGTTATGGGGGAGGGCTCCCCGTAAAGGCTGGTTTTGGGGGTAGATGCTCGGGAACAGGGGGTTTCCTGAGGCTTGATCACGCCTTTGCGTATGCCAAACTTCCTTCCTCATGACCTTTGCCATGGGCGGAGTTCCTCATGCTGGCTCCCAACAGGTTTCAATGCTTAGTGCATTTGTGACAGTTTAACAAGACACCTGGCACAATGTAGGCAGGGTAGGAAGTTAGTTTCCCATTTCTACTTCTGCTTTTCCAGCTGCAGATCAAGTAAAATCAACTTACATATCGTTATACAAAACTTGGCCTATACAAACATGTAGCATCTGACTTTTAATGGTTCCTTACACTTAGAAAAATAAACCAATTGTATTCTCTTGAGTCAACCACCTCTCAATAAACATGATTTATTTTGCAGAGTCTTATTTCTAGTATATGCTTGAAAGTGAGGCAGCATCTAATTAGAGTTAGGTTGCCTTAATGAGAAGTTTCTTGAATCTGGAGACACCCACTTGGCCAAAGCTCCTATTGGTGCTTCCTGCCACCAAAAAATCTTAAATGGCTAGGGTTAGAGTGTCTGACAGGATGTCAGCTGCTGTATCTGATTTCATGTGACAGCTAATTATAACATTTCTTTAGAAAAAAATAAAGAAATTGTTGTCATAGTAATGGCTGACTCCCCAAGCAGGATGCATACCCCCAGTTGGAAAATGTGCCAAATATTAATTTGTTGTGTGCAATGTAGGAATAATTGAGCCAGTACTTCAGGGAGAAAAAATTTGATATGGACAGAGTTTCCTGGGCTTGTGCTGTATTGCCTCCCCTCTGTGCAACCATGGTTTTTCTCTGATCTCTATTTCCTCATCCAAGAATGTCACTCTTCAGGGATTTGTATCCTTATTAAGTGAATCCTGTGAAACTGATGTTGCGGGGAGCACACACATACAGCAGCATCAGCGGTGGCGGGGCTGTAGCGATAGTATAGCCAAGTAATTGCAGCCAAAGAATCTGCCTGCAATGCAAGTAGCCTTCATCAGCCAAGGCAGGGAAAACTGCAAAAAGCAGAAACCTCACAATAAAGCAACTACCAGCTGGACAGACCCATGTTTGAATCCTCATTCCTCCAAGTTATAGTTTTATGACCTTGGGCAAGTTATTTTATCTCTCCAAGCATTATTTTCCTCATTTAAAAAATGAAAATAATAAAACTACCTATGGTATGCAGTCAGTCAGCATGATAATTAAACGAGATGGTTTGTAATGTACTTGGCTCAGCAGTGGCATGGAGTAACCGCTCAGTGAATCATTGCTATTGTCATCTTATTTTGATAGGACTCAGAGTGGTAATAATGTGATGTCCTTGATAATTACACAAAGTGAGAATGCAAATTGGAATAAGAACTTGCCCTAAGAATTCAATACCTTTAATCCTGAGGAAATATTGTGATCTGAATCTTTCTACTCTAACCTCTGATCTTACCAATTGCAGGCATCATCCTCAGGGAACATTCGATAAAGATAAAGATGGTGGGTTGAAAAAAAATGTACATTGTTTGCTCCATTCCCAAAACTCTATTGAAACCACAGTGAAGAGAGGTATCTTAAAAGGTAAAAATCCACAGGAGTAAAGAAAGTGAAAAGAGATAAAGCTGCAAGCAACATTTTAGGAAGTGAAATGCAAATGAATGGTTACTAATTAGCAGCCCAGAAAAAGCTGAATCTTAATCCAGTACTGGTAAAAGTTGACAAAGAACCTATTTACATGCAGAATCCCTCAAAAACTTATGAATTCACAACAAGTCCCTTAGGACTTGGGAAGGAATAAAAAAGTCTGCTTAAAAATCTGTTTATGACACAGATCTCTAGATTGCTTCCCTCACACATTGCAGCCAGGTATACACCCTCCCCCTCTCTGATAGAAGACTTGAAATGTGTTCTCTGGATGGGATAAAACAATACACCCTGGGCTAGAGGATTCTAGGTGCAGCTGATAGTATGGCACCATTATGAAAACAGGACAAGAAACTTTTGTGTCCTAAATATTCAGGTCTCCAGCCAGCTCTGCCAACACAGCTCTAAGAATGCCAGCTACCAGACTGTGTCCTCCAATATAAGATTGGAGAAGGGAGGATTCTTCCCTAGAAAGAGGAAAAATTTACAAATTTTATATAAAATGGCCCAAACTCACCGTTAGAGTCCTCACTCAGCAAGTTCACTCCCTTTTAAGTCCAGTTCAGTTCAGTCGCTCAGTCGTGTCCGACTCTTTGCAACCCCATGAATCACAGCACGCCAGGCCTCCCTGTCCATCACCATCTCCTGGAGTTCACTCAGACTCACGTCCATTGAGTCCGTGATGCCATCCAGCCATCTCATCCTGGGTCGTCCCCTTCTCCTCCTGCCCCCAATCCCTCCCAGCATCAGAGTCTTTTCCAATGAGTCAACTCTTCACATGAGGTGGCCAAAGTACTGGAGCCTCAGCTTTAGCATCATTCCTTCCAAAGAAATCCCAGGGTTGATCTCCTTCAGAATGGACTGGTTGGATCTCCTTGCAGTCCAAGGGACTCTCAAGAGTCTTCTCCAACACCACAGTTCAAAAGCATCAATTCTTTGGCGCTCAGCCTTCTTCACAGTCCAACTCTCACATCCATACATGACCACAGGAAAACCATAGCCTTGACTAGACGGACCTTAGTCGGCAAAGTTATGTCCAGAGCTTCTAATAAACTTTTCTTGCAACTTGTACTAGTAGGAAATGAGAGGAGAGGAGAGGAGAGGTAAATTTGCAATAATATTTAAAAGATCAAGAGTTAGAATCATTTCAGATTTATTTCAGCAGTCATACAAGAAGCTAGAAGATGGTGTAGGGGAGCATTCAAAATTCTGAATGAAATTGTTGCAGGAAGGGGGGACCCCTTCCAGGGCCTGATACTGGGCTCTTGTCTAACACTCAGAAATAAATTGTCTAAGGAGACACATGTGCTGACAAAGCAAGAGATTTTATTGGGAAAGGGCACCCGGGGGGAGAGCAGTAGGGTAAGGAACAGCCAGAACAGCTCTGCGTGGCTCGCAGTCTTTTATGGTGATGAGATTAGTTTCCGGGTTGTCTTTAGCCAATCATTCTGACTCAGAGTCCTTCCTGGTGGTGCATGCCTTGTTCAGCCAAGATGGATGCCAGAGAGAAGGATTCTGTGAGGTGGTCGAACATGTGGTGTCTCCTTTTGACCTTTCCTGAACTCTTCCGGTTGGTGATGGCTTATTAGTTCCATGTTCCTTACCAGGACCTCCTGTCGTAAAACAGCTCATGCAAATGGTTACTATGGTGCCTGGCCAGGGTGGGCGGCTTCAGTCAGTGTGCTTCCCCTAATAAAATGATTCATAAGTTAGACATAATATCCAACCATATTATCAAATCAGATTTGAGAACAAGATAAAGACATCTTCAGAAATGCAAGTTCTCAAAATTGTACCTTCAGTATATTCTTTTTCAGAGAGCTCTGCCATGCCAAAGAATGTACTTTCTTTAAACAAGGGGGAAAACAACAAAAACTAGAATTCCTCAATATATATATAATTGATTGAATAACTGATGTTTCCGAATATTTTGAAATGAGAGCTGAATAGCTGACAGAGATTTGGATGAATTTGTGTTACCTACGTAGAAAGATAAGTAAATTAAACAACAACAGTAGTAAGACAATCATTAGCTCTAAGAAAAATATAGTTATTTAGGAAAGGAAAAGTGATCAGTGAATACCACAGGATTCAGCTGGGAAGGGTGTTTACATAATTGTTAAAAAACACAAAAAAAACAGAGAACATTGACCTAGCCCAGATTAACATGTAACTGTCATGAGAATATTTGAGTAGCCTGGATGTGTATATGAGATAATGGAGGAGGGAGAAAAAAATCAAGAAGTAGCAATATCTGGAATAAATACCAAACTAAACTAAAACCTAGCTGAAATAATAGAAAGCAATTGTCTCTGGGGAGGGGATTTTTCAGGAGAAGGGACTTATTCCTTTCTGAAACAAATATGTGGAATGGTTGACTTTAAACGTAAATATGTAATCGATTAAAGCAAGTATGCAAACTAAAAAGCAGGAGTAAACTTTCTCAACTGGGACGTGAGCTCTCTGCCTGTGGACCACTTTGATTCTAATGGGTTTCCAGGAAAGCCCCAAACATTGCATATTTCCCATACCCATCACGGGAAGGGTATGAAAGAGAATGCATTTGGGAGTGTAGTTGTAACTATCTACCACATTACAGTTGTTTTTGTTCAATTGCTAAGTTGTGTCCAACTCTTTTGTGACCCTGTGGACTCTAGCCCACCAGGCTCCTCTGTCCACAGTATTTCCAAGGCAAGAATACTGGAGTGGGTTGCTATTTCCTTCTCCAGGGGATCTTCTCAACCCAGGGATCAAATCTGTGTCTCCTGCATTGCAGGCATGTTCTTTACCACTGAGCCACCTGGGAAACCCACCATATTACAGTTACTAATGTTTAAAAACAATCACAGATTTTATAAATGAAAATCCCACACAATTTTTCCTAAGCATTTCCCCCTTGCTTCTTACTCTGGAATTCCTAGCTGGCTACATTTCCAGTGAGTGACTAGGAACTCAAAGACTGCTAGGAGAGGGAGTAGTCAGAAGAAGCATCCAGACACCAACAGGATGGCAGTTAGCAAGGTGGTAACAGCCAATGGCCAGCAGAACGTAAATAACAGCAATAAAAATACTATTCATATGAGTGTGGGACATCTAATTTATTAAAGATATCCTTTAAAAGAATGCATGCCATAATTGAGGAGAGCATCATCATGCTTATTTAATAAGATATTAAAGTATAGATGTTATGGCTCAACAGCCTCATCTGGGCTCCCAGCCAAAAGCCAGGATGAACTGTAAGGCATGTACACCAGCCACCTTGGATGTCCAGCCCATTTGAGCCAGGTAATGCCAAGTCCAACTTTTATCTCGCTATCACCCTATCAGAGTTCCCCAAGGGAGACTCACTCAGGTGGGCTGAGTTGGTCCAAAAAAACAATGAAAAATAATAATCGAGTTTTGTTTTAAGTCACTAAGATTTGGGGTGGTTTGCCATGCATCAATAAACTTAACAGGGATAATCTACTCCAGCTCCCCCATTTTCCTGATAAGAAATCTGGAATGAGGGTGGTCAAGGCTTCAGAGCTGAGTCAGGAACAGACTCAGGCCTCCAGACCTTCAGGCTAACCTTCAGGATCATCACCAAAGCTGCCGTTTAATCTATATGGAATCCTGCCAATGTTTTCTCCTCCCTTTTCTGCTCCTCCTCTTCCTCCTCTCCTTCTTGTACCTTTTTATTCTGATATTTCAAACTTACAGAAAATTTCAAGTATAGAACCAGAGATCCCCATATACTCTTCACCCAGATGCACCAACTGTTTGCATTTTACCTCATTTGTCAGTGTTCTTTCAAAGAGAACATTTCCCCACAGGGACGCTGCCCACAAAACCGATTCCTGCTGAGTGGTTAGTCACTACTCAGATCATCCCAGCGGGAATGGGAGCAGGAACGGGCATTTGGGAATAAAAGGGGTGTAGGAGGAAATGCTCTGGAGAAAAGGGAGCTGTTAAGGAGAAAGGGCATAGAAAGGGGAGAGCGAAATCCTCAAGATCAGATTCTCTACTGAGACAGGATCTGGAAGCAGGTCCCTGAACTGGTCTGCTGTACTGAATACAAGTTGAGCTTGAAGTCTGGAGGCAAAGGTTTGAACCTTGTAATTAGCTGTAATGACCTAGAATGAGGTTCCTTCTCATCTCCGAGCTTTGGTTTTAGCTTGCTTTATAAAAGAGATTAAGGCTTTCCTGGTGACTCAGTGGTAAAGAATCAGCCTTCAATGCAGGACACAGGAGACATGGGTTGGAAAGATCCCCTGGAGGAGGGCATGGAAACCCACTCCAGTGTTTTAGCCTGGAGAATTCCACGGACAGAGGAGCCTGGCAGGCTACAGTCCCTAGTGTCACAAAGAGTCAGACACGACTAAAGTGACTTAGTATGCACACATGCTGCTGCTGCTGTGGCTAAGTTGCTTCAGTTGTGTCCAACTCTATGTGACCCCATAAGACGGCAGCCCACCAGGCTCCCCCGTCCCTGCGATTCTCCAGGCAAGAACACTGGAGTGGGCTGCCATTTCCTTCAACTAGATTAAATAAAGCAGTGCGTGTGAACCAGCTTAGTGAACGGTGCTAAGTAAATAAGTCGTAATCACTTGGATCTGAGTGTGGCAAGCTTTTTAGAAACACTGATGCTACTGCCCCATCTCCACAAATTCTTATGTGGGTGGTCTGGGGTCCAGGCACTATGATTTAGTGGATAACTTAGAATGTGATGCCAAGACTGAAAACCACTGGGTTAGAAAACAGTGCCATTGTTCACAGTCTGCTTATACTCTGGGAACCCTTCTGCACCAGGTGTCCTCTGTCACAGCTCCTTCCCCACTTCTGCTGCCACTCTCCTCACCAAAGTAAAACCGCACTTGGGAGTATACTCCATTCCAAGCCTGGAGTACCTCACCATTATTTAATCATCTCATTTCTCTATTGTTCATTTCTGTGTCCCTACTCACTGGAAAAGACTCTGAGGCTGGGAGGGATTGGGGGAGGAGGAGAAGGAGACGACAGAGGATGAGATGGCTGGATGACATCACCAACTCGATGGACGTGAGTCTGAGTGAACTCCGGGAGTTGGTGATGGACAGGGAGGCCTGGCGTGCTGCGATTCATGGGGTTGCAAAGAGTCGGACACGACTGAGCGACTGAACCGAACTGAGCTGAATAATTCACACTAGAAAGACTGCTTCCTGGGAGTGCCTCAGATTCTCAATCTCTCTGTCACTAGTCAGAGATGAGCCCTTGTGCACAGATTTTCTGTTTCCATCACAGAGTTCAACAGCTGTCATTCTTCCCTGCTAGCTCCTTATATGCCTAATTGCTGCCATACTGATCTATGTAATTTGGGATTGGTAGGAATTGTGACTCATATGCAAATACCTTTGAAAAGAAGTGTGGGAGGGATTTTATATTGGTTTTAGCAGGGCAAAAGAATTATTTCCCAAGTGAATATAACTCTTCTTACAAAAATATTGTTTTCTGGTGCATTATTTCCCTTTTTTTTAAAAAACTACCAATATCCCAGAATTAAACCAGTTTGCTTCATTTTGCAATTTAAACTCTTCCTTTCTTCTCTTCTTCCTTTCTACTTTCCCTCCTTCCTTCCTTTCTTGCTCTTTCTTTTCCTTCTTTATTTCTTCCCTTCCTCTCCTTCCCCACTTCCTTCCTCCTCCTGTTAAAAAAAATTATTCATGACACTTGTGAAAGATGCTAAGGCAGATTTTATTCAAAAGGAACTATAGGACAGTTGTAGGAACCACTGCAATAAAGTTTTACAGTAGAAGAGAGAGATTGCGCCCAACTCAATACAACAAAGAAAAGTGGGAACTTACAGCCAAAGAGCAAGTTGGGAATCAGTGATGGAAAATTACTAAGAGAAAGCATCAGAGATAAAGGGGGATTCTGATGGCAGACCAGAGTGACCAGGCTTCATCTGTGGGATGGTGAAGTATGGCGAACCTGAATGAATATGGAGGAAGGTCAGACATGGAAGATGGGGGGTTCTAGCTAAACCAACTTCACAAGATTCTTGCTGAAATTGGACAATGTAAAGACAAACACAGAAGCCTAAAAGTGAGGGTCTACTTGGGAAGAGAATTCAGAGTTCTGATCTGATCAGAGGTTGGTCAAGGAGAGAATCTTTGTCACCTCTCCCCCTCTGCTCTCTTCTTCTCTGCTTTTCCCTCCTGCCTCTATTCCTTCCTGTAAAATATTTACTGAACTCTTACCATCTATCTAGTGCCCCATTGAGTATGGAAACTGGAAAGATGTATAAGAAAGTGTTCTGTCCTTTATGGAACTCCTGGTTTTGGATTAGAGAGCAACAAACACAATACAATTGGAAAGAGGTTATAATGGGGTTCTACAAACTTCTGCAGGAACATTCCACCTTTGTTTGGTGTAGGTACTGGGGGAATGCTTTAGGTGAATTTGGAAGAGTGGGAACAAGATGTCTTCAGGCAGAGACTGGAGGAAAGGCATTCTGACCAAAGGGACAGTAGGTGTGAAAGCCCATGGTGTGAACTAACAGGTGTGTTAGGAAAATTGCCTTGGTAGTTCCAAGAATAGGATGGTTTTCTTGAGGGAGAAAAGATAATGAAGAGGGTTACTGTTTAGCACTGGCTGGTGGGAAAAATTCTTGGGGGAAATGTCAGGTAGCATGTTTTCCATCTTAATTCACTTTGGTCCAAGGTCTGTTTGGTTTCCCATTTCTCAGCTTCTCAAGTTCTATTTTCTTAGCATTTATAGAAGCATTCAGCTTCAGACTTCTCCAAGCCCACTCTTCCTGCTCACCCTTGTATTTACTGTGTTCCAGACATACAGCCCTCCTTCCTTTTCTTGTCTGTAGACTCATGCTTGTCTCAGAGCCTTTGCTTTTGCTATTTCCTTTGCTTAGAACTCCCAGATCTTGACATGGTTGCCTCCTTCTTCTCATCCAGGTCTCTAGTCAAAGAGTGCCTTCCCAACCACTCCATCTGCAGTGCCCTCCCCCCCATCTAGTTACCCTCCCCAAACTCACCTTGTAAAACTTTCTCTATGACCTTCACTATTGTATCAGTTGATCTTGTTTGCTTGTTCATGTTTATTGTCCATCTTCCTCTTCTAGAATGGAAACTCCGTGAGGGCAGGCTTTTCTTACTTTCCTGCCAAATTCCCAGAGCTCAGCCAGTGCAAGGCCCTCAATAAGTGTTCAAGATTGCACCCATCCCTTCCAGGGACCAGAATATTCACATCCTTCACCCCTATTCCCAGAGTCAAGGTATCTCAAAAGGAAGATCAGAATTGTTATTGATGAGCATGGGAAGAAGACAAAAAGAAATTGAGAGCCCTAAGGAGTACCCTGGCTCAGCAAGGTCTGATGAAATGCCCCTGCACTGCAATAGAGAGCTTGTCCACCTACACCCAGTGTGCAGGAGTCTCCCAGATCCTACGTGTTCCTCCCTCCAGGCAATGCTGGAGGCTCGGCTGCCTCTCTGCCCTGATTTTCCAGTTTGCCACATCCTGCTTCCTGGTAGATTTTCTCTTTGGCGTTGTCAATTCTATAGTCATACTGCTGCAACTGTGGAAGCAGAAGATGCCTCATCTTCACACTCTCAGGATTCAGGTCAAGTGCACAAGGTCATCTCTAGAGTGAGAGGAAAACATGTTTCATGGCCCCAAGGGGATCAAAGAGTTAGAGGAGGTGCAAGACTGGAGTGAGGAGGGAAATTCAAGAGCAACTATAACCCTGAGCCATTTGGCAGATTAGTTAGGTTTTTTTTTTTTTTCCCTAACTAAACTTGAGGGTTTTAGAAGTGTCTTTTTTGTTATATTTCAAAGCTAAATAAATTCTACTAATGAAAGCATCTTCGAAACACTATTTTCTTTGGTTCCAAAAGAAATCTATTCAAAAAAAATCTTTTTAAAAAAGGGAAAAAGCAAATAATCTGAGGAATGTGTTCATTTTATCTTGCTTCCAAGGAAAGAAGACGTTGTATCCACTAAGAACAGTCATCTTTCTGGGCCTGGAGTGTTCATGAGCAAATCCTGTAGCTAAAGGCAAATTTCCATTTCAGCCTCCTAGACGGCCTTAATTACCTGGCAGAAATTGCGGAAGGTGATGCCAAGTGGTATTTGAACCTGTCATTTTCTCTTACTGTTTTGGGGATTCAGATATTTTCTACTCTAATGTGGCAAAATATTCAATCAGCTTAAATTATGCATGCACTCCAGATCAAGCCAGCTAGATGTCAGGAGCAATTCAATATTTTTTTGAATTTGGGAGACTGAAAGCCAGCAAGATAAAAGTTTAGAATAGCTAGATACAAATTAACTTTGCAATATAGGGAAAAACAAGCACAGAAGTGAGAAAACTTCTTCTCCTTGACTAGACCAATTTCTGGGCTCACTAGACAACTTTCATTAGTAACATTCTAGTATTTTATATTTGTCACCTGCTTTGTGATTGTGACAATATTACCACTTCTCTGTGTCATTGCATTCATTTTTCAGGGGAGGAAACTTTGGCAGGGTCAAATTGTCTCTCTAGATGGATCTGGTACTTCTGGTTACCATAACTGGTATAATTGATTAATTCTGGGAATTCAAAAATCATCTTCTAAGTGACAGAAACTTAGCTAGGGTGAAATGTGGGTACTGCCTGCAAGCCATTCCTAAACTCTTGATTTGTAGTGAAGTCACTCTGATTCAAAGTAGACCGTGATAATGGTCAGGGAAACGTACAAACCAAAGGCTCATGGTAGGAGTCTGGGAAAAGGCGATTAATTGCAAGTCAAGGATCCAAAGAGAAGTCAGAGACTGTTAACAACGTGTTAGGTAAATATAGATAGGCAGGTATTTTAGACGGAATAAACAGCTTGAGCAAAGGCATTTTTGTTGTTGCTGTTCACTTGCCCAGTCATGTCTGACTCTTTTGGGACCCCGTGGGCTGTAGCCCACTAGGTTCCTCCATAGATGGGATTTTCCAAGAAGGAATATTGGAATGGGTTGCCATTTTTTACTTCAGGAGATCTTCTCAACCAAGGGATCGAACTCACATCTCCTGCATTGCAGGTGAATTCTTTACTGCTGAGCCACCAGGGAGCAAAGGTATGGCACTGTACAAAATCAGGTGCACGGTGGCACCAGGGGTAAACCAGTGTGGCGAGACTTGGGCAGGAGGTGCTGAACGAAAGAAGGAGAGATGAGCAGAAGACAATAAGCCTTAGAAAGGACTAGGGCAGACTTGGGGGGACAACTGAGAGAGTCGATCAGTATCTAACAGGTGACAGAGAGCCACCCAAAGCTTCTGGGAAAGGTGTGACAGAACTAGTTTTGGAAGATAATTTTACCTACAGTGTCACAAGGGTCTGGGCCATGGGAAGTGGCTGTCAGAATGGCATGGAGTACTGACATTCTCTACCTCTGACCCCTGTGTTTGGCCATCCTGTTAGGTGGGGGTTGCTAGGGACAGAGATGCAAACCACGTTGTCTTGTTTCAAGGAATTCACAGTGGACTAAGGCCATGTATAATCTGTCTTGCTTTCACGGACTTCTGCTCATGTTGCCAATGATTGTGTCCCGACAGCTAATAACTAATCCTTAGAGAAAAAGTGAAAAATTCTGATGGTCATCCAGAATTGGAATTTCTGGATAGTTTGGTATTTTGGAAAGCACTCAAAGGAAACAATGATTATTCTTTGTATTCAAATCTTTGCTAAAAACAAACACCAAAACCCATTTTTTAAAAAGGGGATATCATTTTTATCTCCAGTAATTTCGATTCAGAGAATCTAGGTTCTGATCCTGTGGTTTATCTGCTCTGGACTTCATTTTCCTTATTTGTAAGTGATAATCTACAGTCTTTCCTCTTCAAATGAGATGATGAATATTAAAGTATTGTGTGGAAAAAAAGTGAATTTCAATTGCTAAAAGAGTCTTTAATGTCTGAGCTAACATGGAGAACTGAATTTTTAAAATTCAGTCTGTTTTTAGTATTAAATAATGTCAAACAGCCAAAGAGTGAGCATGTACACTTGCATGCACATGTGTGTGCAACATGACACTGGAGAACCAATTTACAGACTGTTCATGCTTCTTCCAAATATTTTGTACATTAAACAAAAAAATCAGATGGAGAACTCCAGAAAACAAGATATGAGTTTATCAAAATTCATATTCATATCAATCAGCAAGCCTAAAAAACACATTAAAAAAACTGAAATATAGTCGGTTTATAATGTTTTACATGTACAGCAAAGTACATATATTTAACGGAATCCATAAATTCTTTTTCAGATCCTTTTCTATTATCGGTTGTTACAAGATATTGAACATAGGTCCCTGTGCTACAGAGTAGGTCCTTGCTACCTATTTTATATATAGTAGTGAATATATGTTAATTGCAATACCTAATTTATCCCTCCCCTACGTCCCCTTTGGTAACCATAAGTTTGTTTTCTATTTCTGTGAGTCTATTTATGTTTTGTAAAGAAGTTCACTTGTATCATTTGTTTAGATTCCACATATAAGTGACAGCATATAAACTTTGTCTTCCTCTGTCTGACTTAACTCCCTTAGTATGATAATCTCTAGGTCCATCCACGTTGCTGTCAATGGTATTATTTCATTGCTTTTTATGGCTGAGCAGAATTCCACTGTGTGTGTATACCACACCTTCTTTATCCATTCATCTGTTGATGGTCATTTAGGTTTCTTCCATGTCTTGACTATTTAAATAGTGCCTCTATGAATACTAGAGTGCATGTATCTTTTCAAATTGGAATTCTCATCTTTTCTGGGTATATAGCCAGGAGTGAGATTGCTGGATCATTTATTGTTGTTCACTTGCCGAGCCGTGTCTGACTCTTTGTGACCCCATGAACTGCAGCACGCCACGCTTCCCTGTCCCTTGCCATCTCCCAGAGTTTGTTCAAACTCATGTACATTCAGTCCTTTAAGTTTCTAAAAGAAAAACTTGAGAGAAACTTGTCATTGAAATAATTCTTGCCACCACTGATATGCATTTCTCTCTCTTTCTTTGGTATTTATACTGTGTTTGCCTTAAAATTTATTGGAAATTCTCTGGTCTAACTTGAGGCCACTTTTATGCAAAGATTCTATGTGGACTCAAAAATGATATGCATTGTCCTATTGCTGAATGCTGTATGTATGAATTTAGGTGCTTACAAGTTTATAATTATTTCCTTAGAGAATTACAGCTTTATCAATGTTTATTAACTAAACTTCTTTATCTCTAGTAACACTTTTTACACCAAGTCTACCCTGTTTGATTTTTCCCTAGAATTTCTTTGTCCGTTAGTTTCTCTTAACATTTATCTGCCTTTATGCTTTAGTTTTATGTTTTACCATATAGGCTGAATTTTTTTCTAAATCCATCTAAAAACCCCATATTAAGAATGGGTGGCAAGAATACACAGAAGAACTGTACAAAAAAGATCTTCATGACCCAGATAATCACGATGGTTTGATCACTTACATAGAGCCAGACATCCTGGAATGCAAAGTCAAGTGGGCCTTGGGGAAGCATCACTATGAACAAAGTTAGTTGAGGTGATGGAATTCCAGTTGAGCTATCTCAAATCCTGAAAGATGATGCTGTGAAAATGCTGCACTCAATATGCCAGCAAATTTGGAAAACTCAGCAGTGGCCACAGGACTGGAAAACGTCCGTTTTCATTCCAATCCCAAAGAAAGGCAATGCCAAAGAATGCTCAAACTACCACACAATTGCACTCATCTCACGCTAGTAAAGTAATGCTCAAAATTCTCCAAGCCAGGCTTCAGCAATACGTGAACCATGAACTTCCAGATGTTCAAGCTGGTTTGAGAAAAGGCAGAGGAACCAGAGATCAAATTGCCAACATCTGCTGGATCATGGAAAAAACAAGAGAGTTCCAGAAAAACATCTATGTGTGCTTTATTGACTGTGCCAAAGCCTTAGACTGTGTGGATCGCAATAGACTGTGTGGATCACAATAAACTGTGGAAAATTCTGAAAGAGATGGGAATACCAGACCATCTGACCTGCCTCTTGAGAAACCTGTATGCAGATCAAGAAGCAACAGTTAGAACTGGACATGGAACAACAGACTGGTTCCAAGTAGGAAAAGGAGTACGTCAAGGCTGTATATTGTCACCCTGCTAATTTACCTTGTATGCAGAGTACATCATGAGAAATACTGGGCTGGAAGAAGCACAAGCTGGAATCAAGATTGCTGGGAGAAGTATCAATAACCTCAGATATGCAAATGACATCATCTTTATGGCAGAAAGTGAAGAACTAAAGAGCCTCTTGATGAAAGTAAAAGAGGAGAGTGGAAAAGTTGGCTTAAAGTTCAACATTCAGAAAATTGACATCATGGCATCTGGTCCCATCACTTTGTGGCAAATAGATGGAGAAACAGTGGAAACAGTGACAGACTTTATTTTACCTAAACAGCATATTCAAAAGCAGAGACATTACTTTGCCAACAATGGTCCATCTAGTCAAGGCTATGGTTTTTCCAGTAGTCATGCATGGATGTGAGAGTTGGACTCTAAAGAAAGCTTGGCACCAAAGAATTGATGCTTTTGAACTGTGGTGTTGGAGAAGACTCTTGAGAGTCCCTTGTACAGCAAGGAGATCCAATCAGTCCATCCTAAAGGAGATCAATCCTGAGTGTTCATTGGAAGGACTGATGTTGAAGCTGAAACTCCAATAATTTGGCCACCTGATGCAAAGAGCTGACTCATTTGAAAAGACCCTGATGCTGGGAAAGATTGAAGGCAGGAGGAGAAGGGGATGACAGAGGATGAGATGGCTGGATGCCATCACTGACTCAATGGACATGAGTTTGAGTTGACTCCGGGAGTTGGTGGTGGACAGGGAGACCTGGCATGCTGTGGTCCATGGGGTCGCGAAGAGTCGGACAGGACTGAGCTGAAAAACCCCATATTTGTTTAGTTCAACCACATTGAGATAAATGATATGTTTGAGACCATTTCTTTTATCTCAGTTTTTTTTCCATTTTTGCACTTCTCTGATGTTCCTTTTAATTCCCTTTTCTTTCCATCTTTTGGATCAACTCTGCTGCCCACTCAGGAGGTTCTCAAGAAGGAGAAACAGGTCTCCTTCTCGAGAGCCCCAGACCCCTTTCTCTTTGTCAGGGACTCCAGACTTCTTAACCTACCTAAGAAGTGACTCTCTCACTGTCACTGGACCTTAAAAGGTTGGGAAGATCCCCTGCAGAAGGAAATGGCAACTCACTCCTATATTCTTGCCTAGAGAATCCCATGGACAGACGAGCTTGATGGGCTATAGTCCACGGTGTTGCAAAGAGTCAGACATGAGCGAATGACTAACACATTGTGTGCTGCTCACACCCCACTCAATTTATTTCCTTCCACCAGTTTGGAAGTTTTCTGGAAGTTCCACTTTTTGGGCTATCTTTACTTACTTCACACCCATTTAACTAAACAAAATCCAAAGCAAACTGGATGTTTATCTTCCTTCTCAGTAACAAAATAAAATTAAAATGCTTTAGGAAATTACTACTTTCACCCCACACATCATTGTCTTCCAAGATTTAAATGTTATCTTCATTTTTAATACCATAAATTGAATTTTATTGTTAATCTCTTTTACAGTCAATATCTGCCTAGTTGTACCAAGTCTACACAAGATTACACTGTTCTCAGTTGAAATTTTTAGTCCTTGGATTTTCCTTCTGGAATTCTTTTCCTTTTCTGAAGAACGTCACCCAGATATTCTTTTGTAAGAGTTTGTTGGAAGTGAAATTTTTTTTTCTGTCTGAAAATGTCTCCAGTTTACTGTTATTCTTGATAGATGATTTCACTACATATGCAATACTATCTTGACAATTACTTTCTCTTAGCACTTTAAAGATATGTCTTCTAGCTTTGATTGTTGTAGCTGAGAAGTAAATTATCAATTGTGTAGATTTTTATCTCAGCTATTTTTAAGATTTTGTGTTCAGAGTTCTGCAGTTCCTCTATAATGTGCCTCAGGGTGAATTTCCTTTCCTGTATCCTGCTTGGGACTCACTGGGCATTCTGAATCTGAGTGTTGGTGTCTTTCATCAGTTGCATAAGCTCCTCGAGTGTTTTCACTCTTCCATTCTCTCCTTCTGAAATTCTGATGAGCAAATTAGAGAATTGCACTCTATCTTTGTGTCTAAATTTTTTTGAACCTGTCCATCTCTTTTTGTCATTCTAGTCTTTTTTCATATGGTTTCTTCTACTGTATCTTAGAGTTCAATAACTCTTCTTTCTGCTGTGTCTAATATACTGTTTAACCCATTCATTAATCTTCTAATGTTATTCTACATGTTTTTTAAAATAAATAAATATTCTAGAGTTAGATTTTCCTTCAATTCTGTTTGGTCAAATTTTACTGTCTTTGTTTATCTGGTCTGGTTTGGTAGATCAGAGGAGGCTCTGGCAAAAGCCAGATTGGAATCATGAGTACAGAAAAAAGTCACTTGAGTACAGAATCATGAGTACAGGAAAATAAGCAGAGCCTAACATAGAGGCCCATATTCAGTAGCAAGCACTAAAGGGGAGAAATTAACTGACAAAATTCACAGTGCTGTATTTTACACTCTAGTTGCTCAGAGTGTGGTGACGCCCCAGACCCACTGGCTCAAAATCTGCCTGTTAACAAGGTCCCCAGGGAATCTGCCACTGCTGCTGAAAAGGGCTGTCATGACTCTTTGTGACCCCAGGCACTGTAGCCCACCAAGCTTCTCTGTCCATGGTCTTCTCCAGGCAAGAATACTGGAACAGGTTACTATTTCCTTCTCCAAGGGATCTTCTCAACCCAGAGATGGAACCTGGGTCTCTCGCATCTGCTGCTTTGGCAGGCAGATTCTTTACTACGAGCACTACCTGGGAAGCCCATGCCTGCTATTGAGATGCTCCCATAGAGTAACCAACTATCTTGGTTTACTCCAGAATGAGCTGGGGTGCGGGGAGATTGTCCCCATCAGTGCTAAAACTAGACTGTCTCAGGCAAAGAGGAGTTGTGGTCACCCTAGAACCACTATGTTAAATGGTCCTAGCTAGTTTCCTCAGGAGTCCAGTGCATGGGTTAAGGGAGAACTGTATGTGAAAATGTAAAGGAATCTATTCCTGGAGGTCCAAGTGGGGAATCAAGAAGGAGAAAGTGTTACCCTATTTATAGAAGAGAGTTTTAGATATGGAAGGTAAGCAGGGAGACAAGGGCAGAGCCCCAGGTGGTAGTCCTGGAGAGAGCAGCTTTCTCAAGCATCTGTGTCACCAGGGTGTTACCCCTGGCTACACTGTGGAAAGCCCAAGTGGCACCAGGACATGGTGGACGCGGAACCACAACAGGCAAGCAGCAGTGGTGTAGGGCTTCAGTCCCTGGAGAACAACAGGAACACCTGTGTGGAGCAGAAAGGTCAGAGGTTCAGAGGTAGTCAGCAAGGAGGCAATGCGTACAGACCAATGGATGACCCAGAGAAGGTAGAGAGTAACATTCAGAGCAGAAATATTCGGAGGAACAGAGGGCATGTGACTGATAGGTGAAAGTCGACATCCCACTTCTGGTTACTAGGAGGCTGTAATATCAGAGAAGGGCTGAGTACTCGCCACAGGAAAGGTAGGCTTTCAGGACTTCACTTGGGCTGCAAAGTCAATGATGAAGGAGGGGATTGTTCCCCAGATTTTCTACCACCCAGAAGTCACCATTGGGAATAAGATGTGGTTATACCTTCCATCCATTCTCTCAAATGTAATGTTTCTGCTGAGAAAGCTGGGCGGTTTTGTAAGCACAAATACAAATTAAAAATTAGTCTTTGTTCTCCCTGTTGAAAATAAAAATTTACCTCCCTTCCTTTTTTTTAGAGCATTGACCTCAGAAAACTTGTGAGTACTTTTTCATCACTCTGACATGCACCTTTCATCAGTTTTATGACCCAGGGATATCTTTCTGGAAACCATCTTTTGGAAATGAAAACATCAAGGGAGGGAGCGCTCTGATTACCCAGTTCGCATGGGAGAGTAAGAGCCTAATTTCAGTAGGTGCTTTGCTCCAATTTACAAAACCACCTGTTGTCATAAAGAGATGAGAAATTGGTTTCTCTTCCAGATAAACCAGTTAGCTAACACGGGTGGTCTCCCCAGTTCCCATGGTAAAGTTAGGATGAACTATGTATGATACAAGGTGCTGTTAAGACCTCTTACTTGAGGATTAGTGATTATTTATCCCTGTGTCTAATGACTTGTATCTGCCTGGCTCTATAAGGCAGTGTGAATCCTTTCTGCCTTTGAAATCACAGGGCAAATTCCCTGTGATACACATCACATGGTTTAATGCTTTTTCAACAATGAAAATGTTTTCCTTCTTTTTCACTTTTGTGGAAAGGCTTTCTGGGCTAGGAAGAGGATTTGTTTCTTATTCTATTTTCCCAACAGTTTTCAGTAGAATGATACCTAACTAAAACTCTTAAACATGTCTGGACCTGTTGGTTTCCTCCACTGAGCTCCAATGCCCTGGGACTACCTCCTCAACAGTAATGCCCTGTGCTATCAACTCACCCACCCTCCAGGGGCATGAGTATTCTTCCTGAGATGCCATGGGGATGACGGAGGATGAGATAGTTGGATGGCATCACTGACTCAATGGACATGAGTTTGAGTAAGCTCTGGGAGCTGGTGATGGACAGGGAAGCCTGGCATGCTGCAGTCCATGGGGTTGCAAAGATTCGGACACGACTGAGCAATGAAACTAAACTGAACTGAACTGAGATGCCATTCACAGGCTATGGCCGAGGTGGAGTTTGAGCTGATATATGGATTAGATCCCATCACTTATGTACACAAGTTTATTTAACAAAAGATGCACTGTCTCATGTGTGTTAAAACGGTTCATCCAGTCTGAAGTCTACAGATTTGGTAATTCTTAATTCTAAGGTATTTGTTTTTGCTATTTAACAAAGACAGTGTTTCTAAATATTTGTATCCATGTGGTCTATGTAAGTAATATGAGTTAAATATTTCCATCAGCTCTGTTTATTTTTTCACATTTATATAGTGATTTTTCCTTTTATCAAATTTATTTCCATGAATTATCTCATTTGAGTTTTGCAGACATCCTAGAGTCAGAGTGGGTGCTATCTTCCCTATATGCATGTTTTCAGTTGTGTCCACGGAGAAGGCAATGGCACCCCACTCCAGTACTCTTGCCTGGAAAATCCCATGGATGGAGGAGCCTGGTAGGCTGCAGTCCACGGGGTTGCTAAGAGTCAGACACGACCGAGTGACTTCACTTTCACTTTTCACTTTTCACTTTCATGCATTGAAGAAGGAAATGGCAACCCATTCCAGTGTTCTTGGCTGGAGAATCCCAGGGACGGGGGAGCCTGGTGGGCTTCCATCTATGGGGTCGCACAGAGTCGGACACAACTGAAGCGACTTAGCCGCAGCAGCAACAGTTGTGTCCAACTCTTTCAGACCCCATGGATTGTACCCACCAGACTCCTGTGTTCATGGAATTTCTGGGCAAGAACACTGGAGTGGGTTGCTAGTTCGTCCTCCAGGGGATCTTCCCACCCCGAGGATTGAACCCACGTCTCTTGTGTCTCCTGCCTTGATAGGTGGATTTCTTACTGCACCACCTGAAGCCCATTATCCCTATATGCCAAATAGATACACAGTTTCAAGGAGAATTGCTTTCTTACAGATAAGCAGTGAGTTCAAAAGTCCATCGTGCAGGTCTCCTGACTTTGGTTTCAGGGCTCATTCCACATAGGCCACAACACCTAAGGTTTCAAGCGTGTTTCAGGAGCAACTCTTTTTAAAAGTTGGAAGCAGCTCACTAATGAATGTGTGTGTGTCTGGATAATGACAGATCAGAAGAATGGAAAATCCCAGGGCACTTGAGCTGTTGACAAGATGAAGCTCTGCTATGCTGGCAAGTAGTGATAGTTTTCTCAGGCTTTTCACCAGCAGCGAGATAGGATCCAAGGTGACACTTCTATGTTTCTTTTATCTTGGCTGAGACCTTGGGAAGAAGTTAAAAAGCTGGAAGATTTGTTATTCGAAGCAGAGACTTTTCTCAAGAATTTGGCATCCAACTTTGTTTCTGTAAGCTTTCAGGAAATTAATAGGCTGCATTGGAAGCTGAGCTGGTAGCAGCTATTGGATATTTAGTCTGCTGATTAAAAACACTACTGTTTGAAACCTTTTGCAAATTAAGACTTTTGTCTTAATGTTTGTTTCTGCTCTGCCGAAGGAAACGTATTTACCTTTTCAGCTAGAACTAATTAACCATACCTGAGAAAATTGCCATCCATGATCATGATCTGCCTGCTTCTGTGAACTGTCTTTTAGAACTTTCTGTTTTTAGTTAACTTTATACCTGGGAAAACTCAAAGAACTTTTACATTGCATGGAAGACCAAGGTGTGCAAGAACACCTTTCCTCTTTTTGTGTCGTAATTCATACATTGGGCTGTTGTATTGTATTCTGTTGATCATCTATCCCAGAGCTTTGGTAAAATTGCTTCTCTAGAGAGATGAGGGGTTGGGGTCTCACTGCACTGGACAGATACGGTGGGCAGAATTGATTCTCTGAATCAAGGAGGTTTGTTTTTCCTCACTAAAAACCTGTCCTAGAACTGAACCTTAAAATGAGAACTGACAGAGTTGGATGGTCCAAGGTTGTCATAAAAATTTAAACAAGAAAAAAATAAACTGAATTTTACAAAAAGAAGAAGAAAAGAAAAAACTGTGTGCATCCTCATGCAAAGAGTTGACTCATTGGGAAAGACTCTGATGCTGGGAGGGATTGGGGGCAGGAGGAGAAGGGGATGACGGAGGATGAGACGGCTGGATGGCATCACTGACTCGATGGACACGAGTCTGAGTGAACTCCGGGAGTTGGTGATGGACAGGGAGGCCTGGCGTGCTGTGATTCATGGGGTCGCAAAGAGTCGGACACGACTGAGCAACTGAAATGAACTGATGTGCATCCTAAAAATAAAGGCTGTTTTGGCTCGCTGAGTACTTTCTGAGTGCAGGATCTGGGTTCTATTTATCTCTGTATGCCCAGTCCTGTTCCTGGCACATGGTAAACCTCAATATGTATTCCCTGTTGAATGTTTACTGACCTGGGAACGTGTTCATGGAAGCTGTTGGATGACCAAGCAGAGAGAGAAGAGAGAGAGCGAGAGAAAGAGCACTCCTTTGCCAGATTAGAACCACTGTACGCTTCTTAGAAAAATGCACTGGAATTCCATTCACATTTTGACTGTGACTTTACAGAGTGAGTGGTTTGATGGTAACTGGAGAATCAGAATGAGGGAATACACAAAGCAGCAGATCTTAGGGGTGGGATGGAAGCTACTAATATTGATGGTCCTGCCAAGTTGCAAAAATTTCTAAAAACTTTTGCTCAGAGACCCTGGAGGTAAGACAGTCTATTTTAGAAATGATGGCTATTCATATCCTCATGTGAAAACTTGGAGACCTTCTGCTTATTTATTCTTTTAGCCAGTTTTGACCAGGTAACTGTGCTAACAATCCAAGACTCCCTGGATTGCACAAGAGGCTTTTCTCAGGGAAATACTTGGTATCCTGGCAAAGCTGCCTAGATCCCTCTCCAGCAGCCCTGACAGTTTGTGACTTTGGGTCTCAAAGAGGTAGCCCATGAGAATGCACAGAATGCAAGGGAACCCATGAGTACCTATGAAAACAGTGTACCTATTCATAATTAAGGGCTTGAGCAGCCCTTTAGGTGGCAGGTCCTGGGGGAGGGGAGGGATCAGAGAGATGGGCAAGAAGCCTAGCAGGGGGGTATAAGAGAGGGAATATAATAAACACAAGACATGGGAGCAAGCAAAGAGTGCCAGAAAAATACACATGCAAAATTACTGTGAAATGGTAGCAGAGGGAGCGAGTACTTTCTGAGGACTCTTAGAGGATGTCATATTTTAGATATGCTTTAAATGACGGGTAAAATTTGGACAAGCAGCTTTGGGAGTGAGAAGCAAGGAGATTCCAGATGGAAGAAAGAGACAGTGAAATTGTTGAAGTGGGAAAGCACTGACTGCGCTGCGGATAACCAAATGGTTCCATTTGATTGGAACATATGTATGAAGAGAGAGGTTATTTGAAATAAAGATTATAGAGGATTTTAAACACCAGAGGAAGGCAGTTAGGCCTTATTAGAAATCAAAATGAAAGGTATATATGGGAACAGTAGTGTGTCAGCATTTTTATCCATAGGTAGATTACTGGCATTTCTAAGGAGCTCATAGCACTTTACCAGTCAGATTTTCACCAGCCTCTCTGATTCTTAGCAAAGAGCAGAGACTGTGATTAAACATTTCTCATTTCAGATATAAAAGTAGCAAGAAATATTTGAGCATGGAATACTGGATCCCAGTTAATTATCAGAGCAGACCTTAGCAATCAAACTTATCAGCCCCCTTTCAAATTATATCCTGTTCTTAAGGGAAGTGTAGCGCTGTTTATCAGATATCCAGGCCATACAAGCAACCAGTCTGTTCCTAGAGTAACATTAGCATTAAAATTCGAATCTGATGTCTGACAATTTTTAGGGCAAGGTTTTGGGCAATGGAACTGAGGCAGCCTGTCCTAGGACCATGGCAGCGAAACTGGAGAAGAGGAAGTAACTTTAAAAGAGAGTTTGAGGATAGACTCGATAAAACTTGGGGACTAAAGTGATAGGAACCGAGTGTCAGGGGAACATGTCAGTTCAAGTCCTCCAGGAAGCAAATGCAAGAAAGAGAAGTGCAAGAGATGTATTGAGGGGAATGCCTATAAAAATAAATTAATCAGGAGAGCAGAAGTGGGTAGGAAAAGACTTCAGACCTTGATGCATGTTCAATATCCATGAAAGACAAGAGAAAAGGAGGATAATTATAAAGAGGAGCCTCAGATTTTGGTGAAACTTGGAGAACATTTTGGCCAAGCCATAGACAGGTCTATTCCCAGGATTGGCAGGTGAAAATCCCTCACTGGGAAGAAATGGTGAGGCTCATTCACTGACTGGGATCTGTCAGAGAATGGATTTAGCTCAGATGCTGTGAGGGATCATAAGACAGTGCAGCTACCTCTAATTCTTGCGGCAGGCTGTCTCTTCAAGGGAGATCTGAAAGTCTCTCTTCCACGGCTGTCACGGGGAATGAGGGAGGAGAGGAGTCAAATATGAATCTAAGGCTCCAGGATAGGTGGCTAGACATTTCCTGATATTATGAACACAGTTTAGAGAAATGGACTGTGGAACAGTTGTCTTCTCCAAATATCTCTAAACTCTGCTTGGAGGCAGAGCGTGTGACAAGGTGACACTTTTAAGCCTGTAATTTAATATCTTTCTCCTAATACTCCGCTCAAGAATCATATGTCATATTGCAGCCTACATTCTAAAACCACTGCTTTAAGCCTCTTTGCAGATTATCTCTTCCATAAAGCCAATCTGAATCAACCTATGCTTGGAATGTCTTTGACAGAATGCTATTGACTCAAAGTCCTATTCCTAATATATTCCTGCTTTTTCTTGAGTTTTCTTTCCACCAGTTCCTCAATGCCTTTTCTTCTTATATGCTTTTCTTACTGAGGATTCTGTCAAGTTCCTTGTTGTAAAATTTTGTCTTTCTTCCTTTAAAAAATGATTTACCACTTTATTGAGGTGTGGTAAATGTACAACAAACTATACACCTTTAATATGTAAGATTAAACATTTATTTACTCTCTGTAAATATACCATAATTAGATTATAAAGATTTCTCATTCCAAAATTTCCTCATGCATTTTGTAGTATACCCTTACCTCTATTCTTATTTGCAGGAAGCCACTGACTTGCTTTCTGCTTTCGTAGATTAGTGTGCATTTTCTAGAATTTTATACACATGGTATCATGAACTATGCACAGTTTTTTGTCTGGCTCAGTATAATTATCTTGAAATTTATCCATGTTTTGGTGTGTATCATTAGTCTGTTCCTTTTTATTGCTGAACATTGATCCATTGAATAGATTTGCTGCAAATTGTTTACACTGACCTGAGGATAGACATTTGGGTAGGTCCAACTTTGAATCAATACTGATAGCACTGCTATGAATATTTATGTAAAGCTCTTCTTGTGAATATGCACTTTCATTTCTCTTGGGTGGGTATTTAGGAGTGAAAAGATTGCATTGCATGGCAGGTATATGTTTAACTTTATAAGAAATTACAACTGCTTCCCAAAGTGGTTGTACCATTTCATATTCCCACCAGCAGTACATGAGCATTCTAGTTGCCCTTATCAACATTTGAAATTATTTTCTTTTGTTTTTTAATCTTAGCCATTCTAATCAGTGTGCAGTTTTATCATTGTGGTTTAATTTGCATTTCATAGATCAATAAATAAAGTCAGGCATTTCTTTATATGTTTATATGCCATCTATATATCTTCTTTGATGGAGTGCCAGTTGAAATTATTTGCCCATTTAAAAAAATTACGTTGTCTTCTCATTATTGAATTGTAACAGTGCTTTATATAGCCTGGATAAAAGTCTTTTGCCAGATATATATTATGCAAATGTTGTTCCCTAATCTGTGGCATGACTATTATTTTCTTAACAATATCTTTTGAAGAGTAAAGTTTGATAAAATTCAACATCCTATGTTTTTATTTCATACTTTATGTTCTCAGTGTCTTACTTAAGATATCCTTCCCTAACTTAACGTCACTAAGACATTTTCCACTCTTCCAAACATTATGTAGTTTTCCCTTGAAACTGTCTGTGTTCCATGTGAGTTCCATTGTGTATATTGTGATGAGTTGCAGTTGATTTTTTTTTTAATATGGCTATCAAATTGTGCCAGTAGAATGAGTTGAAAATGTATTCTTTTCCCCATTTAATTTTCTTTGAATTTTTTTCAAAAATCAGTTGACCATGTATGTTCACGTGGATCTAATTCTGTGCTCTATTCTGTTGCACTGATGTTTCTCTAACTGTATCCCAATTCTATACTGTGCTAATATTTTAGATTAATTTTGAAATCAGGGCAATGGCACCCCACTCCAGTACTCTCGTCTGGAGAATCCCATGGGCAGAGGAGCCTGGTAGGCTGCAGTCCATGGGGTCGCGAAGAGTCAGACACGACTGAACGACTTCCCTTTCACTTTTCACTTTGATGCATTGGAGAAGGAAATGGCAACCCACTCCAGTGTTCTTGCCCAGAGAATCCCAGGGACGGGGGAGCCTGGTGGGCTGCCATCTATGGGGTCGCACAGAGTCAGACATGACTGAAGCGACTTAGCAGCAGCAGCAGCAGTATGAATTCAGCAACTTTGTTCTTGCTTTGCAAACTGTTTTAGCCACTTTGAGTCCTTCGATGTACTCTATTCAGTTGCACTGATAAGTTTCTGTAACTGTATCCCAATCCTATACTGTCTTAATATTTTAAGTTAATTTTGAAATCAGTTAGTATGAATTCAGCAACTTTGTTCTTGCTTTGCAAACTGTTTTAGCCACCGTGAGTCCTTTGAATTGTCATAGACTTTGCAAACAGCTTGAAAATTTACTATTGTATAAATGTGGAGTCTTAATTGAAATAGTACTGACTCTATAGATCAATTTAGAAAAAAATTAACCTCTCAAAAATTTAGTCTTCCAGTCTATGTGTGTGATATAGCCTATTTCTTTAGGTATTCTTTCACATTTCTCATCATCACTAATTACTTCAGTTTGATGATACGTTATTTTAAAATTCTATTTATGATAGATGATTGCTTATATAAAATATTTTTATTTCTTATAGATAAGTTTTATGTTTTCTGCAAACTTGATAAACTCACTTATTAGTTCTTGTAGCTGATTTGGAGATTTCTTGAGATTTTCTGCAAATGCATTATGTCATCATGTTATCGTTTTTCAGTCACTCAGTCATGTCTAACTCTTTGTGACCCCCTGGACTGTAGCACACCAGGCTTCCCTGTCCTTCTCTCTCTCCTGGAGTTTGCACAAACTCATGTCCATTGAGTTGGTTATGCTATCTAACCATCTTATCCTCTGTTGCCCCCTTCTCCTCCTGCACTACATCTTTTCCAGCACCAGACAATGGCAATTTCACTTCTTCCTTTTCAAATTGCATTAAAGTTTTTCTTGCTCTATTGCAGTGAGTGGCAGCTGCACGGTGCAGGAGCAGCCAAGAGGAGCTAAGCAGAGGCTGAGAGTAGATACCCCATGTCCAAGGTCAGGAGCAGTGGCTGCATTTTGCTGGAGCAGCCGTGAAAGAGATACCCCACATCCAAGGTAAGTGAAGTGAAGTGAAGTCGTTCAGTTGTGTCCGACTGTTTGTGACCCCATATACTGTAGCTTACCAGGCTCCTCTGTCCATGGGATTTTCCAGGCAACAGTACTGGAGGGGATTGCCATTTCCTTCTCCAGGGGATCATCCAAACCCAGGGCTCGAACCCAGGTCTCCCATATTGTAGACAGATGCTTTACCATCTGAGCCACCAGGGAAGTACGAGAAACCCAAATAAGAAGGTAGGTGCTGAGAGAGGGCATCAGAGAGCAGACAAATTGAAACCACAATCACAGAAAACTAGCCAATCTGATCACATGGACCACAGCATTAGCTAACAATGAAACTAAGCCATGCAGTGTGGGGCCACCCAAGATGGACAGGTCATGGTGGAAAAGTCTGACAGAGTGTGCTCCACTGGAGAGGGGAATGGCAAACCACTTCAGTATTCTTGCCTTGAGAACCCAATGAACAGTATGAAAAGGCAAAAAGATAGGACACTGAAAGATAAACTTCCCAGGTCGGTAGGTGCCCAATATGCTACTGGAGATCAGTGGAGAAATAACTCTAGAAAGAATGAAGGGATGGAGCCAAAGCAAAAATGACACTCAGTTGTGGATGGGACTGGTGATAGAAGCAAGGTCCAATGCTGTAAAGAGCAATATTGCACAAGAACCTGGAATGTTAGGTCCATGAATCAAGGCAAATTGGAAGTGGTCCAACAGGAGATGGCAAGAGTGAACGTCAACATTCTAGGAATCAGTGAACTAAAATGGACTGGAATGGGTGAATTTAACTCAGATGTCCATTATATTTACTACCATGGGCAGGAATCCCTTAGAAGAAATGGAGTAGCCATCATAGTCAATGAAAGAGTCTGAAATGCAGTACTTAGATGCAATTTCAAAAACAACAGAATGATCTCTGCTCATTTCCAGGCAAACCATTCAATATCACGGTACTCCCAACCAGTAACGCTGAAGAAGCTGAAGTTCTATAAAGACCTACAAGACCTTTTAGAACTAACACCCAAAAAAAGATGTCCTTTTCATTATAGGGGACTGGAACGCAAAAGTAGGAAGTCAAGAAACACCTGGAGTAACAGGCAAATTTGGCCTTGGAATACAGAATGAAGCAGGGCCAAAGCTAATTGAGTTTTGCCAAGAGAACACACTGGTCATAGCAAACACCCTCTTCCAACAACACAAGAGAAGACTTTACACATGAACATCACCAGATGGCCAATACTGAAATCAGATTGATTATATTCTATGCAGCCAAAGATGGAGAAGCTCTATAGAGTCAGCAAAAACAAGACTGGGAGCTGACTGTGGCTCAGATCTTGAACTCCTTATTGCAAAATTCAGACTTAAATTGAAGAAAGTAGGGAAAACCACTAGACCATTCAGGTATGACCTAAATCAGATCCCTTATGATTATACAGTGGAAATAAGAAATATATTTAAGGGGCTAGATCTGATAGACAGAGTGCCTGATGAACTATGGACAGAGGTCCGTGACATTGTACAGAAGACAGGGATCAAGACCATCCCCAAGAAAAAGAAATGCAAAAAGGCAAAATGGCTGCCTGAGGAGGCCTTACAAATAGCTGTGAAAAGAAGAGAAGTGAAAAGCAAAGGAGAAAAGGAAAGATAGAAGCATCTGAATGCAGAATTCCAAAGAATAGAAAGGAGAGATAAGAAAGCCTTCCTCAGCCATCAGTGCAAAGAAATAGAGGAAAACAATAGTATGGGAAAGACTAGAGATCTCTTCAAGAAAATTAGAGATAATAAGGGAACATTTCATGCAAAGATGGGTTCAATAAAGGACAGAAATGATATGGACCTAACAGAAGCAGAATTAAGAAGAGGTGGCAAGAATACACAGAAGAACTGTACAAAAAAGATCTTCATGACCCAGATAATCACGATGGTGTGATCACTCACCTAGAGCGAGACATCCTGGAATGTGAAGTCAAATGGGTCTTAGGAAGCATCACTATGAACAAAGCTAGTGAAGTGATGGAATTCCAGTTCAGCTATTTCAAATCCTAAAAGATGGTGCTGTGAAAGTGTTGCACTCAATATGCCAGCAAATTTGGAAAAGTCAACAGTATCCACAGGATTGGAAAAGGTCAGTTTTCATTTCAATCTCAAAGAAAGGCAATGCCAAAGAATGCTCAAACTACGGCACAATTGCACTCATTTCATACACTAGTAAAGTAATGCTCAAAATTCTCCAAGCCAGGCTTCAGCAATACCTGAACTGTGAACTTCCAGATGTTTAAGCTGGTTTTAGAAAAGGCAGAGGAACCAGAGATAAAATTGCCAACATCCGCTGGATCATCGAAAAAGCAAGAAAGTTCCAGAAAAACATCTATTTCTGCTTTATTGACTATGCCAAAGCCTTTGACTGTGTGGATCACAATAAACTGTGGAAAATTCTGAAAGATATGGGAATACCAGACCACCTGACCTGCCTCTTGAGAAACTTGTATGCAGATCAGGAAGCAACAGTTAGAACTGGACATGGAACAACAGACTGGTTCCAAATAAGAAAGGCATACGTCGAGGCTGTCTATTATCACCCTGCTTATTTAATTTATATGCAGAGTACATCATGAGAAACGCTGGGCTGGAAGAAGCACAAGCTGGAATCCTGGCAAAACTGATATTTGCCGGGAGAAATATCAATAACCTCAGATACGCAGATGACACCAGCCTTACAGCAGAAAGTGAAGAAGAACTAAAGAGCCTCTTGATGAAAGTAAAAAAGGAGAGTGAAAAAGTTGGCTTAAAGCTCAACATTCAGAAAACGAAGATCATGGCATCTGATCCCATCACTTCATGGGAAATAGATGGGGAAACAGGAGAAACAGTGTCAGACTTTATTTTGGGGGGCTTCAAAATCACTGCAGATGGTGTTTGCAGCCATGAAATTAAAAGACGCTTACTCCTTGGAAGGAAAGTTATGATCAACACAGACAGCATATTGAAAGGCAGAGATATTGCTTTGCCAACAAAGTTCCATCTAGTCAAGGCTATGGTTTTTCCTGTGGTCATGAATGGATGTGAGAGTTGGACTCTAAAGAAAGCTGAGCACCAAAGAATTGATGCTTTTGAACTGTGGTGTTGGAGAAGACTCCTGAGAGTGCCTTGGACTGCAAGGAGGTCCAACCAGTCCATCCCAAAGGAGATCAGTCCTGGGTGTTCTTTGGAAGGAATGATGCTAGAGCTGAAACTCCAGTACTTTGGCCACCTGATGCGAAGAGTTGAGTCACTGGAAAAGACTCTGATGCTGGGAGGGATTGGGGGCAGGAGGAGAAGGGGATGACAGAGGATGAGATGGTTGGATGGCATCACCAACTCAATGGACATGAGTTTGGGTGAACTCCAGGAGTTGGTGATGGACAGGGAGGCCTTGCGTGCTGTGGTTCACGGGGTCGCGAAGAGTCAGGCACGATTGAGCGACTGAACTGAAGTGAAAACTTCTATTACAATGCTGCAAGAAAAGTATTGAGAACAAGTGTTCATGACTTTTCTCCCCACTCTTACAGTGAAGCATTCAATCTTTATCATTAAGTATTGTGTTAGTTCCAAGTTTTTCTTTTATCAATGCTGTTTATCAGGTTGAAAAAAATCCCTTGTATTTATAGGTAGCTAGGAGTTTTTAACCATGAATAGACATTGAATTCTATCAAATGTTTTCTTCTGTATCTATTGAGATGATCATTAGGGTCTTTATTTTTAAAGTCTTTTAATATGGTAAATTCCACTGATTGATTTTCAGACGTTTAAGAAAGAATGTTTATGTGATAAACCTCACTTATTCATCATGTGTTAACCTACTTCCATACTGTTCAGTTCAGTTCAGTCACTTAGTTGCGTCCGACTCTTTGCAAGCCCGTGAATTGCAGCGCTCCATACTGTTAAACTTACTTAAATTTTGTTAGGAATTTTTGCATAAAGAGGGATATAGGTTTATGCTTCCTTTTTATGGGATATCTTTTTCTAGCTGGGGTATCAAGGACAATGCTGGCTTCAAAAATTGAGATAGAAAGTGTTCCTTCGGTGTTTATTTTATGGAAGAGATTATGGAGGATTAGTAAAATTTCTTCTTTCAATGCTTGTTAGAATCCACCAGTAAAAGTACATGGGTATAGTGATTTCTCTTTTTCTGAATGGTTATTAATTATTTATTCAACATCTCTAATAAAAATGGGTATATTAGGGTTAGCTTATTTTTAGTGAACTTGGAACTTTGTGTTTTTCAAAGCATTTGTCCATTTCAAATAATATATAGAATATATTGGCATAAAATTATTTATAATATTTAGTTTTTATCCTTTTAATATCAATAAATCTATGGTAATGCCATTTTTCATTCCTGATATTGGTTATGCCTGTAATCTTTCTTTCTTATTTTCCCTAATCAGTATGACTACAAGTTTACCAATTTTAGTAATCTCCTCAAATCATTGATTTTTCTCTATTATTATTCTATTTTCTATTTCATATATTGCTGCTTTTATCTTTATTGTTTCCTTTCTTTGTGTTACTTTGCTTTTTTTTTTTAAGTTGCGTAAGATGGAAGGGTAAATCCCCGTGACTCTATCATGGCCCCAAACAAAAAAGACCCTGTTCTAGTTTGCACTGAAATCATCCGCTGTGCTCCCACCTCTCTAGCAATTACTGAGGAGTTGAGCAGTAATTACACTCTAAGCAGAAAGTATGAGATATTTTGGGTGAGAGCAGAGTTAATTCTGCTGGGGCTAGTAAGGGAGTTGAACACAGGCCCAAACGAAGAACCAGGGAGGTAACTGGAAATTTGGAGAAGATTCTCAGAATAAGGGTCATAAAAGTAATCCTCTCTTATCTAAGGAAGTATTTTATAGGGAAAATATTACACTTCTTGGTAGTCTTGCAGCATTATTGGATCATTGGGTACAAGCTACACTCTGTCTGTTTTACTCTGTCACGATCAGTGTCCTAAACTGGGGGGGCCTCTGTGGAGATGGGCACGAGTTCTTATTCCCTGGAAGAACTGGACAGTGCTAGTGCTTGAACCCTTGTTGACCTTGGAAGTTCCATCTCTGAAGTCAGACAGGTAGATGCTCAGATCCCACTGTCACCACATACCAGTTGTGTGACTCTGAACTAGTTACTTAACCTGAGTTCCAGCTTTCTCATATGCAAACGGAAGTGACAGACACGGCTACTTTGCAGGGCTATAAAGATTAAATAAGCTATCTCGTGGAAAACACAACAAAACATTTTGCACAGCATCTGGTATGTAGTATGCATCCTGTACATTTTACTTATTTATTTGATATTAACATTTACTCAAATTATGGTTAGATAATTTTGCTACTGAGAGGAGTCTTATGGGTCATTCATTCTAAACCCATTATTTCACAGATGAGGGAAGTGAAGCAAGGAAAAGTGGCTTGCGCAAAGTCGCACAATTTGTAGTTTGATAAAACCTGGAGCTCAGGTATTGAGAATCTTTGATTCAAAGACCTTCCCCCTGTCCACATCACAGATATCTGAGTAGACCCAGGAGACAGAAATCTTACTTCTAGATTTTGGCTTTGTCATTGTTGTGTGATTTTGAGGGTCAGCCCTTCTTCCTCCTCAGGTCTCAGTTTCCTCCTGCATAAAATGGGAACATAGAAATATGTCTAACTGGCCTTTCTAGGTTCAGTGTTTTGTGTTTTAAACAAGTCATTTAAGCTAAAGTGGAAGGAATCGGTGTATTGGAATTGTTTTTCTCCGCAGGCACTGCCATTGCTTTGCCCACAGGGACAACAACAACAAAAATGCTTTTGTTTCATGTTCTATTTTAAAAGGAAATCAATCATTCAAGTCTAATCTTGTTTGTTTGCAGCTGTGTTGAGTTAAATTGCACACCAGGCTTAAGGCGAACAAGCCCGCTTCCTGAAAGCAGGAGAGGTTGCTACTTTGTTTTCCTTATCTCCCTTGGGGTGCTGATCACAGAGCCTGCTCCCCACCTGTCCCTTTCATTCGCTTAGGGATTTGCAGAGACCATACTTCCTCCCACTCCTGGGAACCTCGCCATCAATTTAGAGATAACTGCTCATTCTGTCTGTTCTCTAGCTGGTGGGGAGCGGGCTCCACGGGCCCGCCTCATGAACGCCTGCGTTCATCCACAAAAGAGAAATGATATTCTGAAAAGATACATCAATTAAAAAGCCTGCCTCCCAACTTCCTTTGGCTACAGTGAATGAGGAAAGCATTTCCTCCTCTCTTGTGCTTATTTTGCAAGGTTTTCTTTGTTGCCACTTTGAATGGATATGCAGCCTGTCACAGACATGTGTCTTCCTTTTGAAATGTACTCACTGAGCATCCACTCTGCTCAGTGTTGTGCTGAGACTTAGTACCTGCCCTCAAGGAATGCAGAGACCACTAGGGGTGGTGGGAAAATGAGTGACTCCTGGGTTTAAGTCAGCATTTCATTTAAAATAAGTTGAGTACTAGGAGAATATTATGTAAGGGAGATACGAACTCCCTGGGACTCAGAAAAGGCCCCCTGGAAGTGGTAAAATTTAGGACTGAAAGATAGAATGTGGATGAGCAGAAAGGAATGCTAAAGCAGCTAATTTCTTTAACAAACTTTAAAACTAGTTATTAATTGAATGTCAACTCAGTGGCATGTTCTATGCTAATTAGATGGTGGAAAACTTACCTTCAAGAGAGAAAAGATGAATCTGGTAATCAAAGACAACATCTTTCTTGGATGAAAAGTGACTACTCATTGGACAGAAAAGCTGGTTTATGTAAGGTTTTCCTGTGGCCCAGAAGAAGAACAAAGAAAGCAGGAGGCGTAACCTTCCTTTAAGTTAGGGGATTTGGAGGTTTTGACTTGCTTGGGGGTTTCAACTTCAGCACTCTTGACATCTTCCACCAGAGAATTATTTGTTGCTGGAGATTGTCCTATGTAATGTAGGATGTTTAGCAGCATCCCCGGCTTTGTTCTCACTGCCAGTAGCAATCTCTCCACAGTTAAGACAACCAAAAATCTCTCCAGATATTATCAAATGCCCCCTGGTTGGCAAAATCACCCTGGTTGCCACCCACTTTGAGATGTGGGAAAGATCATATAAGTGGAGATCAGGAGCACAGTACAGTCTCCTCTTTGTAATTTTGGACAAGCCACTTTCAATTTGTGACTTCAGTTTCTTCATTTCACAAAGAAAGAAGTTGTACTAGATTCTTTCATTTCTTCCTTCACTCCTTCACCCCTTCAGTCAATTTTCTGTAAGCTCCTGTTATGTGCCAGGCTCTCTTCTGGGTGCAGCTAAAGGTTAGCAGGTGCCAAGTAACGCAAGGTCCCTGTCCTCACGATGCTTGTGTGCAAGTTGTGGGAGGCAGGCAATAAACAGACATTGAAACTGTCATAAAATCCCAAGACATAATAATTGCTCTGAAGAAAACAAAGCCAAGCAGTCTTGTAAAAAGTGTCTGAAGGTAGGAGGCTGCTCTCTGAGGAATTAATTTGGATGACATTTGAGCTGAAACCCAAATAATAAAGGACCCATCCATGTGAAACTCCGAGGAAATAAGGTTCCAGGCAGAGACAACAGGAAATGCAAAGGCTCCAAGGTGGGAATGAGGTAGGCCTGTCTAGAAGGTAGTGAATGATGGAGAGAAAACCAAAAGATGAGGTCTGAGGGGAAGATAAGAGCCAGTTCCTGTAGGACCATGTCAACTGTGTAAAGAACTTTGAGTTTTATTTTGCTTGCCTCACTATATCACTGGGCGGGGGGCCGGGGCGGGGGGAGGGGAAGCAGGAGAGTGGTGTGTAACAATCTGAATTAGTTTCATAAAGATCATTCTGACTACTTTGGGAATAATGAATTTTAAGTGAGCAAGAAGGAGACCAAAGGATGAAGTGGGTGCAATAGACTAGAAAAGAAATGAAAGTGGCTTTGCCTAGAGATATGGCAATGGAGATAGAGGAGGATAGAGTTAAGATAGCTTTTGGAGGTCGAGCCAACTGGATTTGCTGATGGATTGCATGTGAGAGCTAAGGGAGAGAAGGTGATCAAGGATGATGCCTAGGCTTCTGGACAGAAGAACTGGGCAGATTGTTTTCCCATTTACTTATATGAGAAAAGTAGACTTGGGATTGAAAGGCAATAGTTCAAGATGTATCTAAAATAATTTCCAACTAGAAAATTCAGTTCTATAGTAGAATTCAGTACTGCCCTTTTTGAAAGCTTCTCCAGAGATCTCTGTCTATGCTCTTTCACCTCCACAACACACATACACCACAGATGCATACACAAAAAGCTCTAACAAAAACGAGTGTGTAAGATAATGGCACGGCAGGAAACTGCTGTGTTTTCCAACTTCCTCATGCATGCAGAGATACTGCTGTGCCTGACAAGCAACAAGAGACTTCGGTAAATCATGTTGGATGAGATCTTGTCAATCGGAGGTTTTGCTATCCAGAAATCTAATGAGGCTCAAAGAAAACTGATAATTCATTAGCATTTTTGAACATGCCCCCACTTTGCTGCATGGTAATTATTGAGTAGCTACGGAGCAACTCAGAAATATACTGACAAGACAGACTGCTCCATCCATCAAATTCCAACGGTTATAATCATCTAATGAATGCTACATGAATCAAACAGTGGAAAATAATAATAATATCTTTCCTCCCCCTGCTGAGTCTTTCAGCAAGGTTTCCAGAGCAAATCAATTTAGTGAAAAGTTTGGCTCCCTCAGAGGGTCAAGGCCACAGTTGTCTAACAGCTATAGGACAATGGTACTTCTGAGAAAGTAAGTGGGATAGTTGGCCCTTTCAAGACAGAAAGTGGGATAGTTGGCCCTTTAGCTTAAGAGAAAGTAATCCTTCACTTGGATTCTAGTAGGATGGTGAGAAATTAAGTGCAGACATGGCTTTTATGTAAGGCTTGGAGTTGTCAGGATTCTGAAACATGCAGTAGCTTCTCTCTAGGGCTGGCATCAGGGAGACATCCCCAGAAGCCTGAGAGCCAGTCCGTCTAGCACTAAAATGGAGAACCCACTCAGAATGGTAGCAGGTAAAATCTGCACAACTCTTGGCACAAATGACTTCATCTACCCCCACACTAAGAGATTTGAACAAACTCTAGTCTATCAGCTTGAGGCTGTGTCCCTAGGATGACTACTCAAGTTCCCTTAAAGAGCCTGCCTGTGAAAGCTTAATGCTGCCAAAAGAATGTACTACTAGTTCCAGCCAAAACCTGACTATAAGCCTCCAACTTCTCTTTTCTTAGAGCATATATTTTTATAAAACTTACAATGGTAAATCCTTTCTCCGTCATTTTGAGATGTATCTTCTGCAACCCAGGAACGTCTTTTTCAAGGACCTGGGAGCCATCCCTTTGAAATGCAATCACCAAGAAAGAGCCAGTGTTACCCAGTGTCTGTGGGATAGTGGGAGCCTAACTTTGATAAGTACCAGACAGTGAACACAAATGGCCTAATCACACTGACTGTCCGCCCCTCAGCAGCCCTCAGTACTTTTCCTTCAGTGTCCTCCAGAATTTAAAAAGCCTACTGCTTTTTTGTTTAGTGGAGTTGAGCTCAGATGATACACTGAAGTCTCTCCCCTACTGCAGTTATCTCAAATAAAATCAGTCTTGCCATTTTTAGTAAGTGTCTGGTACAAAATTCTTTTACACAAGCCCAGGGTCTGAAACTCAGAAGATATAGGAGCAAGTTTGGGCTCAAACTCCTCTACTGACAACTGATAACTCTAGACAAATGACTCCATTGTTTGAAGCTTTAACTTTGTAACTGTCAAATGGGAATACTAAAATATAATCTATATATCTAAGTTTATGATCATAAAACTGTATAGTGATTCCAGAATATTCAAATGCTAGAAAATATGAGAGGTTTCCATAGTGGTTACTTTTTAGATCAGGACAGTCTTTGAGAAGAATGTAAAGACGACTCACAACTAGTCCACAACACAAAAATCACCATATCCCCAATTTATTTTCTTCCCTCTTCTTCCTTGTAAGCCAAGCATCAGAGCCCCACATTTATACCATTTCAGAAAATATACTGATGTTAGGTTTAGGAGCTACCGTTTTTGACCTTGGATATGTCTTTATTGGGCTTTCCAAGTGGTGCTAGTGATAACAAATCTACCTGCCAAGGCAGGAGACATAATTAGACACGGGTTCAATGCCTGGGTAAAGAAGATGCCCTGGAGGAGGGCATGGCAACCCACTCCAGTATTCTTGCCTGGAGAATGTCATGGACAGAGGAGCCTGGCAGGCTACAGTCCATGGGTTTGCAAAGAGTCAGATGCAACTAAAGTGACTTACACACGTACACATGCATCTATAAGTAGAAATATATTACCTATTGGAGGCAACACACTGATCTGATTGCAGCCATCTCACTTGAAAGAGGTGGGTTTCTGAGTACCTGACAGGTTTCTCAGTTAATGGTGATGGAGAGAGGGCCAGACATCAAGGCAGAAGAATGGCACCTGTATTCTCTCTGCCAGAGATTAGCCACTTGCCCTTCTGTGGTGCTATAGTTGAAACGTAGATGAGCAGTGCCCTTCAAAGAATGAATGCAGTCCCTGACTTCCAGACTTTATGTGGTGATGAGCATTGAGGCCTCTACCTCTCTTCCCCAAGTCAAGCTTGGAGACCTGGAGTACCCTGAGCACATCTACCAGGAGAGGCCTAGGCAGTTTTCTGCTTCTTGGGCACGGAAGTCACCATGCCAAAGTGGGCTGTGACCTGGCATGCTCCCTCATCCAAGCTACAGGCCTCACCTACTTCCTGCTGTGCTTGCTCAGTCAATATGAACAAACGTTCCTGTCCCTTTTTCCTGATGAATCTGTAGTGGTTATAAATACTAGCCATTTGACCACGCTTAGGATCTCTACACAGTCAAAGGCTTTGGCATAGTCAGTAAGGCAGAAATAGATGTTTTTCTGGAACTCTCTTGCTTTTTCAATGATCCAGCAGAAGTTGACAATTTGATCTTTGGTTCCTCTGCCTTTTCTAAAACCAGCTTGAACATCTGGAAGTTCATGGTTCATGTACTGCTGAAGCCTGGCTTAGAGAATTTTGAGCATTACTTTGCTATCATGTGAGATGAGTGCAATTGTGCGGTAGTTTGAGCATTCTTTGGCATTGCCTTTCTTTGGGATTGGAATGAAAACAGACCTTTTCCTGTCCTGTGGCCACTGCTGAGTTTTCCAAATTTGCTGGCATATTGAGTGCAGCACTTTTGCAGCATCATCTTTCAGGATTTGAAATAGCTCAACTGGAATTCCATCACCTCCACTAGCTTTGTTCATAGTGATGCTTTCTAAGGCCCACTTGACTACACATTCCAAGATGTCTGGCTCTAGATGAGTGATCACACCAAAGCCTTTGACTGTGTGGATCACAATACACTGTGGAAAATTCTGAAAGAGATGGGAATGCCAGACCACGTGATATGCCTCTTGAGAAATCTATATACAGGTCAGGAAGCAACCGTTAGAACTGGACATGGAACAAAAAATGGTTCCGAATAGGAAAAGGAGTACATGAAGGCTGCATATTGTCACTCTGCTTATTTAACTTATATGCAGAGTACATCATGAGAAACGCTGGGCTGGAAGAAGCACAAGCTGGAATCAAGATTGCCGGGAGAAATATAAATAACCTCAGATATGCAGATGACACCATCATTATGGCAGAAAGTGAAGAGGATCTAAAAAGCCTCTTGATGAAAGTGAAAGAGGAGAGTGAAAAAGTTGGCTTAAAGCTCAATATTCAGAAAACGAAGATCATGGCATCTGGTCCCATCACTTCATGGGAAATAGATGGGGAAACATTGGAAACAGTGTCAGACTTTATTTTGGAAGACACTTACTCCTTGGTAGGAAAGTTATGACCTACCTAGATAGCTTATTCAAAAGCAGAGATATTGCTTTGCCAACACAGGTCCGGCAAGTCAAGGCTATGGTTTTTCCAGTAGTCATTTATGGATGTGAGAGCTGGACTGTGAAGAAAGCTGAGCACTGAAGAATTGATGCTTTTGAACTGTGGTGTTGGAGAAGACTCTTGAGAGTCCCTTGGACTGCAAGGAGATCCAATCAGTCCATTCTAAAGGAGATCAGTCCTGGGTGTTCTTTGGAAGGAATGATGCTAAAGCTGAAACTCCAGAACTTTGGCCAACTGATGAGAAGAGTTGACTCACTGGAAAAAACTCTGATGCTGGGAGGGATTGGGGGCAGGAGGAGAAGGGGACGACAGAGGATGAGATGGCTGGATGGCATCACTGACTCGATGGACGTGAGTTTGAGTGAACTCCAGGGGTTGGTGACGGACAGGGAGGCCTGGCGTGCTGCGATTCATGGGATCGCAAAGAGTCGGACACGACTGAGCGACTGAATTGAACTGAACTGAGGATCTCTACCTATGTCTGGCCATTCTCCTTTTCTTGGGCACTGGATCCAATTCTCCTTCCCAACTCCCAGTGAGTCCTGGAGTCATGCTCAAAAAAAGCGGTTCATCTGGACTATATCACCATGGTGGTGCCCTTACCTGAGTCCACATCACCACTGCCTGGGCACTCCTGCCCCCCGCCCCACCTGTCAGACTGGATCTCCCTTCTGCTCTACCCGCTCACTAAGCTGAGTTCCCACACTATTGTGGATGATGTAGTTTGAACTGATGACCACCACAGTCAGAGTCAGAGCTTGCAAGTCAGAGAAGATCCCATAGTCCTGCTCCTGACTCTGTCCCCTCTCCTGTTAGCTTCTCCCCAGGGACCTCGGTATGGGGTCTCAAAATATCTTACTTAAAATCTTGCTTTGGGGATCATTCTGACTCTTGGAAATTTTCTGAAGCTTGACTCTGAGAATTTCCATGCAAAAAAAAATTATTCTTGTTGCTTTAAAGCTATGCCTCTTCTATGATGGAGATGAACTGTCTTGCTTTCATCAGGCTGCATCTCCCTTTTGCACTTTTCTCTTAAGCATGGGAGAATTTGAATTTGAAGGGAAATTCTGTATATGATCCATTCTGAGACATCCTGTCATCATTGTTCAACAAGCTTGACTTGTATTTAAAATAGCTAAGTAAATGCTAATTTGATCTTGGTCAATCCTTTTCTTGGATGGAACTGAACAACTTCAGTGAATTTAAGACTGTTAAATATATTCTTTAAAATACTGGTAATAACAACAGTATAAGCAGTAATGCAAAGAACTATAGTGTCGCCTTGGAGATGAAGGGTTTCCTGCAAAGCGTTTAACTGGAAGAGGTAGCCACTATGTGTGAAAGCAAAAACTGCTCAAGTATTCACAGAGAGCAGGTGGTGTTGCAATTCAGATTTCATTTCTTTCTTCGTTTGTATAGAATTCAATAATTCAGGAAAACCATCAACCATTAAGCTCTTGACATCATTTTCCTAACTGTAGCACAAGATGATGATAACTAGATTGGATATTTTCACCTAAAGTATCTTTGTTGGACATCTTTGCTGCAAATCTTCTTGCTGCAAACATTTTCATGACATAACCGATTTACCATAAGGCAATTTTGCCATGAAAGATAAAATCAGGAAAAATAAAAGAGGGACACGAAGGACATAATAAAACATGAATAACAAAAATACTTTATTGCAAAATATAAAATATTTGAGTCCAGAGCTGGACATGGAAAAACAGACTGGTTCTAAATAGGAAAAGGAGTACATCAAGGCTGTATATTGTCACCCTGCTTATTTAACTTATATGCAGAGTACATCATGAGAAATGCTGGGCCGGATGAAGCATCAGCTGGAATCGAGATTGCTGGGAGAAATATCAATAACCTCAGATATGCAGATGACACCACCCTTATACCAGAAAGTAAAGAACTAAAGAGCCTCTTGATGAAAGTGAAAGAGGAGAGTGAAAAAGTTGGCTTAAAGCTCAACATTCAGAAAATTTAAATCGTGGCATCCGGTCCCATCACTTCATGGTGAATAGATGGGGAAACTGTGTCAGACTTTATTTTTCTGGGCTCCAAAATCACTGCAGATGGTGACTGCAGCTATGAAATTAAAAGACACTTACTCTTTGGAAGGAAAGTTATGACCAACCTAGAGAGCATGTTAAAAAGCAGAGACATTACTTTGCCACCAAAGGTCTGTCTAGTCAAGGCTATGGTTTTTCCAGTAGGAACAAAGGTCCATCTAGTCAAGCCTATGGTTTTTCCAGTAATCATGTATGGGTGTGAGAGCTGGACTATAAAGAAAGCTGAGTGCCAAAGAATTGATGCTTTTGAACTGTAGTGTTGGAGAGGACTCTTGAGAGTCTCTTGGACTGCAAGGAGATCCAACCAGTCCATCCTAAAGGAAATCAGTCCTGAATATTCTTTGGAAGGACTGTTGTTGAAGCTGAAACTCCAATACTTTGGCCACCTGATGTGAAGAGTTGACTCATTTGACAAGACCCTGATGCTGGGAAAGATTGAGGAGGAGAAGGGGATGGCAGAGGATGAGGGGGTTGGATGGCATCACTGACTGAATGGACACAAGTTTGGGTGAACTCCAGGAGTTGGTGATGAACAGGAAGGCCTGGCTTGCTGTGGTTCATGGCGTCGCAAAGAGTCGGACACAACTGAGTGACTGAACTGAACTGAACTGGTAATGTGTGTAGATTCATGGCAATCCTGAACAAATAAATGACATTTTGTGGTTTTACCTGTGCATTTGTCTTCCAACTCCTTTATTCACAGTGTTTATAGATTTTTGCTTTTTGATTGTTGACTAGTCTTCTGTTTTGGCATTGCACTTTTTATTTTTTGTTAAAATTTCCTCCTTCATTAAGGAATTCCCCAGTGGTCCAGTGGTTAGGACTCTACATTTTCACTACCAAGGGCCTGGGTTCAAACCAGTTCAGGAACTAAGGTCCCACAAGCCATGGCATGGCCAAAAAATAAAAAAAAAAAGTGAAAAGTAAAACAAAAACCGAAAGAGAGATATCAACTTCCAAGTTTGTGACTGAGCTTTGTATTGCATTATGAAAGCCTCTATGCTGTTGCTTGCTCTTGGCATCTTGTCACATGTCCAGTGACAGACTTTCCAAAGTTCTAGAGGAAATATGGGTCCAACTCTGCACCTTTGAGGCCCTCAGACTTTCTTTTCCAATGTAGTGTGTCTCCAATATGTACCAACTGTTGGTGTAAATCATCATCAGCTGAATAAAGCCATCAGTGACATCACTAACTGGAAGAAACACTAATTCCTTTCAACAAGTTAAACCCAAGTGCAAGCAAAAAATTGTCAATCAGTTATTGTATCTTCCACAGCAGAATTGTCTGAAGGCCAATTAGTTAAGTGGTGAAAATGTTTGCAGCAAAAATGCTTGCAGCAAAAATGTTTATGGCAAAGAAACTCTCTGTAAAAATAGCTAGAACATTTCAGGGTACCGTCCTGTGACCAAGTCACCAGGCAACTGGATCCTCTCCTATGCTGAATTCACCCATATCTAAAATGAAGACATCGTGTAGTATGACCTCCCAAGTCCTTCCTACTCTAAGAAGTTTTTGTTGTTGTTTTATTTTTTGTAGGGGGAGAGGGAGTGCCGGGTGGTGGTGAGGGAGGTTCCACAGGCTGGATCCCTGAGTAGCCTCAAAACTGGCTTAACTCCAAATCAGAGCTAGTTTTTAAGTTAGATGAAGACATGCCTTCAGGTTTCTCTTGGCTACAAGTTTCCCAAACTCTAACCTTTCCATTTTTTCCTTAAAATTATTAAGCTCCTAATAGGTATAAGACACTAAATTGATGCAGTTATAAGAAAGTCACTGTGGGACGGAATATAATCTGCTTCAAGCTTCCAAGATTGTACAACCCCCTCCTTCAAAGGACACCCGTTGAGCTGGAAGACAGTGTTGCTGCCTCTCCAGAGGAAAAAGATGAAGCAGGATGCAAGCAAGACAGCGTCATATGAACTCTGATCTGCACTGCTAGATACACATTCTTCTCAAGCTGAAACAGACTTTTGAAGCCCTGTGATTCATTTCACCCCCTTATTTTACAGTAAGGAAAACAAGGCTCAGAAGGAAGAAATGAAGAAAGAAGAATGTTGGTGGTTATAACTCACTTTAGAGGCAGATAGACCTGGCTTTAATAACTAGCTCCTCCACTTGTTAGCTGTGTGACCGTCAAATTGTTTAATTTTTCATGCCTTAGCTTCCTCATTTGTAAAATGGCTATAATAACCAATTTCATCCTTTCTAAGGATAGATGAGAAAGTGAATGTACATATGTAGTAGATGCCTGCTGCTGCTGCTGCTGCTGCTGAGTCGCTTCAGTCGTGTCCGACTCTGTGCAACTCCCATAGACGGCAGCCCACCAGGCTCCCCCGTCCCGGGGATTCTCCAGGCAAGAACACTGGAGTGGGGTGCCATTTCCTTCTCTAGTGCATGAAAGTGAAAGGTGAAAGTGAAGTCGCTCAGCCATGTCCCACTCTAGCGACCCCATGGACTGCAGCCTACCAGGCTCCCCCGTCCCTGGGATTCTCCAGGCAAGAACACTGGAGTGGGTTGCCATTTCCTTCTCCAATGCATGAAAGTGAAAAGTGAAAGTGAAGTCGCTTAGTCGTGTCTGACTCTTTGCGACCCCATGGACTGCAGCCTACCAGGCTCCTCTGTCCATGGAATTTTCCAGGCAAGAGTATTGGAGTGGGATGCCATTGCCTTCTCTGAGTAGATGCCTAACATATCTTAAACAGTCAAAGAATGTCAAATATATTCATTATAGCATATTGGGACTGAATTTTTATCTCCTATTCCTCTAGATTATATAATATACAATCGGAGCCCTTGTTTCATGGATCTAGAAGAAAAAGCTAAGTGAAAAATGCCAGTGTCTTACATATTTAGGAATGGCTGATTTTCTTGAGACAAAAACATCAAAAAAATAATAATAATAAGGTGAGACCAATGGCTAGACTCTGATATAAACAAACAGTCTGAGTGTGAAGACTGCTGACTGGTAATTGAAGAGGTCTCTGGGGGAGACATCAGGATAGTCTTGCAGAACGAGCTGCAGAAGACAGGGGAGGGCTGTGATAAATGGAGCAGAGGATGTGTGGGTGTGGAGGGAGATGCTGGCCCTGGCTTGTGATTGGCTAAGGGGAGTGGTAAGGGGGGGTGTCTGGGACAGGCAAGCAATGGTGGTGACATCAGTCAGAAGTCTCAGGACCTCAGCTGTAGAAATGGAGAGAAGCCTGGAGAGAGAAGGCAGAGCTTCAGTCCTAAAGGCATACCAGACCTCAGGAGCTTGTTTAGAAGTGCTCATGGGAAAAATACCCAGTGACCATTCAATGAGAAGAGGCCCTCTTCTGTAGAAAAGGTCATCCTCTCTGTCCAAGCATTGGAGGACATACTCAAAGCCATGAGAGGGGAAGAGTAACCGGAAGAGTGCACTGAACCTTGATCTTGGATGAGAACTGAAATGTTACAGCCAGATCCCCTTCCACCAGATATGAGAAATTAGCGCACTTTCCGAAGAGCCCCAGCAGGGGCCAAGGCAGAAGTGGAATTTATTGGTCAGAAGATTAAGGCTGAAGGCGCCCATTTAGAGAACAAGCACCTAAACAGGACCAGAGAAAAGACTGTCTTCATGCCAGTGCCTGCTCTCCTAGCACAGGAAGCTGAAAGCCCCTGCCCCCACCCCTGACAGTGATAGAGCTGGTCTCTTTGTCAGATATGGAGCTAGGTCAGTAGGAGGCCTAGGGAGAATAGGGCGCGAGGAGACCAGAGATACAGCTGCCGGGACTGGAGAAGTGTGGTCCAGTGCAGCTTGTTTAGATTTCCATAGCACTTTGCACATATCTCCAATACAACAATCATTTTACTCTGTCATGTCTAAACATTGTCTGGCACTCTGGACAACTTATTTAGGGCAGAGACTTTGAAAGACAGTGGTTACAAACATTTCAGTTCAGTTCAGTCACTTATTGTCTCCAACTCTTTGTGATCCCATGGACTGCAGCACGCCAGGGCTCCCTGTCTATCACCAACTCCCAGAGTTTACTCAAACTCATGTCGATTGAGTCGGTGATGCCATCCAAACATCTCATCCTCTGTAACCCACTTCTACTCCTGCCTTCAATCGTTCCCAGCATCAGGGTCTTTTCCAATGAGTCACTTCTTTGCATTAGATGGCCAAAGTATTGGAGCTTCAGCTTCAACATCAATCCTTCCAATGAATATTCAGAACTGATTTCCTTTAGGATGGACTGGACTCCTTGCAGTCCAAGGGATTGTCAAGAGTCTTCTCCAACACCGAAGTTCAAAAGCATCAATTCTTCAGCGCTCAGATTTCTTTATAGTCCAACTCTCACACCCATACATGACTATTGGAAAAACCATAGCTTTGAATAAACAGACCTTTGTTGGCAAAGTAATGCTTCTGCTTTTTAATATGCTGTCTAGGTTGGTCATAGCTTTTCTTCCAATAAGCAAGCGTCTTTTAATTTCATGGCTGCAGTCATCATCTGCAGTGATTTTGAAGCCCCCCAAAATAAAGTCTTTCATCATTTAGTCTGAACTTTTGCAGCATGGATTCAATTTTCAGCTCTCACAGTTCAGTTCAGTTCAGTTCAGTCTCTCAGTCGTGTCCAACTCTTTGCGACTCCATGATTTGCAGCACGCCAGGCCTCCCTCTCCATCACCAACTCCCGGAGTTCACCCAAACTCTTGTCCATTGAGTCGGTGATGCCATCCAGCCATCTCATCCTCTGTCGTCCCCTTCTCCTCCTGCCCCCAGTCCCTCCCAGCATCAGAGTCTTTTCCAATGAGTCACCCCTTCGCATGAGGTGGCCAAAGTACTGGAGTTTCAGCTTTAGCATCATTCCTTCCAAAGAACACCCAGGACTGATCTCCTTTAGAATGGACTGATTGGATTTCCTTGCAGTCCAATGGACTCTCAAGAGTCTTCTCCAACACCACAGTTCAAAAGCACCAATTCTTCGGTGCTCAGCTTTCTTCACAGTCCAGCTCTCACATCCATACATGACCACTGGAAAAACCATAGCCTTGACTAGCCGGACCTTTGTTGGCAATGTCTCTGCTTTTGAATATGCTATCTAGGTTGGTCATAACTTTCCTTCCAAGGAGTAAGCGTCTTTTAATTTCATGGCTGCAATCACCATCTGCAGTGATTTTGGAGCCCCCAAAAAGTCTGACACTGTTTCTACTGTTTCCCCATCTATTTCCCATGAAGTGATGGGATCAGATGCCATGATCATAGTTTTCTGAATGTTGAGCTGTAAGCCAACTTTTTCACTCTCCCGTTTCACTTTCATCAAGAGGCTTTTTAGTTCCTCTTCGCTTTCTACCATAAAGGTGGTGTCATCTGCTTATCTGAGGTTACTGATATTTCTCCCGGCAATCCTGATTCTAGCTTATGCTTCTTCCAGCCCAGCGTTTCTCATGATGTACTGTTTCACAGTCACTAGCAATATGACCTCAAGCAAGCTTCTTAACTTTTCTGTCTCAACATTCTTACCTGTGAAATGGGGAGTGATGATTAAATTATAAAAGAAAGCAGTTAGAACAGTGTTTAGGAGCCTGATAGGCTACAGTCCATGGGGTCACAAAGAGTCGGATATGACTGAGCGACTTCACTTTCACTTTCGTATATAGTGAATATTATATACATTTATAACAATTTAAAGAAAATATAAAATAAGTCATAATAAATGAAAGTCTACTTCTGTTCCCAGATCTTGGTATGGTGCTCATTTTCAGTATTTGATAAATGATTGTTGAAATTAAAAATTAAATGACAAGGCTGGGCAATCTTGCCAAGAGGTGGTTAGAACCCTCAAGTCGTGGCCCACAATCTGTGACCTCACCTTGACTACAGGGTGCAGCATTGAGTGAGATGGCCTTGGCATTCAGGCATGGATGTTGCAAGCCATGATCAAGAGGACACCTGCATCTTTCACCTACACGTTTGAAGCTCTACATCCTGTGAATTATCCCCCTGCCCCCTCCACCACAACAACAACACACACACACACACACACACATCAGGCTGCCACTGGAGACAATGGCCGCTGGTCTCCCAGCTCCCACCCTACCTGCCCTCTCTCCTTATCAGGCCCTAGAGTGTGGCTGCAGATAGAGTTACCAGACGCCTGTGGAGAGAATATCTGTGCACAGCCTCTTGAGCACATTAAAGGTTCAGGATAAAAGAGAATAAATCTGGAAAGTGAGAAGGCTGGACGCAGTGAAGGCTGAAGCACAAAGCAAGAGAAAGCCTCATCTTGACCCTGGACCCCTCAAAGCGAGACTTCACCTTGCTTTGAGGACTCTGTCCTCTGAGCCATTCTCTACCCCTTGGGTTTTTCCCCCACCCCACTCCCCACTCCTTACTTTTTCCCTTCTCAATTCCCTCCTGACATCTACCACCCACCAGCACTAACAGTGCAGCTTCTTGTCGAAATATGGCTAATGTGACTGAGTTCTGGGAGACAGAGCCTCAGCTTCCCTGCTGTGTCAAATGCGGATCTGGTGAGGATCAAAAGACACTATAAGGGGGAAAGCATTTTGAAGAGTGTTTAGTGTTGAGCAAGTGCAGCACAAACCATTTAAACGTGTGCCATTCACATAGCCCACATTAATATTTCTTGGTAATGAATGCCCACCCATTCCCACTGTGAATTATATTTTGGTTGGTTTACATAAAAAATTCAATTGCATTTTGAGTCAGAGTATGTATATCTAGGCATTTTAGACATTAAGTGAGTCAACATAAAGCACTTTTAATGGTTTCTTCTGCTGGTAAACACTATGTAAGGGAAGGCTAATCGATGTGGAAATGACGGTGTAGAAGAAATTCTGGACTCAAGGCTCCTAAACAAGACTCTAGATCTAAATCTGTTTTCTGATTTTTAAAATGATGCTATTTATACTGATTCTGTCTACTTCATACGTGGGGTAGTATTGAGAGTTATAGTAGAGATGTTTTGTGGGTGGAAGCACTTTGTAAGCTGCAGTGTAGTTTATGCATCCGAGAGATTATTTACGTTGTGTGTATGTCAGTGTTGGTATGGCACTCTACCCGTTTATGTCTTTTCAAATATTTCTATTCCCCATTCTCCTTTCTTTCTTTCTTTCTTATTTTTTTTAGCAATTGGAACACAAGATATCAGTTAAGATGATTAACCAATTTCAGACAACTTGTATATTATTTGCTTTAAAATTTACCTTATATTTCCTAGGGCTTGGAAATAGTATACAGGCACACACACACACATTTTGCTGTCCAAAAGGGATAAAATATTTAACCTGAGCAAGAGCAAAACAGTGAACCATTTGGCCTAGAGTGTTTATTTTGACCGGCAGTATAACTGAACTTTACCAGGCAAGTTGGAAACAGGAGCTAGCTCTGAAGAAGATTAGAAAGATTATCTAAGATTCTTTGCTTATTAACCTGAATGTTGAAATCCGTATTGGATTTTCAGACATTGAACCTACCATGACCTTTTCCTGCTGACCAGAAGGGCTTCCTCAAGTTTCTCTTTTCAGAGTAGAATCAGATTGTATTTTAAAATAGCAGTTTGTACCTAACCTGGTTTCTTTTTCAAGGAGAAATGAACAGGATTCAAATTTTAAGGATGCAGTGTTGAATGATAAAATGCAACTGTGATCATAAGACGCTGGCAGGAGTCAAGCATTAATGGACAGCATGATATCAAACTGAGCAATAAGGTACACAGGTGTCATCCCAGTGACACCATTATTTAGCTGTGTGAACTTTAATAATTCAGGTATACTTTCTGAGCCTCAATTTCTTCATCTGTGAAATGGAAATAATAGTATCAACCCAACTGACTTCAGGTTTGCTGTATGTCTTATGAATAACCCTTTTCTTTGTTAACCAGGCCCTGCAGACAAATCAAAAGGTCTATGAAAATATTCAGAAAGTGATGGCTTTGAAAAACTATCCTACTTGGAGAGAGAATGTTCATGGTGCACAATTCAGTTTTCAGAGAAACTGAGGTCAGTTATTGATCACCTTTGGTCTTACTACCTAGAATTATTATCTGAAAAGAGAAGCATGCTTCTACTTTTCTCAGACTTTGCCTATGGGTCAAAAAAGGAAGCTCCCTTTGAGATTTTCCATGCATTTCATGACTTGAAAGTAGTTACAGGTTAACAGATATCTGTTGACACAATTATGAACAACAAGGAAAGTTTCGTGAAGTTGAAAAGATAAAGTAGTCAGTGTCCCAGAGTTTGATGGAGTTGCGGCAGGTCCCACAGAGGTATTTTTCTGACTCTGCCTAAAGTAGAAAAAGAAGGATACTATGCAGGTTTTAGCCTGAGTAGGATTTGGGTTAGCACGCTACCAGGTATTCTAGGATTCTGGGAGGTTCCTTCCTTGTGTTTTGCCCTCTGAACAGATGCCTAGGTCATGCCCTCTGGTAAACCCAAAGAGAAAGCTGCTTTCCCATGGGATCCACAAAGATTCCTTCCCAGGACTTCTGCCACTGCCATCAGTGCACCTTCTTTCTAGCACTTTGTTTGCTCCTCTGGGTCTGGGTGCTGTACAAAGTATAGATGCCAAGTGGGTACCCACTGGGAGGTTACATCACATGAGGAGGAACTGGCCAGTGGCCAAGTGTGGCCTTCCAGGTACGGTGACAAATGTCTTTGTAGGCACAACGGGGGTCTCAAGAAGGGTTGAGAGGCAGTGAGTATGGTGAGCAATAAACCACAATTACTATTCTTCCTGCTCAACTTGTCTCAGATTCCTTTTTCAATCACTCCCTCTGCTCACTTGCTTTGGTCCTAAGATAACTCCCAAGAAGAGAAGCAGCATAATGCATGGTAACTCACTTTGGGAATCAAAAGAACTACATTTGAATCCCAGCTCTACACATTGCCAGCTTTGTAACCATAAACAATTTTCCCCAAGCCCTCTATCTCAGATTTTTCAGTCACAAAAATGTCAAGCATAAAGATTAAATATGAACACATAGTAAAAACTCCTGGCTCATGATAGAAACTCAATAAAGCTTAAAACAACAACAATAAAGTGATCTTCCAGAATCCCATCATTAGAGTCTACAACCCTTGCCACATGCAGAAATAATAGGAGCAACTCACCCATCGTCTACACGAGGTGTATTGATGCTTGCATCAGCCCTTTGCAAACAGACTGATCGATGGAGCCAGTGATCAGGAAAATTGAATTCCACTGAACACACATTGCTGTCTGCCTGGCATCATCATATTTCAATGAAGCGAATCTGTAAATAGTGGGAGGCATTTCTGATGAGCTATGTGTTTGGGAATAGGGGATTCTGAAATGTCATTCTGAGCTCAAATTAATCAAATTTGGAGTAACAGAGTTTGGAGAAAAAAGTTCAATAGCATCTAAGTAGTTAATGAAAGTGAATTTAGTCAGCCACAAAATAGCCACAGACAGAAGACTGATGTTTACTTTGACCTTAGGATAAATCCTGTATTATATGCTTCCCGTATTGTTCATTTTACACTTATTAAGACCATCTCATGTGCCAAGAATTGGGCTAAGCATTAGAACTTGGATACAGTGGAGCTGCTGCTGTTAAGTCACTTCAGTCGTGTCTGACTCTGTGCGACCCCATAGACAGCAGCCCACCAGGCTGCCCTGTCCCTGGGATTCTCCAGGCAAGAACACTGGACTGGGTTGCCATTTCCTTCTCCAGTGCTTGAAAGTGAAGAGTGAAAGTGAAGTCACTCAGTCGTGTCTGACCCTCAGCGACCCCATGGACTGCAGCCTTCCAGGCTTCTCCATCCATGGGATTTTCCAGGCAAGAGTACTGGAGTGGGGTGCCATTGCCTTCTCCGATAGTGGAGCTAGGTCCTGCCATTAGAAAGCTCACAGTTCATCAGGCACACAGAATGCTCAAATGTAATCCAGATACTTTTGAGACCATGGTGCTCCTCAGAGGGTTGGTTAAACTTGGCTTTAATCCAAATCTCACCTCCTATAATATTCCAAATCACTCCTTAAGATTTCCATTAGAGCTCTCTGCTTACTGCTTGTCTCTAAGCCAGTATTCACATGACCTGTGTTTCCCTGCAATACTCTGGACTCAGACCCTTTAGCAGTATTTCAAGAAATCTACTTTTATCAAATATTTGGTAAAAGCTCATAGAGCTTATTTGGGGCTTTCCTGGTAGCTCAGTTGGTAAAGAATCTGCCTGCAATGTGGGAGACCTGGGTTCGATCCCTGGGTTGGGAAAATCCCCTGGAGCAGGGCATGAAAACCCACTCTGGTATTTTTGCCTGGAGAATCCCCATGGACAGAGGAGCCTGCTGGGCTATAATCCATGGGGTTGCAAAGAGTAGGACATGACTGAACAACTAAGCACACTGTAGCATAGGGCTTCAGTTCAGTTCAGTTCAGTCGCTCAGTCCTGTCCGACTCTGCAACCCCATGAACTGCAGCACGTCAGGCCTCCCTGTCCATCACCAACTCCCGGAGTTCACTCAGACTCACATCCATCGAGTCAGTGATGCCATCCAGCCATCTCATCCTCTGTCGTCCCCTTCTCCTCTTGCCCCCAATCCCTCCCAGCATCAGAGTTTTTTGCAATGAGTCCACTCTTCGCATGAGATGGCCAAAGTACTGGAGTTTCAGCTTTAGCATCATTCCTTCCAAAGAAATCCCAGGGCTGATCTCCTTCAGAATGGACTGGTTGGATCTCCTTGCAGTCCAAGGGACTCTCAAGAGTCTTCTCCAACACCACAGTTCAAAAGCATCAATTCTTCGGCGCTCAGCCTCCTTCACAGTCCAACTGTCACATCCATACATGACCACTGGAAAAACCATAGCCTTGACTAGACGGACCTTAGTCAGCAAAGTAATGTCTCTGCTTTTGAATATGCTAGCATCGGGCTTAGTTAGGATATTTAAGAAATCACAGATGGGTCACATTACAGAGTGGCTGATCTCTTATATTTCTCTTGGAGTAATAAAAAATCCATCCTGGATTTTGAGCAAAGTAGTTCTGATCTGTTTTACATTTCTCTTGGTATAAATTTCTATCCCAAACACTCATAATTTTCCAAACAAGTGCAGTTTCTTTCTCACAAGAAGTTCCAGTGGTTACCACAACACTTTCCCCTTTTGTAATAAGATATGGTGTCCTAACACATAATATAGATGTCATTAGTGAAGTCAAGAATAGGGGTCTTTGTACCAGGGCCATAGGATAGATAGAGATGTCTTCACAAAGAAGAAGATGTTGGCCTGAGTTCTAGTAGGATGAGTAGGCAAGAGTGGGATAAATATTCAACTGGGAGGAAATCATGAAGTGTTTGAAAGACAGTTGCATGTTCCTATCTTATCCCTGCTCTGAAGATAGAGTAGAACTCTCCTAGAGCTCCAGTGTTGTATCTTGTGAGTGTGAATAGAAGCTGTGAGTAGGATATCAATGCCAAAGGGAGCCCAGTAAGAGGCATCTGTGGATCAGGAAATATGACAATTAAATGAAGGAACTTGTTCAGTAACACAGGCAAAAGTTGAAAGACAGGAAACACCCAGATATCAGGCATGGAGTGGAGACTAGGTGAGGGAGAAGATTTGAAGGGAAGATGGAAAAACGGATCTACAGCAGTGATTCTCAACTTTGATATACACTGAAATCGCCTGGTAAGCTTCCCAAATCTTCATGCCTAAGGCAGCCCAGAGATCCTCACTTAATTAGCCTGGGCTGTGGCCTTAGCATCTGGGTGGTTGAACGCTGTCCAGGTGACTAGACTATGCTGCCAAAGTTGAACGCTGCTGTACTTGGTGGTGGTGGTGGTTTAGTCAGCTAAGTCGTGTCTGACTCTTACGACCCCATGGAGCCTGCTAAGCTCCCCTGTCCATGGGATTCTCCAGGCAAGAATACTGGAGTGGGTAGCCATTCCCTGCTCCAGGGGATCTTCTTGACCCATGGATTGAACCTGGGTCTCCCACATTGCAGGCAGATTCTTTACCAGCTGAAGGAAGCTCACTGCTGCATACTGAAATACCCAAAGATGGTGCTAATAAGAGCACCCTGTTCTTTCATCCAGCACCCTGATGGAGGAGGGAATGCTTTTGTTCTTCCCATTAACTCATTCAAGTTATATATTTGGGTTGGCCAAAAAGCTCCTTTGGTTTTTTCCATAACATCTTATGGGAAACCCTAAATGAACTTTTTGACCAACCCAATACTTCAGGTCTGTACCTCTTCCTGCACTGATGGGGAGTGGGGTAGCAGAGAGCATACCCCTCTAGTTGCCCCCATTTCCAAGGCAGAAGAATTTACTAATTGTCCAGAGCCAGGGCATTCAATAATCCCAGTTTACTTGTGGCCTGGCTTACTCTGCCTTATACAGCAGCATGTTGTGATGTGTTCTCTCCTGCTTTTTTTGCCTGAAACCCAGGTAAAGCCTGGCCCCAGGCCAGACTGATCATTTTTGTTGGCCTTTGACTTCCATTCACATCTGAATAAGTAAGCAAGTTTAAGGTCCCTCTGGGATCAATTCTCTTTCTTTTTTTCACATAGATATCCCTGAACGTATGAGTCCCAAGATAGAGATTTGGTGCTTAGAAAGGCAGTTAATAGGCTTAACTTGTGTGTTCTAAGTCAGCTTTTAATAGACATCCTTTATAAGGAATTATCAGGCCAGGATCTCAGTGACAAGGTGGCAATTTTCTCTGCTGCTGCTGTTTACTATGTTTTCAGTTAAAAAACCCAAAAATTCTTTCCTAAGACAAGAGTCAAGCATTCCTGGGTCTGGGACCAAAATACCATTATTTTGCATCTAAAGTTACTTCTTTACTTCTAACCATTTTTCATGCTTTTATCCACCAAGCACCCAAGTTCCATTCCAGCTAGACACTAGAGAGTGTTCCTTTTTTTTTTTTTTAAATCTTTCCCATCTCCACCTACCCAGCCAGTACTGGTACACAGCAGGTGTTCAGTGCTCTTTGATGAGTTAAATGATGCACAAACCCACTAACAATTTAGGCAAACACCACACACACACCATCAAAAGACAAAATGAAAGATTTGATGCTAAGGGAATTTGGTTCTCATGCTGTCATTTCCTAAATGACTGATTTGGGATGATTAAAATCATGAGGAGTCCAAAAGTGGAAGAATTCGTCATATTTGACGTTGGTGCATTTTAACCAATTTAAAAAAATTGCTTCCGCATCAGCACATGGCCAATTTACATGCGCTTAGGTAATGAGGAAGAAAAGATGCAGACACTGAACGTGAGAAGGAGAATAACCACGGGGGAGGGCGGGGAGGGGGAGGGGCGCAACCGTCCCAGAGAAAGGGAGAGAAAGAAATGAGAAACGGAGAGAAGGCAAATACAATAATTCGAGACACGAAAACAAGGATGAATAATGAAAGAGAAGACAACAGCATAGATAAACATTCTCCTTACTCAAATTTAGAATGTTAGAGCCGCCGGGGAATCTTACAGTCCTGCCGCGTGGGAGAAGAAACGAAACCTGAAGGGGAAACACGTGACTCGAGGTCACTGCTGGTGTCAGGGCAGGACTGCAGGTCTCCTGGTGAGCAGTGTGCCTCTCCTTCCCCTGAATCAGGCCGATTCCATGGCTCTGTCGTCGTTTTCTTTTCAGCGTGATCAGTTCCCCGTATATAATGTGCACGTCGTAATTGTTTGTGGAAGGGAGGATACAGTGCAACATGCTGACAGAACCTGAACCCATTTGTGTTGGTGTTGGCTTATTGGTTTTTATTTTTCACAGTGAGGAGTTTTGAGTGTGTGTGACTTTATGCCCCTCCATTGAGCCTCTGGTTTTGCCTTACCAGGCACTGCCACCCTGATCCATATCACAGCCTTCCTAGCTCCCCAAAACCCTTATTCTTCTCCTTTTATATCTTGCGGTGGTCACATTTTACCCCATAGTACTCCTCTCGCCCCTGCTGTTTTTTGCTCTGTCTTGTCTTCCTTACTAAGTTATGAGTACTCTGAGATCAGAGATCTCATCTTGTCTGTGACACTGAGTCAACTGAAGTGAATTAGGAGACTGGGTTGAGAGCCAGCTCTGACCCTGTTAAACCTTAGGGTCAATTTCTTCATCTGTAAAATGCTAATAAGTAGTTTCCTGACTCTCCACCTCAGAGGATGCCTGTGAGACTCATTGCACTGTTGTGAACTGTTAGGATAGTTCGCTCTGGTGTGATATAAATGGCAAGGGTGTGGCTGCTGTTGATGTCTGTCTTCCTCACAGCCCTTGGCATCTAGCCTTGTATAGGGTACTACCCTGCAGACACATGTTTGTTGAATGAACAGCATAGCAATCACACTAGCATTTTCTATTTTAAGCTAGCCCCTTCTGCTTCCAAAATTAACAGAATCTTGTTTTCCAAATCTTTGTGATGGAAAAACTTGTATTTCCTTGTAAGTCTTCACTCTTCTTATAAATATTTTTGAGTCACTCAATTCTCTTCTCATAATTCTTGGACAAGAATCCTGGGACAAGTCTCTCCAGAGACACTGGGTCTGTCTACAAAGCTAAGGCATATAGGCATATATATATATATATTCACATATACATATACCTCCAAGTGTTTGACATTCAGCATCTATAAATTGGAGCCTCACCATAATTTTGTGACAGAAGCATTATTGTTCATTCCATTTATAGATGAGAAAATCGAGGCGTATAATTTAATTTACCTAACATGTGGCACCTTTTCTCTCCATGTGGTGATTTACAAAACATGTGGAATACAACCACCACCTTCCATCCCTACTACTCTGACAACGATGATAGAGCACCCAGAGCCTTTGATTTGGCTAGTACAATAAAAAGCTCAGAATCTTGGACTCTTGTCTTTTTCTCCCCCTTGTCTTGAGACTGATTTGCAATCACAGGAACTGTGGAGTCTTGTCATTTGATGTCTTCCCAGCCTGACTTGGTGGAAACGACAGCATCCTCATTACCAACCAGCCTTCATGAAAACCCAGTCAGTTTTTCCTGCAGAGACTTTTGAATTACTGAAATCAAAGCCAGAGGACTAGAAAAACTCTGCTTACCAGCTTTATTTGTTTCTTGTTACTCCACGCTGGGCTGGAAGAAACACAAGCTGGAATCAAGATTGCTGGGAGGAATATCAGTAACCTCAGATATGCAGATGACACCACCCTTATGGCAGAAAGTGAAGAACTAAAAAGCCTCTTGTTGAAAGTGAAAGAAGAGCCTGAAGAAGTTGGCTTAGAGCTCAACATTCAGAAAACTAAGATCATGGCATCTGGTCCCATCACTTCATGGCAAATAGATGGGGAAACAGTGGAAACAGTGTCAGACTTTATTTTTTGAACTCCCAAATCACTGCAGATGGTGACTGCAGCTGTGAAATTAAAAGATGCTTACTCCTTGGAAGGAAAGTTATGACCAACCTAGATACCATATTCAAAAGCAGAGACATTACTTTGCCACCAAAGTCTGTTTAGTCAAGGCTGTGGTTTTTCCAGTGGTCATGTATGGATGTGAGAGTTGGACTGTGAAGAAGGCTTGAGCACCAAAGAATTGATACTTTTGAACTGTGGTGCTGGAGAAGACTCTTGAGAGTCCCTTGGACTGCAAGGAGATCCAACCAGTCCATCCCAAAGGAGATCAGTCCTGGGTTTTCATTGGAAGGACTGATGCTAAAGCTGAAACTCCAATACTTTGGCCACCTCATGCGAAGAGTTGACTCATTGGAAAAGACCCTGTTGCTGGGAGGGATTGGGGGCAGGAGAAGAAGGGGATGACAGAGGATGAGATGGTTGGATGGCATCACCGACTTGATAGACATGAGTTTGAGTGAACTCCGGGAGATGGTGATGGACAAGGAGGCCTGGCATGCTGCGATTCATGGGGTTGCAAAGAATTGGACATGACTGAGCGACTGAACTGAACTGAACTCCTTTGAAAAATTACCACACTTAGTGGGAAAATCACACCCATTTATCCTCTCACATTTCTGGGGACCAGCAGTCTAAAATCAAGGTGTTGGCAGGACTGTTTCCTCCAGAGCCTCTAGAGAACAATTCCTTCTCTTGCCTTTTCTACTTTGTAGTTCTGTACTTCTTGAATCCCTTGGTTCACAACCCCTTCCTCTGTTTTCAAAGACCATCACCCCAGTATGTTCTGCCATTATCACATTGATTTCTTTCCTCTATAGTCAAGTTTCTCTGTCTGCCTTTTGTAAGGACACTTGTGATTACATTTAGGGTCCAGTTGGATAATATGGAATAATCTTCCAATCTCAAACTCCTTAATTTAAACACATCGGCAAAGTCTTTCTTGCCATGTAAGGTTACAATCTCAATTTCTAGGGATTAGGACCTAAAATTTGGCAACCATTATTCAGCCTACAGCACTAACCCAAGGAGACTATAGAGAGTCTGTTGGGATTCTGCGTTTTTTAAAAAAGCCTCCAGGTGTCCCTACTATGCAGGGATTTAAAGTAAATGTCTGTCATCTATGCATTGTAGGAAGCCCCAAGTCTCAAGATGTCTGCAAAGAAACTCAGCGGAAAGACATTCAACATCATTAATCATCAGGGTGAACCACAATGAGATCATCTCACATGGGTCAGAGTGGCTATTATCTAAAAGATAAGAAATAACAAGTGTGCCATTCAGTTCAGTTCAGTTGCTCTGTCGTGTCCAACTCTGCAACACATAGACTGCAGCACGCCAGGTCTCCCTGTCCATCAGCACCTCGAGGAGCTTGCTCAAACTCATGTCCATTGAGTTGGTGGTGCCATCCAACCATTTAATCCTCTCTTGTCCCCTTCTCCTCCTGCCTTCAATCTTTCCCAGCATCAGGTCTTTTCAGTGAGTCAGTTCTTTGCATGAGGTGACCAAAGTATTGAGCTTCAGCTTCAGCATCAGTCCTTCCAATGAATATTCAGGACTGATTTCCTTTAGAATCAACTGGTTGGATTTCCTTGCAGTCCAAGGGACTCTCAAGAGTCTTCTCCAACACCACAGTTCAAAAGCATCAGTCCTTCAGCGCTCAGCTTTCTTTATAGTCCAACTCTCACATCCATACATGACTACTGAAAAAACCATAGCTTTGACTAGATGGACTTTTGTTGGCAAAGTAATGTCCCTGCTTTTTAATATGCTGTCTAGGTTGGTCATAGCTTTTCTTCCAAGGAGCAAGTGTCTTTTAATTTCATGGCTGCAGTCATCATCTGCAGCAGTTTTGGAGACAAAAAGGATAAAGTCTGTTACTGTTTCCATTGTTTCTCTATTTGCCATGAAGTGATAGGACCAGATGCCATAATCTAAGTTTTATAAATGTTGAGTTTTAAGCCAACTTTTTCTCTGTGCTCTTTCAACTTCATCAAGAGGTTCTTTAGTTCTTCCCTTTCTGCCATAAGCGTGGTGTCATCTGCCCATCTGAGGTTATTGATATTTCTCCCAGCAAACTTGATTTGAGCTTGTGCTTCCTCCAGCCTGGCATTTCATATAATGTACTCTGCACATAAATTAAATAAGCAGGGTAACCATATACAGCCTTGATGTACTCCCTTCCCTATTTGGAAGCAGTTTGTTGTTCCATGTCCAGTTCTAACTGTTGCTTCCTGACCTGCATATAGGTTTCTCAAGAGGCAGGTCAGGTGGTCTGGTATTCCCATCTCTTTCAGAATTTTCCACAGTTGATTGTGATCCACACAGTCAAAGGCTTTGGCATATTCAATAAAGCAGAAATAGATGTTTTTCTGGAACTCTCTTCCTTTTTCCATGATCCAGCAGATGTTGGCAATTTGATCTCTGGTTCCTCTGCCTTTTTTCAAACCAGCTTGAACATCTGAAAGTTCACGGTTCACATACTGTTGAAGCCTGGTTTGGAGAATTTTGAGCATTACTTTGCTAGCATGTGAGATGAGTGCAATTGTGTGGTATTTTGAACATTCTTTGGCATTGCCTTTTTTGGGGATTGGAATGAAAATTGACCTTTTCCAGTCCTGTGGCCATTGCTGAGTTTTCCAAATTTGCTGGCATATTGAGTGCAGCACTTTCACAGCATCATCTTTTAGAATTTGAAATAGCTCAACTGGAATTGCATCACCTCCATTAGCTTTGTTTATAGTGATGTTTCTTAAGGCCCACTTGACTTCACATTCCAGGATGTCTGGCTCTAGCTGAGTGATCACACCATCATGGTCATCTGGGTCATGAAGATCTCTTTTGTTCAGTTCTTCTCTGTATTCTTGCCACCTCTTTTTAATATCTTCTGCTTCTGTTAGGTCCATACTATATCTGTCCTTTATTGAGCCCATCTTTGCTTGAAATGTTCCCTTGGTATCTCATTTTCTTGAAGAGATCTGTAGTCTTTCCTATTCTATTGTTTTCCTCTATTTCTTTGCACTCATTACTGAGGACGGCTTTCTTATCTCTCCTTGCTATTCTTTGGAACTTTTGCATTCAAATGGGTATATCTTTCCTTTTCTCCTTTGCCTTTAACGTCTCTTCTTTTCACAGCTATTTATAAGGCCTCCTCAGACAACCATTTTGCCTCTTTGCATTTCTTTTTCTTGGGGATGGTCTTGAACACTGCCTCCTGTACAATGTCACAAACCTCCATCCATAGCTCTTCAGGTACTCTGTCTATCAGATCTAATCCCTTGAATCTATTTGTCACTTCCTCTGTATAATCATTAGGGATTTGATTTAGGTCATACCTGAATGGTCTAGTGGTTTTCCCTACTTTCTTCAGCTTAAGTCTGAATTTTGCAATAAGGGGTTCATGATCTGAGCCTCAGTCAGCTCCTGGTCTTGTTTTGTGCTGACTCTATAGAGTTTCTCCATCTTTGGCTGCAAAGAATATAATCAATCTGATTTCGATGTTGACCATCTGGTGATGTCCATGTGTAGAGTCTTCTCTTGTGTTGTTGGAAAAGGGTATTTGCTATGACCAGTGCATTCTCTTGGCAAAACTCAATTAGCCTTTGCCCTGATTCATTGTGTACTCCAAGGCCAAACTTGCCTGTTACTCCAGGTGTTTCTTGACTTCCTACTTTTGCATTCCAGTCTCCCATAATGAAAAGGAATGAACCTTCCTTGAATCTTCCTTGGTGGCTCAGAAGGTAAAAGCGTCTGCCTACAATGCGGGTGACCCAGGTTCAATCCCTGGCTGAGAAAGATCTCCTGGAGAAGGGAATGGCAACCCATTCCAGTACCCTTGCCTGGAAAATCCGATGGACGGAGAAGTCTAATAGTCTACAGTCCATGGGGTCACAAAGAGTCGGACACGACTGAGCAACTTCACTCAACACACTCACTCATAATGAAAAGGATATCTTTTGGGGGTGTTAGTTCTAGAAGTTCTTGTAGCATAGAACCATTCAACTTCAGGTTCTTCAGCATTGCTGGTTGGGCCATAAACTTGTATTACAGTGATATTGAATGGTTTGCCTTGGAAATGAATAGAAATAATTTGTCATTTTTGAGATTGCACCCAAGAACTGCATTTCAGACTCTTTTGTTGATTATGAGGGCTACTCCATTTCTTCTAAAGTATTCTTGCCCACAATAGTAGATATAATAGTCATCTGAGTTAAATTAAGCCACTCCAGTCCACTTTAGTTCACCGATTCCTAAAATGTCAGTATTCACTCTTGCCATCTCCTGTTTGACCACTTCCAACTTATCCTTATTCATGGACCTAACACTCCAGGTTCCTATGCAATATTGTAATTTATAGCATCAGATTTTACTTCCATCACCAGTCACATACACAACTGGGTACTGGTTTTGCTTTGGCTCTGTCTCTTCATTCTTTCTGGAGTTAGTTCTTTACTTTTCTCCAGTGTCATATTGGTCACCTACCAACCTGGGGAGTTCATCTTTCAGTGTCATATCTGAGAGATATCATAACAAGTGTTGGTGTGCATATAGAGAAAAGGGAATTCTTCTGTACTATTGGTGAGAATGTGAATTGATATAGCCACTATGGAAAACAGTATAGAGCTTCCTCAAAACTTGAAAAAAAAAAAGAACTTTCATATTATCTGGCAATCCTACTTCTGGGTATTTATCTGAAGAAAACAAGAATACTAAAACAACAAGATATATGCATTCCATGTCCATTGCAGCATTATTTACAATAGTTAAGATATGGAAATCATTCAAGTGTCCATTGATATACAAATGGAGAAAGACATTGTGGTATATATATGTATATGTACACACACATATTATATGTAGAGATATACACACACACAGTGGAATATTACTCAGCCATAAAAATAGTGAAATGTTGCAATTTGCAGCAACATGGATGAACCTTGAGAACAGAACATTATGCTAAGTGAAATCAGTCAGACAGAGAAAGACAAAAACTGTATTATCACTCATATGTAGAATCCAAAAAAAACAAAACAAAACAAAACAAACCATCAAAAACAAAAAACAAGCTCATAGATACAGAGAGTAGATTGATGGCTGTCAGTGGTAGGGATTTAAAGGTGGAAGATATGGGTAAAGAGGGTCAAAACGTAAAAAGATACAAAAAATTTTAGATTTCATGGGCTGTTGGTTAGTCGCTAAGTTGTGTCAGACTCTTTTGTGACCCTGTGGACTACAGCCCACCAGGCTCCTCTGTCCATGGGATTTCCCAGACAAAAACACTGGAGTGGGTTGCCATTTCCTTCTCCAGGGGATCTTCTTGACCCAGGAATCGAACCTGCATCTCCTGCATTGCAGGTGGAATCTTTACCACTGAGCCACTGGGGAAGCATTTCATGGGCTGTAAAACAAACATCATCTACCACGATCACTCAGTTCTGTCACTGTAGGACTCAAGCAGCCATAGACAATATGTAGATGAGTAAGAGTAACTGTGTTTCAGTAAAACTTTATTTACTAAACAGGCAGCAGGCTAAACTTGGCCCAAGGTTATGGAAAGCAGTATAGAATAGTTTACCCATTTCTGATCTAGAAGATAATTATTTATAATTTCTGCTGTTGGGCAGGTTAAGAGCTGACCATCGCAATCATTGTGGTTTTTCTAACAGATGGTATGGCAGTTCACTGTCCTAATGACTTTCCTTACATAGATTAAGTTATTCAATAAAAAAGAATTGAAGGTCACCATGTCACATAGCTCTCCTATCATGCAGTGCGTAGTCGGTGTGGCCACAGGTAGCAGCACTGAATGTACTTAAAGTGATTTTTCTGCATTCCAATTAAGGCAAAGGAATAAATAGTGTGTTCACTCATTTATCCATCCAGTGTATTGGTTTAGGAAAAAAATTAATGTTTCTGGGGTCATGATACCTCTGGGTACCAAGCAAAACAAATGCAAAGCTTCTCTGGGGGGACATTTCCAAACCCCATATCCCATTGACTCCCCAGTCACCCCTATATTATCATTGACAATGTGCTCACACTCAAAAATTCCAGAAGATAATTACTTAAGAAAAAAATGAGAATGAATACATATGACAAACAGGAGAGCTTGCATGTTAAGAATTTAGGATAAAGTCACCTAGGGGACACTGTAACATAAATGTTTAAATGTTAAAGATGTGAAATTAACTATCAATCTACAAGAAAAAAAATAAGCGTCCATCAAAAAAACAATGGGCAGATTTGAGAAAGAAGAAAATGGTACTTCTAGGAATGGAAAACCCCAAATTACTGAAATTGAAAATTTGGCAGACAGTGTAGACAGCAGATTAGACATCTGCAGGCAGAACTAGTGCCTGGAAGATAGATTTCAGGACATTAACTAGAATGCAGACAGCTCTCATTTAATAGGAGTTCATATGGAAAGAAGGGGCTTCCCTGATAGCTCAGTCGGTAAAGAATCCACCTGCAGGCTCCTTCAGGCGACTCTGGTTCGATTCCTGGGTTGGGAAGATCCACTGGAGAAGGGATAGGCTACCCACTCCAGTATTCTTGGGCTTCCCTTGTGGCTCAGCTGGTACAGAATCTGCCTACAATGCTAGAGACCTGGATTTGATCCCTGGGTTGGGAAGATCCTCTGGAGAAGGGAAAGGCTACCCACTCCAGTATTCTGGCCTGGAGAATTCTGTGGACTGTATAGTCCATGGACTCGCAAAGAGTTGGACACAACTGAGCTACTCTCACTTTCATGAAAGAAGGGAGAAGATTAATATTGATTGAGATGAAAACTGAGAATTTTCCATAGTTGAAGAAAGACATGAACCTTTGGGTTGGAGATTTATAACGCATCCAGTTTAGCTGAAGCTCCAATACTTTGGCCACCTGATGAGAAGAGCCAACTCATTGGAAAAGACCTTGACGCTAGGAAAGATTGAGGGCAGGAGGAGAAGGGGGTGACAGAGGATGAGGTGGTTGGGTGGCTCAATCACCAGCTCAATGGACATGAGTTTGAGCTGGAGCTAGCTCTGGGAGATAGTGAAGGACAGGGAAGACTGGCGTGCTGCAGTCCATGGGGTTGCAAAGAATCAGACATGATCTAGCAACTGACAACTAAACAACAACCACAATGCATCTAGTTCACCAGAGACATGGTAAACTAAGCCCCAGTTCAGGCTGTTTCCATAAACTCTGAGGCTCTATCTGTCTCTGAGGACACAGGAGAGAAAGCCCAGGGCAGCAAAAAGGAAAACATGAATCCACATTGTACACACTTTGAAGTGAAAATGAAGAACACCGAAATAAGGAGGTTTCTAAAGTTATAGAAGAGAAAAGAGAAATTATCCTTAGGACTAAATCAGATTAAAACAACTTCAGCAAACCTAGAAACCTGAAGACAGTGGAATATCCTCTACCACATGTTGAAGTAGTGATGTACAACAAACAGTGATGAGAAAGCATACACAAGTAACGTCTAAATCTAAACAAGCCCAAACTATTAAGAGATCAGTAACTAACTGAAGATGTTTAAAACAGGCAGAACAAAATTGTTGATAACCAATTACATGGGATTAGGATAAGGATTGTTGGTGGTTCTGCTTAGGAGGAGGGTAGAGATTCTGATTCAGGGTAGATCATTTTGAATATCAAGTAGGCGTATTATGAATTTAAAGGTGTACCTAAAACACAACAGTAGAAGGTATATTTCCACACCAATAGAGGGTAAACATGAAATTCAAAAAGTCAAATAAACAATGAATACTTCATAGGGCTTCCCAGGTGGCACTTGTGGTAAAGAACTTACCTGCCAATGCAGGAGACGTAAGAGATGTGGGTTCGATCCCTGCATTGGGAGGATCCCCTGGAGGAGGAAATGGCAACCCACTCCAGTATCTTGCCTGGAGAATCCCGTAGACAGAGTAGCCTGGTGGGCTACAGTTCATGGGGTCGCATAGAGTCAGACATGACTGAAGCAATAAGCATGGACACATGCATTTTTTATGTAATTAAATATTACCAACAACATAGGAATGATGCACACAAGCCTTAAGATGGTAGTTATTTATGAGGATGGTCATTTGAGGATCTAAAGTTGAGCTAGATTTTAATGTTATATTAATAGAGAGAAAGAAAAACAATAGTATGGGCATAAATTAACATTTATATTAATTAGATAGGAATATTATGGGGGTCTCATAATTTGATATTCTATTAATATGTACTCTACTTTAAAGGGCTTCCCTGGTGTCTCAGCTGATGAATCTGCCTGCAACATGGAAGACCTTGGTTCATTCCCTGGGTTGAGAAGATTCCCTGGAGAAGGGAAAGGCTGCCCACTCCACTATTCTGCCCTGCAGAATTCCATGGACTGTATAGTCCATGAGGTCACAAGTCAGACACGACTGAGCAACTTTCACTGTCACTGTCCCTGTATCTACTTTAAGACTTTGATACAACCAAATGAAAAGAAGCATATGGGACCAGATCAGGAATGAGAAAGTCTGCATTCAGGTTCAGACTCTGACTCTTTAACCTTCTATCTGACTTTGGATATCGCTAATCTTCTTTGAGTCTCATTGTCCTCTATCGAAGAACTAATGTGTCAGGGTAGATGATCTCTTAGTCACAACTTTACATTTCTGACTCTCCAGTCATCTCGCCACTTTGATTTGCTCTCTGAGCCATAGGACTGAAAGGACATGGTGACCATCTCATTGAAACCTCTCATTTTACAGCTGGGAAACTGAGGCCCAGAGAGGAGGCATGACTTTTCCAGAGACATGGTAAACTAAAACCCAGTTCTGGCTGTTTCCATAAACTCTGAGGCTCTATCTGCGTCTCCACGGTGGTCTGAGGACAGAGGAGAGAATGTCCACAGTGGGGAAGTAACCAAAATAGATAAGGACAACCTATTAGCATTAAACATTGACTAAATGAGGCCCGATGTTACTCTCTATTAAGTTGAACCGGGAAGTTGGATGCAGGGGGCATTTTATATGTCAACACCATAGCAATTATGAATGACTGATTAATAAGTAAACAAATACTAGGAAATCAGGCCTGCTTTAATGTTTCAAATTCACAGTAACACCCTGTTAATGCAAACTTCAAGTAAAAACACTAATAACCACACTAATCACAAAGATGAAAACTCTAAATTAATTCAAATGATGCTCAATAGACCATCGCTGTGTCCTCATTGACTGTTCCTTTCCTATCTGTTCAGATCTCCATGCAGTAATTAAATCCATTAAAATGTAAAACCAGCTTTTGTTCTCAAGGGGGAAAATGAAAAACGGAGCAGAATAACATCCTTGGTGCTAAAACTCAGAACTCAGAACTTCCCCCACATCCAAACTCTTGGCCCTTTTTTCCTGAAACAGCAGCTCTCCCTGGCTGGGATTCAGCTGCCAGGCTGGGTCCACAGCATTTCTCATGGAGACAGAAGACATAACTTAAGGAAGAGAGTAAGCATAGGACTTAGAGACAGGAGAGTTATGCTGAGGCTGTAGCTCTCACTGCTTCCTAGAGCTCTGATTCTACTTTTACAAGACAGATTTTTGTCCCCCCCCCCCCCCCCCCCCCCCCGCCCCGCCAGCCCCCGGCCTTCATTTCAGTCATTGGCAAAATAGGAATGACATACCTCCTCTCATGGGGCTTCCCTGCTGGCTCCGTTGGTAAAGAATCTGCCTTCAATGCAGGAGACTGCCTGCAATGCAGGAGACCTGAGTTCAATGTCGGGAAGATGCCCTGGAGGAGGAAATGGCAACTCACCCCAGTACTCTTGCCTTCTTGCCTGGGGAATCCCCATGGACAGAGGAGCCTGGCAGGCTACAGTCCATGGGGCCTGACAATGAAAGCAACATTAAAGAACCTTACAAAATTAGCTATTATTCTCCAAGATGTTCAGAAGTCACAGGAGCTTCAATTTATTCTTTAAGGGAGGTGTAGAAACTCAGTACAGTATAGGAAAATGAGTCTAAAAATTGTTTACACAGAGACATTTTAAAAGATACATTGTAAAAGAAGATATAATCCTGATTCTCATACAAATAGAAAATGAATACATACCAAAGATTATTTTTTAACTCATTAATCAATGAAGGAACCAGATGTTACAGTGAATTCAAAAGTAAACTCACAGTGTCACATATTTTTAGTTACATCAGAATATTGAAATGGATTTACAAAAGGATGCAAAAGTGACCACTATCTAAAGGGCAATAATCAATTATATTCCATTAGACACAATTTCTAGGCTTCCTGGTGGCTCAGATGGTAAAGAATCTGCCTGTAGTGTGGGAGACCCAGGTTCAATCTCTGGGTCAGGAAGATCCCCTGGAAAGGAAACTGGCAACCCACTTCAGTACTCTTGCCTGGAGAATCTCATGGACAGAGGAAACTGGTGGTCTAGAGGCCATGGGGTTGCAAACGGTCGAACATGACTGAGCAACTAACACATACACAGACACAATTTCTATGGACAAGAGTTATTTGCACTACTATCAATTTTCTACAGCTTAATTTCTGTCTGTACTGAGTTGTAAAATGGCCTAGTCAAAGACAAGGAGAGACAAAATAGCCCAGGGGGAAGAGCTAATTAGGACAACCACTAAATATCAAAGTCTTTCACAATTTTTCTCTTACAGACCCTGAACTAAAAGAATCCCAAACCTACTCAAAGCAGCAGCTTCAATTTTAGCTTCATTCAGTTCAGTTCAGTTCAGTCGCTCAGTCGTGTCTGACCCTGTGCGACCCTATGAATCGCAGCATGCCAGGCCTCCCTGTCCATCACCAACTCCCGGAGTTCACTCAGACTCACATCCATCGAGTCAGTGATGCCATCCAGCCATCCCATCCTCTGTCGTTCCCTTTTCCTCCTGCCCCCAATCCCTCCCAGCATCAGAGTCTTTTCCAATGAGTCAACTCTTCGCATGAGGTGGCCAAAGTACTGGAGTTTCAGCTTTAGCATCAGTCCTTCCAAAAAACACCCAGGACTGCAGTCCAAGGGACTCTCAAGAGTCTTCTCCAACACCACAGTTCGAAAGCATCAGTTCTTCGGTGCTCAGCTTTCTTCACAGGCCAACTCTCGCATCCATACATGACCACTGGAAAAACCATAGCCTTGACTAGACGGACCTTAGTCGGCAAAGTAATGTCTCTGCTTTTGAACATGCTCTCTAGGTTGGTCATAACTTTCCTTCCAAGAAGTAAGTGTCTTTTAATTTCATGGCTGTAATCACCATCTGCAGTGATTTTGGAGCCCAAAAAAATAAAGTCTGACACTGTTTCCACTGTTTCCCCATCTATTTGCCATGAAGTGATGGGACCGGATGCCATGATCTTAGTTTTCTGAATGCTGAGCTTTAAGCCAACTTTTTTGCTCTCCTATTTCACTTTCATCAAGAGGCTTTTGAGTTCCTCTTCACTTTCTGCCATAAGGGTGGTGTCATCTGCATATCTGAGGTTATTGATATTTCTCCCAGCAATCTTGATTCCAGCTTGTGCTTCTTCCAGTCCAGCGTTTCTCATGATATACCCTGCATATAAGTTAAATAAGCAGGGTGACAATATACAGCCTTGACATACTCCTTTTCCTATTTGGAACCAGTCTGTTGTTCCATGTCCAGTTCTAACTGTTGCTTCCCAATTATACAGAATTTAGGTCAAAAGGGAAAATCCTGGGCTAGGCTTTGGGCTAAGCTCTCCTAGCCCCCCGACAACTTTATCATGTGGGATGACCTTGGCCAAGCCTCCCACTCCCAGGTCTTAGTTTCTCTATCTGAAAAATGAGGGCATTGGACCAGCTGATTGGTCCTGTGTGAGAAACCGATGAGAGAGTGTAGACTGAAAAATGCTGGACACAGTTGAGACAATTTTATCCACCAAGAGGGTATATTACTATTATTCAACCACTCTGGAAAGAGAAACATCATGCGACTCTCCAGTTGTTTTACCTCCTAAAATACACTAGCACAGGATGTCAACAGAATGGGATTTGTCAGAGAAAGAGAGCATTTATGCATGGTATCTGTGGTGGTTAATTTTATGTCAATTTGGAAGGAGTTTTGGGATGATGTTAATATTTAATCAGTGAACTTCAAGTAAGCCGATTACCCTCCACAACATAGGTGGGCCTCAACCAATCAGTTGAAGGCCTGAATAGAACAAAACATCTGGTCTCCTGGAGCAAGAGGGAATTCTCTAGCAGACGTCCTTCAGACTTCTGAACCATCAACGTGCTCAGTCTCCAGGCTGCTAGCCTTTGAACTGTACCATCAGGTGTCCTAGGTCTTGAACCTGCTAGTCCACACTATTTTTCAGACTCAACTGCTTTCACGATTATATAAGCCAATTCCTTACAATAAATATGTTTCCCATATATACATATCCTATAAGTTCTGTTTCTCTGGAGAACTTGGTGTTCTCAGAGAACTCTGACTAATATACTACAGATTACCCAAGTGGGAATCTCCCCAAAAGGAGTAGTAAGTAGTTTCAGCTCCACTCGTGGGCACTCCAGGCAGCCTTAGCCTTTCTAGTGAGACCCTGAGAACTCTGGTTTATGGCCCATGGAGGGCACCTGGCATTCCCCTGATCCAGAACCTACACCCCCTCTCCAGGGCAGAAATCATATCAACAGACATCCCCGGCAAGTGAGTTATGAAGAAATGTCAGGAAATTTGGAAACTGGAGAGCAAGGATAGAGGGAAGATTTTGCCCAAGTCATAAGAAATAGACTCCTGGGATGGGGTTTAGTACTTACCTTTGCTGAGACTCAAAATGATGATACAGTAGTATCACTTACTGTGTGTGATACATACAAATGATGACACTGTACTATCACTTACTGAGTCCAGCCAATAGGCCAGGCACTGTGCTAAGTGTACTTTGCATAAATGATCACAAGTGGTCATATCAACTATGCTGGAAGTAGAGGTATTATCCCAATTCAACGCTGAGGATACTGCAGCAAGGACAAGTAATTCACCCTACATCACTGGAAAAGAAGAGATAGATCCCCAGGGAAAAAGTGAGGCTGAAACCAAGGACCAGTGAGGGAGAAACTAAGAACAGCTGGTGAGCACCCACCGCAGGAGCTCAGGAGAAGAGACCAGTGGGAGGTTAGGGAAGGGGGTGGGACAGGCCTTCAGCTACCTGAGAATGACTTAAATGGGGGCCAGACTCTATCTATCCCAAAGGCTAGCTGCTGCTCGTGTGTACATTCTGCTGGCATCCAGTGGTCACCAGCAGCACGTGATCTCTCCCTATCAGAGTCAGCCAAGGAAGGGGTATGGTTGGCAGGATGCGACTCTTATGGACCAGTCAGCTCCAATACCACCCAAGAGCAGAAGCCTTTTACCAGTTATTGATAACTTCTATCTGCATGACTGAGCAACTGAACTGAACTGAACTGAACACCCCATTCCAAAGAGACTCCATTCAGTTCAGTTACTCAGTTGTGTCCAACTCCTTGTGACCCCATGGACTGCAGCACACCAGACTTCCTTGTTCATCACCAACTCCAAGTACTTACTCAAACTCATGTCTATCAAGTCGGTGATGCCATCCAACCATCTCATCCTCTGTTGTCAACTTCTCCTCTTGCCTTCACTCTTTCCCAGCATCAGGGTCTTTTCCAATGAGTCAGTTTTTCACATCAGGTGGCCAAAATATTGGAGCTTCAGCATCAGTCCTTCCAGTGAATGTTCAGGACTGATTTCCTTTAGGATGGACTGGTTTGATCTCCTTGCAGTCCAAGGAACTCTCAAGAGTCTTCTCCAGCACCAAAATTCAAAAGCATCAATTCTTCGGTGCTCAGCCTGCTTTATGGTGTAATTCTCACATCCACATATGACTACTGGAAAAACCATAGCTTTGACTAGATGGACCTTTGTTGGCAAAGTAATGAGAGACTGGGAGTCACTAATGCAAGGATACTTTTCTGCATGCCCAGATTTCTGGAGGGAGCTCCTTGGAGCTTTATTTTTTTTAATTTTTAAAATTTATTATATTTTTTAGTTTTTTGCCTTTATTTACAAAATTTTTTGAGATTTAATTTTTTTTTAGATATATTATTTTAGTTTTAGGTGTACAGAATAATGATGTGCACTGAGTCTAATTAACGTCCATTACCACATAGTTAAAATTTTTTTTCTTGTGAAAAGAGCTTTTAAGATCTACTCTCTTAGCAGCTTTCAGGTATACAATACAGCATTTTCACCTATTTACATCCCTATGGTTTACTTATTTTATAGCTGAAATTTTGTTTCTTTTGACCTTCTTCATCCATTTTGCCCACCTTGCACCCTGCCTCCCCAGCAGCTGCCAATCTAGAATGTTATTTTTATTTTTGAAAGAATAACTGATAGAAAAATTATTATTCAGCCTTGGCTATCTGGTAGACGTTTCCTTGAAATGAATGAAGTAAGCCTGTTACTTAAAGGAAAATAGCTAACAGCATTTGTTACTGATGATAATTTGAATTTTCAAGCAGAAATTAGAATTTTAGAAAATATTTCTCTGATTAGATTCTTAGTGATATTCAGTTCAGTTCAGTTCAGCCACTCAGAAATGAGGCATGTGATAGAGAATCGATTACAAGGCAGAAGTTTCCTCCATGTTGGCTGCTTAAAGAGTGGTACAGGTCTATGTGTGATCAGGAGAGTGGGCTAGAGACTGCCAGCTCTGCCACCTCAAAGCTGTGCAGTCTTGAAGAGGTGGCTTTACTTTTCTGATTTTATGAAAATGGAGATGTTGCAGAGGCCTATTACAAGAACCACATGAATGTGCAAATGTGAAAGGGATTTTATACTTTAAAGAAAGAGTCAGCAAACTGATTCTAACATTCGATGGGCATGAGTTTGAGCAAACTCAGGGAGATAGTGAAGGACAGGGAAGCCTGGTGCACTGCAGTTCGTGGGCTCACAAAGAGTCGGACATGACTTAGCAACTGAACAGTAACAACAGCAAACTTTCTCTGTAAAGGACCAGCTGGTAAATAATTCAAACTTTGTGGCTCATACGGTGTCTGTTGCAGCTACTCAACTGCGCCATTGGAGTGTGCAGGCAATTGTAGACAATACATCACAATGGGAACAGTTGTGTTCTGATTAAACTTTATTTATGGATGTTCAAATTTAAACTTCATATAATTTTCATGCGTCATCAAATAATAATTCTTCTTTTGATTTTTTCCAACCATCTAAGTTACCCAAACTGTTCTTATCTCTAGGTCAAGCAAAGTGAGAAAACAGATCAGATTTGGCCACTGGGCCACTTATTGTCAATCTTTGCCCTAAAGAGCTGCATAAGTGTAGAAAACATAGTAGGGGAAGAAGTGTTGCAAAAAGGTAAAGATTGCATTTTTTTTTTCCATTGAAGTGAGGCTTTTAACAGGCAATTACTACGCTTCATGGTGCTAAGACAAAGAGATGAGCAGCCTGGGAGAGGCCATTGTAGACTGGGACAACCAGAGAAGGGATTCTGGAAGGTGAGACATTTGGTTTGAGCTGGAAGAAGTGTGGGATTTTAACAGGTGAGGCCAAGGGGAGGGGTGTTTTTTTAATGTACTTAAAGAAGGAAGGAAGAGTGAGGGCAGAGAGGAGAACAAAGGATGCCTGATGGTGGACAGGCAGAGCCAGGGCTCTATCCTGGGGCTTCCAGCTCCACAAATCCTTGTTCCACACTCCAGCTGCCTGGTACACTGTGTGGCAAATAGAAAAATCTAGAAGTGTGCCTTGCTCTAGGAGAACTTATTAGACTGGGAGACATTCTGGAGAAAGTTTAAAAAAACCAAACAATTGATGTGACAGAAACAATAAAGAAATAATAGTGATCTTCAATTGAGCACCAACTCAGTGGAGCATGATATATACTGCAGACATTATCTTCTTTGTGACTCATAACAACCCTTTGAAGAGAGTCTGATTATTCCCATTATCCACATTTTATAGACACAGAAAAGGTGAGGGAATGTCCCATGGGGCTCAGTGACCATACATAACAACAATAAATATTTGCTTATTGTTTTCCAAAGACTCTCAGCGGACATTGAGAGAAACATGGTGAGTAATAACACAAAAGCTGTGGCCAGTCGGCCTCAAAGGTAGTTGGAAACATGTCACAGTGCAGCCAGACTGTTTCAAGGGAGTAGCACAGAGGTGGTCCATGTAGATGACTCAATGCCAGCCTGACTGTTTGGAGTGGCTGCAGACTTCTTATATCTATTGCCAAGCCTGGAGCAGTTCATAAGTATGTTTACAGAAGCCTTGCTGGGGACGGTGTGCTCTAGAAGGAGTCATCATAGCATCAGCATGGGGGTTAGGAATAATTAAATAACATTTTCAGCTCCCCAGGAGCCATTAGACTAAAACAAAGAAGCAGGTGAGAAGAGGAAGTTGAGAGTTATTTGCGGTTTGTTAATGGGCCTTTAATCAGCAGATCTCCACTCCGCCATCAGCAGCAGCCGGTCCCCACAATCTAGGGAGACTGTATACTCACAAAGCTCCCATTCAAGTGCCATGGAGGCTGGCACAATGCAGTAATCAGACAAGCCCCAGCATCTCCACGGCGCTCCACCTGCACCTGTTATCTCAGCAGGAGCTTCTTTATCAGCCCTTAGAAACTCACAGAATGGAGAAGGTTGCCTAGAATCAGTTCCCTTCCAGCCTTTGGGGATAAAGATATATAACCCAACATCAAGGGCTCTTTCTCTGGAGAACCATGAACCCCAGGTGGGTCAGGCACAGGCACAGGTCTACTATATGGTATCAGGGACAGGCACAGGTCTACTATACAGTATCAACCTGACTGAGTATCTGGGACTGCAAACCAGCCCCAGCTGTGAGGGTGGGAGTCGGGTGGGATTGCTGCTGGCTGTAGCTGGAACAAGGCGGGTGGGAGCTGCATTAGCATCCAGCCCACCACTGTTGGAGAGAATGGATGAGCTGGCTTGTCAGGTGCGGAAGGAGGCTGAATGCTTTTTTGATTGCTATAATTGCAGCAAATTGGACGCTTGAGAGCTCCTCTTTAATGAGAAGAATCTCACGGATGAGACTTAGGGAAGAGGCCCCTCTTTGGATCCTTCTCCTTTGTCCCATGTGTATGAGTTAATTCCCCAGCCATTATGGAATGTGAATGGGCTGCTAATTTTAGTTGTGCAAGCTAAACAAAGACCCTGGTTGGTAGATCCGGAAGGTGATTCATCTGATATGATGTTTGTATGGTGGAAGCTAAAGGTCTTGATAAGCATCCATGATTATTTCAAACTTTTCAACCAAAGAGTTGGAGAATTTTTTAAGTGGCTGTCTCAGTACTAGAGACCAAATAAGGCCTCCGCAAAGAGACACGACTGAGTGACTGAACTGAACTGAACTGAACAGAACCTTCTTTTCTGCTCAAGGTCCTTCCGTCTTGGAGGTCCTGGGCGCTTTGAGTATGGGTGTCCTCCTCTAGGTCTTCTTAATTGGGAAGAATCAGGAAGGCAACAGTGAGGCCAAAGTCAGTGAAAAAGCCACAGTAAAATCCAGAGGCCAAACATAAAGCTGAGTCCAACAGGACTTTGATACATTGTGGGGAAACAGATGAGAGTTTAAAAGATTTCAGAATCCAAGTGGGAATAGAAGTTCAGGAATTTCTGAGGAGAGCTGAGGATGACTGGGGAGTCTTGTTTCCTTTTATTGGCTTGCTTATTGCTTATGAGAATTTCTTGCACTTGTTGAGCTGAGAGTTACAGGGTCATAGTAGCCAGGAGAAGACTGTATGTTTCCAAAGCTGGCATTTCTATTTACCTGTTGTTCCCGTTGGGTAAATTTTGTTGGGCCTTGAGGTGACCAGCTCACTGTAGTTTGCTGGAGATTTCCAGCTGGGGCACTACATCCTGGGAAGCCCCTCAGTTCCAGACAAATCCTGTCTCCTGCTTCACCAGGGCAGAGTATGAAGGGATAAGAGAGCAGAGAGATAGGAGTTACACTTGATGGACTCTTCATATTAAGCAAAAGGCCCTAAGACCCTGATGTCATCTTGATGTCCCATTTTTCATCAAGCTCCACCCCAAAACACTACTATTGTTTTTCTCTTGAAGGATGTCTCTTCAGCCTCTATTGTCCTTACTGATGCAGCTGTCTTCTCAGTAAGCAGTGTAAGAATAGGGACTCCTCCCCACCTAGGAACAGAGTAGCAGGGAGCTAGCAGGACTTCAGTAAATGTATTATTGACTTGGATCTTTGCCCCCTTGAACCTTCTGTCTATAGGTCAAAGAATATTCAGATGGACACATTCTTAAGATATTTGCAGTAACCAGAGGCTTGAAGGATAGATGTAGGAAAGAATAGGCCCAGGCCCTTGTCAGTCTTCTACAGATTTGCTGTGTGACCTTGATTAAGTTATTTTCCTTCTCTGTCTTGAGTTTTCTGATGAGTGATAAGAGAAATTGATAATGTGATTTGTGTTGTATCAGTTTAGCTAAGTTGGAACTACAAATTACAGAATTACCTTCTCTATATGGTTCCAAATTAGAATTAAAATGCAAAGTTACAGTTGTAATTCCCTTCTGTATGTGATTCCAGGTTGGAGTTGACCACAAGTTAGGGTCATGTGAGCTTGGGAAGGAGGACACAAAGGAGATCCTTTTTTTTTTTTTTTTCATTCTAAAGGTCAATAAGGCAGGCACAGTTGTAGCTCATTCACATTGCTGCTGGTCTGCTCAGTTACTTTATTGGTATGGGATATAGTCAGGTCTTCCATCCCCTCCAGCTTCTGCCATGTCCCTGACTTCAGCTTCCCTGAGTCCTGGGCCAAACAGGGGTTCGACTCTGTGGTGTAGGGTGCTAGTTCATCATGTACAGCAAGAGCATCAAGGAGACTGAAAGAGATGAGAGATAGTACCGTAAGGCCCCTACATGTGACATTTTAAGTCGTAGACTTTCAAAGATGCAAACATACAGTGGCATATCTAACCACATAAGTTAGTTTACATGTCTGGCGTACATTGTCACATGCTTGCATCCTCCACAAGTGGTTGTTCTCCTCTGTACTGTATTATTCAGTCCTGTATAGAGCACAGTAGTGCAGCATCTTCATTTCAAGCCCAGGATGTCCAGACACAAGCGTGAAAGCAGCAGCTGATGCACATTACCAGCTGATACTGGTAAGAAGTGCCAGGAGCTGGAGACCTAGAGAAAGGATGAAGAGGAGACAAGAGACAGAAGCAGTAACTGAATAACTGGAGAGATTCAGGATGCAGGAAATGACAAGGGGGTTTTCTTTATTTGCAGAGACACTGTTAATTTTTAAGGCACAGGACCCGAATGTAGAATGGTGCACAAAGGTTGCAGCAGCCATTCAGAATGCAATCCAGTGCTATCATGTCAACTATGATGAGAAAAAAAGCACTACTACCCAGACATCACTGGACCATTTTTTCAAGAGGGTGGACAGAATTGAATCCAACAAAGAACTAGAACCGGTGTCACCAACATCAGACGAGTGAAATTGTCGTTTGTCTCCATCTCCTATTGCTGACAGTCCTTCAGCTCTACCATCTCTCACCTCCTCTCCTTCCTCCAGTCAGTGGCTCTTCTTGCCTGTTCACTGGATGCCAGCCCCTGTATGCCAGTTGTTGTACTATATTATTACTTTTCAAGGTGCTGTACTGTAAAAGTAAAAATGCTTTCTTTATTTTTTGTGTTTATTTTTTATATACTATTTGTGAGAAAAGTATTATAAACCTATTACAGTACCGTACTATATAACCAGTTGTGTTCGTTGAGTACCCAGGCTAACATCGTTGGACTTACAAATGTGCTCTTTGATCTCATTCATATGTGGGGGACTTACTGTAGTGTTCCGCCTAATTCTCATGGGTTCTAATCTGTTCTTGGCATCTCTACTTTAGGTCTACTTTCCTTCTACATTTCTAGCCCTATCCTGCTGACTTCAGCCCCAGCACCAAATGCAGAAACTACAGCCTTAAATAGCCAACATAATCAGCTCCCACAACTGTGTGTGCCTAATCCTTGTAACGACTTCCCTGGTGGCTTAGACGGTAACGCATTTGCCTACAATGTGGGAGACCTGGATTCGATCCCTGGGTTGGGAAGATCCTCTGGAGAAGGAAATGGCAGCCCACTCCGGTACTCTTGCCTGGAAAATCTCATTGACTGTGGAGCCTGGTAGCCTACAGTCCATGGGGTCACAAAGAGGCAGACACACCTGAGCAACTAAACTTTCTTTCTTTCTAATCCTTGTAATATATTTCTGAATCAATACCAGGCGAAGTGGTTCTGTTTCTCTGAATAGTGAATGATAAAAATAATATCTAACAAATGCTTACTAGACACAGGGCATTTTCTCAATATTTTGCCAATATTAATTTATTTAAACATCCACAATCTATTTGGAGAAGATGTGTATCACAATCTCTTGTGATATAAATCTCCATTTTCCCTGGTGGCTCAGATGGTAAAGCATCTGCCTGCAATGTGGGAGACCCTGGTTCGATCCCTGGGTTGGGAAGATCCCCTGGAGAAGGAAATGGCAAGCCACTCCAGTATTCTTGTCTAGAAAAATTCCATGGACTGAGGAGCCTGGTAGGCTACAGTCCATGGGGTCGCAAAGAGTCAGACACGACTGAGCGACTTCACTTTCACTTTTCATAGTATAGATGAGAACATTTCCCAGAGAATTAAAGTAACTTGCTCCAGATCATACTGCCTGTAAGACAGCAAGCCAGGAGTTTAACCTGGCTGTTTAGTAGGGTCAGCACACAATATCATGCTGCCTTATTTGCAGAGTGTGAGGTTGTTTAGATATCTTTGAAGTCTCTTCAGGCAACTGGATACAACACTGATCCTCTGATGTTCATAGGTTTGTACAGGTACAGCAGAGGGAGGGATCTTGCTACTTAGAGTGTTTTCAGGTGATTTTGAGATACACCAAGGTTTGAGAATGAATCAACCCCCTAGAAAAGTAATAACAGTTGGAATAATGAATATATATGAAAGTGAAAGTGAAAATTGCTCAGTCATGTCCAACTCTTCATGACCCCATGTACTATACAGTCCATGGAATTCTCCAGGCCAGAATACTGGAGTGGCTAGCCTTTCCCTTCTCCAGGGGATCTTCCCAACCCAGGGGTTGAACCCAGGCCTACTGCATTGCAGGCAGTTTCAAATAATATATATGGGGTTTTGGTTTTGGAGTTTTTTGAGAAATAAAAAGTGGAAATGAATCCATTCAAAGTAGCTTCTCCTCTGGGTCTACATTTAAGTGGAGGCTGTACTGTAGCCTCAGGTCTATCTATAGTCAAGACACTCGTGCGATGGAGTTTGCTAAGTCAGAAAGTTCTGGAAGGATCATCTCTGCTCCTTCTAGAAGCACCCCTGGAAACAGCTTCGGAGAGGCCTTCCATGAAATAGAAGGTCATTAGCTGCTGGCAATGGGGCCAGGAAGTGGTGAGAGCCACAGTGGCCACAGAGTCAGGAACGCCAAGTGCCATCTGCATCCTATTTTGCTGCTCAGCCCAGGGTCACCCACCGCAAGTTGTTAATCAGAAGTCTCTCCCGACTGGTAAGGGAATTATCGGCATTTATGTTCTGTTAGGAAGTCAGCCGTGCTGGCTGACGGTGGGTGGAGGTTCACTCCGGTGTCCATGACTATAAACGGCTTCTGGAGCCTGGGCTCCGGGAAGCAGAAAAGCTATAGGCTGCACAAATTGGAGACAGAAGAAGGCCGGGTGGTGGAAAACCTCTTCACAGCTGCTCGTGGTCTTCATTAGCAGGCAGGCAGGTCTGAAAACAAGGACCTCCTTCATGCAGTGATGCCTGGGGACAAGCACATTCCTGTGCTAAAGCAGGGACCAGGCCCCTCAGCCTAACCTGGCCCCTCAGGTGTGGAGGGCAAGGGGCTTGTCTATACACTACCTCATTTGAGCTTCCCACCAATACTGGGATGAATAATTTAAGGGAACTTCAAACCTGACTGAGGAAACCAGTAATAATAATTTCCTTTATTTTTTGCCAAACTTCTCTCACAAGATACGAGAAAAAAAATTGATCTGTTTTAAAAAGTATTTTACTTTTCCTGGATGTGATGCTATGAGGTAATTGTTAAGTTCCAGGTGCTGTGTTTGGCAAGTTGTTTATGTGGTATCATCTCAGTCTTAACAGGGCCCTCTCAAAAGTATCATCATTTTACAAAAGGGAAGACTGACACTGAGAAAGGTTACACAGCAGAATGTTAAATTATCACACAAAGAATGTCATGAGACTTGGAGAAGGGACTGGTACAATTACATGATGAGGATGGAGGCATAAACTAAAGAAATAAGCTGATTACTGCAAGTACACCTTCTACCATCCTCCTGGTGGTGAATTTCTGAAGATCATTTCTCTTTGAGTCAGTTATATCACCATGCATAGAGCAAAAAGAGAAGACTCATGCATACTTGACTTTGCAATCACTTTAAACCTAAAGGGTGACTTTTTCTTTCTTTATTTTGGCTATCACAGAGCTTTGATTTCCTCAGCATTCCTGAGAAGACTTGACTTGTGGGTTCTCTATCCCCCATTGTTTTTGCTCCAGAAGAAGGAAGAAAAATATCTTCCTACTTCCTTTTATAATTCCTTTCAAGACCAATCCCAGTAAAAGTCTCAGGTCAGATGCACATACCTATAAACACGAATTCTAGAGTCTTCTGTTTTGGTAGAATTTTATGTCAGATTCCTACTAGGTACAAAAATTGCCTCTAGGTTCAGGCAGGTCACCGTGTAGTCAGGCATCCTCTCTCTTGGCTGGATTTTTTAACTCTGTGGTATCCCATCACCCTAAAACACTGTAACACTGGATGATTAGTTTAGAAAAGTCACTGTAAATTATTTGAGGACAGGAATTATATCTGTTTTGTTCACCCTAGTTTTCAGAGCTTTATAACCCACCCACCACCTAGCATATAGGTGGGTTTTCTCTACATACTGAGTGAATAAATAAACAAGTAACTGAATGAGTAAATGGATGAATGGATTCTTCACATTTCCTGGACAACCTGCCCACCACCTGTAAGAATTAATGTTGTGTCTCCCACCTGGTCTCCCTGCTTCTGGGTCTCTTCTCTGAGCCATGCTGAGCCATGAGGTCAAGGTCAATGTTCCCACACAACACTTTCCTTCAAGTGACAATTCTGCTAAAATATTCACTGGCTCCTTCTTGTTGGACTTTGGATGAAAGGAAGATTAAGAATTAACGGTCATGGCTATAGGATCTTGCATCTTTAAATTCTGTTGCAAAACATTCTAGGGACTTGTAAGGAAAGTGTATGCCTGGTACTGTGCGGAGACATTGTTCCCAGTTCTGGTGGTAGGTAAGCATATCAAAAGAGCTAGTCTCCTTTATCTCCCCAACCCCAAATCTAAATCTCCAGTTAACTATCACAATGGTGAGGAAAGGCCAGCCAGAACTTGCCCAACATTGAGAGGAAGAAAGAATTTTCCCCAAACAGGCCTATCTACATCTCTGGAAACATGGCACATGTTTTGACCTTGACCTATACAGAGTAATAAGCTTCCATAATTTGTCATTCCAGGCTCTCCATGGCCCAACTATATCAAAGACTGGAGTCAAACAAACCAGAGTTCCAAGTCTTCCTCCACACATCCCTAAAATGAGTGCTCCCATGCTGGGGTCCAGGCCCGGTGGATCCAGGGTAATTCAAAGGGGGGACAGAGTTGGCGTCCTAGGAAAGAACTTATTTAATTACAGATATAAAGAGAGATTAGAAAAGAATAGTGTAGTAGGAAAATTAGTGGAGAAAAAGAGGCTGAATAACTTGGTTTACGTGGAAAACCAATAAAACTCCAAGACAAGGAGTTTGCACCATCTACTTAGGCCACCGGTGCCCACTTGAATAGCAGAGGGTGCCCTGCCTTGGGCTCCCTCTCGCGTGGGTCTTAGAAGCCAGAGCAAGTAAGTAGACATGGCGAGCCTCCACGCTCCAGATGGGAATTCAGCCAGAAAAGAAGAGAACGAGAAAAGACCACACAGGGGAAACCAGTCTTTCCAGGAACTGGTCTGTTTTCTTTATTTTTCAGGTTCACTTATATACTTTTTGTTGCACACAGAGATAGAATACAGAGTCACACGGGGTCAGCAGACCTGACCCTTGTCAAAATCAGGTGCTTCATGCAAATGTATACAAAGGTCCTAGGGGCTTTACATCATCTTATGGCCACGAGGCCTGCTGACATTTTATGGCCCTTCCTTTCTGATAACGGTCAGTCAACCAGAAAACTTATTCTTCCAGGGGTGAATTTTCTTAAACCAGGTGCCACCCTCCAAAGGCACCAGATAAAGTTGCATTCCTATAGGGTGAAGGTGCAGTGGATTACAATCGAGAAAGGAATTTAGCCTAAGGTTTAACATGGTTAATCTTAAAGGTTAATACTTATTTCTCCTATATGTTAGTTGTATTCATTAATGTGTATAAGGGCAGGGGATGTGGAGACTTAGCAGCAAATATTGGCCCAACAAATGAAAAACCCTTCACCAATATAATTCCTAATCAACCCACTATACTATACTAATAATTTTCTAACTTCTCAAAAGAATCTGTATTCAGAAAGCTTAAAGCATCTCGTGCCTCTCAGGGTTGGGAGGCTGTGAACAATCACATGTGGCTGGACGAGCCTGTCAGGCAGGCTAGAGAACTTTCACATGAGTTTGTGAACTGAAACTCTCTTGTCACGCCCAGGAATTTTATTAGCTGGAGCTGTAAGTTAACTCCTTCTCCAAGAGAGGTGGTGGGGGACAGCCCCCCGTAAAGTCAGAGGTGTAGGTGAGAGCATAAAGCAGTAAAGTAGGCAGACTCTGTTTTTGGGGGTAGATGCTCGGAAACAGGGTGTCTCCTGAGGCTCGATCCCGCCTTTACGTATGCCGAGCCTCCTTCCTCATGACCTTTGCCACGGGCGGAGTTCCTCACGCTGGCTCCCGGCACTCCCACATCTGGCCAGAATGGTCCTCTCAGTACCTTTCTGAGCACCAGCACGTTCCTGTTTCCGCTTCTTAGTTCTGGAGTCCCTCCCTGTCGGTGTCCCTTCCTTTCAAGTGGCCCCTTTGCCACTGTTTCTCCACAACCAGTGCAGTGCGTCCCTCCTCCTTGAGGAAGGCTTCTTGAGCGCCGGCTTCTCCTCCTCACACGTAGACAGTGAGGAACAGCAGGAGTCCCTGGCACTGTTTCTACTCCGTACCCCCAGTGCCCGGGAGAGATGCATGGAGTCCAGAGAGAAGGACCTGGGGTCTACCCTTCTTTCTTATAACAATTTGGCACACCCACTTACCTCCCCAAATTCCAATTTCTTCCTCTAGAAAATAGGAGTAATTTTTACTTTGCAGAGTTTGATTGATTAAGTGATTCCCTTTCTTTACCTGACAGGCATTTACCAAAGGTTTTCTAGGTTCCAGATGCACAGTGACTGACACATAGTAGGTGATTAATAGATGTTACTAAATATTGTTAAATACTTATTAAATGAATTTGTAGGACTTTTCTAGTTCGAAAAAAGAATTATCAGATTAAATATAGAATCTTTTCTACAGTCTTCTTTCCTTCTTATCTTTTTTCCTTTTTTTTGAGTAGGTGCTGGACACAAAAGAAGAGAAATAGAAACAGATTTTGATTTAACATTTTATGTTCAATACCTCATCCACTATCCATATCCATGTCTAACCTTTAGGATTTCTGCTCAGTGCACAACAAATATTTAGAATAAAAACAAAAGGCATGAGTTTTTCAAATAAATATATTTTCTTATAGCTTTTGCGTCACTAACGTGACATTTGCCAGATAAAATTTTATTAAACCAGTCTCAATATTTAAGTGGAGAAGGAAATGGCAACCCACTCCAGTATTCTTGCCTGGAGAATCCCAGGGACAGAGGAGCCTGGTGGGCTGCCATCTATGGGGTTGCGTAGAGTTGGACATGACTGAAGCTACTTAGCAGCGGCAGCAATATTTAAGATAAGACTTGTGAAGGACATGGTAATTTTCTTGAAATACACAAAAGTCTCTCATAAAAAATTAATTGTCTATATGTCCTCGGAGGAAAGAAGATGGATTTCTTCCGGGATAGAGTAAGAGGAGTCAGCACATTCCTTCAGAGGTATGTTTGTGTGTGCACGTGTGGTTGCTGGTAGGGACCACTGAAGTAACAGTCTGGGGCACAGACTATTGTGATTCTGCAGAAACCAAGATTGAGTAGCAGAAAACCCCTACACTTCTCATTCAGGTGTGACCCCATGGACATGGGGTTCTATTGACTGCATTTTTGCTGTTATTGTTTTGGTTGTTTTTTTGTTGTTGTTGATGTTTTTGGTTTACCAATGTCGTAGAATTTTTTTTCAGTATGTTTAATGGTGTTTTGGGCTTCCCTAGTGGCTTCCCTTGGAGAAGGCGATGGCACCCCACTCCAGTACTCTTGCCTGGAAAATCCCATGGACGGGGGAGCCTGCTGGGCTGCAGTCCATGGGATCGCTGAGAGTTGGACACGACTCAGTGACTTCACTTTCACTTTTCACTTTCATGCATTAGAGAAGGAAATGGCAACCCACTCCAGTGTTCTTGCCTGGAGACTCCCAGGGACGGGGGAGCCTGGTGGGCTGCCGTTGCTGGGGTCGCACAGAGTCGGACACGACTGAAGCGACTTAGGAGCAGCAGGACTGCAGAGCCTGGTAGGCTACTGTCTATGGGGTCGCAAAGAGGCGGACACGACTGAGCGACTTCACTTTCTTTCACTTTCAATGGTGTTTTATATATATATATATATATATATATATATATATATACACACTTAAATTGCAGTAGAGCTGATTTATAGTGTTGTGCTAGTTTCTGGTGTATAGCAGTGATTATGCATACATATACATGCATACAGTTATACATACATTATATACATATGGGCTTCCTAGGTGGCTCAGTGATAAAGAGTCTGCTTGCAATACAGGAGACATGGGTTTGATCCCTGGGTCAGGAAGATCCCCTGAAGAAGGAAATGGCAACCCACTCCACTATTCTTGCCTAGGAAATCCCATGGACAAAGGAGCCTGGCAGGCTACAGTTCCTGGGGTTGCGAAAGACTTGGACATGACTGAGCAACTAATCAACAACATATATATATGTGTGTGTATAGATATACACAAGTGTGTATATATGTATATATATATACACACACATATATCCTACTCCAGGGGATCTTCCCAATCTAGGGATCGAACTCACATATTTTGCATTGGCAAGTGGATTCTTTACTACTAGCACCAGCAGGGAAATTCCATGTACAGAGGAAACTGGTGAGCCACAGTCCATGGGGTCTCAAAAGAGACACAACTGAGCAACTAAAGAACAATATGTATAAAGTATACATAGACATATATATATATATATATAACTGAATATATATATAAAACTGAATATACACATATTCTTTTCCATTATGGTTTATTATAGAATATTGAGTATAGTTCCCTCTGCTATACATGACTACATTTTTAATTGAGAAAAACCCACTCTCCTTGAACCATCTCCAGTCTTCCCACAAACATATTCACACATGCTCGCACAAGCACACATATACACACCACACAACTGATATTTATTCTTGGGATCAGATCTTATTTTAACAGATCTCTTATAAGAGGAACTGCCAGCCTCAGCCTTCACAAGGAGATGTAAAAAGAGAAACTCCAAAGGCTACCACACCCAACTTCCCCCAGGGACCCAACACCTATCATGTGCCTGCCTGTCTATGAAATTTGGCTGATGACCAATGTTAGCAAGGATTTGAGGTGCTATGACCACAGGCTTAAAACTTCAGTCATTTTATATCAGGAAAAGGCAAAGAACCTGGGGTTGGGGACACCCTTCCTTCAATAAGAGATAAGATTTCCTAAAAGGAAGTGGAGTGAAAGTGGAAATTTTTGGATATCAACCCTTGAACCATGAGGCATTTGACATGAAGGAAGAGGAAACTCTTGAACCTGAAGATAAAGGATCCAGAATGAAAGTCTGAAAAGTGGCCTCAGAGGATCTCTTCATGAGCTTTTAGGATCTTTCATTTTTGAGATTTAAGGCAATATTCAAGTTTGCTGCAATTATACTTTCTTCCTTCTATATAATAATTGTCTTCCCAAATCATTGAAACAGTTTATTTAAAAAATTGTGTGTAATCATAGACCCACAGATCCTGGTCTTGAAAAGATGAAGGAACAAGGTGTCAAGAGAGACAAGGAAAGCCATCGTTCTTCATGTCTCCTTTCTCCCTTCTGCACATCTGCCTCCTGTGCCTTCCAGCAGAAAGTAGGCTGGTAGACTGAAGAACATGCCGCAGCCTACCAAGAGACGGAGTCTGCTCGGCAACCTCGAATCTGGGACACCTTTGTGATTTGCTTTGACCAATAACAATGTGGCAGAAATGATGTGCTGTTTTCAAGATTAGGCCTTTCACCCCCTTGGAAGACTGTCGGGAGACCACCACTTAAGAGCCCCAGCTTATCCTAGTGAATAAAGAGTGGCCACATGGAAGAGAACTGGGGAGTCCCAGGCCACTGACAGCACTGACTGCCAGACACAAGAGTGATGCCAGCTTGCCTCTTCCAGCCCAGTCAAGGGACCCCAGGAGGGACCAGCAGAGCAACTCCCCAACCAATACTCAGAATCATAACAAGCAATGAGTCTATCTTGTTTCAAGCCACTAAGCTTTGGGGATACTTATTAAGCATCAGCCCATTTACTGGAGCATGAACTCCAGGTGATGTCCAGAGGGGTTGAAAGGCAACCATAGAGAAGCCAGAAGAAACCAGAGAGCTCCCCAGTTCTAGGGAGCCCTCTAGAGAGGGCAGAGCCATGAGCAAAGAGAGGGAGAGACCTTTGCTTTCCCATACAGAGAATGCTGCTCTCTGAAAGGAGAGGGACAGTTACTCAACAGATGCCTAGTATAAGAAGCAACCTTCTATCAAAGCTGTCTAAGAATGGCATGGACTACTTTAAGAGGTGCTGAATTGTACAACATTAAGAGTATTCAAGAATGGGCAAGAGATTGAAAGGCAGAACTTTAGCACTATGTAGTTGGCTCTCTGAGGTCACTTACAACACCAAGCATCTTATCAGTTTCTTTAAATCCTATTTGAGAAGACACAGTATGTGCATAATTATGTCAATACATCTCATAATTTTAAAGAGGCTCTGGTTTATCAAAAGGAGCAGTAAAATGTATATGAGCTAGACAGTTTTTCTGTGTGCAGAGTTTATCGACATGAATCTAACCAGGCTGGTAAAAGTACACAGACATATCCACAACAGGCACCAGAGGACTGTGAGAATGGATTACTGGAAAAACATTCAGCTCAAAAATGAGGCCTCTGGGCAGAGATTGCATCTTTTTTGAATCTCTTTTTGGGGCCAGCCCCTGTTGTAACCATTAAGTGAATTTGCAACATGATCATAACAATGGCAACAGCCAATATTAATAACGGGAATAAGCACCATTCTAACTCTCTGTTGGCCTCTTAACTGCTTGCAACAAATCTGTTGCTGAGATGAGCTGTCTCCTCTCCCTTCAGAAAGGGTTCTTGAAATGCCTAGGGATATGTCTGGCTGCAGAGCAAAGAGTTGCTTGCTTTCAGGGGCAGTAGAACCTCTTGAAATTCCCTTGTAAGAAAGGTTGCAGGCTTGATGTATGCTCATTACACCGACTTTCTCTGACATTCTGAGGGGAAATTAAACCTTGGGACATGCTTATCAAAGGCTGTGCTGATTTTCCTTTTAGAAGAAATATAGTGAGACTACTCAGACTAAGTTTACTCCTGAATTTCCTATCCCCACCCCCCCTGGGGTGAAGAGGGCTTTGAAGTAGCAAACACTTGGAAAAGAACAATCAAAAACTGAATCAGCAAATTCTTGAGGTTTTAACTGCATATATGAGAACCACATTTCAAGCAAATATAAAGGAATACAGTGAACATATTGCCAAGGGAAAACAATAAGTGGCTGGTAAGAAGCATGCCTGGTGGCTTAGATGGTAAAGAATCTGCCTGCAATGGAGGAGGCCAGGGTTAGATCCCTGGGTCAGGAAGATGCCCTGGAGAAGGGAATAGCAACCCACTCCAGTATTCTTGCCTGGAAAATCCCATGAACAGAGAAGCCTGGATGGCTGCAGTCCATCGGGTGGCAAAGAGATACGATTGAGTGACAAACACACAAACACAAGAAGCATGCAATGAGACCTCTTCAAAGGAACGAAACCTCAGGAGAACAAAAATGCAAGGCCTTTTCTTGAGAAATAGAGCCTGATCACCCAGAGGGCAGTTGTCTCTTTCAATCTGAACTTCATCTAAGAGAAAATCTCTCAACCAGAATCATCACATCCTTACCTTGGAATTGACCTGAGAAAGGAGAGACACTTCAGGAGCGATTGAAAGTCATTGTCCTAGTCCAGCTGCCAGGTCTCTGGGTGACCATCTGCAAACCACTTCTCTTTCAGAATCTTGGACTGTGTGTCTAAAGTGAAATGTTTCCTTCCAGATTTATTAACTGGTGAAATCTGTGCATCACATCCTCTCAACTTCATTCTGTCTTGCAAAGCATTCTAGGAGACGCATGCTGAGTGAATCCAATTTTGTGTTTGGTGATGGGCCATTTAGAGATGAGACTAGACAAAGCATGCTGCCCCCTCCCCACAGAAAACATGTGAGGGGGTTACTGCCTTTACTGTCACTCTGAAAGGAATTTTTCTATTTCGCGCTGGAAGCGGGGACTTGGAGGAGCCAATGAGAGGATGGCCAAACTTTAACAGGGAGAACTGTTGGGTTACAATGGTCCAAGCTTGGGATATGACATATAATTTGAGGTATGTCAGGATCATATGAACCACTCAAGGGGTGCAGCTGAGCTATGATTAAGAAAGCATGGTTTCATATTTGTGTTTCTTACCTGGGAAGGGCTAAAGTGATCATTCAGGCTCCTCAGAGTCCTGAATTGTAACACAGAATTGGGAAGGCAGGAAACTGGGAGTTGGAATTTGGCAAGAAATGGGGGTTATTGTTGTGTCATGGCTCTTTTAGTTAGAAAACAGACCCAGAAAGTCAGCCTGGAAGGAGAGGCATATCAGAGACCAACCCAAGGGAGGTGTACCAGTCAATGTGATGGCAATGATGGTGGTCTGGGTACCCTGAGGATCAGGATTTAGTTCTAGTTCTGTTGGGCAAATCCACATCTCTGAGCTTACTTTCTACATTTATAAATTTAGAATAATAATCTTAATCCTGTTTCTCTCTTGGGATCATGTTGTAAATTTACATGGAGACATGAGTGGGAAAGTACTTTGTCAACTAAAAAATGTTATGAAATAATTATAAGACATGACTGTTGCTCCAAGTTTCTCTGATTTGAAGTATTTCTGATGAGAAACCAGTGGTAATTCTTATAATTGTTCCTTTGTTCGTTTGTAACATCCCCACCTCAACTCCAACCAGCTGCTTTTTTATTATTGCTTGCTTAACACAACATTAGTTTATAATGATTTGATTACAGTACACTCTGACTGTGGTGTGGGGTGTGTGTTTATCCTGCTTGAAGTACCCTGAGCTTTTTATGTCTGTGGGTTTATATTTTTCATGTCACTTAAATTAAAAGTAGATCCCTTGATATTAGATCATAGGACAATTGTCGCTGAGACTGTTTTTCTTTTTCCAAGCATTTTATCTCTATGTGCTTCCATTTATATAATTTCTGTTGCTCTGTCTTCAAGTTTATTGGCCTTTTTTCTTTTTTTTGCTGCATCACACAGTTGCTCCCCAAATGGAGATTGAACCCATATCCTTGGCAAAGAAAGCAGAGTCCTAACCACCGGACAACCAGGGAATTTCCTATTAGCCATTCTTATGCACTAATTGATGTTAACCTCATAATTTTAAAATTTCAGATTATGTAACTTTTAATTCTAGAACTTCCATTTTGTTCTGTCTCAAGCATCTATTAAGATTTCCTATTTTTTGCCTATTATGTTAATATATTTTCCTTTACATTCTTGAATACAATTATAATAACTGTTTTAAAGTTCTTGTTTGCAAATTTCATTATCTTTTTCATTTCTTGGTTGTCTTCTATTTTTCTGATTTTTCTGTTGATTGCATATCAAGTATTTATGCTCATTTACACATTTAGTAAACTGTATTCTATCACTGACATTATAGGTACTATGTTTTTGAAGGAATTTGTCTTTATTCATAATAGAGTTTAGTGCTTTGATACAGCAGGCATTAAATTTGCTCATGGACCAGCATAGTCCTTTAAAGATTTCTTTAGAAACTTCTGAAAAGTTGGTCTAGAGTGACTATTACTCTATGGCGGGCTAGTTCTATTCCTATTCCTAAGGTGTTGCCTTTATATGGGTTTTGTTGAATTTCTGAGATTTTGAGCAAAGTCTCTCTTCTGTGGCTTGTCGGAATGCAAACACCTTTAAGCCTTATGCAAACTCTATATGTATGTGCTCAGTCGCTCAGTCATGTCCGACTCTTTGCGACCCCATAGACTGTAGCCCACCAGGCTCCTCTGTCCATGGAGATTCTCCAGGCAAGAATACTAGAGTGGATTGCCATGGCCTCCTCCAGGGGTTCTTCCCAGCCCAGGTGTCAAACCCAGGTCTCCCGCATTGCCAGCAGATTCTTTACCATCTGAGCCACAGGGAAACCCTAATATTGTTTAACTCACAGTTCCCAGCAGTTTTTTTTCCTCTGAGAGATATTTTCACTCTAGCTTTATGCAGTTTTTCTCTGCACATACACTGGTTAATATTCAGCTAAGACTCAAGGGCGTCCTTAAGCACACTTTTGGGGCTCCTTCTGTACATAGCTTCCTTCTCCCTCTTACCCTGTCCCAGAAATTCTACCTGCCTCAGTAACCTCAAATTCTAATCTCCATCATTTTAGCTCTGCTAAGCAGTTGTGCTCTGTTTTGTCCTCCCTTCTCTGTACTACAGTCTGGAAAGTGCCTTACAACAAAAAGCCATTCCAGGATCTGGGATTATCTTGTTTGTTTCCTATTTCTCAGAGATCACAGTCCTGCACTGCCTTTGGTTCTACATCAGAAAACAGTTATCTCCTGTAATTCAGTACAGTGGTTCAGTCGCTCAGTCATGTCCAACTGTTTGTGACCCCATGAATCGCAGCACGCCAGGCCTCCCTGTCCATTACCAACTTCTGGAGTTCACTCAGACTCACTTCCATTGAGTCGGTGATGCCATCCAGCCATCTCATCCTCTGTCATGCCCTTCTCCTCCTGCCTCCAATCCCTCCCAGCATCAAGGTCTTATCCAATGAGTCAACTCTTCACATGAGGTGGCCAAAGTATTGGAGTTTCAGCTTTAGCGTCAGTCCTACTAATGAACACTCAGGACTGATCCCCTTTAGGATGGACTGGTTGGACTTCCTTGCAGTCCAAGGGACTCTCAAGAGTCTTCTCCAACACCACAGTTCAAAAGCATTGATTCTTCGGCACTCAGCTTTCTTCACAGTCCAACTCTCACATCCATATATGACCACTGGAAAAACTATAGCCTTGACTAGATGGACCTTTGTTGGCAAAGTAATGTCTCTGCTTTTGAATATGCTATCTAGATTGTCATAATTTTCCTTCCAAGGAGTAAGCGTCTTAATTTCATGGCTGCAATCACCACCTACAGTTATTTTGTAACCAAAAAAAAATAAAGTCGGACAATGTTTCCCCATCTATTTCCCATGAAGTGATGGGACCAGATGCCATGATCTTCGTTTTCTGAATGTTGAGCTTTAAGCCAACTTTTTCACTCTCCACTTTCACTTTCATCAAGAAGCTTTTTAGATCCTCTTCACTTTCTGCCATAAAGGTGGTGTCATCTGCATATCTGAGGTATTGATATTTCTCCTGGCAATCTTGATTCCAGCTTGTGCTTCCTCCAGACCAGTGTTTCTCATGATGTACTCTGCAGAGAAGTTAAATAAGCAGAATGACAATATGCAGTCTTGGCGTACTCCTTTTCCTATTTGGAGCCAGTCTGTTGTTCTATGTCCAGTTCTAACTGTTGCTTCCTGACCTGCATATAGGTTTCTCAAGAGGCAAGCCAGGTGGTCTGGTATTCCCATCTCTTTCAGAATTTTCCACCGTTTATTGTGATCCACACAGTCAAAGGCTTTGGCATATTCAATAAAGCAGAAATAGATGTTTTTCTGGAACTCTCTTGCTTTTTTGATGATCCAGTGGATGTTGGCAATTTGATCTCTGGTTCCTCTGCCTTTTCTAAAACCAGCTTGAACATCAGGAAGTTCACGGTTCACGTATTGCTGAAGCCTGGCTTGGAGAATTTTAAGCATTACTTTACTAACGTGTGAGATAATTAGTCTAGATTTATACTAATTTACTAAAAGAGAGCTGGTGTGGTGTCTGTTCCTCCATCAGTACAGGAAGCTGAAATTCCAACATACAGATGATGTGACTACTTGGTACAAAGTGCTGTGTTAGTCTTTGAGACTTCACAGATAAACACATATCCTAGGCCCTCACTGTCTTATGGAAAAGATAGACAAATAAATTGAATGACACTAGGGAGTTTTAGTAGAGAAATGTACTGCCATAGAAATTCAATGGAGGGGACATTTAACTGAAGAAGTCAGGAAAGACTTCCCAGAGGAGATGACAATTAAGCAAGGAATTTCTGTTCTTCTGGTTGGAGAGTAGAAAAACACATTAAGCAAATGAACAAAGAAAAAAGAGTGTGTATTTAATTAGAAAATACTAGATTGCTGTTGTATAAGTTGAATGGATATGAAGGAAAACTGTTATTATGTGGAACTAGAAAAATAATGTCCAGTTCTTAAAAGCCCATGAACATTTCATTGAATAGATCAACCTATCCTATATAGGAAACCACAGCATCATAATGACAGAAAGCAAGGTGTTTATGGGACTTGTCCATAGTTTACTGAGAATTTTGGGTAAGTTTATTGTAAACATCAAAGGTTTTTTTATTTTAATTTAAAAAATATGATAATGTCAGAACCTAGCTTATTATATCAATGATGATTAATTTAGTTAATGTTTGTAAAGCACTCAGCTCAGTGACTGGCATTTATGTGTTCAAAATGAGAGCTATTTATGTTTTTGTTGTTATTTTGTAGGCAAATTGAACAAGTGTTAGTTTGTGGTGGGTTACTTTGTGAATAGGTATGTATTTTTAGAAAAATAAATGCTGTTGGCTGAATGAGGAATAAACTACACATAAGAGAATGGAATGGCAACCCACTCCAGTATTCTTGCCTAGAAAATTCCATGGACAGAGCAGCCTGGAGGGCTACAGTCTATGGGGTCCTAAAGAGTTGGACTGGAGGAGGAAATGGCAACCCACTCCAGTATTCTTGCCTGGAGAATCCCATGGACAGGGGAGCCTGGCAGGCTACAGTCAATGGGGTCGCAAGAGTCAGACATGACTGAATGACGAAGCACAACACAGGAGAATGATTGGGTAAAGAAGAGAATGAACAGAATATGGAGCAGGCTGGAAGGTGTGCTCAGTAGAGGCCAAGGAGGTTCCTCTTCCGTGGATGAAAACATGGCATAGTCAGGGTCTGAAGCTGTGGGCAACTGCTTAGATCCTGTTAGAGTGTGTTTTACCTGCCTCTGTTCTGGAGCAGAGGTGCCCAATGATAGTAAGAAATCTTGAGACTCTGAGGCATCATTGCCAGAGGCAATAGGCTCATGTGTTCATTTAAAATCATTGCTGAAATTGTGAGCATTCTGCTATTTGTGAAGGGTCACGTTTTTCCAAATGACTGCAACAACATATGTGATCCACACATTCTTCCTACAGTGTTGACGTTGTACCCATTAAGTCTGAGTGGGCTTATTACTAGAGTGGAGATGAGTTTGGGACTTTTGAGTCGAGGCCTTAAAGGGCAATATGGGAGACATCTGGTCCTCTTGGGACATGTTCGTTTGTAACTCAATCACCACGCCATGAGGAAGCAAACAGACCTCAGGGGGAGGACATGCATAGGCTTTGTGGATGACAACTGCAGCTGTCATGCCATAGTCACTGTTGACCTCTGGTCAGGCAAGTGCCTCAGGCCTGCAGGGATTCTGATCCCCAGTCCATAAGCTGACTCAGCTCCCTATGAGGAGCAGATGTGAGCTGTCCCTTCCAGGCCCTGCGCAAATGCTGACCTATGAGCCAAACCAACCAATGTTGTTTTAAACCACTAGATTTGAGGTGGTTTGTTAAGTAATGATAGCATATTTGTCCCTTTAACAGTATATTGCATACTTTGGAATACTATTGTGTCTTTTCTCCCTTTAACACTTACTAATAGTACAACTTTTAGCATTTCGAGATTCTCAGTTTAAAATAAAACAATTATTTAACAGGATCCTCATCTTCACAAAAAAATGTGAAGATGCACAGAACTAGAAATGTTAACTGATAAGGAGAAAGTCGAGCAGAAGCTATTGTACCAATGACTTTGGTTAGTTTGTTCTAAGACTATTCCCTGCCTGTAAAAAACTGAAAAGATTTTCTGAAATCAGATTCTAGCTCCCACAGCAATTATTTTGACAACATATTTTCCTTTTACCTGTGATAACACATTTACTATCTACTGAGGTATAATTTGTATTTTAAAAACTGGAAAATTATGCCTCTCTTGATGTCGACAAAACCAGGTAAGCTTAAGTAATTGGGAAAACAGGCATCTTTTAAAAATCATTTCTGCCAATTTTTCTCCTCTCCTTTCCGCTTCTCCACACTTCTCTACACAGCTCCTTGCACACATTCTCAAATGTGGTCACAAGAGTTGTCAAGAACAACCAAAGATTAAGCTTTGCAGGGAGACAAACATTCAGAAAATTGAAGCTCAGAACACCTCTAGAAGTTGGTTCCATTCTCCCTGCAGCTGACTCATCTTGGAGAGAGCACACTGCTCAGGGTTTGCATGCATGCCTGCATGCTCAGTCCTGTCAGACTTTTTGCGAGTCTGTGGACTGTAACCTACCAGGCTCCTGTGTCCATGGGATTGTCCAGGCAAGAATACTGGAGAGGCGTGCCATTTTCTACTACAAGGGATCTTCCCAACCCAGGAATTGAACTGTGTCTCTGATGTGTCCTGCACTGGCAGGTGCCTTCTTTACAGCTAGAGCCACTTGGGAAGCCCTAGCAGCTCTGAGATGGTCTGAGATGACAGTATATCTCCCAACAGCCTGGGCAGCCCTTGCTAAGACCTTACAAATGGGGAAGGACCACAGGGATTATTGAGAAATCACAGAGAGATACAAGAAACACTTGTTTTCCAGGACACATGAATCCAATGGACGGTCTGATGGTGAGGGTTAGACTCAGGCCTGTCTCCTAGGGCTGTTCTCTTTGACTACATCCACCTATTATAAGAGGTCTTCAGAGCCATAGATAACAAGTTGTCTTGGTTTGGGTTTCCCAAGAAGCTGACCCTCAGACAAAGAATATGATAGCAAAGTACTTTGATGGGGTGAGGTAAGAAATACCCAGGAGAGGAAAAAGGAAATAAGCCAAAAAAAAAAGAGGCAGTTAATGTAGGATGCATTATCAAGTCAGTTATTATTGTGGGTGATCAGAGCTTTATCCTCTTGGGAAAATGCTGGGATTCAACATAGGACACACATTGTAGAGTTATTGCACGAAAAGAACCAGATAGCTGGGTTCTTTATACACCAACTCCACCTAGTTATTGTTTGAGGGCTGTTTAGGGGATGGGGAGACACATTTATTCTAGCACTTCCAGCTGCCTTCATTGGGCAAAGCAGGCTTCAGTGGCCAAAGAAGTTTCTTAATCAAAGAAATCCAAGTGCTGATAGTTGCGAGACTCTCAGCTGATAGAGTCAGCAAGGAGATCAAACCAGTTGATCTTAAAAGAGATCAACCCTGAATTTTCATTGGAAAGACTGATGTTGAAGCTCAAGCTCCAATATTTTGGCCACCTGATGTGAAGAGCCAACTTTTTATAAAAGACCCTGATGCTGGGAAAGACTGAGGGCAAGAGGAGAAGGGGGCAACAGAGGATGAGATGTTTGGATGGCATCACTAACTCATGAGTTTGAGCAAACACCAGAAGATAGTGAAGGGCAGGGAAGCTTGGTGTGCTGCAGTTCATGGGGTTACAAAGAATCAGACATGACTTAGCAACTGAACAGCAGCAGATACAGAAGACAAGAGGATATTTTCAGGCTCCTGACATTGTCTGCAACGTGTGTGTATCATGTCCATGGTCAGATCTGGGAGCTAGTACATGGCTTATTTGTTTGGGGTTTGGGGGTCTTGGCTCCTCATGTCAATGTATTTAAGTTTTTAGTTTCTAGAGCTGAATACCATTTTGAGACTTGGGGAAGTGTTTCTGGAGACAGCACCACAAAATGAAAGGTTTGTGAAGCAGACCAAGTTGGATGATGGCTCTGGGTTTATTGAGTTTGTTTACCCTGCAGAAGAGAAGGTTGAAACGGAGCTTAATTTTAATCCTCTGAATCAAATCATTTTCCAAATTCTGTTAATTCTACATCCAACTTTGTTTTTCCCACAGGGCTTTGCCTAGCCTCTCAATATTTATCATCTAAACCAGTCATTTTCAACATGATTAGATCTAATGCTTTCTTTCCTAAAAAATAAATAAAATAAAAATATTTGTGTATAGACTTTTTAGTATATGGAAATGAAAATTGTAGATAATATAATCTATCAAAATATATCATTTCACAAACATAAAAATAATACCCTGAATTTAAAACACAGAGAAAAGAAGAAAGGTAGTTTATAGCAAAATAATATCATATTTCAGTAAACTAGTGTATGTGATCAAGCAGTCAAATGCTTGTGTCTCTTCATAATTTGAGTGTCATAGTTATAAATGCAGACCAGTTCCCAGATGGTACTAGTGGTAAAGAACACAGCTGTCAGTTCAGGATACATAAGAGACACGCGTTCGATCCCTGGAATTGGAAGATCTCATGGAGAAGGAAATGACACCCCACTCCAGTATTCTTGCCTGGATAATCCCATGGACAGAAGAGCCTGGTGGGCTACAGTCCATGGGATCACAAAGAGTTGGACACGACTGAATCAACTTAACAAGCACACAGTCAGAGTTGTGTTGTATTAAGACTCAACTATCATTAGTAGTGTATATGTAGATTCAGTTCAGTTCAGTCGCTCAGTCGTGTCCGACTCTTTGCGACTCCATGAATCGCAGCACGCCAGGCCTCCCTGTCCATCACCAACTCCTGGAGTTCACTCAGACTCACTTCCATCGAGTCAGTGATGCCATCCAGCCATCTCATCCTCTGTCATCCCCTTCTCCTCCTGCCCCCAATCCCTCCCAGCATCAGAGTCTTTTCCAATGAGTCAACTCTTCGCATCAGTTGGCCAAAGTACTGGAGTTTCAGCTTTAGCATCATTCCTTCCAAAGAAATCCCAGGGCTGATCTCCTTCAGGATGGACTGGTTGGATCTCCTTGCAGTCCAAGGGACTCTCAAGAGTCTTCTCCAACACCACAGTTCAAAAGCATCAATTCTTCAGTGCTCAGCCTTCTTCACAGTCCAACTCTCACATCCATACATGACCACTAGAAAAAGCATAGCCTTGGCTAGACGGACCTTAGTCGGCAAAGTAATGTCTCTGCTTTTGAATATGCTATCTAGATTGGTCATAACTTTTCTTCCAAGGAGTAAGCGTCTTTTAATTTCATGGCTGCAATCACCATCTGCAGTGATTTTGGAGCCCCCCCCAAAATAAAGTCTGACACTGTTTCCACTGTTTCCCCATCTATTTCCCATGAAGTGATGGGACCGGATGCCATGATCTTCGTTTTCTGAATGTTGAGCTTTAAGCCAACTTTTTCATTCTCCACTTTCACTTTCATCAAGAGGCTTTTTAGTTTCTCAACAGAGTTAAATGTCAGATCCAGACTATTATAGAAAGGAGTATTCAGTTTTCCAGTGGAATTAATGGAATTCAGAATAATTTTTAGTTGTTTGGCATAAAATGCCTAGATGTATATCATTCTTGTCCTATTCACTAAACGTTAGTAGCAAATCATAAGATCCCACAAAATTTCAAAACATGCCTCAGAAGTCCAATTAAGAACCACTGATTCATTAAAGAGAAATCTCGTTTGTCCCCCAACCTCTAATCCTTATTCTCTCCCATCTGCCCTCCATACAGCCACCAGAGTCAGCTTCCTAGAATGTGGGGCAGACCCTTTTCCCAAACCTTCGATGGTCCCTTCAGTCCAAATTTCTTTCATCTGGTAGGAGACCTAGAAGCTAGCCTGACTGGTGAGGTTTTCAGAAAGCTGGAGCCAGGGCTGTCATACATAGACACGCTCAATTCCAGAGGTATCTTTTTCATAGAGAGAACATGTGATGAGTGTGCAAAGAAGAGTGTGCAGCCTAGAGTCTCTATATAAAAGCTTTGTCTATGAAGCGGGGCTGATGCTCCATGAGCTGTTCCGAGAAGCCTTGAGGCTTCAATAAGCTCCCAGTTACATAGAAGTATGGGAAGGCTTATCCCATATCCATTCTCTCCTGGTGACTTAGTCTCTGAAGCTAGTGCTGGCATCAGTAATAACCAGGAAGTCCCTTGTCTACATGTCTGTGGATGTTTTGACCCTCTCTGTGGTCCCTCGGTCTGAGCTCTAGGGTATACAGGACTGTGGGCTGCTTGTGGGCCTGGTGTGAACTGAAGTGGTGGTAGATAGGATCATGTGAAGGATGGTAAATGAAAGTGTTAAACCACAAGGTTGACAGCTTCTTCCTGGAGGGGCCCTAAGAAACAACAGTCCTCCGGGTTCCTCTGGGATAGTTGGTGCCCAGAAGCCAAAGAGCTTCTGACGCTGAGAATCACCTCCTTATTCTCGGCACCTGTCAGCACAGGCCTTCTCTCAGTCTGCCAGACTTACTCATCCAAATGTCCCTGATGGCCAAGGAGAATGAATCTGGACACCCCACGTGGAGGACACCCCACGTGGAGGTGGGAATAAATGTGGAGTGAGGGCAGGAACTGAAGGAAATACAGACATTCAGATTAAAGTAACATGCTGCACACATAAAAGTTCTTTGAAATCTCATACTTTACATTTTAAAATATATTACTTTTATACACCACGGCACATCATAGTGTTTGTTTTTTATACATATTAGGCATCTATACATACCTATGAATATAGGTATGTGCTGTATGTAGTATATATAGGTATATAGTGTATGTGGTGGTACAAGTTTAGGCCTGGGAATGCCAACTCAGGTGTCAAGACACCTCTGCCCCTTTTTAAAGTATTTAATGTGGGTCACGGAAGACAATCAGGGTGGTGACACACCGAAGTGGCAGTCTGCAGTTATAGGCTTCTGCAGCCAGTGTATGTTCCTCTGAGTAGACTTCTTTATGACCTACTCCCCACTCTGCACTTCTAGATGGAAGCAGCTGCCTGCAACCTGTTCAGCTTTCAGAACTTCACTGAAACTGCAACCTCAAATTTTACCATAAGCCCCATACACCCAAATGTTAGTCTTCATTTTACTTAGCTGAATTTAACACTGCACTGCTTCTCAGCTCATTGCCTTGACCCTTTTGACACCATACTATCCTGTTTTTCCACCTACCTCTCCGGTTTCTTACTTCTCATCTTTTTCTACTTGCCCATTCTCTTCTAGGTGACCTTTAAAATCCAAGGTAAAATACTAAGCATCTCTTCTTTCCCCTCTATACATTTTCCCTTAACTGCATCCGCATACCTGTATTGTATTAACATCTATTCCCAAATGACTACATTTCCCCCCTATATTTCTTTAGAGAACTCCTCTGTTTATATAGTTTCTTGCTTTACATACTGTGTATGTTTTGATGAGTCAAAGGCAGTGGCTCCTTCTGGGTCATGAGAACCTATTGTTACATTTTGAAGATTTTTTAAGCTGGTTATTAAAGGATTAGTAGCTTGAAATCAGGTGTGATGGAAGCATCTACACTATGAAAATCAGAAAATGCTACAAGTCAGGGCTCCCCATCTATTGTTTCTCCCCCTGAGATATGGCTTACAGAGCACTATTCCCATAGGCATCTTTAACTCAACATTTTTACTGTTATATTAACATCCCTTCCCTCAAACCTGGTTCTGTTCCAGCATTTCCACAATACTGAGGGGAATCACCATCCATCAAGTTGCCCTGATTGAAACATTAGAGACAACCTTGATAACATTCTCTCTAACTTCTTCATTTCTACTTATTTCTCTGATTAATTCTTTCAATTCTATTCTGTTAAGATATAATTATCATGTGATAAAATGTAACCATTTTAATCATATAGTTTGATGAGTTTTTGATAGTGATATATACATTTGAAACACTAAACACTACCCCTTTTAAGAAATAGAGTATTTCACCACCAAAAAAAGTAAGTTTTTTCATCCACCTTCACAACTGGCTTCAGGTAACCATTGATCTGATTTCTACAATTATAGATTAGTTTTACATATTCTAAATTTTTATAAAAATAGAATATGCAAATACACTTTTGTATATGGCTCCTTTTGATAGGTGTAAATTTTTTAGATTAATCCATGTGTTGCATCCATCTGCAATTTGTTTATTTTTAATTTTATTTGTTTATTTACTTTTAGCTGTGCTGGGTCTTTGTTGCTGCCTAGGCTTTTCTCTGGTTTCAGTGATCAGGGGCTGCTCTCTAAGGTGGTACGTAGGCTTCTCACTGAGGTGGCTTCTCTAGTTGTGGAGCACAGGCTCTGGAGCACGTGGGCTCCAGCAGTTGCAGTGTGCGTGTGGGCTCAGTAGCTGCGGCTCCCGGGCTCTAGAGAACAGGCTCAATATTTGTGGCCCATGGGCTTATTTTGGAGAAGGCGATGGCACCCCACTCTAGTACTCTTGCCTGGAAAATCCCATGGATGGAGGAGCCTGGTAGGCTGTAGTCCATGGGGTCGAGAAGAGTCGGACATGACTGAGCGACTTCACTTTCACTTTTCACTTTCATGCACTGGAGAAGGAATGGCAACCCACTCCAGTGTTCTTGCCTGGAGAATCCCAGGGACGGGGGAGCCTGGTGGGCTGCCGTCTATGGGGTCACACAGAGTCAGACACGACTGAAGCGACTTAGCATGGGCTTATTTGCTCTGTGGCATGTGGGATCATCCCAGACTAGGGATTGAACCTGTGTCCCCTGAATTGGCAGGTAAGTTCTTTACTACTGATCCACCAGGGAAGCCTTATTTCTTTTTATTTCTAAGTATACTCCTACCATGTGTATGTACTGCAATTAGTTTATTCCCTTTTCTGGCTAATGTTTATCTAGATTGTTACCAGCTTTTATTTAATGTAAATAACTATCCTTTAAAGATTTGTATACATTTTACAGACTGTGTTTAAGCCTGTCATGGGTATATGTTTTCATTGTTCTTGGAATTCCAGATACCATAAGGCTCTGTTAGGCTGCCAGTGTTTCCTTTTAATGTCTTTGTCTAGCGGCAGAGCAATGTATTATTGCCTTCCTTATTCTCTGAATGTATAGAATTGTTATTTTTTCTTACTTAGATGTTTGAGAGAATTCTCCAGAGAAGTCTCATAGATTGACACTTAACCTCCAGGAAGAGTCACTTGCTTTGTGATGATGATTAGGCACCCCAGACTTTGGACTGATTGGGAAATTCTTTACACTTGATCCATTCTGCTCTCCCAAAATCTTCTCGGATTCCTAGAATCAGCTTCCCAAACTTGACCAGCTTCTTTCAGTGCTGAGGTGGAGAAAGGAGACTCATTTCAGGCACATTCAGTAGCCCTATTAGAGTTTTATTATGTTTGTTTATCTCTTGAGCAACATTTGGCTTTCTTGGTCAGAGTTTCTGAACTGCACTCTAGACTAGGGTCTCCTAGAAATAAGATGTTAGCAATCCAATGGACCTGGTGTTTTTGCAACTGTCCCTGTCAGAGGCTACCCAGAGACAGAGGGTAGAAGTGGCATCACTTCTTTCCTTCAACCCTCAGTTTAACCAAGGTGGAGAAGGTCCTTGTCTAGAAGTCTTAAAACTTGGTTCTTGCCATCCACTTGCTGGGTGACTTCACCAAGTCCTGTTCCCTCCTTACATCCCATTCTCCCATCTATACAAGGCCATTTTAGTTCTCAGGTTCTATGACCTGCTTGAGTTCTTTTGAAATGAATTTCAGGAATTCCTATATAGGAGAAATTCTTTATTTCTGAACTACTTTTTTCTTTTACAATAAAAGTTGAGAGTTGTTTAGCTGAAGTTTTTGCCTGAAGTGGAGGCTTAGTCTGTTATCTGGGAAAGAGCCTCGTGCCCTTAGCATTAAGGAAGGAAATGGATCTCAATACCAGAGGGACTCACCTTTGCATCCACCCTCAACCATCCAAGTAAAAGTGTCAGCTCCCACTTTGAAGGTTCCTTTTCTCAAATACTATTGTGGGGGATAATGACTCTTGGCCACTTACCCACATCAGAATGTTGTCACTGCACATTACTTAAAAGGCACTCTAGCACAGCACTTCTCCTGGGTAACTAAAGTGGAAAATGGCAGTCATCACAGGTGCACGTACCTCTGTGGGCTGCATTAGCCATGGTCCCTTGGAGGCAGTTGGAGGCTGCTTAACTGATAGAGAAATTGTAGGCATGTGGGCTCAGGTTCTGTGAGGAGCAATTACAGCCCAGAATACAGAGCAATTGTGGGACAGAGTTGACAACTGTAATTGAAGAGCATTATATGATGTCAGTGGTGTGAAAAGGAAAGAAAAAAGTGAAATCCACAGCAGCAGGATAGAGATGAAAGCCTTGTGTTTGATCATTCTGCTGTCCTGTATCTCTGTCTCAAAAGAGGGACTCCACAGAAAACAGATCACGATTTGAGTCTTGATCTTACTGTTTACTAATGGTACCATCTTGGATGACTCACTTACACTCTCTTAGGCTTAGTTCTTTCCTCTGTGGAAACTAAGGTGGTAATGTTTTGCAAAACTATTCCAAGGGGTAAATTAATTGCCTAAGTAAAAGACGCTGGAGATAACAAACACTCCAGGACAGCAAACATATTTTCTGAGTTCTCATTGTGTACCAGGCACTGTACTAGCCATAGAGCAAATACAGATAGAAAAGAGACAATTCCTGATCTTCAGGAGAGTAGAGGCTTCCGGATGAGATGGACATATACACAACTTGAGATCAGAAAGACTCCTGCAATGCAGGAGTTGAAGGAGATGCAGGTTCAATCCCTTGGTCAGGAAGATCCCCTGGAGGAGGAAACGGCAACGCCACTCCAGTATTCTCGCCAGGAAAGTCCCGTGGACCGAGAAGCCTGGTGGGCTACAGTCCACGGGGTCACAAAGAGTCAGACACGACTGAGCACAGTGCAGCTCTGTGACTGAAACTAGCTATACATATGAAGGCATACTTGTCAGCAATTAAAAGGACCAAACTACTTACTGATGAATGCTAAGTAAAAAGAAGCCAGACACCACCCACCACATAACACATGCTTCTATTTATATGACATTTTTAGAAAAGGCAAACTTCTAGGCAGAAGCTGATCAGTGGTTGTTGGGGGCTAGCTGTTGGAGTGGGGACTGACCACAGTCTGGTATGAGGGACCTTTTTGGGAAATGTTCATTTGGAACATTTAGAACATTTGGAAATGTTCTAAAATGGATTGTAATGATGGTTGTTCAACTGTGTGAATTTACTAAAAATCACTTAACTGTGCACTTATAATGGGTGAATTTTATGGTATGTGTTGTATACTTCAATAAAGCTGTTTAAAGAGAAAGCAAAATGTCTTGGAAGAGAATAAAAACATATCATGGATGAAAGAGAAATGCTGTCAGGCAAATTGCCCAGGAACCAATGTTTGGCACAACATTAGTTGCTCTGTGTTGTGGAAGCTGGGTACTGAATATAACTCCACTCAGCCAGGGAGAATGACTTTCTCAGGCGCCTCCTGCTTGCCAAATTGTCTCCCAGATTTGCCAGCTTTCAGCACGTAGAATGTCAGTGCAATAGGCATGTCAGGTATATGGGTTTTACAGTCCGTTAGACTCAAATCTGAACTGCAGCTCTGCTGTTTATCAGCCATATAACATGGGCATGTAATTTGGCTTCTTCGAACTTTGGTTCTCTACACATAAACTGGGATTAATAATTCTTATCTTACTGGGCAGTGATGAGGATTATATGAGACTGTTTCAATTATCTATGGCTGTATAACAAACTATCCCAAACTTAATGGATGAAAACAACTAAATTTTACTACATCTAATGATTCTGTGGAAAAGAAGAGAAGCGAAAAGCGAAGGAGAAAAGGAAAGATATACCCATTTGAATGCAGAGTTCCAAAGAATAGCAAGGAGAGATAAGAAAGCCTTCCTCAGTAATCAGTGCAAAGAAATAGAGGAAAACATTAGAATGGGAAAGACTAGAGGTCTCTTCAAGAAAATTAGAGATATCAAGGGAACAGTTCATGCCAAGACAGGCTCAATAAAGGACAGAAATGATATGGACCTAACAGAAGCAGAAGATATTAAGAAAAGGTGGCAAGAATACACAGAAGAACTGTACAAAAAATATCTTCATGACCCAGATAACCACGATGGTGTGATCACCTAGAGCCAGAAATTCTGGAATGCGAAGTCAAGTGGGCCTTAGGAAACATCACTATGAACAAAGTTAGTGGAGGTGATGGAATTCCAGTTGAGCTATTTCAAATCCTAAAAGATGATGCTGCGAAAGTGTTGCACTCAATATGCCAGCAAATTTGGAAAAATCAGCAGTGGCCACGGGACTGGTAAAAGTTTTCATTCCAATCCCAAAGAAAGGCAATGCCAAGGAATGCTGAAACTACTACACAATTGCACTCATCTCACAGGCTAGCAAAGTAATGCTCAAAATTCTCAAAGCCAGGCTTCAGCAGTACACGAACTGTGAACTTCCAGATGTTCAAGCTGGTTTTAGAAAAGGCAGAGGAACCAGAGATCAAATTGCCAACATCCTCTAGATCATGGAAAAAGCAAGAGAGTTCCAGAAAAACATCTATTTCTGCTTTATTGACTATGCCAAAGCCTTTGACTGTGTGAATCACAATAAACTGTGGAAAATTCCGAAAGAGATGGGAATACCAGACCACCTGACCTGCCTCTTGAGAAATCTGTATGCAGGTCAAGAGGCAACAGTTAGAACTGGATATGGAACAATAGACTGGTTCCAAATAGGAAAAGGAGTGTGTCAAGGGTGCATACTGTCACCCTGCTTATTTAACTTCTATGCAGAGTACATCATGAGAAACGCTGGTCTAGAGGAAGCACAGGCTGGAGTCAAGATTGCCGGGAGAAATATCGATAACCTCAGATATGCAGATGGCACCACCCTTATGGCTGAAAGCAAAGAAGAACTAAAGAGCCTCTTGATGAAAGTGAGAGAGAAGAATGGAAAAGTTGGTTTAAAAGCTGGAAATTCAGAAAACGAAGATCATGGCATCTGATCCCATCACTTCACGGCAAAAGGATGGAAAAACAGTGGAAACAGTGGCTGACTTTATTTTGGGGGGCTCCAAAATCACTGCAGATGGTGACTGCAGCCATAAAATTAAAAGACATTTCCTCCTTGAAAGAAAAGTTATGACCAACCTAGACAGCATATTCAAAAGCAGAGACATTACTTTGCCAACAAAGGTCTGTCTAGTCAAGGCTATGGTTTTTCCAGTGGTCGTGTATGGATGTGAGAGTTGGACTATAAAGAAAGCTGAGCGCCAAAGAATTGATGCTTTTGAACTGTGGTGTTGGAGAAGACTCTTGAGAGTCCCTTGGACTGCAAGGAGATCCAGTCAGTGCATCCTAAAGGAAATCAGTCCTAAATATTCATTGGAAGGACTGATATTGAAGCTGAAACCTCAATACTTTGGCCACCTGATGCAAAGAACTGACTCATATGAAAAGACCCTGATGCTGGGAAAAATTCAAGGTGGGAAGAGAAGGGGACGACAGAGGATGAGATAGTTGGATGGCATCACTGATTCAATGGACATGAGTTTGAGTAAACTCTGGGAGTTGGTGATGGACGGGGAGGCCTGGTGTGCTGCAGTCCATGGGGTTGCCAAGAATCGGATACCACTGAGTGACTGAACTGAACTGATTGATTCTGTGGGTCAGAAATTCTGGAAGTGCTTGTTCAGGTGGTCTGGGTCTAATCCGCGTGGCGTCAGCACAGCAACTAGAGCTGGAAGATGTACTGTGAAGATGGTTTCATTACTCTCATGCCTATTACCTCCAAGATTTTGTTGTCTCCCTCCATATGGCATCTCATGTATGAGGGACTCTCTGTGAGATCTGAGCTTCTCACAACACAGCAGTTTCAGATAGTTGCCCTTCTTACGTGGTTACTATCTGGAACAGCACCACATAAATTCCACTCTGTGTTACTGGTCAAAGCAGCCACTTGGCCCACTCACCTAGATTCAAGTAGACCCCATCTCTTGGTGGAGGTGAGATAAGAAGACCACATTTTTACTTCAGCATATGGGTTGGGAGATACCCACATATTACCACAGAGCCAATGACAACATTGTACAAAAGTAAGCAAACTTTTACTCTAACGGCCAGATAGCAAATATTTTATTTTATTTCAATTGGAGGATTACTGCTTTACAATGTTATGTTGGTTTCTGCAATACAACAACTCAAATCAGTCATACACACACACACACACACACACACATATATCTCCCCCTGCTCTTGGGCATAGACTTTGCAAACCATGTGGTCTCTGTCATGATTACTCAACTCTGCTGTGCAACCATGTATATAAAGGTAGTCATAGACAACACCTAAGTGAATAGTTGTGGCTGTTTCTCAATAAAACTTTATTTATAAACCAGGAGGCAGGTCTGATTGGTCTCTGTGTTATCATTTGTGACCTCCAATATAATGCATGATATTCAATAAAGTGCTTGGTAATAAGAGAAACTACTATTGTCGTTGGTATTAAGAAGCTTTGGAAATCACCCAATTCTCTCCTCAACTCGCCTATTTATAAATATAAACTGACTTAGCCAACATTCGCTGTTTGCTGCTGCTGGCTATCCGACTCTTTGAGACCCCATACACCATAACCCACCCAGCTCCTCTGTCTATGAAATTTTCTGGGCAAGAATATTGGAGCAGGTTGCCGTTTCCTTTCTAAGGGATCTTCTAGATCCATGGATCAAATTCGCATTTCTAGTGTCTCCTGCACCGGCAGACAGATTCTTTGCCACTGTACCACTGCCTACCTAGATGCTCCCTCTTCTCACTTTCCTCCTTCTCTTGCACCTATGCCTCAGTAAGAAACATCCATCAGGCTCTCCCACTCTCACTGCCAGAGAACCGCAGGTTTGGTAGGGCCTGAAGTCCATAAAATAAGGTCAGGTCCTCTTTAAGAAAAAGATTACAAAATTAGGAGCAAAAGTAAATATTCCTTTAGAATGAAAAAAGAAATCACAACAAATTGTAAAATGTAAACAGATATCACAAAATTCAGAAAAATGACATAGCCTCATGTCTCTAGAATACTTTTTCCTAAAATTGGATCAGGTTTTTATTTGATTTTGTGACATCATTTATTATAGAGAGAATAAAAAGATAATATAGTTTTCTCCTAACATGGTTAATCGATTTCTTGAAAAATTATGATAGTTTAGGAAAGTTCCTTTCTGCTTTACAATTCTTTATTAATAATGCCATGCAAAATTTTAGACTTGTTGGCAATAAAGGAAAAGTTTTATCAAGTTCCTTTCATATGCAAGCAGGAAGTTTTCAGGGCATTTCAGGTTTCTCTATATGGTGACTCATCTTTAATGTTCTGAATCAAGTCACTCATTAATGAGTTTGTTGTTGCTGTCTTTGCTGTGGTGTATATTACCAGTTTTATATTATCTTTCACTGATATTATCATTCCAGGCCAAGTCTACAGAATATTTTAAAATTTTCCAGTGTGTTTCTACCATTCACTTCACTTTGTTAATTGCATTAGCAAACAATGCCGGAACCTATTCACTAATGTGATTGGACGTTTCTCTCTTCTTAATGAATTACTTCTTTGGTAATTTTATTTTTGTTAGAATTTGCCTCTCAATCTCAGAAAATTTCCATCAATTTCTTTGTCTTGATCACTATTGTCCTGTGTTCCCTTTATTTTTTTTAAAGCCCTTGAAATTTTTTTATGAAAATTCTCAAACAATCAAAAACAGTTGAAAAGATGGTACAGTAAATATTTACCAAATTTTATCTGAATTTTCCCTCAGTTCTTCAATAAATAATTTTCAAAGGAAAACAAAATACCCTTCATGTATGTCCAAATCAATAGTCAGTAAACTCTCACTTGATTTACTGAAATGTTTCAATATGCTTTTCAAATTGTAACCAATATGATATATTTGAATGTTACCAACTCTCTACATAAAATTGTGCATTTTATCCATGTTCATGTGTGAAATACATCAGTGTGGTCCATTCAACCCAGGCTAAATGTATCTCCAATTCAACTCCCTCATAGCTAGATCTCCAAAAGCCTACAGCCTATCTGATGCCATCAGACATTAGTAAATTTGAGATGAAGCCAGATTTAGCATGGGAAAAGATTGTGATCTTAATGTAATTAAAAAGCTTTTAATTTGGAAAATTAGGAACAAATGAATACATTGCAAATTTCTATACCAATGCCCAGGTTCTTTTCTTTGTTTTTTCTTTCTTTTTTTAAGAGAGAATAGGAAAGACAGGTATGTAATACAGCAAAAATCATGGGCTGGGTATCAGTGATCTCTCCTGCTAACTGGACTATGACACTCTAAATTTCTTCCTTTCTGAGTCTGGCTCTGTGTCTCCAACTCAGTAAGAATTTACCTTAGCCCAATTCTGAGTGTAAAAATATGAGATTGAAGAGGAATACAAATACCCAAGCTAAAATTATGAGAAACATTTGGTTGAAGTGGTTCCCTTGGATTTTCATTCTTTGGTATTATTTTTCTCCAAACTTTATCTTTCTTTAAAGCCAAATACCAGAAGATCTTTCTAAAGTCTCCATTTTCTGGATCATAAATATAATCAAAATATATCCTTTAGCAAGAAATATACTATCCCAGAAGTTTAAAAAAAAAATTCACATAATTTACTACACCAGCCAGAGAACTATTTGCAGAAGACAATTGATTTCCACCAGCACATTCATTAATTTTTATGACACCTTCCCTAAGTTTTGGAAACAAATGAATTTATTAATATTTGAAGACACTGGGCAGTATTTTCCAGGCCACTTCATTAAAAAGGCTCCACTGTCAACCAAAGAAGGAAGTGGGGGTCTAGACACAAATTCTGGCATTAGGGCTGGGCTGATAAAAATCCAGGGTTTTGCCACTCTAAAGGGAAAATGGAGTTTGGAAACACCGGAGGCATCAAACTGATATTCGAAATTGGTGTTTCTCAATCCCACGTGATGGAGAAGGCAATGGCACCCCACTCCAGTACTCTTGCCGGGAAAATCCCAGGTATGGAGGAGCCTAGTAGGCTGCAGTCCAGTTGCAAAGAGTTGGACATGACTGAGCGACTTCACTTCCACTTTTCACTTTCATGCATTGGAGAAGGAAATGGCAACCCACTCCAGTGTTCTTGCCTGGAGAATACCAGGGATGGGGGAGCCTGGTGGGCTGCCGTCTATGGGGTCGCACAGAGTCAGACACGACTGAAGCGACTTAGCAATCCCATGTGAACAGAAAAGAATATGCACAGGAGTAGGGCCTGGGTGAGTGAGACTGCTTGCTACCTTTCTAAAGTAAAAACAACAATTTCCACCTCCAGAAAATAACTGTAAGAAAGACCAAGCTACAGAATTTTTTTAAACTATTAGAGCTATATAGCAATGTGAGTAATTATTGCTTCTAAAATAGCCATTTCTTTAGATAACTTTCTTAGTTACTATCAAATGGCCCAGCTATTTAGTGAAAAGGAGACCTAAAAATTAAACAAGGAGTTGTCTTTAAGAAAGCGATGGACTGCTCAGCCTTCCCCAGCTATGGCATGCTGATTGTTTAAAGATCATTTTAATAGTAGAAACTTATGCAGGTTCCTTCTACTTTCTGCCTCAGTTTTCCCTGCTTTCAAAAAAAAAAAAAAAAGTGCCTCTATGACCCTAAAGATCCAGTTCAGCTCATGTATTCCACAGTTTCAAGTATTAAACAAAGTCAGAGTGGTTCCTTCACCTCTTGCACTATTACTGGGAACTTCTCTGAGAGACAGGGCTGTGGTATTTCTCAGCACAGCCTGAAAATGCAGGAGAGGTCCGCCTGCTGAACTCAGCTGTGGGTGGGAGTAGGGGTGGATTTACTCTTTTGTAATTTCTGGGAATAACTCTGGAGTTAGCTCTGTGGGAGAAGAAACAAAGACATATTAGTTCCTTTGGCCTTAAGGGATAAGACTCCAGCCAAGGGTGCATAGTGGTTCTTATGAGAGACTTTCTGTAGAGAAGAGAAAACACAAGAAAGTCTCAGCAGGGGACCAGTAAATAGACCCAGTGCAAATGGAAAGACCCCATGGGAGGTAAGCTTCGAGCCAGGGCTTGAGGATGGGTGGCATTTGGACTGAGACAAGAAAATTCTAGGAGTCAAGATAAGCCAATAACCAACAAATCAGTTGCCTTGCACATAGCCCCAGAAATAATGCCCCAGATTCTCAGGAATCTCTTAAAGTTTTGCCTCAGACTCTTGATTCCCAGCATCCTCCTTTGTACTGATATCTTTGTTCCTTCCCCTGTTGCTTCACAGTGTATTTTGCTACCCTACCCAGCTCTCTCAGAGAATGTTTCCATTGGATTATCTGCCTAACTCATAATTCAATTTTCATCCCTGGACTTTGTATGGTTTAAAGAAATGAGTAATTTATTGGCTTCTATAACAAAGTCCAGCAGTAAGGCAAACCTTAGGGTGCATGTGAGCCTGTAGCCCTGGCTCTCCCTTCCTCTGAGGTTTCATCCTCAGCCTATTAGACAGCTGTGGACATTCCAGACTTCAAATGTGGGTATGGGTTGTCCAGAGAATATATGCGGGCCACTTTTTGGGAATTCTATTTGAAAAGTAAGGAAGGATTTCCCAGAGACTCTCTGCAAACTTCTCCATTCATCTTATTGACCTTTTTACAGATGTTCATTTATAAATCAAGCACTGTCCAGGGTATGTGATTTTCTCTGGTTAAATCAGAACTTTCCTTGGGGTTGTGGGTGAAGCATGTGAGTTTTGCAAGAGAAAGGTAAATAACTAAAAAAAAAAAAAAAAATCAAGCTCTTTAAGGAGAACATGAAAGATGAGAGCTGGACAGGCCACCCAATGTCGAGGAAATCAGATATTTAGATCCCTCTTGGCTCTGAACTGAATGGTTCCTTTCACTTGCCTGTCTTCGATTTTCTGATCCCAGCTTGGATCCAATGAAGATGACTCCTACATGTGAAGAGGTGAAAGTTGTCACCAGAGAGGGAAGCAGAATGAGAGAGGCATGATTTTGAGAAGATGAATTAATCATGAAAGACTACAAAGCAGAGTACTGAAGAGCAGAGTCCAGGAGTCCGACTTTCTGATCTGTTGTTATCAGCTGTGGGATAATGGGTATATGATCTCAGTATCAAAGAGCCTCAATTTCCCTGACTTATTCAATGAGACTAATAGCGCTGGACTTGGTGTTGTTGTGAAGATTAATTGAGATATTAGTTTGGCATTTCTTAGTTTGGCATTTCTAATGGACGTTCAAAAAAATGGCCTTTTTATTAATATTTCTGAGGAGAAGTGAGGAGACAGTCCACAGGGAACATGCTGGGGAGCATGGTTGGCCGGAGAGACTGGCAGGATGTGCAGGCCTTAAAGGCAAAATGTTGGGAATGAAGAAGGAAGGTTTTACACTGAGAAGAGGGCAAATGGGCTGAAATTACCCCTTCTTGTCTCCATTCTGTTTTGTAGCTCAAGCCAAAGAGAAATAAGTCTCTCCAGTGGGATAATTTAGTAGACGGGGTACTAGCTCCCATATCTTAGAATCACCCCTATAAATCACAAAACATGCACCTCAACATAGCTGTGTGAACTTGGGTAAATTGTGTTCCTTCTCTGGGTCTTCATCTCTCAACCTATAAAACAATGATTTCTCGTATTCCCAAGGCCCTAACATGCTGCAAGTCAAACAACAAAAGTAGAATTTTGGCACAGCACTTTCAAAAGGCTTCTATCTCCATTTCAGACTTGTGGTGTCCACAGTATATTATGATGCTGGTGTTAAAAATAAAATTGAACTCAGTAAATTTTAAAGATCTTATTACTTTATTCAGTGATTTGTGAATTGAACAGAACCCATCTAGCAGACAGTAAGGAACTCTGAAGACCTGTACAAAATCAAAGATTTAAAGACAGAGGGAGTAAGACATGGAAGTTATACCAGCAAAGAATGGATTAGTTGTGGAAAGATCACCATCCTTTAGGGGCCAGCAGGGGTCTATCAAACAGATTACTTCACTGGTATAGACCAGGTGATTCCAGATTGACTGGTTTGAGGTTCTTTTCCTGGGAAAGGCTGAAGCTGTACTCAAACTAGGCATTTGGTTTAGGTTTCATGATCTGGAGCTTAGCACAAGTGACTCCATACTGGGTTTGTGGTCTCTCTTTTTTAAAAAACAAAAACAAAAAATTCTAACCATAAGAAATTCATCCCTCTTAGAAATTTTCTCTTCTTTTTATATAGAAGATAAAAAGAATGCAAAAGCGAGCCTCAAAATCAGGGCCTGCGGGTAGATGATTCATTCCCATCATGTTATCCTTTGAATGGTTAATAGCTACCCCTGCACAATTTTCATTCCGTATCTACCTGAATTCCATTTTAGACAAACAAAGTAATTTTCAAAAAGACAATCTTAAAGAGACACTGAGAAGTCTGATGAACTCCGGTAAAGAAATTATTCCAAGCTCTGCCACCCACAGAGATCTTGCAGGAACAAAAAGGATGGATATTTACGCAGATGCCTTGTCATTGCTGGTAAGCATCTTGGTGTTACTTGTCTCAGGCTCCCGAATCTTTTGGTAAATAGTAACTCACTTATCCTCAGAGCCTTCCCAAAATGAAGGATATGAGCATTCACTCTAATGAAGAGACAATAAATTAGAGTTTTCTTAAAGCCAAAAAATTAACACAAGCTTTGCAAATCCACCTGAGGCCTGGTTCTATATGTGAGTTCTCACTCCCATTTTGGGAAATACACTATTACAGAATACTTGAATTTAAGAAGCAGAAGGACATTAATGAATATCTATGGCAAGCGAGTACCTTCAGTCTTAAATCTCTTTAGTTGATATCTCCTCTAAGATGTCATTGAGCCTCACTGAAACACATATAATGAAGGCTCCAGTAAAGAATATGCAGAAAAGGAGCCTAGAGACAGTCAAGGACTGTCTTGACTGTCCTTGAGGACTGAGTGTGTGTGGTGGGTGAGGCATGGTGATTAAGGACTCCTGTAGGGCACTGGAGGAAAAGATAGGATTGAGATCACACCTTGAGTTTGGGAAATATGGGGACAAGGAATCAGTCTGGGCTTCTTCATAGGTCAGTGGTAAGTCGATTTTGTCATGTCCCACTCCCCGTGACCCACGGACTGTAGCCCACCGGGCTCCTCTTTCCATGGGATTCTCCAGGCAAGAATACTGGAGGGAGTTGTCATTTCTCTGGGGATCTTCCAGACCCAGGGATCTAATGCAAGTCTCTTACATCTCCTGCACTGGCAGACAGGTTCTTTACCACTAGCACCATCTGGGAAGTCCTCGCAGGTCAGTGTTTCATAAACAGCACCCTAAGTGAGTGGATGGGCCAGGCAGACCAGAGTAGGGAATATACCATTTCCTAAGCAGTCCTTTCTTCCTTTCACAATTCGTCTCTGGTGCATCTGGGTCTTTCTGGATGGGATGTGGTTCGTCATCCAGTCATGGCCAACTTGTTGTGACCTCGTGGACTGGAGTCCGCCTGTGGCAAGGACAAAATATTGGGTTGAGCATAATGAGACTTCAAATATTATCTGACATCAGATATTATCTTACATCATACTAGTGTTGTCTTGGACAAGTTTTTAAAATTATCTGAAACTTGGAAATAGGTAAAAGAAATTGTTGGATATTCTTTCATTGCAGACTTAACTTTCAATTTACTGGATGACTTTATATCACTATAAGGCAAAATCTCATTTAGAAAATTTTGTTCAGTAAAGATGCAAATAATTTCTTCCCAGTGGAACTAATAGTCTGAATGTTTACAGTTTATGATCCTGTTAAACATAAGCCAGTTTTTGGATAGCTTGTAACTCAGCAAGCCATTAAATTGCATATACATACCTAGTTTCTCAGATGTTTTTGAGGCCAGTTTTAAATCTTACTGATTCCCTCATTAATTAATCAGTTCAGTTCCGTTCAGTTCAGTCGCTCAGTCGTGTCTGACTCTTTGTGACCCCATGAATTGCAGCACGCCAGGCCTCCCTGTCCATCACCAACTCCTGTAGTTCACTCAAACTCATGTCCATCAAGTCGGTGATGCCATCCAGGCATCTCATCCTCTGTTGTCCCCTTCTCCTCCTGCCCCCAATCCCTCCCAGCACCAGGGTCTTTTCCAATGAGTCAACTCTTCAAATGAGGTGGCCAAAGTACTGCAGTTTCAGCTTTAGCATCATTCCTTCCAAAGAACACCCAGAACTGATCTCGAGCTCAATAAAATCTTTGAAACCTATTCTTTTAACATCTATATGTTCAGTTCAGTTCAGTTCAGTCGCTTAGTTGTGTCCGACTCTTTGCGACCCCATGAATCACAGCACGCCAGGCCTCCCTGTCCATCACCAGTTCCCGGAGTTCACTCAGACTCACGTCCATTGAGTCCATGATGCCATCCAGCCATCTCATCCTGGGTCATCCCCTTCTCCTCCTGCCCCCAATCCCTCCCAGCATCAGAGTCTTTTCCAATGAGTCAACTCTTCGCATGAGGTATCCAAAGTACTGGAGTTTCAGCTTTAGCATCATTCCTTCCAAAGAAATCCCAGGGTTGATCTCCTTCAGAATGGGCTGGTTGGATCTCCTTGCAGTCCAAGGGACCCTCAAGAGTCTTCTCCAACACCACAGTTCAAACGCATCAATTCTTCGGCGCTCAGCCTTCTTCACAGTCCTAGCTCCAATTAAAATAAATAAATTCATATTTTAAAAAATCTGTATGTATGTGTGAGAAACATGATTTTAGATTTTTAAAAATTATACTTTAACAGGCAAACTTCTGCCTCTAAAGCTTAGGTTTTCATATCTGTTAAAAAATACATTAGAACTAGAAGTTCTCTAAGAGCCCACTTAAAGGTTTCCGAGCCACTAAGCCACCTGGGATCTCTGCCCCCTCTTTCCCAGCCTTCCAGGTTCTCTGGAGGAAGGGCCACACTAACTCTAGAACTGAGAATCAGCTCCTGCCAGCACTGTTCCCAGCCACCCAGTCCCGACAGGTAGTCAGATCATACAGAACACTTGCCTGCAGCTGTGTTCCCAGGAGCCAGAAGTTCCCAGGAGCGAAGTTCCCAGGAGCCAGATTGTATTGTTTCGCCCAATTTACTCTCATTCCCCTGCCTTTATCTCCTCCAACCATTCCCTATTTCCCACTGTAAACCTCAGGACTTCCTAGTTCCACACCCCAGGCTTTTAGTTTAATCCTGAGGATAAGGCATCACCCCAGAGTGTTCACCTCTTTGACATCCCTAAGAGGAAATGGATGACATTTGGCCTCTGTTGAGACACCAGGGGTCAAACAGCTACACTCTTCCCTCCAAGTGCTGCAAAGGGATGGGTCAGGATTTCTCTCTAAACCTGCTTCTGGCTCTAACGTCTGATGAGTCTGTCCTTCCAAACCTCCAGAGACTTCTCTTCCTCTGACTTCTTGGCCTGAAGATGTTTAGACATTATACAAAAGCTGAAATTGCCTTGAATTAACCTGGGGCGGAGACGTAAAAGATAGATGAGAGCATAGAACAAGAAAGGCAGGTCAAGAAAGGTCAATGGATGCATTTATCATTCCTTGAAATCCATAGCTTTTGGCCCTGGACTACCATTAATGACCAATACATAGAAAAACTTTCCCTTTTGAGAGAATGACTGATTTGTTAACAGGAGGGTTTTTTGTTTTTTTTTTTCTTTTCCCTTTTCCCTTTTGCTGAGCTTTCTCAAATCAGATCTCTGTTTGTCTGAGAATTACCTCAGTGCTTACAGTGTTCATATAATACTTTGCTGTTTCTGTTCCCTGCTTGGCTGCCAGGCCTGACTGCTTAATAGTTCCTCATGGCTTGGTTAGGTGCTGCTGAATTTCTCTCCATTTCTTTCATCCCTCCAATAACATCTCAATCCATTATTTCATAATTCAAGGTAATTACCCAAAATGGAGATGGACTAATGCTTTCTGGGCTATTATGGGAGTGAAAAGATTTCCCCCTCTTTCCTCCTAGTTTCCTTGGTTGGCCTAATAATTAAACTGTTATAAGACAGATTAGCAGGAGGATGTCAAATAAATGTATAACCCACCTGTATATCCATGTATACATGGGAAAGACCCAGGGAAACTGAGTAACCCCCTAAGATGGTCAGAATCATCATGATAAATATTATCCTCAGCTAAACACTAAAGATGTTCAGAGTGGGGAGTCAGCTATAGCAGCTGACTGGGAAAAGCACAGTAAACCAGAGCAAGGTTGTTCAGCAGATTCACATTCTTTCCTTCGTCATTGCAAAGTGTTTCCAGAGATTTCGAATCATCGTCTCTTCCTGGTACAGAGAGGGAAACAGTCTCACACATGGAGATATTTTCCTTAAAAATATAAATATCCCTTACAAAATGGATACTTCTACTCAGTTCTCAGAGTTTTACCTCTGTCTGCTGTTTTTTTAAAAGAATAATGAGCCTAAAATAATGAAGGCTGAACCATGAAGAATAGACGCTTTTGAATTGTGATGTTGGTGAAGACTCTTGAGAGTCCCTTGGACAGCAAGGAGATCAAACCAGTCAATCCTAAAGGAAATCAACCCTGAATATTCATTGGAAGGACTGATGTGAAAGCTGAAGCTCCAATACTTTGGCCACCTGGTTCGAAGAACTGACTCATTGGAAAAGACCCTGATGCTGGGAAAGATTGAAGGCAAAAGGCGAAGAGGGCAGCAGAGGATGAGATGGTTAAATAGCATCACAGACTCAATGAATGTGAATTTGAGCAAACTCCAGGAGATAGTGGAGGACAGAGGAGACTGGCGTGCTGCAGTTCATGGGGTTACAAAGAGTTGGACATCACTTAGCAACTGAACAACAATAAGCTTAACATAATCTTTATGTTAAAGAGGCATGTTTTAGGATGGCAAATTCTGCTCTGCTTCAGTCCAGCCTTTTAAACTTCAAGTAAGAAATTTCACAATCCAGAAGCCAAATTGATATGTTGCTTCGTATCTCATTAAACCAGTCTCAGTCTTGAGAATACATCAATTCAGTTAAATGGTTGTGTCTTACTTCAGGAGGCTGTCTTGTATTTGGGATCCCCAAATTAGGCCTTTATTGTGTGAGAAATCAGGTATTTAATATGGCATTTCTATAAAAACAGAAGAAAAACAAAGTTTAAAGATTGCAGCAGACTGAAAACCCAGTCTGAGTTCTGAGAGCAGTCAGTCTAGAAGATTTCTAGAGAATGTTTCCAGATGTTGGGATCAAAGCATCTTTTGTAGCTTGAATGTCTCACAATGATGTCATCACATGTTTAGGTCAACTTTCTGAGTAGCCAACAAAGCTACTTAAAGATCTGTTACACACAAACTGTTGTGATCTCTCTAAAGTTTATATAAAGTCATTCACATTCAGTTTGCAGGGTTTCAGGGAATGGGGTAGTTTCTGAGTTTAGTGATTCCAAGTTAAAATGGTAAGAGATTGGAGACATTAGCTTGGAGATTTATAGCCAGATATTAGAGGAAACGAGAAGAATTCGGGATTCAGTCCAGTTTACAGGCAAATAAGAAACCTCAAAGACAATTAACAGCACTAGAATCTAAACTCCACAAAAGTGTGTTACTGAAATGAAATTTTTCTCTCAAAAATCACCCCCATTTCAACAAAAGATAGTCAAATTAAGTCCAAGTTGTAAAATACATCTACTTCCAAAAAATTGACCTGATTATTTACGTAAGTATAGCAAGAATAGTCGGAGAAGGCAATGGCACCCCACTCCAGTACTCTTGCCTGGCAAATCCCATGGACGGAGGAGCCTGGTAGGCTGCAGTCCATGAGGTCGCTGGGAGTTGGACATGACTGAGCAACTTCATTTTCACTTTTCACTTTCATCATTGGAGAAAGAAATGGCAACCCACTCCAGTGTTCTTGCTTGGAGAATCCCAGGGACGGGGGAGCCTGGTGGGCTGCCAGCTCTGGGGTCACACAGAGTCAGACACGACTGAAGCGACTTAGCAGCAGCAGCAGCAGCAGCAGCAGCAGCAAGAATAGTGTTTGATCATAGACAGACACTCTTTTCTTGGAGGAACTTTTCTTAAATTTCAGACTGAACTTTTAAAATCCTCTTGAGGCCAGAAAGCCAAACCAAGAGCTTGCCATCAGACATTTCCTCCAACACTTAGAGATTTGGGTGAGTTCTTCTCTTCTCAGGTTACCTAGAGTATCCTGAGGCACTCACACCTCTCAGGAAGTAACCTTCCTTAGTCACTTGATTCGGTTGCTGGGAATGTTGTAAGCAAGGGCAGACCAATATTTCCAAGGGGTTTTATTGGCTTCATAATGTCAACCTTAGTCCTTTTAAGCTGTCTGGTTATATCTGATTCTATGCACATTCTCAGATCCTGGTCAAAGCCTTGATAATAAAACCAGGCTTTCCAATTGTGTCCTGTTAGAAGAACAAATTCTTATTGCATTTATGCAAATGAATATATTGGCATAAAAATAAAAAATGAGAATTTCTGAATTTTAGAGGTATCAAGAAAGGAGAAAAAAATAAATATGTCATCTTTGCTGATAACTTAAGAGAAAATAGGGAAGGTTTTCCTCAAATCTGGAAAAAGTAAAAGTTTTAAAAATCAACAATGTTTCAAATAAAAAGTCATAAAAATAATATCCATCCCCATCAGTTCATTCAGTCCCACATTATTAATTCTTGTTCTGCTTAAATCTAGCTTTTCTATTAATCTGGAAACTCCTACTCAGTTCAGTTTTATGATATCAAAGTTATTGGAAACCTGTATTCTAGAGTACTTATTTGTGTCCTTTCCATGAATGGCTCTGAAGATGAAACATATTTGCAAAAGCATGAAAGTAAAAAAATAACTACCTGTAAATGACAAAGACTTTAAAATGGCCATGTTTGAAGACCTCATGAGAGTTCATTATAATGCAATTGATAAGGAAATTTGCTTATTTCTGTGACACACAACACTTCAAGATAATAATTAGAAATAAAAATGATAACATACCAAGATGTATCAGATTTTATGTAATTCCTGGAACAAACATAAATGTGTGGCCACATGAATATAATCTAAGAAGATTCAGTATCATTTAATTGCCAATGCTTCTCATATAAGCCAGCATATCAAACAAACAATTTAATTAATTCAGCATCTCTCTGTAAAGAGAGAGAACAAATATCATATGATAGCACTTGTATGTGGAATCTAAAAAATAATATAAATGAATTTGTATACAAAACAGAAACAGACTCACAGATGTAGAAAGAAAATTTATGGTTACTAAAGGGAAGATGGGGGACCAGAGGGATAAATTAGAAATTTGGGATTAGCAGATACAAAGTACTGTATCCGAAATAAAGAGCAAAGTCCTACTGTTTAGCACAGGGAACTATATTTGATGGCTTATAATAAACTATAATGAAAAAGTATATATAACTAAATCACCTTGATATACACCAGAAAATAACATAACATTGTAAAACAATAATACTTCAATTTGACAAAAAAAAATAGGAGAGAGAACAAATCTGAGATGTTCCAGGGGCCCTGTGAGAAGTCCTAAAATTAGTTCAAGGTCAATAAGACTTGATTTAGAATTTAATTTGGGGAAGTTTGTCAAAAATATCGAAAGGTTCAGACACTTGACTAAATAAGGTCACAAATTGTTAATCAGTTCAGTTCAGTCGCTCAGTCGTGTTCGACTCTTTGCGACCCCATGAACTGCAGCACGCCAGGCCTCCCTGTCCATCACCAACTCTCAGAGTTCACTCAGACTCACGTCCATCGAGTCCATAATGCCATCCAGCCATCTCATCCTCTGTCATCCCCTTCTCCTCCTGCCCCCAATCCCTCCCAGCATCAGAGTCTTTTCCAATGAGTCAACTCTTCACATGAGGTGTCCAAAGTACTGGAGCTTCAGCTTTAGCATCATTCCTTCCAAAGAAATCCCAGGGCTGATCTCCTTCAGAATGGACTGATTGGATCTCCTTGCAGTCCAAGGGACTCTCAAGAGTCTTCTCCAACACCACAGTTCAAAAGCATCAATTCTTCGGCACTCAGCCTTCTTCACAGTCCAACTCTCACATCCGTACATGACCTCTGGAAAAACCATAGCCTTGACTAGATGGACCTTAGTCGGCAAAGTAATGTCTCTGCTTTTGAATATGCTATCTAGGTTGGTCATAACTTTTGTTCTAAGGAGTAAGTGTCTTTTAATTTCATGGCTACAGTCACCATCTGTAGTGATTTTGGAGCCCCCAAAAATAAAGTCTGACACTGTTTCCACTGTTTCCCCATCTATTTCCCATGAAATGATTGGACCGGATGCCATGATCTTCGTTTTCTTACTGTTAATTTTCTATTTGATAAAGTGACAATAAAGTGTTTCAAAGGCTAATACAGGTGGTTACATAGTTGTTAACAAAACTTCATTCTTTTAATATTGAGGAGATTCAGTTTTCTTAAGTTATCAAAGTCTTGATTAAGATGACAAAGCACAGGAAATTATTTTGACAAAGCATAGAACTTTCGTTTTATAGACAGATTATTTAACAGGTAAAGAAAAGTCTTTCACAACCTCTTCATAGATAAGTGAAACAGACCAGTAAAACTTTGTCCTTTAAGTAGATGAAAAAAAATCAAGTTTAAAAAGCTCCATCTAGTCAAGGCTGTGGTTTTTCCAGTGGATGTGAGAGTTGGACTGTGAAGAAGGCTGAGCGCCAAAGAATTGATGCTTTTGAACTGTGGTGTTGGAGAAGACTCTTGAGAGTCCCTTGGACTGCAAGGAGATCCAATCAGTCCATTCTGAAGGAGATCAGCCCTGGGATTTCTTTGGAAGGAATGATGCTAAAGCTGAAGCTCCAGTACTTTGGACACCTCATGTGAAGAGTTGACTCATTGGAAAAGACTCTGATGCTGGGAGGGATCGGGGGCAGGAGGAGAAGGGAACGACAGCGGATGAGATGGCTGGATGGCATCACAGACTCGATGGACGCGAGTCTGAGTGAACTCCGGGAGTTGGTGATGGACAGGGAGGCCTGGCGTGCTGTGATTCATGTGGTCGCAAAGAGTCGAACACGACTGAGCGACTGAACTGAACTGAACTGAACTATTAATATTAAGGCTTATTTTTAAAACCGTTTAATTTTACTCTGATGAGAGATGAGGTAAAATTTCCTATGCTCATGCTCAGTCTCCCTATCTCTCTGTAGATACAGATGTGGCCATAATTTGTCCTCCATTTCTCTGTTTTCCTTTCTTTCCACCCTGAAATAATCAGTTTTACTTTAGGAAAAATTTGCTTTTTTTTCCATTAAAAAATGTATTTCTGTGTCTCATACCTTGTGTTGTTTTGTTGTTTAGTCAATAAGTCTTGTCCAACTCTTTTGTGACCCCATGCACTGAAGCCTACCAGGCTCCTCTGTCTATGGGATTTCCCAGGCCAGAATACTGGAATGGGTTGCCATTTCCTCCTCCAGGGGATCTTCCTGACCTGGAAATGGAACTCACATCTCCTGTGACTCCTGCATTGGCAGGCGGATTCTTTACCGCTGAGCCAAGAGGGAAGCCCTCTCTGTGTTTCCGTCAGTCACTCAGTCCTATATTCCTTGCATACAGAATTGTCCGCCTTATTATTTCTAGTAGTTTACATATACAGTTGACCTTGGAACAACTGGAGTTTGAACCTCGTGGGTCTACTTACACATTTCTTTTTTCAACAAATATGTATTGCAATACTACAAGGACTAATCTGAGTAGGTCCTTCCATTGAAGGAACCCCCTACACCTGTCTCAGTACATGCATTTTTTTCTCTCTCTTAACTGATCATTTTTCCAGATGAGAAACTGTCCATTCTTTGTGTATTTGAGCAGAGGGTGAGTAGGATATAATGCTGACTTCTAGGTTTGGTAGTGAGCTAAGGGAGTACCTCTACTCAGTATGCAGAATTTCACTATCTTTTTTTTTTTTTTTTACTTTATTTTGCTTTACAATACTGTATTGGTTTTGCCATACATTGACATGAATCAGCCACAGGTGTACATGAGCTCCCAATCCTGAACCCCCCTCCCACCTGCCACCCCATATCATCTCTCTGGATCATCCCCGTGCACCTGCCTGTCAATACTCCCTCCCTTAACTGTGCCCAAGTTACTAAGCCTCAAGTCCCTCTGGGTCAGGGTCTTCAGAGAGTAAACCTCCATTCTTCACTCTAGAGTGTTAAGAGTGGTTACAATGCTGCATTGCAGTGGAGAAAAGGAACCTTTTATAAAGGTTTTAGCCAATCCTCCCACTTCAGACTTCCTAATATCCACCTTCAGAGCTACTTATTACCTACAGTTTTTGAGCCTTTCTGAAACTATGCAACATTTTTTTGCCCTGCACCTCAGTTTTCCTTTGCCTAACTTCTATTACAGATCACTGCTCTGTTAAGTCAGTTACACGTCAGTAATCTATCAGCTTGGAGTTTCCACCCATTCTCTTTACCCCTGTGAACTGATGCCTTGTTTCCCCATTTCACTACCATGCAGTGGGATTTTAAGAGGGATCAGAAGGAAATGCATGTGTTTAATCCCCCATTTTAATTAGGAGCCATCGACTTATTTTATAGATGGAGGTACTGAGGCTCAGGGAGGGATAATGACTTGCAACAGGTCATATCACATAACCAGACTAAAAATAAAGTCTCATCCTCATGTGTATGCTCATTGTGAAAGAAACAAAATGGTATGAAAACAGGAGAAATGCAGACATTCAGTAAATGGGCTTGAGGATGGGGCATATATAAAAGGAGAGTGCTTATAAAGTAGCGTAAGAGGAAATGAAATGAGATGGCTGGAAAAAAACAAAGAAGTGCTTTCATCCTTGGGTTTTCTGCCATCTTGCAGTTTATTGTCTTAAAATTCCTTCAAGATGTTTATATTCTACAAGAACTCCTGTTTGTGTTGATTGTTGTTTAGTCAATAAGCCTTGTCCAACTCTTTTGTGATCTCCATGGACTGAAGCCTACCAGGCTCCTCTGTCTATGGGATTTCTAAGGCCAGAATACTGGAATGGGTTGCCATCTTCTCCTCCAGGGGATCTTCCTGACCCAGAGATGGAATTAACATCTCCTGTGACTCCAGCATTGGCAGGCGGATTCTTTACCACTGAGCCAAGAGGGAAGCCCTCTCTGTGTTTCAGTCGCTCAGTCATGTCGAACTATTTGCAACCCCATGAACCACAGCATGCCAGTCCTCCTGTCCATCACCATCTCCCAGAGTTCATTCAAACTCATGTCCATTGAGTCGGTGATGCCATCCAGCCATCTCATCCTCTGTCATCCCCTTCTCCTCCTGCCCCCAATCCCTCCCAGCATCAGAGTCTTTTCCAATGAGTCAACTCTTCACATGAGGTGTCCAAAGTACTGGAGTTTCAGCTTTAGCATCAGTCCTTCCAATGAATACCTAGAACTGATCTTCTTTAGGATGGACTGGTTGGATCTCCTTGCAGTCCAAGGGACTCTCAAGAGTCTTCTCCAACACCACAGGTCAAAGTCATCAATTCTTTGGTGCTCAGCTTTCTTCACAGTCCAACTCTCACATCTATACATGACCACTGGAAAAATCATAGCCTTGACTAGATGGACCTTTGTTGGCAAAGTAATATCTCTGCTTTTGAATATGCTATCTAAGTTGGTCATAAATTCCCTTCCAAGGAGTAAGCGTCTTTTAATTTTATGGCTGCAATCACCATCTGCAGTGATTTTAGAGCCCTCCAAAATAAAGTCTGACACTGTTTCCATGGTTTCCCCATCTATTTCCCATGAAGTGATGGGACCGTATGCCATGATCTTCATTTTCAGACTGCTGAACTTTAAGCCAACTTTTTCACTCTCCACTTTCACTTTCATCAAGAGGTGTTTTAGTTCCTCTCCACTTTCTGCCATAAGGGTGGTGTCATCTGCATATCTGAGGTTATTGATATTTCTCCTGGAAATCTTGATTCCAGCTTGCGCCTCTTCCAGCCCAGCATTTCTCATGATGTACTCTGCATATAAGTTAAATAAGCAGGGTGACAATATGCACCCTTGACATACTCCTCTTGCTATTTGGAACCAGTCAGTTGTTGCATGTCCAGTTCTAACTGTTGCTTCCTGATCTGCATATAGGTTTCTCAAGAGGCAGGTCAAGTGGTCTGGTATTCCCGTCTCTTTCAGAATTTTCCACATCTTATTGTGATCCACACAGTCAAAGGCTTTGGCATAGTCAATAATGCAGAAGTAGATGTTTTTCTGGAACTTTCTTGCTTTTTCCATGATCCAGTGGATGTTGACAATTTGATCTCTGGTTCCTCTGCTTTTTCTAAAACCAGCTTGGACATCAGAAAGTTCACGGTTCACGTATTACTGAAGCCTGGCTTGGAGAATTTTGAGCATTACTTTACTAGCACGTGAGATGAGTGCAATTGTGCGGTAGTTTGAGCATTCTTTGGCATTGCCTTTCTTTAGGATTGAAATGAAAACTGACCTTTTCCAGTCCTGTGGCCACTGCTGAGTTTTCCAAATTTGCTGGCATATTGAGTACAGCACTTTTGCAGCATCATCTTTCAGGATTTGAAATAGCTCAACTGGAATTCCCTCACCTCCACTAGCTTTGCTTGTAGTGATGCTTTCTAAGGCCCACTTGACTTCACATTCCAGGATGTCTGGCTCTAGGTGAGTGATCACACCATCATGATTATCTGGGTCGTGAAGATCTTTTTTGTACAGTTCTGTGTATTCTTGCCACCTCTTCTTAATATCTTCTGCTTCTAGGTCCATACCATTTCTGTCCTTTATTGAGGCCATCTTTGCATGAAATATTCCCTTGGTATCTCTAATTTTCTTGAAGGGATCTCTAGTCTTTCCCATTCTGTTCTTTTCCTCTGTTTCTTTGCATTGATCTCTGAGGAAGGCTTTCTAATCTTTCCTTGCTATTCTTTGGAACTCTGCATTCAGATGCCTCTATCTTTCCTTTTCTCCTTTGCCTTTTGCTTCTTTTCTTTTCACAGCTATTTGTAAGGCCTCCCCAGACAGCCATTTTGCTTTTTTGCATTTCTTTTTCTTGGGGATGGTCTTGATACCTGTCTCCTGTACAATGTCACAAACCTCCGTCCATAGTTCATCAGGTGCTCTATCTATCAGATCTAGGCCCTTAAATCTGTTTCTCACTTCCATTGTATAATCATAAGGGATTGGATTTAGGTCATACTTGAATGGTCTAGTGGTTTTCCCTACTTTCTTCAATATAAGTCTGATTTTGGCAATAAGGATTTCATGATCTGAGCCACAGTCAGCTCCTAGTCTTGTTTTTGCTGACTATATAGAGCTTCTCCATCTTTGGCTGCAAAGAATATAATCAATCTGATTTCGGTGTTGACCATCTGTTGATGTCCATGTGTAGAGTCTTCTCTTGTGTTGTTGGAAGTGGGTGTTTGCTATGACCAGTGCCTACTCTTGGCAAAACTCTATTAGCCTTTGCCCTGCTTCATTCCAACTCCAAGGCCAAATTTGCCTGTTACTCCAGGTGTTTCTTGACTTCCTACTTTTGCATTCCAGTCCCCTATAATGAAAAGGACATCTTTTTGGGGTGTTAGTTCTAGAAGGTCTTGTGGGTCTTCATAGAATTGTTCAACTTCAGCTTCTTCTGTCTTACTGGTTGGGGCATAGGCTTGGATTACTATGATACTGAATGGTTCGCCTTGGAAACAAACAGAGATCATTCTGTCATTTTTGAGATTGGATCCAAGTACTGCATTCGGTTCCAAATAAGAAAAGGAGTATGTCTAGGCTGTTTATTGTCACCCTGCTTATTGAACTTACATGCAGAGTACATCATGAGAAATGCTGGGCTGGAAGAGGCACAAGCTGGAATCAAGATTGCCAGGAGAAATATCAATAACCTCAGATATGCAGATGACACCACCTTTATGGCAGAAAGTGAAGAGGAACTTAAAAAAAAAAAACCCTCTAGATGAAAGTGAAAGTGGAGAGTGAAAAAGTTGGCTTAAAGCTCAGCATTCCAAAAACGAAGATCATGGCATACAGTCCCATCACTTCATGGGAAATAGATGGGGAAACAGTGGAAACTGTCAGATTTTGTCTTTTTGGGCTCCGAAATCACTGTAGATGGTGATTGCAGCCATGAAATTAAAATACGCTTACTCCTTGGAAGGAAAGTTATGACCAACCTAGACAGTGTATTCAAAAGCAGAGACATTACTTTTCCAACAAAGGTCCGTTTAGTCAAGGCTATGGTTTTTCCAGTGGTCATGTATGGATGTGAGAGTTGGACTGTGTAGAAAGCTGAGCACCGAAGAATTGATGACTTTGACCTGTGGTGTTGGAGAAGACTCTTGAGAGTCCCTTGGACTGCAAGGAGATCCAACCAGTCCATTCTAAAGGAGATCAGTCCTGGGTGTTCTTTAGCAGGACTGATGCTAAAGCTGAAACTCCAATACTTTGGCCACCTCATGCAAAGAGTTGACTCATTGGAAAAGACTCTGATGCTGGGAGGGATTGGGGGCAGGAAGAGAAGGGGATGACAGAGGATGAGATGGCTGGATGGCATCACCGACTCAATGGACATGAGTTTGAGTGAACTCTGGAAGATGGTGATGGACAGGGAGGCCTGGTGTGCTGCAACTCATGGGGTCGCAAAGAGTCGGACACGACTGAGTGACTGAACTGAACTGAACTGCATTTCGGACTCTTTCATTGACCGTGATGTCTACTCCATTTCTTCTAAGGGATTCCTGCCCGCAGTAGTACATATAATGGTCATCTGAGTTAAATTCACCCATTCCCGTCCATTTTAGTTCACTGATTCTTAGAATGTCGACATTCACTCCTGTTTGACCACTTCCAATTTGCCTTGATTCATGCAGCTGACAATCCAGGTTCCTAAGCAATATTGCTCTTTAGACATCGGACCTTGCTTCTATCACCAGTTATATCCACAACTGGGTATTGTTTTTGCTTTGGCTCCATCCTTTCATTCTTTCTGGAGTTAGTTCGCCACTGATATCCAGTAGCATATTGGGCTCCTACTGACCTGGGGATTTCCTCTTTCAATATCCTATCATTTTGCCTTATCATACTGTTCATGGGGTTCTCGAGGCAAGAATACTGAAGTGGTTTGCCATTCCCTTCTCCAGTGGACCACATTCTGTCAGACTTCTCCACCATGACCCACCTGTCCTGGGTTACTACTCTCTTATTTCAAGCCAGACTCCTCACTGTTTCTATCCTATACTCCATTCTTTTCCAGAAAGATATAATATTTCTAAAATGTTATTCTACTCTAATTGCCCATGTTCTCAAATGTTTGCAATGACTCCCCACCGCCTATGAGGTAAAATCCAAATCTCCTCAGTAACTCAATAATCCAAGTCCCTGACCTGGTTGAGGTGAGGGGTTAATAGGGAAACATGGTGGAAGAGCTAGGAGCAACTTGACAAAAGAAGGGATAATAAGCATTGGTGACAGGGAGGAGAAGGTAAAGATGACTCTCGGGTGATAAGCTTGAGTGACTGAGGCAAATTGGAGCAAGAAGACAGAGATGCTGATGAGCTTGATTTTGAAAGTGGGAATGTAGAGATGGCAGTGTGAGAGCCATGTAAAAATGCCTAACGTGCAGATGGAAATAGAGAAAGAAAGATGTAACCATGCACCACAAGATCTCAGGATTGGCAAGTTCTCACATGCTTCCCATCCAAAGCGAGAAGGATAAGTAGCCTCCTTGAGGGTCACCAGACTACTTAAGCCCACCCAAATATCTCCATTCTAAACAATACCTTTTGATTTGATGACTCTTGAGAAAATCTCTATGGGATGGGATGGGAATATTTGAGTTAGTTTAAGTAGGAGAAAAAAAAGAACAAGAGGAGATAGGTATGACAATATTTCTAATCTATGATCTTTGATGTTGTTGTTAAAGCTAAAGCATATCTATATGCTAAACCATAATTGCCTGATCCCTGCAGTGATGTCAACTTCCTGTTACTGCTATAACAAATTGCCATGAATTCAGGGTCTCAAAAACAGCACAAATTTACTATCTTATGGTTTTGGAGGTTAAAAGTCTAGAATCAGTCTCACTTAACTAAAGTCACATGTCAGCTGAGCATCCTTCTGGATGCTCCAGAGGAAAACGTATTTCTTTGCCTGTATGAGCTTTTAAAGGCTGCATGCATTTCTTAGCTCGTGATGTCTTTCTCCACCTTCAGAACACATCACTTCAACCTCTAGTTCTACAGTTACATTTCCTTTTTCTGACTTTGACCAACTTGTGCGTGTGTACTACTTGCTAAGTCACTTCAGTTGTGTCCAACCCTTTGTGACACTGTGGACCACATCCATGGTATTCTCTAGGCAAGAATATTGGAGTGGGTTGCCATGCCCTCCTTCAGGGGATCTTCCTGACAAGAGGAATCGAACCTGCATCTCTTATGTCTCCTGCATTGGCAGATGGGTTCTTTACCACTAGCGCTACTGGGAAGCCCCTTGACCCTCCTGCCTCCCTCCTATTAGGACCCATGTGATTACACTTGGCCCATCTGGATAATATAGAATAATCTCCTCATCTCAAGATCCTTAAAATTAATCACATCTGAAAAGTCCCTTTAGCCATGTAAAGTAACATATTACAAGTTCTGGAGATTAGGACATAGACATTTGGGGGAACCATTATTCAATGTACTACAATAATTTTCTGATGAAACTCAGGACCCTCAGTTCTAGTTAAGATATGGTCTATATATATTGATATCAATGAATGAGTGAATGCACCAGCAAAAATGTTTTAATGATTTAACAAACATTATTTGTTCCATTATCTGTGAGGTCACTTTTTTAATTTGGAGGATAATTACAATAGTGTGATAATTTCTGCCATACATAAACATGAGTCGGCCATAGGTATACATACGTCCCTTCCCTCTTAAAACTCCCTCCCACCTCCCTCCCCATCCCACCCCTCTAGGTTGTCACAGAGCACCTGGTTTGGCTTCCTTGCATCATCCAGCAAATTCCCACTGTCTGTTTTGCATATGGTAATGTATGTGTTTCAGCACTACTCTCTTAAGTCATCCCACCCTCTCCCTCCCCCACTGTGACCCTAAGTCTGTCCTTTATTTCTGCGTCTCTTTTGCTACCCTGCAAATAGGATCATCAGTACCATCTTTCTAGATTCCATATATACTGTATATATGTGTTAATATAGAGTATTTGTCTTTCTGACGTACTTCATTCTGTATAATAGGCTCTATTTTCATCCACCTCATTAGAACTGATTCAGATGCATTCCTTTCTGTAGCTAATAGTCCATTGTGTATATGTACCACAATTTCTTTATCCATTCATCTGCCGATGGACATCTAGGTTGCTCCATGTCCCAGCTATTGTAAATAATGCTGCAAGGAACATTGGGATACAAGTGTGCTTTTCAATTATGGTTTCCTAAGGGTATATGCCTAGTAGTGGGATTACTGGGTCATATGATAGCTTTATTCTTAGTTTTCTAAAAGGAATCTCCATAGTATTCTTTATAGTAGCTGAATCAATTTGCATTCCCTGGGTCATGTTTTGAACTACCTACAGAGGAGGTCCAGGAACCATTGGTTATTCTCTAAACTTGACCCTGCATTGGTCCCAGAGCAAATTTTGTCATATTAAAATGGTAGCCAGTTCACTGACTACCATGAAAGTAAGACAAGAGAAGACAGCTCTTTTTTTTTTTTTTTAATCATTCTATTCATAAGTATTTAGACACCAGAAAGGTAAACAGAGCAAAAACACAGGCATAGCCCCACCTGAAGAGCTGCTCCTGGTTACAGAAATCATTTGGGGGAGGTAATCTGTAAAAGCTGTTTGAAGCAAACCACCTCTCCTCCCTGCCCCAGGCAGCTTGACTTCCACACGAAGGTCCTACATGTGGCCATGTGGGCTGTGCACTTGACCCCACTGGGGGACCTGCCCTCCTTGTAGCCTCAATGTCTGACCCTGTTGTGGCCTTTGGGATTGCCTCCTGTACAGGCTGTGAGCTTGACCCCTGTGGTGGGGGGCCTGCCTTCCCTGTAGCCCCAGTGTCTGACCCTGATGTGGCCTTTGGGATTGCCTCTTGTGTGGGCTGTGAGCTTGACCCCTGTGGTGGGGGGCCTGCCCTCGCTTTAGCCTGACTGTCTGACCTTGATGTGGCCCTTGGGATTGTCCCTCTGGTGGGCTGTGGTTCTGTCATCTTTGTGCCCTGAAGCTGTGCCCCTTGTGTGGCTTGTGCCTCCTGCATTGACCGCTGGCCTGACATCCTTATAGCCTGAGAGTACGTCATCCGGGGGGCCTGCGGTCCTCTCCCCAGTGTAGACTGTGAATATGCACACCCTGCAGGTAGTGGGCCTACTGCTTGATTGGGCCGTGGATCAGTCCACCCTGGGGGAAGTGATCTTGCTACTTGGATGGGCTGTGGGCCGGTTGCCTGCGCTGCCTGTTGATCTCCCCCTGGTGTGAACAGCTGGCCCATCTCCCGTTTAGGCTGAGGGCCTGTCCCAGGCACTTGGATCCCAGCAGTGACATGGCTGGGCCCTGAGCCTATAAGGGTTTCAGAATATCCACTCCCCGCTGCTGAGTGGTTCCTAGATCGGTTTTGGCCACGCTCGTCACCATTGTGAGGAGAGGAACTCCCAGTGTTCATGTAGGAGAGAGAGGATTTTCCTGGCCCTGTCATGCAGTTTTCTAAGTTCAGTCCACAGTAGCCCAGAATGCATGCTTCACAATTGGCCTTGTCATGGGACCCATCCAAAGGTACTTCCGGTTTCACAGGTATCTCCGAAACCTTCCTGATACCATTTCTGTAGAATTTCTCCAGAACACGCTGCACCAGGTTTTTCAGAATCCTCTGGCTGCTTTCTGGGGAGAAATCAGGCTTCTCAAACTGAGACTGGAAGCACTTCTTGCACCTCTGTCCAAAGATCCGCATGAGCACCTTGCCCGTGGATTTCTGGTTCTCCAGGTACATGTGGAATAGTATCTGCACTTGGGCGGAAGCCCAGCTTCGACGGCATGAGGAACACTGAAACCTGCAGACAGACAGATCGTTGTACCATCAGCTGCTGATGACCTGAGGGAAACGGGCCTGGCCTGGTCTCTGAGAACCCTTTCAGCTTAGAAAAGGGCATGTGATATTGACAATTTCACAAGAATGAGAGGGACTGTGTTTCTAATAAAGCTTCTTCCTGTGGCCCACTGAACTCCCACCCAGATGTGGTCCCAAGTCTGCCTCTTTGCCAGTAAAACATTTCTGAATGTCTCAGAGGGAAAAACACTTCTGCCATTTGCCAGTGAAATGTGGTCTTCACAAGGTCACAGAGAACTCATAGAGTACCTATTCTGAAGCAATGCTTGCAGTATTATCCCATTTCATCTTTAAAGCATCCCTCTTAGGTAGGCATTATTGATCCCAATATCCAGATAAGGAAACTGAATCATAAAATGATACATGACTTGCCTAAGGGACTCGCAAAGTTAAATGGTAGAGCCATGCTTCCAGTCCCAAGCTGTTCTCTATCTACTATACCACATTGCCTCTATTGAGCAATGGGGTTTGTTTTCTACGTCACTTAGAACCTGGAAGCACAATACTTGAGTTGGAGACTCAAGTCAGTAATTTACATTGTTGTTGTTATTTAGTTGCTAAGCCATGTCTTACTTTTGCAAGCCCATGGACTGTAACCCACCAGGCTGCTCCGTCCATGGGATTTCCTAGGCAAGAATACTGGAGTGGGTTGCTATTTCCTTCTCCAGGGGATCTTCACAACTCAAGGGTCAAATCTGTGCCTCCTGCTTGGCAGGAGCTTCTTTACCACTGAGCCATCTGGGAAGCCCATGGTTTATATTAAAAAAGCACTTCTCTAAGCCTCATTTTTTATATTCAAAAAGGGAAAACTATTCAAGAGTTAGATTGTCATGAGACTAAATGAGAATATGTGAAAGCATTTTGTAAACTACAGAATATTTTTTAAAAACTGGTTAATATTTTTCTAAAACTATGTTGGTAGGTTGCTTTTCCCATCTTGGAATGACTATCAGGTCAATTCATCTGAACAAGAGAAGCACCTGTTCATTTGGGAGAGCGCTAAAGTGATTAAAGACATCCTGAGTCCCTCCAAGCGCTCTGGCTGGTGCAAAGAGAGACTTACCTAGTACACTGGGTTCCAAGCAGAGCAGAATAACTGCCGCATGGGCTCTAGCCAATGGCTTGAAAACTGTGTTCTGTAGAGCCCCAGGAGGCTTTCTATAACAATATGCTCTGCAGCTAAAAATAATTTATATATAAGTATATATGTGTTCTGTAATATGTAAAATATGAACAAGCTATTTATAAATATGTTACCAACATATATATAGACTCAAGTCAATAGTTTATATTATATATACATATATACATTGTATATATACATTATATATATATAGAGAGAGAGAGAGAACTATTCGTTGTCTTATGAGAACGGAGAAGAAGGAACACTTACTCTGTCTAGGAATTTCAGGGCACTTGAGTTATTCCTTGAGGAGTAAATAGGGAGGCAGGAAGGAAAGGGCCTGCTGAATAGGCAGAACATCATGGACAAGGGTATAGAAGTCTTGAAATGTGTGTCATGGCTAATAACCCATAAGGAAGGGAAGAGAGGACATCTGAGGTGAGCTAGGAGCAGGCCAGGAAGAAATATAACAGTTGAAGTGAAGGTCCCTGCATGCCATATAAAAAAATAGACTTGACTGTCCAAATCAGCATTTCTCACCCTCCTGCATGGGCAAGGAGGCTGATTTCTGAAACTTCAAGTCTCACTGGAAGTGAAAGAGGGAGACAGTCAATAAGGGAAGGGCAGTGTTTAGGGACATTAAGAACCAGGTTTTAATTTCTTGCAGCACCAATCCCTCTTCAGGTCTTCAGTAAAGTAATATTCAAAGCTATTAATAGTAATAGTCAGGGGGCGGTCCTAAGATGGCGGAGGAATAGGACGTGAAGACCACTTTCTCCCTCACAAATTCCTCAAAAGAACATTTCAACACTGAGCAAACTCCACAAAACAACTTCTGTAGGCTGGCAGAGGACATCAGGCAACCAGAAAAGCAGACCATTGTCTTCAAAAACAGGTAGGAAAAAATATAAAAGACGAAAAAGGAGACAAAGGAGGTGGCGAGGGAGCTCCGTCCCGGGAAGGGAAGCCCGTCCCGGGAAGGGAATTTTAAGAAGAGAGGTTTCCAAACACCAGGAAACACTCTCCCTGCCGAGCCTGTGGCGAGCCTTGGAAACACAGAGGGCAACATAACAGGAAGGGAAAAATAAAGAAATAATTAAAACCAAGAGATTACAAGCCCAACAGTAACTCCCCCAGCGGAAAAGCAGCACAGACGCCTGCATCCGCCACTGGGAAGTGGGGGCAGGGCAGGGACGCGCGGGAGGCGCGGGCGGCAGTGCTTTGTAAGAATCGGGCAGGAACGCCCCACGTGCAACCAGAACGATCTAACTTGGGCTAGCAAACCAGACTGTGGGATAGCTACCACGCGAAAAGCTCGAACATAAGACACCGCCAGGACCGAGCACAGAACAAAGGACGGAACGGAATAAGCCGGCTGCAGACCATCCCCCGCCGGGGACAGGCAGCCAGAGCCGTAAGGGCTGGAAAGGGGCAATTGCAGACCTGGAGAGACTTCACTTACCAAACTGCAAGCAGGCCTCTTTGCTAAGACTTCTGGGGGTGCTGGACACTCACAATCTGCCTCATGGGGGACGCCAGCGGTCCACCCAGAAAACTGAGCAGCAGAGGCAGAAATGGCGACAAGTCGCAGCGATCGCGCTCGCCAAACTCCTGAGCTACTCGGACCCGGGAAGGGCACAAAACGCAGTCCCAACTGAATCTGTGCCTCTGAGGGCTGCCTGAGCGCCGAACCTGAGCAGCTTAGACCGGGGAAGTGCACGCAGCCTAGGGCCAGCCTCAGACGGTTCCCGGCTGAGCATCGTAGAGCCGGAGCGGACTGTACGCCGCAAGAAGGGACAGGTCCAGCGGGGCTGAGACACTGTGTGCACACGACAGCGCTATTTGTTTGCAGCATCCCCCCTCCCCACAGCGCAAATGCACTAGTGAGCCTAAAATACCAGCATAAAGAAGTTAAACAGACGGAACCGCCTTGGAAGTGACCCCACAATGCCCACAACATCAGAGAAGGGCCAGATATATTTTTACTATTTTTAAAATCATTCCTTTTTTTTTCTTTTTTCTGACTTTTTTTTTTAATAGTTAAGTCTTCTATTTCTCCTCTAATTTTTATTTCTATAACCTATTATTAATATTCAAAAAAAAAATACTTTTTTTTTTTTAAGGCAAACACCATATATAGTCTTTGGGTGGTTATTGCTGTTTGTTTTTTTGTTTTAAATAATTCTTGTGGCTTTTTTTTCTTTTTTCCTTTTTCCTTCTGCTTCTTTTCTTTAATATTGTATTTTTGAAACTCCAACCTCTTCTCTAGATTTTTAATCTTTGCTCTTAGGTTTTTGTTGTCAATTTTGTACATTTAAAAACCCAAACTTCACTACCCAAGTTTACCTGAGAGCGAGATTACAGGCTTGACCACTCTCTCCTCCTTTGGACTCTCCTTTTTCTCCACCAGGTGGCCTCTGTCTCTTTTTTCTCCCATCTCTTCTCTATCCAACTCTGTGAATCTCTGTGTGTTTCAGACGGTGGAGAACACCTAAGGAACTGGTTACTGGCAGGATTTGTCTCTCCTTCTCATTCCTCTCTCTTATCCTCCTGGCCACCTCTGTCTACTTCCTCCCTCTCCTCTTCCCTGTATAACTCCGTAAATACCTCTGAGCGGTCCAGACTATAGAGCGCACATAAGGAAGTGACTATTGGCTAGCTTGTTCTCTCCTCTTTTGATCTCACCGCATTTCATTCCAGTCACCTCTAACTACCCCCTCCCTCTTCTCTTCTCCTTGTAACTCAGTGAACCTCTCTGGGTGTCCCTCAATGTGGAGAAACTTTTCATCTTTAACCTAGATGTTTTATCATTGGTGCTGTATAGATGGAGAAGTCTAGAGGCTACTGTAAAAATAAAACTGAAAACCAGAAGCAGGAGGCTTAAGTCCAAAGCCTGAAAACATCAGAGAACTCCTGAATTCAGGGAACATTAAGTAATAGGAGCTCATCAAATGCCTCCATGCCTACACTGAAACCAAGCTCCACCCAAGGACCAACAAGTTCCATAACAAGACATACCACACAAATTCTCCAGCAACACAGGAACACTCCCCTGAGCTTCAATATACAGGCAGCTCAAAGTTACTCCAAAACCTTTGACGTCTCATAACCCATTACTGGTCACTCCACTGCACTCCAGAGAGAAGAAACCCAGCTCCACCCACCAGAACTCCAACACAAGCCTCCCTAACCAGGAAACCTAGACAAGCCACTGATACAACCCCACCCACAGTGAGGAAGCTCCATAATAAAGAGAACTCCACAAATTACCAGAATAGAAAAAGGCCACCCCAAACGCAGCAATATAATCAAGATGAAGAGACAGAGGAATACTCAGCAGGTAAAGGAACAGGAGGGTTGCCCACCAAACCAAACAAAAGAGGAAGAGGTAGGGAATCTACCTGAGAAAGAATTCCAAATATTGATAGTGAAAATGATCCAAAATCTTGAAATTAAAATGGAATCACAGATAAATAGCCTAGAGACAAGGATTGAGAAGATGCAAGAAAGGTTTAACAAGGACCTAGAAGAAATAAAAAAGAGTCAAAATATAATGAATAACGCAATAAATGAGATCAGAAACACTCTGGAAGAAACAAATAGCAGAACAACGGAGGCAGAAGATAGGATTAGTGAAATAGAAGATAGAATGGTAGAAATAAATGAATCAGAGAGGAAACAAGAAAAACGAATTAAAAGAAATGAGGACAATCTCAGAAATCTCCAGGACGACATGAAACGCTCCAACATTCGAACTATAGGAGTCCCAGAAGAAGAAGACAGAAAGAAAGACCATGAGAAAATCCTTGAGGAGATAATAGTTGAAAACTTCCCTAAAATGGGGAAGGAAATAATCACCCAAGTCCAAGAAACACAGAGAGTTCCAAATAGGATAAACCCAAGGCAAAACACCCCAAGACACATATTAATCAAATTAACAAAGATCAAACACAAAGAACAAATATTAAAAGCAGCAAGGGAAAAACAACAAATAACACACAAGGGGATTCCCATAAGGATAACAGCTGATCTTTCAATAGAAACTCTTCAGGCCAGGAGGGAATGGCAAGACATACTTAAAGTGATGAAAGACAATAACCTACAGCCCAGATAACTGTACCCAGCAAGGATCTCATTCAAATATGAAGGAGAAATCAAAAGCTTTACTGACAAGCAAAAGCTGAGAGAATTCAGCACCACCAAGCCAGCTCTCCAACGAATGCTAAAGGATATTCTCTAGACAGGAAACACAAAAAGGGTGTATAAACCCGAACCCAAAACAATAAAATAAATGGTAACAGGATCATACTTATCAATAATTACCTTAAACGTAAATGGGTTGAATGCCCCAACCAAAAGACAAAGACTGGCCGAATGGATAAAAAAACAAGACCCCTCTATATGCTGCTTACAAGAGACCCACCTCAAAACAAGGAACACACACAGACTGAAAGTGAAGGGCTGGAAAAAGATATACCATGCAAATAGAGACCAAAAGAAAGCAGGAGTGGCAATACTCATTTCCGATAAAATAGACTTTAAAACAAAGGCTGTGAAAAGAGACAAAGAAGGCCACTACATAATGATCAAAGGATCAATCCAAGAAGAAGATATAACAATTATAAATATATATGCACCCAATATAGGAGCACTGCAATATGTAAGACAAATGCTAACAAGTATGAAAGGGGAAATCAACAATAACACAATAATAGTGGGAGACTTTAATACCCCACTCACACCTATGGACAGATCAACTAAACAGAAAATCAACAAAGAAATGCAAACTTTAAATGATACATTAGACCAGTTAGACCTAATTGATATCTATAGGACATTTCACCCCAAAACAATGAATTTCACCTTTTTCTCAAGTGCTCATGGAACATTCTCCAGGATAGATCACATCCTGGGCCATAAATCTAAACTTGATAAATTCAAAAAAAATCGAAATCATTCCAAGCATCTTTTCTGACCATAATGCATTGATTAGATCTCAATTACAGGAGAAAAACTACTAAAAATTCCAACATATGGAGGTTGAACAATACACTTCTGAATAACCAACAAATCACAGAAGAAATCAAAATATGCATAGAAACTAATGAAAATGAAAACACAACAACCCAAAACCTGTGGGACACTATAAAAGCAGTGCTAAGAGGAAAGTTCATAGCAATACAGGCATACCTCAAGAAACAAGAAAAAAGCCAAATAAATAACCTAACTCTACACCTAAAGCAACTAAAAAAGGAAGAATTGGAGAACCCCAGAGTTAGTAGAAGGAAAGAAATCTTAAAAATTAGGGCAGAAATAAATGCTAAAGAAACAAAAGAGACCATAGCAAAAATCAACAAAGCCAAAAGCTGGTTCTTTGAAAGGATAAATAAAATTGACAAACCATTAGCCAGACTCATCAAGAAGCAAAGAGAGAAAAATCAAATCAATAAAATTAGAAATGAAAATGGAGAAATCACAACAGACAACACAGAAATACAAAGGATCATAAGAGACTACTATCAGCAGTTATATGCCAATAAAATGGACAACGTGGAAGAAATGGAAAAATTCCTAGAAAAGTACAATTTTCCAAAACTGAACCAGGAAGAAATAGAAAATCTTAACAGACCCATCACAAGCACGGAAATTGAAACTGTAATCAGAAATCTTCCAGCAAACAAAAGCCCAGGTCCAGACGGCTTCACAGCTGAATTCTACCAAAAATTTCGAGAAGAGCTAACACCTATCCTCCTCAAACTCTTCCAGAAAATTGCAGAGGAAGGTAAACTTCCAAGCTCATTCTATGAGGCCACCATCACCCTAACACCAAAACCTGACAAAGATACTACAAAAAAAGAAAACTACAGGCCAATATCACTGATGAACATAGATGCAAAAATCCTCAACAAAATTCTAGCAATCAGAATCCAACAACACATTAAAAAGATCATACACCATGACCAAGTGGGCTTTATCCCAGGGATGCAAGGATTCTTCAATATCCGCAAATCAATCAATTTAATTCACCACATTAACAAATTGAAAAATAAAAACCATATGATTATCTCAATAGATGCAGAGAAGGCCTTTGACAAAATTCAACATCCATTTATGATAAAAACTCTCCAGAAAGCAGGAATAGAAGGAACATACCTCAACATAATAAAAGCTATATATGACAAACCCACAGCAAACATTATCCTCAATGGTGAAAAATTGAAAGCATTTCCCCTAAAGTCAGGAACAAGACAAGGGTGCCCACTTTCACCGCTACTATTCAACATAGTTCTGGAAGTTTTGGCCACAGCAATCAGAGCAGAAAAAAATAAAAGGAATCCAAATTGGAAAAGAAGAAGTTAAACTTTCACTGTTTGCAGATGACATGATCCTCTACATAGAAAACCCTAAAGACTCCACCAGAAAATTACTAGAGCTAATCAATGAACATAGTAAAGTTGCAGGATATAAAATCAACACACAGAAATCCCTTGCATCCCTATACACTAATAATGAGAAAGTAGAAAAAGAAATTAAGGAAACAATTCCATTCACCATTGCAATGAAAAGAATAAAATACTTAGGAATATATCTACCTAAAGAAACTAAAGACCTATACATAGAAAACTATAAAACACTGGTGAAAGAAATCAAAGAGGACACTAATAGATGGAGAAATATACCATGTTCATGGATTGGAAGAATCAATATAGTGAAAATAAGTATACTATCCGAAGCAATTTACAAATTCAACACAATCCCTATTAAGCTACCAGCCATATTTTTCACAGAACTAGAACAAATAATTTCAAGATTTGTATGGAAATACAAAAATCCTCAAATAGCCAAAGCAATCTTGAGAAAGAAGAATGGAACTGGAGGAATCAACTTGCCTGACTTCAGGCTCTACTACAAAGCCACAGTCATCAAGACAGTATGGTACTGGCACAAAGACAGACATATAGATCAATGGAACAAAATAGAAAGCCCAGAGATAAATCCACACACATATGGATACCTTATCTTTGACAAAGGAGGCAAGAATATACAATGGAGTAAAGACAATCTCTTTAACAAGTGGTGCTGGGAAAACTGGTCAACCACTTGTAAAAGAATGAAACTAGATCACTTTCTAACACCATACACAAAAATAAACTCAAAATGGATTAAAGATCTAAATGTAAGACCAGAAACTATAAAACTCCTAGAGGAGAATATAGGCAAAACACTCTCCGACATAAATCACAGCAGGATCCTCTATGATCCACCTCCCAGAATACTGGAAATAAAAGCAAAAATAAACAAATGGGATCTAATTAAAATTAAAAGCTTCTGCACAACAAAGGAAAATATAAGCAAAGTGAAAAGACAGCCTTCTGAATGGGAGAAAATAGTAGCAAATGAAGCAACTGACAAACAACTAATCTCAAAAATATACAAGCAACTTATGCAGCTCAATTCCAGAAAAATAAACGACCCAATCAAAAAATGGGCCAAAGAACTAAATAGACATTTCTCCAAAGAAGAAATATGGATGGCTAACAAACACATGAAAAGATGCTCAACATCACTCATTATTAGAGAAATGCAAATCAAGACCACAATGAGGTACCACTTCACACCAGTCAGAATGTCTGCGATCCAAAAATCTGCAAGCAATAAATGCTGGAGAGGGTGTGGAGAAAAGGGAACCCTCCTACACTGTTGGTGGGAATGCAAACTAGTACAGCCACTATGGAGAACAGTGTGGAGATTCCTTAAAAAATTGCAAATAGAACTGCCATATGACCCAGCAATCCCACTGCTGGGCATACACACCGAGGAAACCAGAATTGAAAGAGACACATGTACCCCAATGTTCATCACAGCACTGTTTATGATAGCCGGGACATGGAAACAACCTAGATGTCCATCAGCAGATGAATGGATAAGAAAGCTGTGGTACATATACACAATGGAGTATTACTCAACCGTTAAAAATAATACATTTGAATCAGTTCTGATGAGATGGATGAAACTGGAGCCGATTATACAGAGTGAAGTAAGCCAGAAAGAAAAACACCAATACAGTATACTAACACATATATGTAGAATTTAGAAAGATGGCAATGACGACCCTGTATGCAAGACAGCAAAAAAGACAGATGTGTATAACGGACTTTTGGACTCAGAGGGAGAGGGAGAGGGTGGGATGATTTGGGAGAATGGCATTGTAACATGTATACTATCATGTAAGAATCGAATTGCCAGTCTATGTCCGACGCAGGATACAGCATGCTTGGGGCTGGTGCATGGGGATGACCCAGAGAGATGTTATGGGGAGGGAGGTGGGAGGGGGGCTCATGTTTGGGAACGCATGTACACCCATGGTGGATTCATGTCAATGTATGGCAAAACCAATACAGTATTGCAAAGTAAAATAAAGTAAAAAAAAAAAAATAGTAATAGTCAAAGTCTGGCCTTAGTCAGTTCTTGGGGCCATAAAGGAAACCCCCAGTTCTAGGCTGGTACTGACCAGGACTAGGCTTGTAGAGCTGCTGCAGCCTGCAGAAGCCAGTCCAGACTGAGGCGGGAAGAAAGAGAGCAGAAGTCTCTATATAGTGGCAGTCTGGAATAAATGGTGGTGAGAGGATGGGGGGGGGGGGGGAGCAGATTTATTTCATCCCCTGGGGATTTCCAAAAATATTTAGGGGAGAAACCTTACTAGAGGAAATTTCCTACCATTAAGCCAAAATAGAGGCTTAGAACCATGTCATTTCCATACTAAAAAACTCTGTAACTGCAAAAGGATGAACAGCCTGGTGACACATATTCTTTCTTAAAAGGTCTCAAAAGAATTCATCGGTGCCAAGCTGAGCCTCTTGGCCCAGAAAGGCCCATAGCTAGACAGACTCACATACCTGCCAAATCCTCTCTGCTGGTATTGCCTCCACCCCTGGGCCACACAGTTTGGCCGAAGGTTTCCATCCATCTTCAGGGTCCATCTGGCCTGGGGTTTCTCCTGACAGATCAGTTCTTGAAATGTCTGCTCCCATTCTTTGATATCCAAAGCTATTCTCTTGCTCTGAGGCTTGGTGTCCATGTTGACAGTAACTTTCAGTTTCTAGCAAGAAGGAAAATCAGTTTCAGCTTCTCAGAACACACGTCAGCTGTTTTTTTCTGACTTTCATTTCAGGCTGTCTGAGTACACAGAGCAAGTTTTTGTTCTGAGGACAGGGGGCAGCAGGGATTAGCTAGTTTGTGAACAGGTCTTGCTAAGGGATGTCTGAGTACAAAACTCTGGTCTGGATTCTGGAGGTACCTATTAGTTAGTTGTTGTTTTTTTTCTCTTGTTTTTACATTAGGCAAAGCGCTATGCTCGGGCTTCTCTAGTAGCTCAGCTGGGAAATAATTCACCTACAGTGCAGGAGACCCTAGCTCGATTCCTGGGTCAGGAATATTCCATGGCAATCCACTTCAGTATTTTTGCCTGGAGAATCCCCATGGACAAAGGAACCTGGTGTGCTACAGTTCATGGGGTCACAAACAGTCAGACACAACTGAGTGACTAAGCACACACACACACACACACACACACACACACACAGCGCAATATGCTCAGCACTGGGACAAGCAACGTCAACTAAGAAGCAGTTCCTACCCCCACAGGTGCTCACGCCCTCGTGCAGACACTGGAGAGTAGGGGTCGATGTAGGGGAGCACGTGTCCAAGGTGTCTCTCACGTACCTGACGAGTCCTCACCATAGTCCCTTAATGGAGGATGGATTATTCCTGGTATCTTTCAGGTGAGTGGCACGGAGAGCCGGGTTTAGGGGGTTACTTTGTTCAAAGCCACCCAGCTAGTAAGCAGTATAATCTTGAACTCATTCTTGTGTGACTCTTAACCTGCGATGTCTCCAGCCACCTCCTTCCCCAAGGAGAGCTCAGGATGGTGTTTTGGATTCCAGGTTGGCATCGTGGAACCAGTGGGAAGAACCATCTTGAGACCCTGACCTAGTGATTTGGTCTAGTGAGGTTTCCTGGGTCATGAAACATGACTGTAGGACAAATGAAAGGATTTCTTAACTCCTCCTTTCACTGTGTAAGTTATCATGCAAAGTAATATACAAGCAGGAGTGGGAGCCATCTTTGGATGTCATGATAGAGTTCCCATTCCTGGGGTGAAGTATTGGGAATGGATGACCTATAAAGTCAAAGTCACTTCTGGGTTTCCCTGGTGGCTCTGTGGTAAAGAATCTGCCTGCTAATGCAGGAGACATGGGTTTGATCCCTGTGTTGGGAAGATCCCCTGGAGAAGGAAATGGCAACCCACTTCAGTATTCTTGCCTGGGAAATCCCTTGGACAAAGGAGCCTGGCAGTCTACAGTCTATGCAGCCGCTAAGAGTCAGACACGAGTTAGCAACTAAACAACAACCACAAAGTCACTTCTAACTCAAAATAGTCTGAGATCCCAGAAAGTAAGCTCTGTCCCTCTGATTGCAATTCAAATGAGGGAGCTAAGATAAGCAGGATGCTTGTGGCCTTGGAAATCCCACTACAACCCTTGGAAGTCCCAGACAGGGTCACCCTAAGTCTTCTCAGGCTTTCTAGATTTTAACATGCTCTATTTGGGAGGCAGAAACCTCTTCCCCTATCCTACCCTCCCAGGATATTCTGTTCTATACAAACTCTCCCACTTTCATAACTTTATACATTGAGGGTGCTTATGTCTGCAGAAACAATATAGGATACTCTTGTCTGCACAGATAGTTGTAGGAACTTCAGGTTAAACCCATGGAGTATTATAATTGGAAATCTGTTAGGAATCAACTTGTCCTCTTTTCCTTCTGTTTATTATACATTAAAAAAACAGAGACCAGAGACATAGGACTTCCCTAGTGGTCAGTGGTTAGGAATCCACCTGCCAATGCAAGGGACTTGACTTCAATCACTGGTCCAGGAAGATTCCACATGCTACAAGACAGCTAAGCCCACACTCTAGAGCCGGTGATCACAACTATTGAGCCCATGGGCTGCAGCTACTGAGCCCATGCACCCTAGGGCTGGGGCTCTGCAACATGAGAAGCCTGTGCAGCATGACTATAGAGAAGCTTCTGCTCATCACAACTAGAGAAAGCCCACATGCAGCAAAAAAAAGACCCAGCACAGCCAAAAATAAATGAATAAGTAGATAAATGAAAACCAAAAACAGAGACACAAAGGATCCTCCTGCCCAAGGCTACGCAGAAAATTATTGCCAATAGAGAGCCAGAACACAGACATCCCATTTTTTAGCTCTGAACTCTGCTCACTTGTCCAACCATGCCTAGGCCCTTTCCCCACCCTTCCTCTTCTACTTTCTGAGCCCAAGTCCACTCTTTTTGTCCTGTATCTTCAGAGCATCCCTGTCTCCTGACTCCTCAAATGGTCCTTTCCCCCCAGATGTTGCCTTGACTGGTCCATTGCACCCCCTGCCATTTCCCTTGGCCTCTGTTTGATGTGTTTCCTTTGATATACGCAACTGCTCCAGCCCAGCCTGGTCCAAGAACAGGAGGAGCATGGGGAGGCCGTGGGGTATGAACTGAGACTTGAGAACTGGAGGAAGCCCATTATCTTCCTCACCACCATGAAGGGAAAATAAAGAAGAGAAAGAAATCACAGCCTTTTTAAAACCCCATGGATCCACTGTAAACCACTGTTTCTTTGTGCCAAGACATCGTGACTTCAGTATTATCAAATCATGGAACTTACAGTAGGCTTAAAACACAACATTGAGAAAACTAAGATCATGGCATCTGGCCCCATCACTTCATGGCAAATAGATGGAGAAACAATGAAAACAGTGACAGATTTTATTTGGGGGTGGGGTGGGGGGTGGGGCTACAAAGTCACTACAGATAGTGACTGCAGCCACGAAATTAAGACGCTTGCTCCTTGGAAGAAAAGTTATGACCAACCTAGACAGCATATTCAGAAGCAGAGCCATTACTTTGCCAACAAAGTTCCATCTAGTCAAAGCTATGGTTTTTCCAGTAGTCATGTATGGATGTGAGAGTTGGATTATAAAGAAAGCTGCTCACTGAAGAATTGATGCTTTTGAACTGTGATGTTGGAGAAGACTCTTGAGAGTCCCTTGGATGACAAGGAGATCCAACCAGTCCATCCTGAAGGAAATCAGTCCTGAATATTCTTTGGAAGGACTGATGTTGAAGGTGAAACTCTGATACTTTGTCCACCTGATGCGAAGAACTGACTCATTTGAAAAGACCCTGATGCTGGGAAAGATTGAGGGTGGGATGAGAAAGGGATGACAGAGGATAAGATGGTTGGATGGCATCACTGACTCAATGGACATGACTCTGAGTAAACTCCAGGAGTTTGTGGTGGACAGAGAGGCCTAGTGTGCAGCAGTCCATAGAGTCACAAAGAGTTGGACATGACTGAGTGACTGAACTGAACTGAACTGACAGCTGGAAGAAACCTCACACCTCATCTCGTGACCTTCCCACCCATGTCACTGAGAGACAAGATATTGAAACAACTTAACCATCTCACGCAGGCTTGATAGTAGTGAGTTGAATGTTTTCATCAACTGTTGGTGCCTTATCCTAGATTGGCTAAAAAGTTTCTGAGAGACAGTCAGAAAAGAGAAAGGATCTGCAAAGAACACAAAGCACAGGTCAGTTTTGAAAAAGAAAATTTAGATACTCAACAGTTTGGAGCTGAAATGAATCTTCAGGGTCACCTAATCCTTGGATGGCACATGATGTCACTGTCCTGTTCTTATTCAAGACAGACATTGCTAATCAATGACTGCACCCTTCTCTTGTGTCTGGGCATAACTTCAAAAACTCTTTCATCAGTGATTTAGGCAGTCATTGCCAACTGAATATAGATGACATTTTTTTTTGCCATTTCTGCAATAGTCTAGCTTCCTCATTTTACAAGTTGCAGAAGCTGAGGCCAAGATAGATTGGATTAAACTAGGACTAAAGTACAGTCCATCCTAAAGGAGATCAGTCCTGGGTGTTCATTGGAAGGACTGATGTTAAAGCTGAAACTCCAATACTTTGGCCACCTCATGCGAAGAGTTGACTCATTGGAAAAGACCCTGATGCTGAGAGGGGTCGAGGGCAGGAGGAGAAGGGGATGACAGGATGAGATGGCTGGATGGCATCACGGACTCAATGGATGTGAGTTTGAGTGAACTCTGGGAGTTGGTGATGGACAGGAAGGCCTGGTGTGCTGCAATTCATGGGGTCGCAAAGAGTTGGACACGACTGGGTGACTGAACTGAACTGAACTGAAAGTACAGTTTTCATAATCATAGACATGTACCCATTTTCAGAATATCACATGACCTATGACAAAGTCCAGCACAAAGTTTGACCCAAAGAGATGTGTTCTTTTTTGGGACATTTTAAGTGGAGCAAAAAAGAACATTATCGATAGGGATTGAGTGGGTGGGACTGAGAGAGGAGAAGGAGGCCCTATCTATGGCAGTAATACATTTGATGTTGTTGTTGTTCAGTCATCCAGTTGTGTCCAACTCTTTATGATCCCATGGGCTGCAGTATGCCAGGCCTCCCTGTGCCTCACCATCTCCCAAAGCTGGCCCAAGTTTATGTCCACTACATCAATAGTGCCATCCAGCCATCTCATCCTCTGATGCCCTCTTCTCCTTTCTGCCCTCAATTTTTCCCAGCCTCACTGACTTTTTCAGTGAGTCGGCTGTTTGCATCAGGTGACCAAATTAATGGAGCTTCAGCTTCAGCATCAGTCCTTCCAATGAATATTCCAGGTTGAGTTCCTTTAATCAACTGGTTTGATTCCTTTAATCAACTGGTTTTATCTCCTTGCTGTCCAAGGGACTCTCAGAAGTTTTCTCCAGCACCACAGTTTGAAGGCATCAGTTCTTTGGTGTTCTGCCTTCTTCATGGTCCAGCTTTCACAACTGTGTATGACCACTGGGAAGACCGTAGCCTTGACTCATGGACCTTTGTCGGCAGAGTGATATCTCTGCTTTTCAACACACTGTCTAGGTTTGTCATCACTTTCCTGCCAGGAAGCAATCATCTTCTGATTTCATGGCTGCAGTCACCATCTATAGTGATTTTAGAGCCCTAGAAGAGGAAAATTGTCACTGCTTCCATATTTTCCCCTTCTATTTGCCATGAATTAATGGCACCAGGTGCCTTGATCTTATGTTTTTTATTTTTTTAGTATTTAGTTTTAAGTCAGTTTTTTCACTGTCTTCCTTCACCCTCATCAAGAGGTTCTTTATTTCCTCTTAGCTTTCTACCATTAGAGTCGCATCATCCACATATCTGAGCTTGTTGATGTTTCTCCCGCCTATCTTGATTCCAGCTTGTAACCCATCCAGCCCAGCATTTCTCATGATGTGCTCAGCATATTAGTTAAATAAACAAGGCAACAACAGACTACCCTGTCGTACTCCCTTCTCAACCTTGAACCAATCAATTGTTCCATACAGGGTTCTAACTGTTGCTTCTTGACCTGCATACAGATTTCTCAGGAGGCAGGTAATATGGTCTGGTATTCCCATCTCTTTAAGAGCTTTCCACAGTTTCTTATGATCCACACAGCCAAAGGCTTTAGCGTAGTCAATGAGACAGAGGTAGATACTTTATTTCAATAATTAGTCTAGCTTGAGAATAGATGGAGATGGAAGGATTGGCTTGGTTAAAGGAGAGAAGCAAGAAACAGGAAATGTACTCCTTAATGTAGAGATAATTTTACATATTAAACATCTCTTTCCAGAGAAAACTCTAATTCAAAAATATATACACACCCCAATGTTTATAGCAGCACTTTTTTACGTGGAAGCAACTTAAATATCCATTGAAAGATGAATGGATAAAGGAGATGTGATATATATATATATATATATATATATACACACACACACACACAATGGAATATTAGCCATAAAAAGAATGAAATAATGCCATTTGTAGCAACATCGATGGGGCCTAGAGATTATGAGATTAAGTGAAGTCTGAAAGAGAAAGACAAATATTGTATGATTTCACTTATTTGTGAAATCTAAAAAAAATAAAATGCAAGTGAACTTATTTATAAATCAGAAACAGACTCACAGGTATAGATAACAAACTTATGGTTACCAAAGGGAAAAGGGAGAGAAGGGATAAATTAGGAGTTTGGGATTAACATATGCACACTACTATAAAATAAACAAGGACCTACTGTATCACATAGGGAACTATATTCAATATTTTGTAATAACAAAAAAGTCTCTTTGATTAGTTAGCATAAACACTATAGGATGTGGAACATAAATACAGAAAGACATTTAAGGTGATCAATCTGGGGAATAGTGAGGCTGAATGACTCTTAACCTAAGTCCGTTTCTCCTGCCTCAGTGTTTCAGAGCACGGAAAGGTGAATTCTGGACTAGGAGTCCCTGATGTGCTGGTGATGCCAGACAAATATCTTCATCTCTTGGACCCCAGGATGACTTGTTCAGAAAGTGGCAGAGTCAGGACTCAAGCTTCTCTGATGCCGCACAAAGTCTCATGAAAGAAGGGGCTTGTCTGAAGGAAAAATGAGTTGCTCGCGGTAGAAGGACAGGCAGAAGGTATAGGGAGCCACCTGGGGGAATCTGAGGGGGGATCTTCCTGCTGCTCCTCTGAGGCTGGCTCTCTCTGAGCTGGGGCTCCTGGGAATGTCCTAGGAAAGACTGCCGCTCTGGTTAGGATGTGCATGTGTGCTAAGTCATTTCAGTTATGTCTGACTCTCTGTGATCCCATTACCTTGAAAGTAATGGCATAGGATGGTTTTACTGTCATCATGGGCCCTGCACTGCACATATAAATAGTGACAAACACAACAGGGAACCAGCAAAGTTACGAAACAGCAGAATCAGACAGTTGTCTTGAAGAGATCAAATCATACATTTATCAAATATCTATCACCTGCTGGTTCTTAACCTCAGGCAGGGCATAGCCCAGCAGGAAAGACAGGTATGTAAAAGAGCATCTAGCTTCACTTTGCCCTGTCTCACTTTTCTCAGTTTATCCTTTCAGTTAAGAGCAGAGATCTGGAGCCAGCCCAGAGTGGATTGCCATGCCCTTTTCCAGGGGATATTCCCCACTCGGGGATTGAACCCATGTCCCCTGCATCTCCTGCATTGGCAGGTGTTCTTTACCCTGGGAAGCCCAGTCCCTTTAACTTCTCTGTGACTCAGTTTCTTCATCAAAAAAGTAGGGACAGTAACACTACCTACCTAACAGGGCTGTTGTGAAGACTGAATGAGGTTTAACAAATAGTATTGACACCCATTAGGAAACTGACACATATACACTACAATGTATAAAATAGATAACTAATGAGAAGCTACTGCACAGCACAGGGAACTCTGTTCAGTGCTCTATGGTGACCTAACTCAGAAGAAAATCCAAAAAGAGGGGATATATGTATATGTGTAGCTGGTTCACTTTGCTCTGCAGCAGAAATTAATATAACATTGTAAAGCAACTATACTTCAATAATTTTTTTAAACAGTTATTTGCACTCAGTAAACAAATAGAAGTCTTTTCTAGCTTTCTATTGTTGCTATGTTGCATATTTCTTTGTAAGTTACCATAAAGTCTTTGGTCTATCTATCTATCTGTAGTGGTACAGGGTGAAAAAATCTACAAAAAGTGTGTATATAAGGACTCCGAGAGCACAGTAGTCACTTAGGAACCCAGTCTGGGCAGAGATACATAGTCCTATCACATCTTCTCATCTACTCTCAAACCTGCTCTGTACCGTGGACCTCCCTAGATGAGGCCAGGGCTACATCAGGATTCATGTCCAGCCCCTGTCTGGATTGTCAACTCTTGTAAAAGGTAAAATACGAGTTGTGAAAGGAGCAGGAAGCCCAGAGCCTGCTGCTGCTCAGGCCCAGGGCTAAGCCTCCTGAGAACACCATTCTAGACAGCAAAAATCACACTCAGAAGATAATAGAGAAAAGTTTTTAGATAGAACCAGAAGCGATGTATAAAATCAAAAGAACTGAAACAAAAACAAATTTTCAGAGGCAGTTTGTTTCACGTTTTGTGTGAAAACTTGTTTGGTGTCAGGCCTTGCACAGTCCCTCTAGGAAGCTGGGGCTTGCCTTGATAAAAAAGCTTTTGGGTATTTTAGGGGAGAAAGAACTATGAGCCTGAAGAGAGCTGGCCCCAGACAGGAGGGTGGCCAACTCCAGGCTGCTTAACCTACAAACAGAGCCCTGGACTCCCCTTCTTGACAACCACCGCCTCTTCTTCAGCACAGGTGGTTTTAGAACCAGAGTCAGAACTATCTGGGCCCTGTTCCAAAGCTGTGGTGAGGCTGTGGTAGAGCAAGGTCTCTAGGTTCCACTTTGTGGCCACCACAGGCCAAGCCAGGAAGCCAGCAGGCAGAAGCTGCACCCACTGGTGGGCTTTTCTTGCATAGCTGACTCACTTTACACAGTTCCTCACTCCTGCCCCAGGCATCACCCCCTCATTAACCACCGGCACCAAGTTCTCACCTCGGGCTGTGCTTCTAGAAGAACCCCAGCCGAGACAAAGAGCAACTTAATTTTCCTTCACTTCCTGCCCATGTGTGAAAAGGCAGTTTCCAGTCTGACATCGAAGGAGCTTAGAAGTCACCACTCCCATCCCTACAACAAGAAAAAAGCTGGACAAACAACATCAACAACTCTTCTTAGATTCATGAGAGCAAACCGCTTCCCTGAAAACTGGAGGAACAGGTTGGGGGGATACAGAGGATCACAGCTTTTTGCTGTCAAATGCTCAGAAGCAGAAGCCACCACAGGAAATAGTAGCAGCAGAAACTGGAGCCTTAGTAGCCAAGAATGGGCATTACAAATATCCAGGGGGCCCAGGCCTAAGGTGTGGGAGTGTTCCCAGCCATTTGTGAGTTTTCCCTCCAGGAAAAACTCACTGATGCTGCTGCTGCTGCTAAGTCACTTCAGTCATGTCCGACTCTGTGCAACCTCATAGATGGCAGCCCACCAGGCTCCCCTGTCCCTGGGATTCTCCAGGCAAGAACACTGGAGTGGGTTGCCATTTCCTTTTCCTATGCATGAAAGTGAAAAGTGAAAGTGACGTCGCTCAGTAGTGTCCTGTGCTTCTGCCAGAGAAGGAGAAAAAAAGGCATTTTCAAAACACCTAGAACTCTGTTCTTGAAGTCTGCCTTTAAGGAAAACTGTTTCACTGGAGCATGACACACTTGGATTTTACAAAAGCCTAGCTGACCTGAGGGACAAGAACTATCCAAATGCCAGTCCTTCCATCCTTCACTGAGGGGGATGAGATGATTCCTCTCCTTCTCTGCTCAAGAATTCGTACAAAGCCCACCAAACCTTCAGCGCTGAGGATGCTTAGTCTGGCATACACTTAGGATGAGGCTACCTCTGTGCTGTTTTCCACAAGAGGAGCCAGGTCCCACACAAGTCAAACTAATTCTCTACTCATCTCATAATATCTGGGGGAGGAATAAAGAATTCAGCTATCAAGATTTCTAAACATACAACTAGAATCATTAAACCACCAAGACACAGAAGAGATTTTAAAGGGCCTCTCGGGCCTACTCTTTACTTCCTTGCTTTGTAATGGTTAACATTTGAATTACGAGTAAAAATTCAGATACTATTTCTAGACTGACTCAGGGAGAAAAGCATTGGACTTAAAATTAGAAGACAAGGGTATAGATTCCACCTCTAATACTTATTGAGTTACTTAAGATCGTTGAACTTTAATGTTTTCATCTACCAAATGGAAATAATAATGCCCATTTCATTAGGTTTAATGGTATATGTATTAATATGTTTTAGATGTGAACCATAACTACAAAATATCAGATAGTATTTTAAAAAAAACAAGAAGCTCTTGGATGGAATAGAACCTTTGAACTGGATATATAAAGGGTAAAAAAGAGATAAGGACCTTTATATGTAAAGGAGAGAGTTATATAAGACTAAGAACCTAGAAAATATCTGTATGCTGTAGAGAAGAAAAGCAGAAGATAAAATGAACAACTAAATTTTAGAGCACTTTATCTTAGACATGTTAATCACCATATTGTTTTTGTTCTTGCAATAGACCAATGGCTTGTGACTCTTAATAAGGAATGTTTCAGAACAGATGTGTATAATGGAGCTTTGTAAAATCTGGAAGTCCAGGCCAACCTCTGGAAATTCTGATTCTGCATGTCTGGGGATAAGGAGGTCAGATAATTTTTAAAATTTCCAAGAATGATACCAAAACACACTCCTGAATAAAAATCACTATAAATTAAAAGTCTGAGGCTCAGGAAGCTTGAGCAAATCCTAAGATCTAACATGCTGCTGTTGTTTAGTTGCTAACTCGTGTCTGACTCCTTTGTGACCCCCATGAACTATAGCCTGTCAGGCTCCTCTGTCCATGGAATTTCCCAGGCAAGAATACTCTAGTGTGTTGCCATTTTCTCCTCCAGGGGATCTTCCCCACCCAGGGATCGAACCCACATCTCCCGTATTGCAGGTAGATTCTTTACTGCTGAGCCAAGATCTAACACACAAGTGGCAGAAATAGGAAGCGAATCGAGGTACTTTAAATTCCACTTGTGTACTTTTTTTCCACTGTGAGGTTCTGGAAAGCAAGGTCAGCCTTCATTAGTTATTACAGCTGAACTGACTCGGCACCAGAAAGCTGCTTGCTCTCCGATGGATGGAGGCCAAGAGACAGCCACAGTCCTAATGTATGAATTTAATTAATGGCAGCACATACTGGAATCCAGGCAGAGTAGCTACAGAAATGAAGGCAGACCATCCAGGACCACGGCAACAAGAAGCAGAAGGCGCCACACAGTCTGCTACTGTTCACACTAATAAGCCGAACTGGTTTTTCACCTCTGCAGCTTTGATCTGGCCATGGAAGTGTAGCTCAGGCCTCTCCTGACGTCAGTGAGAATTTTCAACATGTGCAAAGAGCAGCCAGGACCCCAGCCCAGGAGCAGGAAACAAGCAGACTCAAAGCCACAGACTCACCCAGGAGTGGTTTCGTGAGTTCATGAAGGGACTCCTGATCGTGACCTCAAAGTAGGTATTTTGCAAAGATTCAGCATTGCCACCCTACAGGATAGTTCATGAGATTCATGCTGGAGTAATTTTACAATATAACCTAGGGTCTTCCACTGAAGTTATTGATTTCACTGGAATTCATTGTGACAGGCTGTTATGTGTATTTGTCCTTGGGGTACTACTCTTCATTCTCAGCTACAAGATTGAAGATCAGGTTTTCCATTGTTGTTTCGGAAAAAGAGGTCAAAGCTATAGCTCTCCTTGCCAACTCTTCAGACATTTTTTTTTCCATTTCATTTTTTAAAATCCAGATACATTATAATCCTGAATCAATGAGGGGGAGTCTGTCTGGCCCTGTGATCACTTTTAATTACAAGGTATCAGTTGCAGGTGTCAGGTCTGAAGAGAGAGATCAGCGAGGGCAGCTACTTCAGAACAAAACCCACCCTGTACATGACCTGCTCCAGAGATAGAGAGGCTGAGAGATTATAGGTGATGAATGCTGCTTGAGGCATCAGTGCTGTTGAACTGTTTTCTCTCCCTGCCCTTCCCTTATAGTCCCACAATTTATAATGCTCTGTCATGTCCAATTTTGGTCACGGCCTGATGGTTGTCATAAGGCTGTAAACATTCTGAAGTTTTACTTCTTACGTGTTTTCTCACACTTTGTATTTGTATTCAATGTCACCCAATAATGAATTGACTTTTTTATCTATTTTTTAAATTCTTGTTAAGCTCCTGAGGTTTGCAAAATGAATATTCAGAGTACTGATATGTGGAACTCAGCTGAAAAATTATTCTGGCATAGATATTTAGAAGAAAAAGAGATATTATTCCAGGGAATTTGATAAACATCAGTTCAGTTCAATTGAAATATTGATATTTCTCTGGGTGATCTTGATTCCAGCTTGTGCTTCATCCAGCCCAGTGTTTCTCATGATGTACTTTGTATATAAGCTAAATAAGCAGGGTGACAATATACAGCTTGATGTCCTCCTTTCTCTATTTGGAACCAGTCTGTTGTTTCATGTCCAGTTCTAACTGTTGCTTCCTGACCTGGATCAAGTTAGGAGTTAGAGGATCTGGATTTGAATCCAGGCTGTGCCACTAGCTGATTGCCATGATCTGGATGTATTGCCTCAACTCCCTGCCTCAGCTTCCCCTTGTGCATAATAGAACACTGGACAAGATGGTCTCCAAGTTCGGTTCCAGATCTGGCATCCTGTAGATAGATCAGTTCTCTGTATCTACATTAGGGAATGTGAAAAAGTACCCAGTGTCCCGAGTTAGTGCTGCTGACCCAGGTGCACAGTAGAGTAGTGCCTTGAGTGCCATCCTTCAGAAGTGCCATCTCCTGGTGGGCTTTTCCTTCAGAGAAAACTGGGGTATTCCCAGTTAGCTAAGGAGGAAATCTGGAATATACCTGCTGGAAGAGAAAAAAGCTGTACACAGGGTTAAGTCAGTGTCTGAGAAGAGGCAAGAATGGGACTATTTACCTTGAGGAAGGGAAAATGCACTACACAGATGTTACCTGGAATGACTGAAAATTACACAGGGGCAAGAGAAAGCAACCTGCAAGCCACTGAGCACATCATGGACCATGTTCATTTTAACCTTCGGAAACATTTCCATTCTTCTCTGCACAATTTCCTTAAGTACAAGTGCTAGAGAGATTTGAAGTGTAACAAGTACTATTGAGTCTGGATTTATGGATGAAATCCAATTGAGAACCAAAAACAAAACAAGACATTGCTTAGAATCTGAACATATCCTGAGAAGAATGATATACTTTTACTCTGCCAAGACGAATCAGCTTCAATGAGGAAATTCCATCTTAAATTCCTGACCCCATTCATTTTCAATCACCTTCACCTCTATTTATTTAATTCATCCAATCCCATGGCCATGTTACTTGACCTTGTCATGTTCTAGATTATCAGTCTGCTTCCTTCTCTTCCACTCTACTATAGCTATTGCAAACTGTGCCCACTCTTCACAGAACTCTAACCCTCCTGTCTCACTGGCTTCCCCTCGGGAGATCGCCTAACCTCATCCATGGGGAAAGATGAAATCTTCAAATGAAAATATTCCTCAACTTTCTGCCTCCAAGAGTATAAACTTTATTTTATCTGCATCCATCTTTTGTCCTTCTCTACTGCTTTGATAGCAAGATGTCCTTTAACCTAAACTAAGCAATGACATTTTAATTTCCTATTCTATATGTTAACCTTTTTGTCTACCAACCCCCTCATTCAGCATTTAAAGTGTTGAAGTCTTTTTTTTTTTCTGAAAAAGCCCCCAATCTGAACCCCACACTCTCTTCCAGCTACCAGTGAGCTCTCTCCCTTCACCATACCCAAGTCACTTATACTCACTGCCTCTGTTTCCTTACCTCCCACTTACTCTTCAACCCACCACACCAGACTTCTCTGTCCCCCACACACCATTGAAACCAGTCTAACTCTTGTCTCCCTCAAACTATTATTGCTAAATTTGTTAGGTAATTCTTAGTCTTTATATTATTTGATCTCCATGCAAAATTTTATACTCTTGGCCTCCTTGAAACAATCTTCCTTTGACCTCTATGATACCATACCTCCCTGCTTTGTGGTGTTTTGTTTTTATCTTCAACTTTCTGGCTACTTTCTGAGTTTCTTTGCAATTTTTTTTTTCTGTGCCTGTTAGTGCCCCTTCAGAGTTCTGCCTTCTCATCTCATCTCATTTGGTCATCCTGGGGATTCTTTATATACCCTGATGACCATTTACAGTTCCAGTCTCTCCCACGTTTATAACTTTATCTTCTATTATCACCTGAACATCTCTACTTTTATTTGCACAGGACTTTCAATGCATCTAGAATATAATTTATTATTTTATTTCACAAACCGGCTCCTTTACCTTGGTTTCCTATTCCAGCCAATGGCATTACAGCCCTCCAGCTGTTAGCACAAGTAGGAAATCTCGATGCCGACCTCCCCCTCTTCTCCATCTGTTTCTGAGCTCTGTCAAATGAATCATCATGCTCCGCCAGTTGTTCCTTCTAAGTCAACATCTTTCAAATCCCTTCATTTCTTCTCCTGCCATCCTAGTTGGGTAATCAATATCTCTATCCCTCCTCCGTTGTCAGTCCATTTTCTAAACTGCACCAAAAGTGATCTATCTAAAATTCAGATCTCACTATGCCAATTCCCCACCAAATACTGTGGTTCCTTACTCCTCTTAAGAGGAAGGCCAAACTCCGTGACTTGACCCCATAACCCTTCATGATCTGAACTCTGCTTGCCTCTTTCAGATCAGAGTTCTCAACCTCAGCACTATTGACATTTTGGGCTATATAATTCTTTATTGTGGGAGACTTTCCTGTGCATTCTGGGATATTTAGCAGCATCCCTGGCCTCTACCCACTAGATAATAGTCACACCATCTCCCCAGGCAAGTCTCCAGACATTGCCAAATGTACCCTAGGGGCAAAATCAGCCCGGGGGGAGAACCACTTCTTGAGACTAACCAGTCACTACACCTGACACCCTATGTAGAACTTACAGTCACCCTATATAGTCACACTAGCTTTTCCTTATTCTTCTACCGAGCCACTTTTTATTTTATATTTGTGCCAGCTTTTTAAATATGTAATTCACATAGCATGCAACTTACCCAAAGTGCACCGATTCATAGGTTTTTAGTATATTCACAGAGCTGTTAAACCATCATCGCAATCAATTTTAGAACATTTTCATCAGCCAAAATGAAGCTTCATATCCATAAGGAACCACTCCTCATTTTCCTCCAACCCCCGCCCACCCCACCCACACTCTAGGTAGACACCAGTCTACTTTATGTCACTACAGAGCTGTCTTTTCTGGACATTTCATATAAATGGAGTCATGCGATACTGTGGTATTTTATAAATAAGCATAATGTTTTCAAGATCCATCCACGTTATAGCATGTATCAGTACTTCATTCCCTTTTATCGCTGAATAACAGTCTATATGATGGTATTTTTGAGGCTTGCTCATTAATATAATGGGTGGGTGTGTGTTCAGTCACTTCAGCCATGTACGACTCTTTGCCACCCTGTGGACTGTAGCCCAGCAGGCTTCTCTGTCCATTGGGATTCTCCAGGCAAGAATACTGAAGAAGGTTGCCATGCCTTCTTCCAGGGGAGCGTCCCAGTTCAGGGACTGAACCCACATCTCTCCATCTTCTGCATTGGCAGGTGGGTTCTTTAGCGCAGCGCCACCTGGGAAGCCCAATATAATGGATAGCCTGCATTTTTTTCTCTTTCATTCAGACACTGTCCTTATCTTCATTATATGATTCTCTCTTTGCATACTTCAACTCCTAAGGTCTAGAGAGTTATTTTGTGATGTGGCTTAAACAGGCCATTCTGGAAGCCATTTGTTCTGATCCTATATTAATAATTGTGCTTCTTCTCAGTGAAGACTTTCTTAATCTACACTCTCTATCCTGACCCCTTTCCTTCCCTCTCCCCTCAACTTACACCTGGGCTTGGTAAGGGCAGAACTTTGGGACTGTTACGATGGTGCCCCGTGCATTTTTTTTTTTTTGGTCAAAGCAGCACATTATTTGCTGTCCATCCTGTCATTAGTCTCACTAATAGAAACTGTCTGAAGGCAAAGACAATGTTTTTATCATTAATACTGCCAGCACCTGGCATGTAGTCTGGCACGTGTTAAGCCTTTTAATAATTGTGTGTGTGTGTGTGTGTGTGTGTGTGTGTGTAAAGAACAAAAGAAAGAGGATCACGGGTTTGATAGCCTACCTGGCATTGTGGTTTTCCTGGATCTGGGCCTGGCTTAGTCCTGGTCGGGATTCCTAGAGACAGAGTCTTGCCTCTGCATGGGGTCTGGAAGCGCTGGCAAGGACCTGCTGTCAGTCTGTCTGACAGCATTCCCAGGTGGCTCACTGCTGCTTTGCCCCTTCCTTCACCTTCCAATACACAACCAGCTCTCCTGGACTCCTGTTGACCATCTTCACATTGACTTGCTGATCTGAGTGCCATCTCACTCTCTCTCACTGTTCTCTTGTGATCTCGTGCTTCAGGTTGTCTCTCTCTTTTTCTATTTTCAAGATGTTTTTTAATGTGGACTGTTTTCAGTCTCTATTGAATTTGTTACAATATAGTTTCTGATTTACATTTTGGTTTTTTGGCGTGTACCTCCTGCCCTGGAAGGTAAGTCCTAACCACTGAATCACAAGAGAGGTTCTAGCTTGTCTCTTGAGTGGACCAGGAGTTCAGTCCAAGGAAGTACTGAGTGGGCAGTCTTGTTCAGGCAGCTGGACCCGCTACTGTGGAGGTTAGAGGAAAAGCACGTTTCTCTTGAACACAAGACCCCAAAAAGTAACCTCTCTCTTACTCCTTGCTGACCGAAGCAGTGCGGAAAGATGTGTTCTATGGTTTACGTAAGTTTTATGCTGTTTGTTATGTAACAAACAGAGCGTTGTTTTAAGTGCTTTACAAATATTAACTAGCTCAGTCTTCATAATGTTACGAGGTTGCTCCCATTATCTGCCTCTCAGATGGAGAAACAAAGGACTTGAATGTTCACTGTCACACAGGTGCTGAGTGGCAGAGCCAGGAATCACACCAGGTTCCCCAGCCCTGGAATCGCTATGCTGCCTCTCTGCTGGGCCTTTCTACATGCTGACCCTCTGGCCAGAAAGCCCCTTTATCTCCTCCTCACCTGGCCAACTCCCACCCATCTCTTAAGTTTTAGCTCAGATGATTTCCTTCTCTGATAAGTAAGCTTTGAACTACCTCCCCAAGCCTGGATTTGGCACCCAATTCAGGAGATTTCCCTGGACTCCTGGCACCCAATGCAGGAGATGCAAGAGACGTGGGTTCAATCCCTGGGTTAGGAAGATCCCCTGGAGAAGGAAATGGCAACCCACTCCGGTATTCTTGCCTGGAAAATTCCATGGACAGAGGAGCCTGGCGGGCTACAGTCCCTGGGGTCACGGAGTTGGACACAACTGAGCACACATGCACGCTGTGTATTCTCAAAGTGAAAGAAAGTGAAAGTGAAGTCGCTCAGTCGTGTCCGACTCTTTGCGACCCCATGGACGGTAGCCTACCAGGCTCCACCGTCCATGGGATTTTCCAGGCAAGAATACTGGAGTGGGTTGCCATTTCCTTCTCCGTGTATTCTCAAAGCAGCTGGTATTTCTCCTTTTATTTCACACTTACAAATCTGCTGACTTGACTATCATTTCTTCTATGACCTAAACTCTCTGAGAGCAGGAATATTTTCCATCTGGTAGACCACTGTACTTCCCACATTTAGGAAGGAAATACCTGGCAAGAAGGAAGTAAGTGCTCAAAAGTATTTCTTACACAAGTAAGTGAATCCAAATGTCCATATTTAATGTCCAAATTAAGTATTATTTTATGAGATTCTGCTAGTCCATCTTTCTTTCTCTTCTCTAGTTGATTTTTCATTGACAGAGTTTAAGCTAAGGATCTTTCCCAAATTCTCACTCTCAAGATTGGATTACATGATTTTAATAAATTTGGTAATTAATATAAAAAACTTACATAACGAAATGAACTATCCCTGTATTGTTTAGACCAGTTCTGGAACTTGTCTCCCCAACTCTGGGAACACACTAAAAGAAACACTACAAATCTGAATATGTTATAGCTGACTCCTCACCACCCATTTCACCCTCACCCCTGGGTAGCAGCTGTGTGGTGGAGTAAGAAAATGTGACTTGCCCCCATCCCCGCCCTGGAGCAGAAGGAGTGCCAAGACTGGTCTAAGCTCATTAGTGAAACTGCATTCTCCTTCAGAAGTCACATGAAGTCCAGGTGCATCTTTCTGAGTTAGCTGGCTTCCTCTCCTGCAGGTCCATGCAGTCCAGAACTGCCGCAGCTACCTCATCTCCTTAAGGAAGTTCAGTCTAGGAGTGGGGCTGACACTTCAGAGGCAGAGGAAGGAGATCAAAAGAAACTTAGTCCTTGACATCACTGGGCTGTGGCAAAACACACACACACACACACACACACACAAAACCTAGAACAACAAACAGCCTTTGTGGAGTTCACCTTATCTTAGCTAACTGAGCACGTCATTCTCCTTTATTGCCTGAAACTGTTTGAAATAGGTTTCTTGGTACTTGTAATATAAAGGTATGCTGGTATCTGGTGCATGTCCAAGGACCTATGAGCCAGGCACCACAGAACCCTGAGGGTGGGCAGACGAGGCTACTGCCCCAGATCAAATAAAATACAAGAAAAGAAAGGAGCCTTGCAGAGAATGCAAAGATCCCAACCATCTTTGCTCCTGAACCTCTGCCTCCCCTTCTCAGGCTTCCAGAATGCAGAACAGGAAAGGAAAACTACTTTAAAGCTAACCTCCTCCAATCTCTCCTTGTCTAGACCTAAATATCTAAAACGTCAACATGTAATTGTTGACTGATCCAGGCTCAATATCTAATACAGAGAAAGCATGGACTTCAGGAATCACAACACATCCTTATATTAAATAAGATTGCTAAGGAAAGAAGAGAGAATATTTAATTTGTTTTCTGAGAATGTTTAACTAAAAGGAGATCTTTTTCTAACATCATGCAGTTTGATAAAGGAAAGCCTGTCTTCCTTTGCTAGCCTCAGAATAATAACACCAAAGTACAAACAACAGTTCAATTCAGTTCAGTTCAGTCGCTCAGTCCTGTCCGACTCTTTGCGACCCCATGAATTGCAGCATGCCAGGCCTCCCTGTCCATCACCAACTCCCGGAGTTCACTCAGACTCACGTCCATCGCATCAGTCATGCCATCCAGCCATCTCATCCTCTGTCATCCCCTTCTCCTCCTGCCCCCAATCCCTCCCAGCATCAGAGTCTTTTCCAATGAGTCAACTCTTCGCATGAGGTGGCCAAAGTACTGGAGTTTCAGCTTTAGCATCATTCCTTCCAAAGAAATCCCAGGGCTGATCTCCTTCAGAATGGACTGGCTGGATCTCCTTGCAGTCCAAGGGACTCTCAAGAGTCTTCTCCAACACCACAGTTCAAAAGCATCAATTTTTTGGCGCTCAGCTTTCTTCACAACAGGGGACTACAAACCAAAGGGTGGTGGTGGGGAACCATCAAAGTTGGAGAAAATTCAAAAGATGTCCCCACAAGTCCGAGGAAAGGGAGAAGGAGGTGAACAATTGAGAAACAAATGAAGACAAGACATAAGGAACAACTTTAGAAGATTCTATTTAGGTATTAAATAAAACCAAGAGGAGAAAAGTGCAAATTGAGTAGAAACAATAAAAGGAAGAGAAGGAGAAGCATTTTTTGAGTCAAAGACAGTGTTTAAGTTTGAAAAGATTTCATAAAAAGCAATAAAATTAATTAAGAGTCCTGTAGAATTCTTCATTGAGTGGGAAGCTATGGCTTACCTACAAAGAAACAAAGATTAGGTTGGCTTCAGATAATTTCTCATTAATATTAAATGCCAGAAGAAAAAGTAGCAACATTTGCAGAATTTAAAGGGAAAATACTCAAGGCTGAAAAATCTTGCAAGTTCTTTTCGCTTGAAAGGGCAGGGAAAGATATTCATAACAAGTAAGAACTCAGTATTTACATCAGCTCTTCCCAGAAATCTTATTAAAATTGTGCCCTAAAAGATAAATAAAATAAAAATTATAGGATGGGAATGTGTTTAACACTTCAATATTTAATGTAAATTTTGCTGTTAGCATGTGACAGGTATTTTTTACCATATTTAAGATGTTTTGTATTCTTACTATTTTGCATAGAGTTTTAGTCACTAATATATAACTTCTACAAGGCAGGGAGTTGTGCCCATTTTATTCACTCCTGTATCCAATGACTAGAAAAGTTTTTAGCACATGGTTGGTACTGAAAAAATGCTTGTTGGAGAAATTATCAACTGACCAGAACTAGATGCTGAATCAAGTCCAATGCCTCTCCTCTATATGTTTTTTCCTTTTTAATAATTAATGTCATGATTTGCATTCGTGGAGTTCTAATACTGAACCATCTTCGCAATCCTGGAGTGAACTCTTTTTAAAATATTTTATTTTATGTATTTCGGGCCGCCCTGCACCTCTGTGGCTGCCTGGGCGTTCCTCTAGCTGCAGCGACCGGGGCTTCATCTCCAGCTGCGGTGCTCAGGCTTACAGCAGCGGCTTCTCTGCTTGCGGAGCATGGGCTCTAGGGCGAAGGGGTTTTCCTAGTTGTGGCACATGGGCTCCGTAGTTGTGGCTCCCAGGCGGGCTCTAGAGCTCAGGCTCAGCTGTTATGACACATGGGCTTAGCTGCTCTTCAGCATGTGGGATTCTCCCAGACCAGGGATCAAACACGCGTCTCCTGCATTGGCAGGCAGGTTCCTCACCACTGAGCCACTCGGGAAGCCCTGGAATAAACTCTTCTTATTGACCATATAATAGTCCTAAATATACAGCTACATTTGATTTTCTAAGATTTTTATAAGAAATCTTACATTAGATGTTGTTTTATATTTTTTTGTCTCTTGTTTCTTTTCCTTTCCTTTTCTTTTTTTTTTATTTTTTTTCTGCCTACCCTGAATCCATTCGCCCTTTTCTTAAAAAGATGTTCAATTTTCCCTTGGAGAATTACTGCTTTCTCAGTTCTAGACTAGAGGATCAGGTCAGGCTAACTCAATCTCTGCTCTAGGAGAGGATTTATAATCAACTCTTGGCCAGCTGGAATACCAGTCTTTGGGCCACAATGAACAGTTCTGTGATGAGCACTGGAGCCAAGCCAGACCAATGAGACTTCTCAGAACTTGCCAGGTATTATCAGGGGAGATGTGCTCTTATTCTGCTGGAGTTCCAGCTAATAGAATGCTAGCTTGTACCACTGGTAAACAGCTTGCCACAGCCAGGCGGAAGTGTACTTGTGAATGAAATCAGCACAAAGAGAAGCTTTAAGCACCTGTGTTAGCATGGCAAAAGACATACTCCCATACTTTTGGTAACTTCAGTGTAAGCATCATTTTTCCCTTAAGTCAGCTGACACAATATAACGTTCATATACTAGAATTATCTGTATTTTAATTTTGTATGCTCTCTTAATAAGTTTTGGTATCAGATTTATGTTGATCTCATAAAAAAGATTTGGGAAATTTTTTCGTTTCATTTATACTCTGAATATGTTGGAAAGCTAATTATTCTCACCTCCTTCTATTCATTTTCAGCATGCATTAAAGAATAGATATTGGACCTAAGAGGGAATGAAAACACCTTTATTACTGGCAAAGTTAGAGCTCTGTAGCTCTAATAGTGTAATAGCATCCCCCTGAACTGAGGTTCCTTGTTACTGATTGTGCTGGAGAGCAAAGACCTCTTCCACTGACACTCCTGTACCCACAGACACAAGGTGGGAGAGCCAGAGAGCCCGCCTGAAAGTCAGCTTTGGTTTTTTCAACCTTCCTAAAGAATTATGTGTTTCACTTAGTTTCTTCATGTAGTTATACCTTTCTCATTCCTAATGTTTTATATTTTTGTTTCCTTCCTTTATTCAAAGGAATAAAATTCCTTTATCCTAGGAATTCCTAGGGACTTGCTTATTTTATCTTCTTGAAGAATCACTCCATTTATTAATTCTGTGTTTTATTTTTAGTATTCTAAATCATTAATTTCTTTTGTTTTATTAATTATTATATGTAAGTTATATATTTGGCTTATTTTGTTAACTTTTCTATTGTCTTGAGTTGAAAGCTTGGTTGTTATTTTTGGCCTTCTTAAAATCTATAATAATTCCTGTTAGCATCAACCAAGAGTTTTGCTATGCATTGTTCTTATTTTTGTTGATTTTTAGATGATCTCAGGGTATACTTCTGATTTCATTTACAATTTCTTTAAAGAAACTGTGGAATTTTATTTGTTTGGTTTTCATTTTGTTTTGATCTACAATTCATGTGGCTCTGGTATGATTGTGTGATAGTCCCAGAATGTGGTCAATAAGATTTCTAAATTTTGAAATTTGTTATTCAGGATTTCCTTTATGACTAAATACATCACACTTCACTTCTATCAGTAAGTGAGAATATATGCTCTGTAAGGTATCAAGTACTAGATTATCTAGTAAGTTGATCCTACTATTTATGTGATTAAACTCATTTATAGCCTTTTTCTATTCCTTTGTCTATCTGGTTAATCATATTCTTGTTTAAAAAAACAATTTTGTTTTATCAAATTTTTCTTTTTAAGAATTGTACTTTGTATATCTTGCTATGTATTATTTAGAGTATATGAAAGTTTATGACAAATATGTTTTCTTTATGGGAATTTGTTTTTGTTTTTTAGGCCATGCTGTGCAGTTTGTGGGATCTTAGTTCCCTGATAAAGTATTGAACTCAGGCCACTGTACTGAAAGCACCAAGTCCTCACAACAGGACCACCAGGGAATTCATACTCTTGGTGCCTTTAATCAAATAGGAAATATTCTCTTTTTCTATTTTTACTCTTGGCCTCAAATTTTACCTTATCTGATATTATTATTGCCAGTTTCAGGAGGGATGCTTATTTTTATATTTTAAGGATATACATTAAATTTTTATTGTGAAATACACAGAAAAGGATGTTCAGAACATAAATGTATGGTTAAAGAATTGCTCATCTAACTGCTATCCCTATTGAGTAACAGTGTAGATCATTGGGAGAACTCGAAAAGCCCACTGTTCTTCTCAAGCTTCCTTTTGGATCTTACCATTATCCTGATTTGTATAGGAATTGGCTCCTTTCTCTTCATATTTTAACCACCTAAGTGTATATTCAGCACTCTAAGATTTAGATTTGCCAGCTTCTGGAAATATACATAAAGAAAATTATTCAGTATAAATCTTTTATGTCTTACTTCCTTTGCTAAATATTACATTTTAAAGATTTATTCATCTTGTTATGTGTAGCTATCAGTTAGTTCAGTTCAGTCGCTCAGTCATGTCTGACTCTTTGTGACCACATGGACTGCAGCATGCCAGGCCTCCCTGCCATCACCAGCTCCCAGAGTTTACCCAAACTCATGTCCATTGAGTCGGTTATGCCACTGAACCATCTCATCCTCTATTGTCCCCTTCTCCTCCTGCCTTCAATCTTTCCCAACATCAGGGTCTTTTCAAATGAGTCAGCTCTTTGCATTAGGGGTCCAAAGTAATGGAGTTTCAGGTTCAACATCAGTCCTTTCAAGGAACACTCAGGACTGATCTCCTTTAGGATGGACTGGTTGGGTCTCCTTGCAGTCCAAGGGACTCTCAAGAGTCTCCAACACCACAGTTCAAAAGCATCAGTTCTTCAGTGAGCAGCTATCCTTATAGTCCAACTCTCAAATCCATACATGACTACTGTAAAAACCATAGCCTTGACTAGATGGACCTTTACTGGCAAAGTAATGTCTCTGCTTTTTAATATGCTATCTAGGTTGGTCATAATTTCCCTTTCAAGAAGTAAGCATCTTTTAATTTCATGGCTGCAATCACCATTTGCAGTGATTTTGGAGCCCCAAAAAACAAAGTCAGCCACTGTTTCCCCATCTATTTGCCATGAAGTGATGGGATCAGATGCTGTGATCTTAGTTTTCTGATGTTGAGATTTAAGCCAATTTTTTCACTCTCCTCTTTCAGTTTCATCAATAGGCTCTTTAGTTCTTCTTCACTTTCTGCCATAAGGGTGGTGTCATCTGTGTATCTGAGGTTATTGATATTTCTCCTGGCAATCTTGATTCCAGCTTGTGATTCTTCCAGCCCTGCATTTCTCATGATGTACTCTGCATATAAGTTAAATAAGCAGGGATACAATATGCAGCCTTGACATACTCCTTTCCCTATTTGGAACCAGTCTGTTATTCCATATCCAGTTCTAACCATTGCTTCCTGACCTGCATACAGATTTCTCAAGAGGCAGGTTAGGTGGTCTTGTATTTCCATCTCTTTCAGAATTTTCCACAGTTTATAGTGACCCACACAGTCCAAGGCTTTGGCATAGTCAATAAAGCAGAAATAGATGTTTTTCTGGAACTCTCTTGCTTTTTCCATGATCCAGCAGATGTTGGCAATTTGATCTCTGGTTCCTCTGCCTTTTCTCAAACCAGCTTGAACATCTGGAAGTTCACGGTTCACATATTGCTAAAGCCTGGCTTGGAGAATTTTGAGCATTACTTTACTAGCACGTGAGATGAGTGCAACTGTTAGGTAGTTTGAGCATTCTTTGGCATTGCCTTTCTTTGGGGTTGGAATGAAAATGGACTTTTCCCGTCCTGTGGCCACTGCTGAGTTTTCCCAATTTGCTGGCATATTGAGTGCAGCACTTTCACAGCATCATCTTTCAGCAGTTGAAATAGCTCAACTGGGATTCCATCACCTCCACTAGCTTTGTTCGTAGTGATGCTTCCTAAGGCCCACTTGACTTCACATTCCAGGATGTCTGGCTCTAGCTGAGTGATCACACCATCATGATTATCTGGGTCGTGAAGATCTTTTTTGTACAGTTCTTCTGTGTATTCTTGCCACCTCTTCTTAATATCTTCTGCTTCTGTTAGGTCCATACCATTTCTGTCCTTTATCAAGCCCATCTTTGCATGAAATGTTCCCTTGGTATCTCTAGTTTTCTTGAAGAGATCTCTAGTCTTTCCCATTCTGTTCTTTTCCTCTATTTCTTTGCATTGATTGCTGAGGAAGGCTTTCCTATCTCTCCATGTTATTTTTTGGAACACTGCATTCAAATGGGTATATCTTTCCTTTTCTCCTCTGCTTTTTGCTTCTCTTCTTTTCACAGCTATTTATAAGGCCTCCTCAGACAGCCATTTTGCTTTTTTGCATTTCTTTTCCATGGGGATGGTCTTGATCCCTGTCTCCTGTACAATGTCACGAGCCTCCGTCCATAGTTCATCAGGCACTCTATCTATCAGATCTAGTCCCTTAAATCTATTTCTCACTTCTACTGTATAACCATAAGGGATTTGATTTAGGTTATACCTGAATGGTCTAGTGGTTTTCCCTATTTCTTCAATTTAAGTCTGAATCTGGTAATAAGGAGTTCATGATCTGAGCCACAGTCAGCTCCCGGTCGTTTTTGCTGACTGTATAGAGCTTCTCCATCTTTGGCTGCAAAGAATATAATCAATCTGATTTTGGTGTTGACCATCCAGTGATGTCCATGTGTAGAGTCTTCTCTTCTGTTTTTGGAAATGATGTTTGCTGTGACCAGTCTGTTCTCTTGGCAAAACTCTGTTAGCCTTTTCCCCTGCTTCATTCCGTACTCCAAGGCCAAATTTGCCTGTTACCCCAGGTGTTTCTTGACTTCCTACTTTTGCATTCCAGTTCCCTATAATGAAAAGGACATCTTTTTTGGGTGTTAGTTCTAAAAGGTCTCGTAGGTCTTCTTAGAACTATTCAACTTCAGCTTCTTCAGCATTACTGGTCAGGGCATAGACTTAGATTACCGTGATATTGAATGGTTTGCCTTGGAAATGAACAGAGATCATTCTGTTGTTTTTGAGATTACATCCAAGTACTGCATTTCAGAATGTTTTGTTGACTATGATGGCTACTCCAATTCTTCTAAGGGATTGTAAGGGATGTGTAGCTATAGCTTTTGGTTATTGGTGATGATAATGTACAATATTCCATTATACAAATACACAACAATTTATTTTTCTCTTCCACCTTTATCTGACATTTGGGTTGTTTCCCATTTGGGCTATTTTACAATGCTGCTATGAACATTCTTAAACAAGTTTCTTATGCACATATTTCCATTGGCTGTTTAACAATAAGTAGAATTGTCAGATCATGGGGACTAAATTTATTGGAGATTGCCTAACTTATACAAAGGGGTTAAACTGTCACATGTATGAGTTCCTACTACTTTACATTCTCACTGATATGAGATATGGCTATTCTTTCTAATTATAATCATTCTAGCAAATGTGTAGTGATATTTTCCAGTGATTTTAATTTTGTATCTCTGGGATTACTATAGAAATTGGGTGCTTTTTCATACATTAATTTCTTACAAATTTTCATCTTTTGTGAAATGCCTATTCAAAACTCTTGCTAACTCTTGGATTATCAGTCATTTTTTTGTTGATTTGTTTTATAACTATATTTTTGGATATGAGGACCTCCCTGATAGCTCAGTTGGCAGAGAATCCACCTGCAATGCAGGAGACTCTGGTTTCATTCCTGGGTCAGGAAGATCTGCTGGAGAAGGGATAGGCAACCCACTTCAGTATTCTTGGGCTTCCCTTGTGGCTCAGATGTGAGATACAGCTCAGATGCCTGCAATGTGGGAGACCTGGGTTCGCTCCCTGGGTTGGGAAGATCCTCTGGAGAAGGGAAAGGCTGCCCACTCCAGTATTCTGGGCTGGACAAATCCATGGACTGTATAGTCCATAGGGTCGCAAACAGTCAGATATGATTGAGTGACTTTCACTTTCACTTTGGATATGAACCCCTTGAAAAAGTATTCTCCCACTCTTTGACTTGTGTTTTCTCTCTCAATGGTGTCTTCTGATGAGTGTAATTTCTTCACTTTAATATACTCAAATTTTTCATTCTTTTATTTTATGATTATTGCTTTCTTGTCCTTTTGCTAATTTTATTTAGTTAGTTTTGCAGAATCTTAGTTCCCCAACCTGAGATTGAATTTATGTCTGATGCCATAGAAGCTGAGAGTCTGAACCACTGGACAGCCAGGGAATTCCCCTTTTATGTCCTTTTAAAGGAAAATTTACCTTCCTTGATGTATAAAAAGATTTGCCTGTTTTGTCTTGTAAAATATTTTCTTGCTTGTCTTCCACATTTAGATCTCAAATTATCTCGGAATTAATTTTTGCATATGTTTGAGGTAGGGGTCCAGCTAATACCATTTAGTGAAAAAAAAACTGTTCTTTCTCTACTGGTCTGAATTGTCACTTACATATTTGACATCCATACATACTATCTGCCTCTAGGCTCTCTATTCTAGTCCACTGGCTTCTTATCCTATGCTAAACTGACACTGTTTAACGGCTATAATGTTTACATAATTACTAATATTATGTAATTTAAATATTATACTGTTATTTATTGCATATTACTTATTAAATATTACATTGTTTTAATACCTTAGAGTAAGTCTTCATATTTTTACATGTCTTACTGCCTTGGTTTCTTTTTCAAAAGTATCCTGGCTATGCTTGACTCTTCATATTTCCATATAAATTTTATAATCAACTTATAAAGATAAGCGTTGAGATTATCAGAGACATGATCATAACACTTTAAGATTTTGTTTGGGATTGTATTACGTATGTAGATCAATTTGGAAGAAATGGTATGTTACAGTAGGCCTTCAGTCCTTGAGTATATTGTATCTCTCCATTTAGTCTGGTCTTCCTTAATGTTTCAGCAAATTTATGCTTACCTGCAGAGAGGTTTGAACAGCTTTATTAGATTCTATCCTAGATATTTCATATTGTTATGTCCTTATAAATGATACTTTTAGAATTTTATATTTTAACTGGTTACATTTGATTTTTGTAGATTGTATATGCTCATAGTCCCTCAAGAAGAGGCCCTTAAAATGCTCTTTCATTCTATCCTCTTTCTGCTTGTTAAGATGATTGGAATTTTTACTCTGAGTTGTTTAAACGTTTATTGCAGTATTTTATTGTAAGAAACTTGATTTATACTTAAAAATGAGATTTACTGAATTCATTGAATATCAGTATTTTTCTTACATATTTTATCTTCCCCAATCTGATATTTTTTCCTACTGCCATTTTAATGGAAAAAGCATACTTCTTCAAATCCTTTGTAAGAAGTCCATGGCTTAATGCATTTTGAGTCCTTGAAGTTCTTGGTTGGAAAACCAAAGAATCACAGTCCTTTTCCACTGATAGTCTTTAACTATTTCTCAACGTCTTCTAGTGTCCAGGGCTGTGATAAGAACTCTCATGTCAAAATAATTATCTTGCCCTTGTAAGTAAGCTCTTCTCTCTTTCTGAAAGCTTATAAGCTTAGTTTTAGGTTCCTGGAAATTAACATTTTCACCAGAAAATACTTGTTTATATTGTTTTTATTAACCTTGTATATAATTCTGTGACTTTTAATTCAAAACTGTTGGTCATATTTTCAGCTTCAGAAAATTTTATTTTTATTTTTTAGTGTAATTCTTCCATTCTTTCTTTTTTCCCTCTTGAGCTGCTTGTTTTTGTCAATTATGCATCCTGAGTCTCTCTTCCTTTTGTCTCTCACTTTTAGTAATAATTTTCATTCATTTTTCCTTTTGCTCTATATTCTGGAGTATATTTTAAGTCTATTTTTGAGATCAATAATTCAGTTTTCTGTCCTTCCATATATTTTTACTCCTTCTGGATTGTTTTAATTTCAGAAACTATTTTTTAAATTATTTTCCTAATAATTAAATGTTTTTCTTAATAAAAAGAGAGCTGTCTCTCTTTGATAATATCTTCTTGAATCTCATTGAAAATTTGTATCAGAGAGTTCTCTTTCTTGCTCTCTTGCCTCTATTCTGTTTAAACAGGCTCCACTTCATTTTGATTTCTCAATGCTATAGTTCTTCTTTTAGGCTTCTCATTCTTTCGAATATCCAGTGTTTCTTTCTTCTTCTCTTTCTGCTTCTCTTTCTTCTTCTTTTCTTCTTTAACTTCTTCTGTATGTGTGCATGTTTATTTCTTATGGAAACAGGCCTAGACTTGCCAGCACCATCAGCCAGTGTAGGTTCCTTCAACAATACTGATATCAGGCTGTTGGTGACTTGAAAGTATTGGACTCTTTCCAAGTAGATCAACAGCAAAGGGTAGACAAACTAGGATTCCTGAATTCAGATAAAGTACAGACCACTGAGTTCATAAAGTTGTCCAGATTCATGAGAAGACAAATGGGGCACTGAAGAAGATCAATGCCCCTCAGCAGGACTGGCCCACCAGGATAGCTGATGCCAGTAGGGTCAGCTCCTCCTGGGGTCAAACACACAGTAACTGGAAGACTGGCTTTCCCTGGACTTTGCTCCTTGCTCTCCGAGATGCAAGCCATTGCCCATGGCAAGCAAATCTCAGGCGGCTGCCTGAATCATCTCCATGGAAACTGAGACTATAATAAGGCCAGTGGGACCTCTTCCAAGCTTCCTTGCTTCCCAGAACTTTGTTCATAGGGTTAAGCCATCTCAAAGGAGTACTGACACAGGGGGTGAATTCAAAACATACACTTCAAGTATTTCCATTTCCCTTTACTTTTTCAGAAAAAAAAAAAAAATATATATATATATATATATATACTTTCATTATTTAAAAACTGAAGGCAAAAATAGCTTTTATTTCTTAAAAAGGGAGCTCATGGCATAGTAGAATCACCTCATATGCTGAGTCCAATACCCTAAACAGGATTCATGACTCAGAGCCATCCAGGCCTATGTTCCTCCCCAGTGAAGTAGGGGTGATGGAACCAAGGGGTCCAGGCCTCTTCCAAACCACCTTTGAAAATCAAACACTGTAAATGTGAAGATACTTTCTTGGAAGTAAATCACCATGAAGATGCAAGCCAGTGTTACTATTAATATCAATGAGAATTTGAGTTATAATTAAAGAGAAATAGGCTGCCTCATATAGCAATAAAACTGCCTGTCAGTGGAAGCATGTGTGAGAAAGTTGCACAGCCCTCGCTTAGAGACATTTGGCTAGATGGATGAATCAGACATTAGAATCATTCATCTCTGAGACCCTTTTCAATGTTCTAAAAGTCTGTGATTCATTCAGCACTTGGAAATATCATAGGCCTGGGAACTGAACTCTCCCTGAGGTTAAACTCAGCTCCATAAATGTGAAATCAAGTAGGACCAAATATATATTCCAAATTGGGGTAAAGTATGACCTAATGCAAACAGACTTCTCTCTCACTAATAACAGAAAAAAATGTCAGTGGCAATTCTTCAGTAAAATGACTAGCTGTAGCCCATGGTCCTCATCCTGGCAGGAGGACAGCAAGATGGGTCCCAGGATTAATTAGCAAAACTTGGCAAATTCTCTCTTGAGCTCCAGGCTCCAAGGCCACCTACTCCTGCTGCCTCCTAGGCATAGAATTCCAGTCTCCAATCTGTGCCTAGATAAGGTATAAACAGATGAGTTCATAGGCTACAAGTTATCAAGGAAAACCATCCACCCATACACAAATGAAACCTGAGCAAGAATCACATCTCTGTCAATTAGCATATCCAATATATTCTGAAAATTAATGAGCCTGTTAAACTTCCACTGGAAACTGACAATAGAGCCCCATCCTCATGAAACAAAGTATCACAATGAAAAATGAAAGGGAAAATGAAATCTGACTGTTGAGGCTTTTCTTGATTTACTTGATTCCTTAATTCAACCAACACTTAGCAAAAACACTTTATGTGTTGAAGCACTTGGCTCAGCACCATGGAGGGGATCCAGAAAAGAATTGGTGACATGTTCTATCTCCAAGATATTTATGGTAATATACAAACTATGTCAACAAACTATGACAAAGTAGAAAATACCCATGATAAGTAGAAGTAGAGAAAGATGAAGGGGTGAGTGGGACATGGGAAGCTTATTTCTCACTTATTCCCTCACAAAGTTCAGGGAGCTTTTCCTGGACAATCAGTATGGGAGTGCAATCCTGAGGAATGAAGAGAATAAAGGTAAGCCAAGCCCCAGGGGCAGGTAAAGATGAGGGACGTACATAGGTAAGGTGATAATAATGGAATCTATCAAGTGCTTGCTGTGTGTCAGGTGCCATGTCAAGCTCTTTAAAACAACTAATTTCATAGACTGAGAAAACTGAAGCACAGAGAGCTTCTTTGAATTCACGCAGCTTAGAGGTGATAGAATTGACTCAACGTCTGGGTGCAGGTTACAGGAGAGTATGTAAAAGTCACTGATAATAGAACAGGAGGATATTGAACGCCAGGCTTAGGAGACCAATGTGTGCAGCTCTTGATATATTCATCCCACATCTTGTTATTGAAAAGATTCTGTGCAAGTTATTGACCAGATTTTCCACTCATCACAGTGATTTGGGAAATCTTGAAGAGTGAGACTTCTTTGACAGAGTGAAAATAGTCAGCTATTACTTTCTTCACTGCATGGTTCTCAGCTCTACATTCAGCAGAACTCTGAGACAAACTAAGGAAAAGCTACTGTAGGTTGGAACCACTTGACTTCGGCAGAGAAAGAGTAAGGAACTTTGGTGAGAGTCTCTTCGTGAAATAGGTAACTGAGCAGTGTACAATGAAGTCCCACCACTCTGTTCAGACTGAGAAAGCCCCACTGTATGAAGAACAGACAGACTAGGCTAGAACAGAAGTCCACAAACTTGGGGTCTGCAAACCAAAGTCAACTTGATACCTGTTTTTGCAAATAATGTGTTACTGAGACAAATCATCCATTCATTCACGCATAGCTACCTTCAGGCGATAATGGCAGTGCTGAGTAGCTGCTACCCTAAAAAGCTGAGTGTGCAGACCCTAAAATACCTGGCCCTCTACAGGAAAATTTTCTCTAAAACAGAAAAATCAGAACCCTAGCACATTCATATTGGATAGAAGATCATTTAATCCACTTTCCTCCCCTCGCCACCATAGCCACAGATAAAGAGGCTGAGCCCCACAGAGGGGAAGAGATTTACCTAAAATCACAGAATTGGCCTGGACTGTGATTGGGTCACTAACCATTAACCTCCTGTTTCTTCTACCACACCAGTCCTAAAAGACTAAAGCAACTTCTAAACAATTACTAAGTAACTATATGCCCAGCACCATGCTGTCTCAGAGTTCCATGGGGGAAGAGAGGTGTAGGAGACCTGGGACCTTCCCATTGCCTGGTCCGCACCAGGCATAGTGATAGACCTTATACAGGGGATTTGGACTTCAGCACCCTCTAAAGTTGGCATGTGAGGGAAAAGCAAGCAGCACCCAAAACCCCTTTAAAAATTAAAAATTAAAAAATTCTGGAAGGCCCACACAACAGGCAATGATCCAAACTCTCATTGAGTCCAATAGCACCATTTTGTCATTTGAGGCTGGAACTGATTTCTGCTTTTTGGTGATGCCTCAGCTGCAGTAGCTGGCTTGGGTTCAGCAGCTGTATTATTCAAGATGCCTCCCAACTCTGAGCAGCACACAGAGAATGAGGAAACGGTGGGCTCTCACCACCCCCATTTGCACCCCAGTGTGGCCTAGGGCCTCTGCTTACTGAGTGGAAAGCCAGGAGACAGCTCCACATATTCAAATTATTTTCCCACTCTACTTCCCCCTCCAGCTTTTATACTTGAATGAGTGTAAGATGTGTCTCCACCAGATATTTGAAGTAACTTGATTCAGTGTATGGTAAAGTTCTCTGTGTAACAGCATTTTCCATGTCAGAGACATGTGTGTGTGGGGTGTGTGTGTATGTGCATGGAGGGGATTTAGACATAAATTCTCAGAGGTGAGAGATTTTCCCAAACAGGAAAGTCTCAGTGGAAATAGCAAAACTTGATGTGCCTTTTGTATCAGAGATTTACAGAGTCTTGGAATTAGAAAGTCATTTGGGGGCCAAAGACTCCAAGATCATACCCAGTGCAAGAATTGTACCTGTGGCACCTTAACTGACAGCCTCTGCCCGAATCCTCCAGGTGGTACACTCACTGTTTCCTGGGGGAGCCCACTATGTACTCAAATAACTTCAATGGTTATGAAATCGCAGAACACATTTTGAGACTCAGTAGAGCATATCTTCTTCTGTCCCAGGGCAGAAAGAATTCAGTGAGAGGCGGAGTGACAAGGAAAGAGTTTATTAGTACAGGACTTTTGTGAGAAAAACAAGAGGACAGGCAAGGGAGTGCTGCCTGAAGAGCTTAGTGGGCTACAGTTTTATAATCAAAGGAAAAGCAGAGAGGGGGAAAGACCAACTTCGTCCTCATTTTGGAATAGACTTCGAACTTCCATCATCAACTCCTCCACATTGGGCAGGGGAGTTTTCTTGTGTCTACGTCGTCAAACTAGGACTGTTGTGGTACAGTGGAAACGGGCCCAAAGGTGGTCATATACTAAAATATGGTAGATCATTTCAGGTTTCAGTATAATGTCACGCTTTCCCTATATTTTTGCTTTTAGTATGCACAGAGAAGCCTGTCCTAGGAATCATTAACTTACTGACTTCACTGGGAGGGAAGTAGATCTCATTCCACTCTCATTTTACTCTTTGAGGGGCAAGCCTCATGCTTCTGTTGCATTGGTTTGTTGTTAGGCAAGCCTGCTTTCCTGAAATCATTAGCTAACAGGAGTCTCCCACACCTCTTTTCTCTACTTACACTCCCCTAGAGAGATTAACTATTTAATCATCTACTTTGTCCCTTTACTCTGTTCCTATCAGTTAAATACCTACTCTGAATATTAAAATGAGCTTAATAGTTTCTAATCCTATTTTCCAAAGCCACATAGAATAAGTCCCTTCTGGATTTCCTCATGATGGTTCTTAAAGTGCCTGCCCAAGTCAATCAGATCCCCTTCCTGTCCTGTTATCCTGGTCATGAATGGATGGAGTGTGTGTGTGTGTGTGCACACACGCAAATGTACATATGTATAGGGACATAAGGGAAGGAGGAGAGGAGAAAATTACAGAAGTTCTGAATTTAAAACCATGTAAAAACCTTGTGAAAGAGAGTAGAAAGATGGGCAGACCACCATGTCCAGTTAATGTACCAAACTAAAAAGGTTGGGCTTTCAGATAGCAGAGTCATACAGTCTGACTGGCAATTTAGGTAGATTATTCTTCCTATATTGCAGAGGAGACATTTGCAGGACCAAGACAGAAAGGCCCATTAAGAAAATACTGTAGGAGTCCAAATGAGAGATGATGAGGTCTGATCAAATCAGAGGCACAAAGCTGGAAAAAAAGAGACACATTTAAGAAATGTTCAGGAGAGAACTGAGCACTTGGTGATGAATGTAGACACTGAGGTGGGAGGGGTCGGGGATGATGCCAAGGGGTGGTGGGACAGGCAGCAGATGGAACACCTCCCAAAGGCTGCCACTACCAGGAACATTCATTCTGGGGCCGCGGTGGCCTCCCAAAGGAGTCTCTGCAGAGAGAGAAGTGATACATTAACCACGGGAGCTGGAAAGGAGTGAGAAATAGGAAACACTAATTACAGGCCAAGATAATTAACCAGCAGGTCTGGGATCAGCTGCATGTAACCTCGACTCATCTGCTTCTGCAAATGACCAAGGGAGGATGCGAGGGGAAGAGTGTGGGCAGGACATTTTACAAATGCTAGGGGAGCAGCTGAGCACAGACCTTGGTGACATGAGTTTGACATGCCTGGCACTCTGGCTCCTGTTTCTGGAGCCCTCGGGGTGCCAAATGCACTGCAGCCAGCTGGCCGGTTGTCCAAATGTCACTTATACCTCTAGGTCTCTAATTACTGGGCTCGCCTTCAGCCTTCTAGCCACACTCCATTAGGGAGCTTGCTGGCCACATGCACAGGAAATGGATTAGAGGCCATTAGATCATCCACGTTGAGAAAGGTCAGGTCTTACCTCCTGGGAGGGAAGCCTGAACTCAAGCTTCATAATATGGTGCCTGAAGCAGGAGAAAGATCTCAAGATTAGGAAAGAGGAATACGTTCCTGTCCCAGCCAGCTCCATGGTCTCGAGTGAGCAAATCATTTCACTTCACACAGCCTCTGTTTGCTTATCTGTAACCTGGGGCATTGATAATCCCTAACTGAGAAGATCAGGTGATATCAGAGGCAGGGGTGCACGCATGTCAAGAGCTGATGCTACTGCTGTGAATGTGAATCACTAATCTGAACATATAGGTGGTAGACTGGGAGGGAGAAACCAAGATTTTAGTCCTTTTTCCCCTAGTGTGCTGCAGGACCTTGAGCAAGTCACTTCTTCTAAGTCTCAATTTCTTCATCAGAAAACTGAATTGTTCATCTCAGTGATTCTTAACCAAAAATATACACTAGAATTGCCTGTGGTTGTTGTTCAATCTTAAGCCGTGTCTGACTCTTTGAGACCCCAGGGACTACAGCACGCCAGGCTTCTCTGTCCTTCACTATCTCCCCGAGTTTTCTCAAACTCATGTCCATTGAGTTGGTGATGCCATCCAACCTTCTCATCCTGTCACCCCCTTCTCCTCCTGTCCTCAGTCTTTCCCAGCATCAGGGTCTTTTCCAATGAGTCAGCTCTTCCCATCAGGTGGCCAAAGTATTGGAGCTTCAGCTTCAGCATCAGTCCTTCCAATGAATATTCAGGGTTGATTTCTTTTAGGATTAGCTGGTTTGATTCTCTTGCAGCCCAAGGGGCTCTCAAGAGCTTCTTAAAAATGAAAGTACCCACACCCTATCCTGATATGTTGAAGTAGATTCTCAGAGGATGTTAGAATCTCATGCCCACTAAGAACAATTGGAATGGGCAGCCAGGCCCTGCTTGCCCCTCATCTCTGCCTACCTGGTCCACCTCACCTGGAAAGACTTGATTTCCACCCTTAGGAAAGCCCCCCAACCCAAACTCCAGTTCCAATACTGTACTCAGGCTCTGGATCTCAGCATCAAGCCTCCTGGGTACAGAACTAACTCTAACCACCTGTTTTAGTCTCACCCCTGAGCCCCAGCCAGCTGTGGAGGTGTGTCCAGCTCTGATTGGCAGGAATTGCCTTAGTTTTCTCAGAGTCTGTGGTCATCCCCCAACCCCAGAGTAATGAGAGGAGACCTTCTATTGGCTGAAAGACTGCCTTGCTCTGGAGTACCTGGTAGGATCATCAAAATATCCCTTTCTGTTGGGCCCCTCCAGTATCCACGACACACAAGTCTCGGTCTGCCTCACAAAGACCCCCATTCCCATCCAAGATTCATGCTGGACACTGTGACGCAGCTTCCTTACTAGGACTACCTGTGGCCTATGACCCTACCAAGCAGGTGGCATTTTCTGCCTATAGACTCCCTTAAGCCTGTGACTTTCTTCCTTTCCTATTTCAACCTGATTTCTGCTCTGTCCAGCTACAGCTATGGACATTTTAATGAGCTCTGTCCCATCATGTGATTTCAGCTGGTTCAGATACTCCTTCCAGCTAAAAAGTCAGAACCAAGGAGGTTGCTCTGGACCTGGTCTCTCTGGGACTGGGTTTGCTCACCTGTAAAACAAGAGTGCCAACATCTGCCTTGTAGATGCGCTATCTCTTACTCAAATGCCCCTCCCCATCTATGAACTGAACTGAACGAAGTCCTTCTCATCCTCAGGCCTTAGACTTTAGACAGTGCTTCATAAAGCAGTTCTCCCTGGCCATCACGTCCCCACTACTGCTATGTCCTCTGATTGCAACCTGTGCTTTTCTTTTCCAATGCCATAAGTTCATGTAACTGTTAATTACCAGCTTAAAGTCTCTCCCTCCTACTAGAGCATAAGTTTTGCAAGGGCCAGGACTGCCTTTCTCACCAACATTAAGCCCCTCATGCCTGACACAGAAGACAGGAGATGGGTCTAATGACTGACAGACGAGACATTGGATGTGTCTGTCACAGAGCAGGTGCTCAGTGAACATTATCCTTCCTCCCTGCTCTTGGAAAATACCGCTGAACCTGTCCCAGGGTGTGAGACCCCAGCCAGCACAGGGGAGCATCAGGGCAGGGCTGAGCTACTGCTTGAGAACAGTCCTAGCCTTCCTCCTGGGTCATGTGCAGTCTTTCACCCTGGCTGGAGCCACAAGCAAGTAGAAGCAACTAGAAGTCTGATGAGAATGATAGCCATATTCTCAACATCAAAAGAATCCCATCTGGGGATCTTTAAAAAAAATATATACCTGTGCCTACACCCAACCCATAGAGACTTTGTCTTAATTCATCTGGACTATAGTTTGGGATTTGGTATTGTTCAATTATTCCCTCAATTATTCCCTGGCTCAGACGGTAAAGTGTCTGCCTGCAATTTGGGAGACCTGGGTTCAATCCTTGGGTCGGGAAGATCCCCTGGGGAAGGAAATGGCAACCCATTCCAGTATTCTTGCCTGGAAAATTCCATGGACGGAGAAGCCTGGTGGGCTCCATGGGGTCATAAAGAGTCGGACACGACTGAGCGACTTCACTCTCTCATTCCCTCAGGTGATCCTCATATTCAGTCATGAATGAAAATGATTCATTGGCTTCTATCACCATTTTTTCAGATACGAAGGTAAAGGACAGGAGGGCAAAGAATTGGCCCAAGAAAGCACGGTAGCTGTGGCATAGCTGGATGGAGCTAGAACTTAGAAGAGTTAACTTTCTACCACGGTTCTTCCCACTGCACCAATTTACAAACTGAAATTCCCTTTATCAACTGCAGAGGCGGCTTTCCTGGCATCAGACAAGGCTGGGGGCAGAGAGCTTGTTTTTTTCTGCTCTGGAAAATCTGTTATTAAAAGCCTGTTTATGCAAGAAGGATATAATTAAAAGTGAATGAGTGTAATTCCTTTATCGCAATGAATATTAATTAAAGGTAAACACAGCATCAGTATTCATTTAGAGGAAGATGGAGGCTGAAAAGCAGACTGTTCATACTAGGGTTGTCAATCACATCAGAAAGTAACAGGATGACAGGACCCCAATAGCAAAATGTTGCTCTGTTTTCCTCACATCCTCTCAGATTTAGAAGTTAGCCAAAATGCAAATCTCTTGTCATGTTGGGCTCCATGACCCCGCACGTCTGTGTGGGCACAGTTCTGCCTTGCTCAGGGCATAGCTCTCAGAAAGTTTTAAGCTGTAACCTTCTTTATGCAGGATCAGCGTATTGGAGGGCTAACTGACCTCCTTGGCGCTCCTGGAGAGGAAAGAGACAAACAAGCCCATGAGCAGTCTCATTGTTCTGGATCTGAGCACTGGGACAAGGGCAGAAGTACATTGAGGAAGAATTCCCAAAGCCATGGTAGGTTCCCAGATCTTACAAATCAGACTCAACTGGTGGGGAGAGGGGATTTTGAAAATACAGATTGCCAGGTCTTACCTTGGTCCAACTACATCAAAATCATTTTGGATTGCAGTTTAGGAATAAGCATTTTAATAAATTTTCGTGTTAATTCTAATTTTAGCCAAGACAAAGAGCTTTTTTTTCCCTTCTGCTAGATCAGTTAGGGTCTTCAATCATTCACTGATTTGTTCATTTATCTGGTAAATGCTGCTGCTCCTGCTAAATCAGTTCAGTCATGTCCGACTCTGTGTGACCCCATAGACGGCAGCCCACCAGGCCCCTCCACCCCTGGGATTCTCCAGGCAAGAATACTGGAGTGGGTTGCCATTTCCTTCTCAAATGCATGCATGCATGCATGCTAAGTCGCTGCAGTCGCGTCCTACTCTGTGCAACCTATGGACAGCAGCCCACCAGGCTCCTCCATCCACAAGTATACTGGAGTGGGTTTCCATTTCCTTCTCCAATCTGGTAAATATTTATTAACAATTAAACACTGTGCTAGCCCTGGGTGAAGACAGAAACCAGGACTCTGTCTTCTAGTTCCTTCTGATCTAGCTAGAAAAGCTACACATTGGAAATGTGATTATAATACAGTGATGACAGCTGTCACAGAGAAAGGAAGACAGTAGTATAGGCGCATAGAGGCAAGTGAACTCAGCTCTGAATGGGAAGCCCAGGAACAGTTCACAGAGAACACTGATGGAGCACTTGTGTGACTATCATGTTCTCACAGCAGTGATGCTTCGGAGCCTTGAAGAGATGGCTGGAGAGTGGGCTTAACTGGAAGGCAGAGAATGATGGTCTGCAAGGCTGATGAGTGCTAGGTTGTGAAGGGTGTGAATGGCACGCAAGGCATTTGAATTTCATCATGTCAAAGGGGAAAAACAGATTCAAGAGACTGACCTACACATTGGTAGATTATGGTGGGAATGCATTCAGGCACTGCAGGATTAAATGCCTCTTAACTGCACTGGAATTAGGATCAAACAAGCATTTGGAGGAATTTTTTTTTTTTTAAGCCAAATAGGAGGTTGACATCTATTTAGGGGCTAAGACAATATTCCTAAGTATTTACTAGGAGTTGAGAGAAAGAAGCCATATCTTACTAGAGAAATGGAGCATACCCTAAATAGGCAGGGAAGAGAGAGAGGTATTTCAGGCTGGGCAAGGCTTGCCACTGGGTCCAGCAGCAGTTCTCAGCAAGACTACTAGCCACTGTCTTAGATTGAGAAGGTCTTGATGGGCCTTTTTTTTTTTTTTTTTACTGATAGTTGTGGGCAAGCTCCTAATGCAAACAGAGTCCAGTGCAAACAGAGCAACTATGTGGATGTCAGCTCTGATGACCAGGCAGAGGTGAGCTCTATGCACAGATGGGTCCCAGGTGTTAGAGTGTAGAAGGGAGTAAACAAAAATTCTCTTCTTTTTGAGACTGGTCTTATAGAATCGGAGTTCCTTGGCTCATGCAGGGCACATAGAGCTCCTGCTTGGCAACTCTGAACACTCACAGAATATCTGAGTGTACAAGGACCTGTCCATCAGAGTTTCAGCTATCTAATCCCACCTGAAGTGTGACCTTTTCCGTAGAGATTCCCTCCTCTAACCCCTGGTTAGCAAACTCAGCTACACACTGGAATAACCTGTAAAGTTTTACAAATAACTTATTTATGCCTGGGTCCCACTCCCAGAGATCCTAACATAATTAATGTGGAGTTAATTAATGTGGGGTCTGGGTGTTGAGGGGCTTCCCTCATAGCTCAATGGGTAAAGAAACCGCCCGCAATGCAGGAGATGCCAGTTTGATTCCTGGGTCGGGAATATCCGCTGGAGAAGATATAGGCTACCCACTCTGGTGTCCTTGGGCTTCACTGGTGGCTCAGCTGCTAAAGAATCCACCTGCAATGCAGGAGACCTGGGTTCAATCCCTGGGTTGGGAAGATCTCCTGGAGAAGGGAAAGGCTACCCATGCTAGTATTCTGGCCTGGAGAATTCCATGGACTGTACAGTCCATGGGGTCCCAAAGAGTTGGACAGGACGGAACAACTTTCACTTTTTGGAGAAGGAAGTGTCAACCCGCTCCAGAATTCTTGCCTGGAAAATCCCATGGATGGAGGAACCTGGCAGGCTACAGTCCATGGGGTTGCAAAGAGTCGAACACGACTGAGCAACTTCATTTACTTTTTGGGTGATGAGAGTTATAAACACTATCCAGGTGATTCTAACAAACAGCAAAGCTTGAGCAAAGCTCCATTCTTACTTTTAAACAGTCAGCCAATAGATGTTAGAAGGAAATGAGTTGTTCAGTAATTGCTGCTGCTGCTAAGTCACTTCAGTCGTGTCCGACTCTGTGCAATCCCATAAACGGCAGCCCATCAGGCTCCCCCGTCCCTGGGATTCTCCAGGCAAGAACACTGGAGTGGGTTGCCATTTCCTTCTCCAATGCATGAAAGTGAAAAGTGAAAGTGAAGTCGCTCAGTCGTGTTCAACTCTTCGCGACCCCATGGACTGCAGCCCACCAGGCTCCTCCGCCCATGGGATTTTCCCAGCAAGAGTACTGGAGTGGGGTGCCATTGCCTTCTCCAGTTCAGTAATTGAGATGTTAGCTAAGAATGCTGGTTCCATTTAATGCATTTCAATGCTAGTCTCTTTTTTCTTCTTTTATACATATCTTATTGATTTTCCTTTCAATCTCTGGAAACAATCCACACTTATTGCTGCAATCCAAACAACACAATAAACATATTTTTCTGTAATCTAAAATAAACCGTACCTATATTTTCCCATTTTTGTAACAATAAAAATGGTAGTTTCCTCTTCCCCATAGCATACATGTGAATCATTTTGTATTTGGGATCTAACATAATTTTTATTTTTTTATATAGTCAACAGTTGTTAAGATTTAATTTAAAATTGTCTCTCTGCAATAATTCCTTTTTTATTCATTTTTTATTTTGCTGGACCATAACTTTCAGAAGTGCTTACAATAAGAGTTGTACAAACTTCGTATTCTAAAATCCTTTTATTTTGACTTTATATTTTGGGTAATTATAGAATTATAATTAATTGATAATTAATGACCATTTGGATAATTATAGAATTCTAGGCTCAAATTTATTTCCTCTCCTAACATTGAAGATATTATTCCATTATCCCTTATGGCATTATTGATAATCAGAAGCTTGTTGTTTATCTGATTCTTCCTTCTTTGTAGGTACTTTTTTCTGAGGCTTTTAGATTGCTTTTTCCCGTTCAATGTCCAAAATTTTATCAGGATGTATCTAAGGTTGAATTTTTGTTTTGTTTTGTTTTGTTTTTTTCATTTTACTCAGAAGCAAGGTGTGATTCTTTCCATCTAAAACATATTTCTCCAGCACTGGGATATTTTTTTCTATTGTATCTTTGATTTTTCTCTCTTTTGTTTTGTCTTTTCTCTCCACCTTCAACTCTTATCATATATATATATTGGACTTTTGACTCTGTGCTCCACATATCTTCACTTTCTCTGTATGTTTTGGCTCTTGGTCCTTCTGTTTTAAAAACTGTGGATACATATATACAATGGAATATTAATCAGCCATAAAAAAAGAATAAATTTGTGTCAGTTGAAGTGATATGGATGAACCTAGAGCCTGTTACACAGAGTGAAATAAGTCAGAAAGAGAAAAACAAATGTTGTATATTAACACATATAGAAGAATCTATAAACACAGTCCTGATGAGCCTATTGCAGGAAAGGAATGGGGATGCAGATCTAGAGAATGGACTTGTGGGCACAGTGAGGGAAGGAGAGGATGGGACGAGTTGAGAAAGTAGCATTGGCACATAATACACAATCGTGTGTAAAATAGACAGCTAGTGAAAAACTGCTATATAACACAGGGAGCCCAACCTGGCACTCTGTGATGACCTAGAGGGGTTGAATGGGAGTGGGGAGGGAGGCTTAACACAGAGGGGACATATATATACTCATGACTGGTTTGAGTTGTTGTGTGGAAGAAACCAACACACCATTGTAAAGCAATTATCTTCCAATTAAAAGTATAAGTAAATAAATTAAATAAAAATAGGCAGTTAGTTCAGCTCTGTATTATAACACACTAATTTCTGTTCGGTTATGTCTAATGTGCTCTGCACCTCATTTATTCACTTTTTCTTTTCAACATGCATTTTTTAATCATTTTTGAAATCCCTAATTTGTATTTTTCATATTCATGTTTCATAACTGTAAGTATTAATTACATTTTTTCATTTCATCTAGTCCACTTTCTCTTTCCTAGGGCGCCAGTATTTCTGTCTGTTGAGTCTTGTTCCTTTCTTATATAGTTTGTTTTCCTTAAATCTTTAGCAATTCTTAGTAACATGCTTAGTTTTTACTAGAGGTTGCCTTTAAGGCCACCTGAGAATGCTTTTTCTTTACTAAAATCTGACTCTAGCCCTGGAGTGGAGGGTGGGGATGTGCTATAGGCAATGAGGTGCACCTGCAGCCAGATTTCTGGATGTGGGAGCTCCCAGTTGCTCCTGAATATCACAGCCCTGCCCTTCTTTGCAGCCCCAGCACTCAGAGGCGTCCTGATCTAAAGGCATTCACTCATGCAGCTTGCAGCTGTCTCACTGAAGCGAGGAGATAGGGACTGATAGTACCAGTAGTGGGTCTTCAGACAGTCTGGACCTGGGGAAGAGTATACTGCTGATGCTCGCATAAAAAGAAAATGTTTCTGTCTTTGAATTTTATTAGAACTGGGATCAGAGACAGATGAAGACTGTGTAGACCCAGCCAGAACTTAACTCCAAGTCCAAAGGACCCCAGGCACTTCACTATTTTGCTTCTTCTTATCCCAAGAATATATCTACATCTATTTATAGATATCTATCTAGAGATATATGACATATATATAGATATCTATGTGAATATCTATATACAGATATATGCCATGTCTACAGATAAATAAATAGGTAGATATATATACTACATATTTCTAGATATATATTTGAATATGTACATAAAGTGTTTTACATAAGACGTGGCACTATGAGAGCTGCTATAAAGAAGCATCATCAGCATAATGTATTAGTGCCACCAAAAGTCAATACTCTCTGCTTATTTTCTCTATTTCTACTCTTTCTTTAAAATCAGATTTTAAGTTGGAGTGGGTCTCAGAAGTCATTTACTGCAACCTCTTCATTTTCACTTTTTAAAGGTTAATAAATACGTTAACATTTTAAGGTCAATTAAAACATTCTCATTGCAGAAAATATGGAAAATACAGAAAAAGTAAAAATAACTTAAAGACAAGGCTTTTATCTGTAACCCCATCACAATTGGCAATATCAGTTCCATATTGTATGAACTGTAGTCAAGAGGAAGAGGCAGTGGTCAGCTGACTATCTATCAGTCAACAAGTCATTGGCTGAGTCTTCTCCATACCAGTCCTCTGTCCTTCTCTCTGTTATAGAAGACTTTGCTTTATTCTGTTGTTAGAGGAACACATGACTGACAAAGCATGGGTGGAGTTTCTGTCTCACACAAGAAGCCCAGATGGATCCTCAGTTCTGCATACTCATGCCCTTTCTTCCCCATAATCACGTTGGTCACAGCAATGTCCGTGTCTTGAATCCCGTGGCATCTTGGATCTGAAGAAACATTCTGCTCTTTGCTTGTCTCAAACTATTAGTGAGGGTGTGTGTTTTGTCATTACAGGTGTGGAGGTCAGGCTAAGAGTAGTCTGGGGTATAGGAATGGCAAGAACTATGGCGGGCTGTGCCATCATTCCCCTGCACTACCTGGAAAACTCCTCTAAGAAGTGTTAATGTCACCTCCAACTTGAAGTCCTCCTTCATTAGCCCAGGCAATTAGTCAGGCCTAGCCCTGTGCTCCTTAGCAGTTAGTTCATTTCTCCTAACAATGTTTATAGGGTATGTGTTTATTCATAAGTCTGTATCACCTCATGGATTATGAATTTCCTAAAGACAAGGATTCAATGCCTAGCACAATTTCAGGCTCAAGCAAGAGCTTGATGAAAGTTTAATGAATGAATTATTGAATGTTTGAGTGAATAAACTTCATTGAGGAACTTGACCAAATATTTTAGAAGCATTTTTGTTAATATACAAAGAATGCCCCAATAACTGTCTCACCTACCATATTAAACATGATATTAACAGTAGTGTACCATATCAAACTGGTTTTAGAAAAGGCAGAGGAACCAGAGATCAAATTGCCAACATCCTCTGGATCATCGAAAAAGCAAGAGAGTTCCAGAAAAACATCTATTTCTGCTTTATTGACTATGCCAAAGCCTTTGACTGTGTGGATCACAATAAACTGTGGAAAATTCTGAAAGAGATGGGAATACCAGACCACCTGACCTGCCTCTTGAGAATCCTATATGCAGGTCAGGAAGCAACAGTTAGAACTGGACATGGAACAACAGATTGGTTCCAGATAGGAAGAGGAGTATGTCAAGGGTGCATACTGTCACCCTGCTTATTTAACTTATATGCAGAGTACATCATGAGAAACGCTGGGCTGGAAGAATCACAAGCTGGAATCAAAATTGCTGGGAGAAATATCAATAACCTCAGATATGCAGATGATATCACTCTTATGGCAGAAAATGAAGAGGATCTGAAAAGCCTCTTGATGAAAGTGAAAGAGGAGAGTGAAAAAGTTGGCTTAAAGCTCAACATTCAGAAAACAAAGATCATGGCATCTGGTCCCATCACTTCATGGCAAATAGATGGGGCAACAGTGGAAACAGTGTCAGACTTTATTTTTCTGGGTTCCAAAATCACTGCAGATGGTGATTGCAGTCATGAAATTAAAAGATGCTTACTCCTTGGAAGGAAAGTTATGACCAATCTAGATAGCATATTCAAAAGCAGAGACACTACTTTGCCAACAAAAGCCTGTCTAGTCAAGGCTATGGTTTTTCCAGTGGTCATGTATGGACGTGAGAGTTGGACTGTGAAGAAAGCTGAGTGCCGAAGAATTGATGCTTTTGAACTGTGGTGTTGGAGAAGACTCTTGAGAGTCCTTGGACTGCTAGGAGATCCAACCAGTCCATTCTAAAGGAGATCAGTCCTGGGTGTTCTTTGGAAGGAATGATGCTGAAGCTGAAACTCCAGTACTTAGGCCACCTCATGCGAAGAGCTGACTCATTGGAAAAGACTCTGAAGCTGGGAGGGATTGAGGGCAGGAGGAGAAGGGGACGACAGAGGATGAGATGGCTGGCTGGCATCACCTACTAGATGGATGTGAGTCTGAGTGAACTCCGGGAGATGGTGAAGGACAGAGAGGTCTGGTGTGCTGCGATTCATGGGGTCGCAAAGAGTCAGACACGACTGAGCGACTGAACTGAACTGAACCGTAACTAAAACATTTAACTAACTTTCCTTCTATTAACATATATTCCCTGACTTACCCTGGAGCCAAGGGTGGAAAATATGAGTGGTATGTACTCTAACAGCACATTTGTTTCTTGCATAAATAGCACATTTACTCTTCAGAGTCTCAGAAGACTGCTAATCTGCATTCCTGAATTTCTCCAGTGTCAGGGATACACCTGCCCTCCAATTCACCCTCTTTCAAAATCAGAAAATAACCATTTTCAAAGAAAGTATTCTAAGAGCTAAAAAGAGAATTGAATTTAAAATTAAAGGTTTAGATTTGAGGCCTACATCTACTATGAACTGTCTGTTGTGTCCATCTCTTTACTATTTTAAACTCCATTTCCTTATCTTGAAGATAGCTGCCTGAACAGGGTGGCCGTGGACACAAAATGTGAAAATGAATAGTAAGGTGTGTTATAAACAATGAAACAGTGTACATATTTAAGGGAAGAGTGGAAGGGAGAATGGGAGGTTACTATGCACACATATGTCTGTCTTAAATAAAAGAGAAGAACTGTCATAATAAAAGAGAAAAAATTGTTCTCCAGAGAGGAGGAAGGTACTGGAATTGTGGAGTATTGTGTCACAGGGGAGGGGAATGCCTTGCTTATAGTTATGTGGAGGCAATGGAGAAAACAGCCTTATACCTACCGATGCCTCATCCTTCCTGCCTCCTTCCTCCCACCTTTCTGGTCTTGTCTCTAAGAACACAGGCTCTAAGCCACACTCTCTGGACTTGGGTTCTGATTGTGCCACCAACTTAACTCCCAGAAGTACTTCCCTTCTCTATACATCACTTTCTCCATCTGTGAAATCAGAGTAACCATAGGATCCTCACATAGGATCCTCTCTTCCCTGTTAATTTTATTTCCACAGTCTCTCACGACAGCTTGCTTGCATCAATACTTATTCTCGACTCCCTGGCTGCTCTTTCTCCTCCCTGCGCTGTACTCCCTTTGCAAGATCGCACCCTAATGAATTATAAGTCTCCCCAGGCTCTCTGCCTGCCCTCCTGCAGCTGAGTGGAGCTTGAAAAAAGCTCAGGACCACACCGACTGCCTTAGATGCAGGACCAAGGACCACAGGTATGCACTTAAGACTGTTCAGCTTCCCTATCTTATCCCCTTAGACCAACCACTCTCCCACCCTGTTAGAAACAACTTCACAACATCCTCCTCCTCAGTTTGCCTTTGCCCACACTCTTGGCTAATGGCCTTGCTTTTCACATCACTGAGAAAATGGAAGCCATCAAAAAGAGCATTTCCATGGACTCCCACAAATCTATCTATAAACCTGCCAGCATTTTCAAACAAGTGTTCTACCTTCCATTCTGTTACTAAAGATAAATTGTCCACCTCCTCTGGAAAGCTATAATGGCGGAACTATGCCCTTCAAAACTTTATATTGAAATCTTGACCCTCAGTACCTCGGAATGTGACCTTATTTAGAAAGAGGGACATTGCAGAGATAATTAATTAAGATGAGGTCACCCTGGGGTAGGGCGAGCCTCTGATTTGATACCACTGGTGTCCTCATACAAAGGGGAAACTTGTTCGCAGACACACACAGGAAGAATGCCAAGTGAAAAGGGAGGAAAGACCAGGGTGATGTGCCTACAAGCCCGGAAATGACAAAGATTTCCCGCAGACCACAAGAAGCCAGGGGAGAGGCTACACATAGATCCTCCCTTAGAGACTCAGAAGGAGCCAACACTGCCGACACCTTAACCTTGGACTTCTAGCCTTCAGGACTATGAGAAAATTAATTTCCATTGTTCAAGCCACTTGGCTTATGGTCCTTTGCCTTGGCAGCTCCAGAAAACTACCAAAAAGCTGACCCTCAGTCATTTAAGTGACTAGATTCTCCCCCTTTAGAAGACCCAGAGACACTGGCTCCAGCAGCACTTTCCCCCATAGCATTAATTTTTTCTGTCCATTGTATCATTCTCATCAGCTCTGCACAGGCTGTTCTTTGTCCCATCTCAAAACGATGTTTACTTTAACTTCCCTTGACACTCATGGCCTTGCCTTCTACCTCTTCTCTATCTACCACACTCGGCAGCAACGTTTCTCATGTTGATACACTCTGTCTCCAGTTCATCCCCTGTTTTCTCTTAAACACACTCAAACTCTCTCATGAGTTTGATGCTGTCATGGCCTTTACTCCACAGAAAAAGTTCTAGTCAAGGTCACTAACGGCTTCCACATTGCTATGTCTACTGGCCGGCTCAGTCCTACCCCTGTCTGAACCACCAGTGACCTTTGACACAGCAGGTCATCACTGTGCTCTCGAGGCACTTCTTCCCTTAGCTTCCGGGACTACATGCTGCTGACTTTGTCCTCGCTTTCTGACTACACCTGATCATTCTCCCTGGGTGGTCCCTCATCTTCTCCCAGACACAAGGTGTGGGCCACCCCAAGGTCATGTCCTTGGTCCTCCTCTCCACCTACGCACAACATATATCCCCTCAGTGCATGCATCCAAGCTCTAGAGTTAATTACCATCCACGTGCCAAAGACAGCTACACGCACCCTTCCAGCCAAGGCATTCCCCTGCACTCCAGGCTCGCGTAGCCAACTGCCCGCTCCAGCATATACACGAGCACAGCACATTCCAGACTGAACTCCCAGTATTCCTCCCAAAGCCTCTTCTCCTACTTTCTTCTCCACCTTGACTGAGGGCAACTCCATTCTTCCAGGTGCTTAGGCCAAACTCTGGTATTCATTTTTACCATCTCACTTTCGCTTCTGCCATAGATCCAAGGAGTCCTATGAACTCTACATTTAAATCATATCTGGAATCTAAATCTTTCTCATTCCCTCTGCGAAGCTACCACCATCTCTCACCGAGATCATTGCACCAGCCACCTAACTGGTTCCCTACTTCTCCCCCTGCATCCTACACTCTATTCCCAGCACAGTGGTCAGCTCCTGGAAGACACAGGTCACCAAGCAAAGTCCTCCATGGCTTCTCACTTGATTATAGAAAAGCTTGGCACTTCTAGTGGCTTCTTGGTCCTTTCATGGCCTCTGACTTCATCCCCTTTCCCTCCACTCCAGCCGCAGGAGTCCTTGTGGTCCCAGAGCATCCAGGTTGCTCTCCCTGCAGGGTCTTTGCACTGGAACACGGGTCCCCCAGGTAACTCCATGGATAACTTCATTACCATCTCCATCTTCTCTCAAATGTCACTTCCTCAGTGAGGCCTACCTGGACCAACCATAAAACTGTGATTTGTTCTCAGATGTTCCCTTTCCCTTCCCCTGGAGGAGGAAAACGGCACCCACTCCAGTACTCTTGCCTGGAGAATCTCATGGAGGGAGGAGCCTGGTAGGCTACAGTCTATGGGGTCGCAAAGAGTCGGAGATGACTGAACGACTTCACTTTCACTTTCACTTTATGGTTATCATATAAATTCTGTCTCCCTGTACTAGGATGTAGGTTCTGGAAGGCAGAGGTGGGGGGTATTTTTCTGATTTATATGTAAATTTGTTAAATATCCAGTAAATATTTGTTGAATGAGTGAATAAATGAATGGATGAACATAAAGTATCTAGAATACTGTGTGGCACAAAATACACGCTTAATAATATTATGCATCATCCATATTCAAATCAGATTTTGTGGCAGGAAGATCTCGGGCTGGCAGATTTCCCCTTGAAAGAAAGATCCTGGGTAAAGGGAGGAAATCTGCCAGTTATAGATGCTTATCCAAGGCTCGTTTATTTCCAAGTGACTTTGCATGGGCTCTCTCGGTTCTCCTCTGATTGCTCCCTTGTGCCAGACTTGGATGGGTCCCTTGGACCTACCCTGGCAGGGCTCTGCTTGAATCACTGCTCTGTGCTCTTCAGGAGAACTTCAGGCCCAATTTAGCTAGAGAGAAGTAAAAATTAATAACCTCAAAGAAATCTCAGCCTATTTCTGCTGTTACCTCATTTCCAGGAGTTTTCAGTCTTTAAGAGACTTTAGGGGAATTAAGTCCAGACCCAAGAGCTGGTAGTAGTTAATACTACTGAACAAAGGACACATAGATTCTGTTGAGCCTGTCAGACATTCCCATGATCAGTAGAGCATGCAAATGGTCTGTAAGTTTATTTTGATAGAAGGGTTTGCAAGGGAACTGATTTAATGTGACTTAGGTTTTACAGGACCACCCTGGGTATAATTTTTTAAATAGAGTGTATGGGGGAAGTAGGGAAAGCAATTAGGAGGCTATTGCACTAATCCTACTGAAATCTCAGATCACAGTAAGAGAAGTAAGACATGGTTGGATTCCAGATACACTTTGAAAATAGAGTCAATAGGATTTCCTGACTGGTTGGATCTGTGGCATAAGAGGAAGAGAGGGGTCACAAAGACAGCATGGTTTTAAAGCTGAGCCCCAGAGAGTGGGAGCCCTCACAGCACCTCACATGACCCACAGGACACTCTTGGTTTTGAGAAGATGTATATGAGGGCAGGACAGAGGAAGAGTTATATTAAATAAAACTGTTTTGTACACAAACATTGCACATATGTCTTCTATAAAGCAGAGAAGAGTTTTTGAGAGAGAAGGGTTTGTCCTCAGAATTCCTAATAATTAATTCCTGCTTTCCTTGCTTCCTTTTTATACTCTGTCCAGGAAAACTAATTTTCTGAATAACTTGCACAAAATAGAATAGCTTAAGTCTAACAGACTGTTTAATTAAAGTGCAACTTTAAAGATGTCCACACACTCACAGTGCTTCCTGAGGGAACTCTGACCCTCAACATGCAGGTTTTGTCTGAAAGCTCTGCGTTGATTTGTTTATTTATTTATTTGTAATTGGAGGATAGTTGCTTTACAATTTTGTGTTGGTTTCTGCCATATATCAATATGAATCAATCATAGGCATACATATGTCCCCTCCCTCTTGAACCTCCCTCCCGCCTCCCAGCCCATCCCACCCCTCTAGGTAGTCACAGAACACCGAGTTTAAGGCTCCTGCATCATACAGCAAGTTCCCGTCTGTTGGGTTATCCTACTTTGCATATGGCAATATACATGTTCCAGTGCTCCTCCCTCTATCCGCCCGCCCTCTCCGTCCCTCACTGTTTCTACAAGTCTGTCCTCTGTGTCTGCATTCCATCGCTGCCCTGCAAACAGCTTCACCAGCACCACCTTTCTAGACTCCACTTCTATGTGTTAATACACAATATTCTCTTTCTGAGTTAACCCATTCAGTCTAATAAGTTCTGGGTTCATCTACCTCATTAGAACCGACTCAAATGCATTCCTTTCAATGGCTGAGTAATATTCCATTGTATATATTTACTACAACTTCTTTATCCATTTATCTGTTGATGGGCATCTAGGTTTCTTCCATTTCCTAGCTATTGTAAATAGTGCTGCAATGAACATTAGGGTACATGTGTCTTTTTCAATTCTGCTTTCCTCAAGGTATACGCCCGGTATAGGGATTATTGGGTCATATGGTAGTTTTACTCTTAGTTTTTAAAGGAATCTCCATACTATTCTCCATAGTGGCTGTATCAACTTACATTCCCACCAACAATGCAGGAAGGTTCCCTTTTCTCCACACCCTTTCCAGCATTTATTGATTGTAAATTTTTTTGATGATGGCCATTCTGACTGGTGTGAGGTGATACCTCATTATAATTTTGATTTGCATTTCTCTAATAATGAGCAATGTTGAGCATCTTTTCATGTTATTAGCCAACTGTATGTCTTCTGGAAAAATGTCTATTTAGGTCTTCTGCCCACTTTTTGATTGGGTTGCTTGTTTTTCTGGTATTGAGCTGCATGAGCTGCTTGCGTATTTTGGGAGATTAATCCTTTGTCAGTTGTTTCATTTGCTATTATTTTCTCCCATTCTGAGGGTTGTTTTTTCACCTTGCTTATAGTTTCCTTTGCTGTGCAAAAGCTTTTAAACTTAATTAGGTCCCATTTGTTTTTTCTGTTTGTTTGTTTTTATTTCTGTTGCTCAAAGAGGAGGGTCATAGAGTGTCTTGCTGTGACTTATGTCAAGGAGTGTACTGCCTATGTACTGCTAAAAGCTTTATAGTGTCTGGCTTTACATTTAAGTCTTTAATACATTTTGAGTTTATTTTTCTGTATGGTGTTATGTCAGTGTTGATCTAAAGCCCACCCAGTGAGAGGGGTGAGTATTCAAATGACTGAAAGGAGTACAGGGAGGGGGAAGGGCTGTATTTTACATTTCTAAGCACTTGGGGTAGGGACCAGCCTCATTTTCTGATCCAGTGTCCTCTGGGCTGTTGGATTTCTGCAGCTACACAATGTCAATCTGTTCAATGACCCTGTCTCACCCAGACAGAGCCTGACCCAGGGGATGGGCCTTGTTGGAGACAAAAAGGGGAAAAGAGTGGAGAAGAGGACCAAGGGTCTCCCAGCTCCCCATCATGAACATTAGGTTACTTTGTGTAGGTAGCCTACGACTTGGAAATCTGGGATCACATGAAGCAGTAAGGCCAGGCAGAAACCGGCAGCTGGGTGTCTCAGGATGGCCTGGGGGGCTCAGGACGCAGTGAGGAAGAGCACGGGGTTCAGGAGACTCGGCGTGTCCTGGGGAGCTTCCCTGGCCAGCAGCGCACAGGTCTTGTGTGTCTGCCCAAATCTCAGGGGAGAACTTGGTGTTTTGTTTGAATAGTGAAGTCCCCAGTAAAATTGAATCCAGCCTTTGTACTTCAACACTGAATTAAATCTCAGGGACAGAGTTTTGGGTGAAACAGAAAAGAATAGCTTTATTGCTTCACCAAGCAAAGGGGGCCACAGTGGGCCAATGCCCTCAAAATTGTGTCCCCCTTGGAGAGAGCAGTTGTTATGCCCAAGTCGTGAAATCTCCCAATGACCACCCAGGAGCCGATGTCCGATGCAAAAGCAAGAGAATCTTTATTACCAAGCTCAAGCTGGGGCTCTCACCGTTACCGACTCAGCGGCTACAGGGAGGAGCCCCGAGTTTTGGGTTACATTGCTTATATAGGGTATATTCGTGTAAAAGGGGATTTTCAGACTGGAGGACATCTGATTGGTCACCCTCTTTCGAAGGGTTGTGTTTTGATTTCTGATTGGTTCTTATTACCTAGGCAAACCACAAATTCCTGAACGTAAGGTCAGGAGATTTTGGTCCGAGGTCTGATTGGCTCATGGGTGGTGGGGTGAGGTCAGGGGATTTTCAAAGTCTCTTTCCTAGAACTTTAAAAAATGGAGTTCTCCTATTAGACAAGATGGAGTGGCTTAAGCTCTTCACAGTGAAGCTTTATAGGAATGGTTCGAAGAGGGTATGATCAGCTCATGGGCATTATTCTGATTGGTTGGTGATGAGGTAAATGGAAGTCAGTCAACATCATCGACCTTCTGGTTCCAGCTGGTGTGGGGTCTACAGGTTTATGGTCAGCATCCTGTCACTGCTAACTTCTCCCACCTGGTTGGTATTTCAGTATCTGCAAAATAGCTCACAGATATTGTTGTATGTATCCCTTAACGGGGAACCAGGACCTTGCCCCAGGGATGCTCTACTGTTTCTCTTGACTGTTTGTTTCTCCCTGGTTTCATATCCCCTCCCTTCCCTAATTAACAACTGCTTGAATCTGCCTGTTGAAACTCAGGGAAGATCATGGAAGGTGTGTGCATGCTAAGTTGCTTCAGTCGTGTCCAACTCTTTGTGACCCCATAGACTGCAGCCCGCCAGGCTCCTCTGTCTGTGGGATTCTTCAGGCAAGAATACTGGAGTGGGTTGTCATTTTCTTCTCCAGGGGGATCTTCCCACCCAGGGATCAAACCTGTATCTCTATGTCTCCTGCATTGGCAGATGGATTCTTTACCACTAGCACCAGGGTGAATGAAGCCTATTTCCTGTTATCAAAGAAATGAGGGACACAGAAAGCCTTTTTTTCCCAGGAACCCCAGAGGGTCCTGCTTGGTATCACCAGTCCCATGCTCTTATCTTCCAGAAGAAAGATTTCAAAACAAGAAAAAAGGATGGGCATGGTCAGACCAGTTACAATTTCCCACCTAGCAGGACTGAATCCATCAACTCTGCTAGGAGATAAGTTCCTCATATTTGTGTTCTTTGGAGCCCTGAGTCTGTGTCTGTTTGGAACCCTATCTCCTGCCACAACAGCCTGCAAAACCATTCAAACAAAACCAGCAGAAAGATTGCGTGTCAGCAGAGCACTTCATAGTTAACAAAAGGTATTCAGATGTTTTCTGGTTTTGATTCTCAAACTAGCCTGGACTGTCAGCTTCATCAGGACAGAGAACCATGTCTGTTTCATTCAGTGTATCCATGGTGTTTGGAGCAGGAAAGTGAAAGTGAACGTGAACGTGAAGTTGCTCAGTCGTGTCTGACTCTTCGCGACCCCGTGGACTGTAGCCTACCAGGACGCCTCCATCCATGGGATTCTCCAGGCAAGAATACTGGAGTGGGTTGCCATTTCCTTCTCCAGGGGATCTTCCTGACCCAGGGATCGAACCCAGGTCCCCCACATTGCAGGCAGATGCTTTAACCTCTGAGCCACCAGGGAAGCAGGGAGTGGTGCATAATAGGCTGTCAGTGCATGTTTGTCCAATAAATGAACCCTGTGGGACCACAAAAGGGAATCATTATCCCTATTCTAGATTTAAGGTCTAGAGACTCACAGTTAATAAATGGCAGAGCCAGGACCAGGCAGAGCCTCCTAACCTAAGGTCATTGCTAGTCATTTGGTCCCTTGATGCTTCTAGGTCACTAGTCTAAGGAAGCAAAGAACCCTAAAGCCATGAATATGTGTAATAGCCATCTAGTGCACAGAACAGGCAGCAAAGGTTTTCCAGCACAAAGAAAAATATTCAAAGAAAATTCAGGACAGAGATGTGGGCATATAGCTGACAAAAAGCTCCATGCCCTCCCTGTGCAGAACCAAGTGTGTTCCAGCAGGCAGGCACTGGCTGGAAACATGTGCAGCTCTTCAGCATCCCCTGGAGCAGAGCTCCAGAATACAGCCTTTCTGCAGGGCTCAAGTGCTCATAGGAAACCCACATCCAAACACACCATAGTTATATCTAACTGATGCTTCATGGTCCACTATTTAGTTTTTAACTATTAGCCATAGTAAGGCCCAGGATTCATCACTCCTTCTATTTCTTCTCTAGGGAAAATAACCAAGAGTTTAGTCTAACCCCAAATCAGAAAGCAATGTGCATAGCTGCCCATGCTCAGTTGGTAAGTTGTGTCTGACTCTTTGTAACCCCATGGACTGGAGACAGCCAGGCTTCTCTGTCCATGGGATTTTCCAGGCAAGAATACTGAAATGGGTTGCCATTTCCTCCTTCAGGGATCATCTCAACTCAGGGATCAAACTCGTGTCTTCCGCATCTCCTGCATTGTCAGGCAGATTCGTAGCCACTGAGCCATCTAGGAAGCCCAGCATAGCTGATTACTGAGAGTGAATACATGACCTTAGGTTCTTAAGGCTGAGAATTCTGAGCGGTTCACAGCCTGGGTCCCTAGAAACAAGGTCTGAGAAGCTGCTGAAATAACATGTTTGTCATGAGTGTTCTCGGAGAAGGCAATGGCAACCCACTCCAGTGTTCTTGCCTGGAGAATTCCAGGGACGGGGGAGCCTGGTGGGCTGCCATCTATGGGGTCGCACAGTCGGACACGACTGAAGCAACTTAGCAGCAGCAGCAGCATGAGTGTTCTGGAGGACAGCATCCTCACAGAGGTCTCTGAGTTCAATCCAGCCACTGAGAATCTGGAGTTACCTCCCCGACTTCCCACCTTTGCTCAAAGGCCCAGGGATGGGACATAGGTCCCTAGCAAAGTTTCCCAACCATTTCTTGGCACTTTCTGTTGCCCAGGTGATCAATACCTGGCCCCACAGAGACTGAGGTGTGGGCTGATTGTCCCACTAGGACCTGAACAAAACATCTCCCTCCAGTGTCTAGCCCATGTTGTCAGAACCAGAGCTGCAACAGCAACGCTAGGACGACCTTCAGCAGGTATCAGGGGCTGCTTTTCAAAAGGGTGTATTTAGAGACATTTAATGACAAGTTCCCCCAAAGTGAGGCATTTATATGCTGCTCATATATCTCAGAAGAGCCTCTTACATGGAAGCCACATCTGGAGCTGGTGGCATCCATCAGGCCCAATTCTAATGGACTGCCCCCAAACGAGATTTCAGTGATGGAGGCAAGACCCAAGTTTGTGAAAAAAAGAGATCCTCTCCTGCCATCTGGTGGCTAACGCTAATTATGCACCTTTTTAAAACATGTATTTGTATTAAGTTCAGTCTCAGATCTTTTTACGGGTTTCAGAACTGAACCCAGTATAAACTCCTCCCTTTACTTGCATGAAGTTGCAGCTCAGGAATTGTACAAGCACGTGTCACACATCTTATCAGTGGCAGAGCCCAGACTGAGGCTTAAGCCTTCTTGCTGTCCTTCAGGAGCTCTTTCACACCCTGTGCCGTGTTTTGTGTTTAATCTCTCCTATCTTTTTGCCCTTTTCCTAGGACAGGCCCTTTCCATCTGGAAACAAGGTCCGGTCTGGTTGCACCCCTCCACACCCCCACAGCTCCCCACACTTCCCTCTATAACAGATTCTCTCTCTACCCAGGGTCTCTCCATCGACTTTCCCGTGTCCTTCACTCAACAAGAGACCTGTGAGAGCAGAGATGGTTCACAGCCTAGAGCCCAGCAGGTATAAACTGATGAGAGAAGCCGCCTGTCACCTTGCTCACCAGGTGGGCAGCACAGTCTGTGTCTGAACCAGGAGCATCTTCACCACACCCCTCACCACAGCCACTGTCTTTCTGTTCTCTGCTATGGAACCCCATGTTTCTGGGGTCCTGGAGAGAGCAGGTGTGGGTCCCCTTGTGAAGAGCTCCAGAGGGTAGGAGGCCCAGCCAGGACAATACTGAGTTGGGGGCTGCTTACACCTGGGTGCCCGAAGGGCAAAAAGAGAATGTGGTACGGCTGTCAGGCTCAGGGTAGTTTCGGTGAAGAATGTTCAGGGAAGTTTCTCAGACTTGAAGGTGAATTCAGGAGAACCTTGGTGGAGAGCAGCAGAACAACCAGGCCCAGAGGTGGAACAGGCTGGTGTGTTAAGGGTACATCTAGGGTATGGAGAACTCTCAAGAGTTGTGGGGAGAAGAAGCCTAACCCAAGAACTGCACCAGGGCCAAATGACAAAGGCCTTAATGCCAGGGTCTGGGAGCTTAGCCTCAGTTTCCAGGGGGAGAGAAGGCCATGCAAGACTTTAAGGAGAACAATGAGACGGGGACTGGACAGCAATGGGGTCGATGAGTCAGGAAACACTGGATTAAAAAGTGTGGCCCAGTGGAAGTCCATAGAGCTGGTTGTTCTCACACTTCATCATGCTTTCGAATTCCCAGGAGAGCCAGCTTGAATGCAGATTCCCAGGTCCCCTGCAGAGATTCTGATTCAGCAGGTCTGTGCATGCGCACTTTCAGCAAGCAGCAAACCCTTTGAGTGTTTCTGATACATATGACTTGAGGGCACACTTGAGACATCACAGAGGAGAATGAGAAGAGGAGAGAGCAGAGGGCAGCAGGCAACACGCAGGGGGTGGGCAGTGAAGCTGGTGGTGGACGGAAAACCATTTGGTAACAGGAAGTGGAAGGGAGAAGCAGCGCCTGAGAAATGGAAGGAAGACTGCTTTACGGAGGAGAGACTATTTCTTCCCAAGTATAGGCAAGGGACTTGTTGACACGGCAGGGGAAGGAAAGAGTGGAACAAATGGAGAAAGTGGCATCTGCATACCATGTGTAAAGCAGCCCAACCTGGTGCTCTATGATGACCTAGAGGGAAGGAATGAGCGGAAGGGAGGGAGGCTCAAGAGGGAGGTGATATATGTATAATTATGGCTGATTTGCTTTGTTGTATGGCAGAAACCAACATAACATTGTAAAGCCATTTTCCTCCAATTAAAAAATTAATTTAAAAAATAAAATAAGGACCAGTCATGCATACAAAAAAAGAAAAAAAGTAGAGACTATTCCTCAAAACAAACTCAACATGAAAGTTAAATTAGGTATGAATAGACAATGGGTTGATGGGATTTGGACAACTACACAGTCATTACTGACTCTATCCAGCAGTGGTTTATTGAACAGCAGGGACAAAAGCCAGACAACAGAGGGTAGGAAGTCCCTGCAGGAGAGAAGCACCAATACTCAGGGGATTTTCTTTCTGGAAGCTTGACTTGAAAGAAAATGAGAAGGGGAATGGAAGCTGGGTGGGAAGGGACTGATGGTGTGGAAGCATTTTGGTTTTAGATGGGAAAGACTGGGCTATTTTTCCATGTGCTGGAGGACTCGTGGGCTGACATCAGAGCAGAGGGTCCAGGAGAGAGAGGTGGGGTTCCCAGAGGGCAGGCAGGATTGGGGAGCCATCCTGAGCCCCCAGAGACAGGACCTTCCTTTCCTGAGGCAGACGATAAGAAGAAAAGCGTGAATACAAATAGGTCTGCAGGTTGACTAAAGAAAGGGACAAAAGAAAACAAATAGTGTAAATATGTAAACTTACCTTGTCAAAATTTGAGTTGATAAATAAATCTGGGAGAAATAGAGAGTTCATTAAATAACTGTATTAAGAGTTAAAAAAATGTTGAGTCTCAAATGAAGACCTAAAAACTGACTTTGACCATGCAAATGTAAATTCTGCACTTGGTTTAAAAATTAGCTTCTGAAAATATAAAAGTGCAACTTAACCTAATGGCAGCCAACTATTTTTAAAAACTAATAATTGATGATATTCTCCATTTAACTGAAAAGGATATGAAGCTTTTAAAAGCTAAGAATTTGAGATTATCAATGTAGGATCCAGGAATTTGCAGAATTCTAGCTTAAGACTGTTACTCCATCCCTTTCTAAAGGAATGAAAGTGAGAAAGAGTGGGTGGTGTGATTGTTGAGACAACTTAATCTATACTTTGCTTTATATTTAAGTCATTCATTTGCAAACTTTTATCTTTTAACTGTAACTGGAAACTAGTTTATTGTGTAATATCTCAAATCTAATCACACTGATCTCACCAAATGAAACTCACAAGTCTCCCTGATCACCTAGGAAGTACTTCTAAGCCTGCTGCTGCTGCTGCTGCTAAGTCGCTTCAGTCGTATCCAACTCTATGACCCCATAGACAGCAGCCCACCAGGCTCCGCCGTCCCTGGGATTCTCCAGGCAAGAACACTGGAGTGGGTAAAGAATCCTAAATCTCCACCCCTCGGATGCTCTGATGGCCTGGGTCTTGGGAGTGAGATGGGAGGCTCTCCATCCCTTAGGTTTGGAAGCCACTGAACTGATTAGGAAATGTTTGGAGGTGTCTGGTTGCCACACTAAGCTACTAAGGAGAAACAGAACTTTTTTCCTTGTGTTTTGCAAGTATCCAGAGCTATCAGATTATGCTTTTGGGAAGTATGACAAATTACATACCTGAAACTATGGCTAATTATGGTCTACATCAAATCTAGCCAATCCTAAAGGAAATCAAGCCTGAATGTTCATTGGAAGGACTGATGCTGAAACTGAAGCTCCAATACTTTGGCCACCTGATGCGAAAAACTGACTCATTGGATAAGACCCTGATGCTGGGAAAGATCGAAGGCAGGAGGAGAAGGGGACAACAGAGGATGAGATGGCTGGATGTCATCACCGACTCGATGGATGTGAGTTTGAGCAAGCTCCGGGAGTTGGTGATGGACAGGGAGGCCTGTCGTGCTACAGTCCATGGGGTCACAAAGAATCAGACACCGCCGAGCGACTGAACTGAACTGAACTGAACTTCATGGCATTTGTTGGTGTAGCATAATGTTAGAAGACTTGCTCAGGCTTATAAACTCCTTAAAAAAGTTTTAGTGTTCAATATAAACCTAATCACTCTAGCTAATCTTTTCAGATGACTAGTATTCATGAGCAGTAAATTTATGTGCAATGATGCTGTGGATGATATGAAGAGAGACTAATAAGACAGTAAGAGGTGGTCCAGAACTAATTCATCACGCCCCCCAAAAATACACAATTGAATAAATCATATATCATCTTTATCCTTTGGGTTTAATTTTATTAGTTGTCATATCTCTTTGAGTTATAATGTACATATTGTAAAGTTCACCCATTTCAGTGTACAACTGGATGAGTTTTAGCTCATTTACAGGGCTGAATAACATTCATCACAGTTTTAGAATACTGCTGTCGCTCCACAAATTTCCCACACAGAGCCCTGCAGCCCAAGGAAACCTATGATCTGCCTCCGTCTCTAAGGTTTTGCCTTTTCTAGAAATGTCATGTAAGTGGAAACACAAAGTATTTAGTTCTCATGTTTGTCTTCTTTCACTTCACATAATGTTCATGAGGATTCATCCTTGCGGTTAACGTATGCGCATAGTTCACTACTTACTTTTAGCCCTTAATATTTCAATCTAGGATCCATTTTTAATTCACTTGTGTGCATCATGTGAAGTACATACGCATATATACATATGCATATATGTATGTATGTATTTTTAAATATGGATAGTCAATTGTGCTACCACCATCTAAAAAAGCTGTTCTTATTCATTGAATTGCCTTGGCACCTTGGTTGGAAATCACTTGACCATAAAGTGATTTATTTCTGGAGGAAATCACTTGACCATAAAGTAGGTTTATTTCTGGAGTCTCTCTGCTTTCCATTGATCAACATGTCAGTGCTTGCAGGAAGGGTAAGCACTGATTTGTGAAAACTTTGTTTCAGTTACGTATACTAAGTTACTCTGGGAAATGTATTTCTTAATAAGGATTGTGGTAAAAATATTATCCAGGCATTTCCAGATAATATTCATAGCAAGACACACAAAAAGGGTCCTAGAATAGTCTATCGGGATGCGTAAGGATGGTGGAACATGAGTATAGCCTCACAGTTTGCAAAAGGGGAAACTGAGGCTGGAAGGGAGGAAGTAACTTACCTAAAGTTACACCGGAATGCAACCCAGGCGCTCTTCCTGATGCCCCCATCTTTCCAATGCATCGGCTTTTCCTCCCTGTTCTTCAGCAACTCCTTAAGCTGTTTTCACCCCACCCTCCACTGAGGCTGTTCTGGCAGCAGCTGGCTGAGCCCACGTAGGCGTACAGCTGGGCAGGAGTCTCCCTGTCCTTGGCCTCCTCTCTGAGACTTGCCAATCTCCTCAAGTGCTGAGTTGGCTGCAGGATGGCCCTAGATGACTTGCCCCCTGTGCTCCTGCCCCTCCCTCTTCGGGGACAGTAGAATTGGCTTTTCTTCAGGGACTCTTCTCAGAACAGAAAGAAGAAAGTCATGCCACCGACGTCAAATGGCTCTTACACAACGGCAGCATCTTGCTGAGTATTGTGCAAATAACTCCAGAACATATGGATTGAATTTCCCTTCACTTATTCAGGAATGTAATAAGTCATTGCCAATGGAGGAAAGCTGCCACTGGGCCCTGACACTCAGAACACTTGAAAGAGTCGTCTCCCCATGCCAGGGACCTCTTACTCTGGAGCTCTCCCATCCATCTCAAGTTCAAAGGGCTCCTACCCTCAGCAAGGTGGGTCACAGAAGCAGTGTCCCAGGCACACTGATGCCACCCTCCTTCATAGGAAGACTGTGATTCTAAGCACATAAACTGGGCAGAATGCCTGCTCATTAGTTCATTCATCCATCCATTCATTCAGCTAGCACTTATTGAGCCCTGTGGGAGCAGGGGGAGTAAGAATATCAGAGTGAGCAAGAAGGCACAGCCCTGTTCTGGTATCCAGTGAAAGAACTTTTTTAGAACTCTAGGCTTTTGAATGGGAGTGAGTTCCCTTCAGAGGTTGATAGAAACTGAAGCATCAGATGAAGAACTGGGTGGCTGAGCTCTTAGATTCCTCCCAAGGTTTCATGAACTTTTAAGTTCTTGGAATGCTGCCACTGCTCCCTTGCTACCTGTGTCCCTTTGGATGGCACCTGCAGAAGCTTAGACCCAGAGATTTTTGTTGGAAGGCATGGGTGGTCTCTGGAGAAGCAATAGAGGATCCAGGAAACACAGATACCTGTTTTTCCTGCTGAGAAAACTCTTTCCTTTCTTATTTCCTTTTATATCCTGTCTTCTTTATCTACTCAGAAGAGATTTGAGAAATTTATCCTCTTTAACCACAATTAGGGAGGTTCTGACTGTGCTTGGGAAGCAGAGCTGAATAGTCAGGTCCTCAACTTCCTTTTGCCTCATTTCCCTAGAACAGTAATTTTCACACTTTTGCTGCCTTGGAATTACCTGGGAGCTTCTTATAACAAAGACCGCTGGGCCCTGCCCCTAGAGTTCTCTGATCTCTGTTCATTCCCAAGGCAAACCATTCAATATCACGGTAATCCAAGCCTATGCCCCAACCAGTAATGCTGAAGAAGCTGAAGTTGAACGGTTCTACGAAGATCTACAAGACCTTTTAGAACCAACACCCAAAAAAGATGTCCTTTTCATTATAGGGGACTGGAATGCAAAAGCAGGAAGTCAAGAAACACCTGGAGTAACAGGCAAATTTGGCCTTGGAGTACGGAATGAAGGGCCAAGTCTAATAGAGTTTTGCCAAGAGAACACACTGGTCATAGCAAACACCCTCTACCAACAACACAAGAGAAGACTCTACACATGGACATCACCAGATGGTCAACATCAAAATCAGATTGATTATATTCTTTGCAGCCGAAGATGGTGAAGCTCTATACAGTCAGCAAAAACAAGACTGGGAGCTGACTGTGGCTCAGATCATGAACTCCTTATTGTCAAATTCAGACTTAAATTGAAGGAAGTAGGGAAAATCACTGGAGAAGGCAGTGGCACCCCACTCCAGTACTCTTGCCTGGAAAGATCCCATGGATGGAGGAACCTGGTAGGCTGTAATCCATGGGGTCGCTAAGAGTTGGACACGACTGAATGACTTCACTTTCTCTTTTCACTTTTATGCACTGGAGAAGGAAATGGCAACCCACTCCAGTGTTCTTGCCTGGAGAATCCCAGGGACAGAGGAGCCTGGTGGGCTCCTGTCTATGAGGTCGCAGAGTCGGACATGACTGAAGTGATTTAGCAGTAGCAGCAGCAGCAGGGAAAATCACTAGAACATTCAGGTATGACTTAAATCAAATCCCTTACGATTATACAGTGGAAGTGAGAAATAGATTTAAGGGACCAGATCTGATAGAGTGCCTGATGAATTATGGACGGAGGTTCATGACATTGTACAGGAGAGAGGGATCAAGACCATCCCCATGGAAAAGAAATGCAAAAAAGCAAAATGGCTGTCTGGGGAGGCCTTACAAATAGCTGTGAAAAGAAGAGAAGCAAAAAGCAAAGGAGAAAAGGAAAGATATAAGCATCTGAATAAGAGTTCCAAAGAATAGCAAGAAGAGATAAGAAAGCCTTCCTCAGTGATCAATGCAAAGAAATAGAGGAAAACAACAGAATGGGAAAGACTAGAGATCTCTTCAAGAAAATTAGAGATACCAAGGGAACATTTCATGCAAAGATGGGCTTGATAAAGGACAGAAATGGTATGGACCTAACAGAAGCAGAAGATATTAAAAAGAGGTGGCAAGAATATACAGAATAACTATACAAAAAAGATCTTCACGACTCAGATAATCACGATGGTGTGATCACTCACCTAGAGCCAGACATCCTGGAATGTGAAGTCAAGTGAGCCTTAGAAAGCATCACTACGAACAGTTAGTGGAGTGATGGAATTCTAGTTGAGCTATTTCAACTGCTGAAAGATGATGCTGTGAAAGTGCTGCACTCAATACGCCAGCAAATTTGGAAAACTCAGCAGTGGCCACAGGACTGGAAAAGGTCCATTTCATTCCAATCCCAAAGAAAGGCAATGCCAAAGAATGCTCAAACTCCTGCACAATTGCACTCATCTCACGTGCTAGTAAAGTAATGCTCAAAATTCTTCAAGCCAGGCTTCAGCAATATGTGAACCGTGAACTTCCAGATGTTCAAGCTGGTTTGAGAAAAGGCAGAAGAACCAGAGATCAAATTGCCAACATCCTCTGGATCATCGAAAAAGCAAGAGAGTTCCAAAAAAACATCTATGTCTGCTTTATTGACTATGCCAAAGCCTTTGACTGTGTGGATCACTATAAACTGTGGAAAATTCTGAAAGAGATGAGAATACCAGACCACCTGACCTACCTCTTGAGAAACCTATATGTGGGTCAGGAAGCAACAGTTAGAACTGGACATGGAACAACAGACTGGTTCCAAATAGGAAGAGGAGTATGTCAAGGGTGCATATTGTCACCCTGCTTATTTAATATATGCAGAGTACATCATGAGAAATGCTGGGCTGGAAGAAGCACAAGCTGGAATCAAGATTTCTAGGAGAGATATCAATAACCTCAGATATGCAGATGACACCACCCTTATGGCAGAAAGTGAAGAGGAACTAAAAAGCCTCTTGATGAAAGTGAAAGAGGAGAGTGAAAAAGTTAGCTTAAAGCTCAACATTCAGAAAACTAAGATCATGGCATCTGGTTCCATCACTTCATGGCAAATAGATCGGGAAAAAGTGGAAACAGTGTCAGTCTTTATTTTGGGAGTTGGTGATGGACAGGGAGGCCCGGCGTGCTTCGATTCATGGGGTCACAAAGAGTCGGACACGACTGAGTGACTGAACTGAGCTGAACTGAACTGAACAAAATCACTGCAGATGGTGATTGCAGCCATGAAATTAAAAGACACTTACTCCTTGGAAGGGGAGTTATGATCAACCTAGATAGCATATTCAAAGGCAGAGACATTACTTTGTCAACAAAGGTCCATCTAGTCAAGGCTATGGTTTTTCCAGTGGTCATGTATGGACGTGAGAGTTGGACTGTGAAGAAGGCTGAGTGCTGAAGAACTGATGCTTTTGAACTGTGGTGTTGGAGAAGACTCTTGAGAGTCCCTTGGACTGCAAGGAGATCAGTCCTTGGTGTTCACTGGAAGGACTGATGCTAAAGCTGAAACTCCAATAATTTGGCTACCTCATGCAAAGATTGACTCATTGGAAAAGACCCTGTTGCTGGGAGGGATTGGGGGCAGAAGAAGAAGGCGATGACAGAGGATGAGATGGCTGGATGGCATCACCGACTCTATGGACATGAGTTTGAGTAAACTACGGGAGTTGATGATGGACAGGGAGGCCTGGCGTGCTGCGATTCATGGAGTCGCAAAGAGTCGGACATGACTGAACGACTGAATTGAACCGAACTGAACTGAGGCCTGGTGCCTTCAGGGAATGTGGGTCTTCAGCAAGGCCTCAGATAATACTACTGCTGGGTTCTCTGCAAACCCAGAAGATGGCCACAGGCCCCGAGTTCCATGAAAAAAAAAAAAAATGCAGATTTGCCAGGGAGCTTGGCCCTAAGGCCTGGGGCCAAAGAGGAGAAAGAGATGCAGACAGATGGGAGGGAGTCTGATAGAGATCAGAGCAGGGACCAGCCCGCAAGATAAGGTCGCTCTAACTTTTCCTTTTCTTTCTCCCTTCCCATTTGAAATGAAGCACTGCCCCCCAGCCCCTCTGCCCTCACTCCCACCCCTGGGAAGTCACCAGAATCAGGTGAGGATAGCCCCAGGCTGAAGTTCTGATATTCTCCCTGGCAGAGGGAGGGAAAGGAGCCCTGGGGGAGGACCTCCAAAGCCCAAGACTCACAAGCTGGGAGGGGAGTGGAATGGAGTCCATTCCAGACTGGTTTGTTGGGGGCACGTTCTTGGTAGGTGGAGGACTACGGAAGTGGGAGCTTGCCTGTGGCCGTGCTTGTGTTTGCCAAGACCCGCTTGTGCTGCAATGAAAAGTGAGGTGAGAGATGAAGAATAGCTAACTTTTATTTAGTGCTTAAGTAAGCGTCAGGCCCTGAGTAAGCACCTGAAGTAGGTATTATCCCCGTCTCACATAGTGGATGCTCCCCAGTTACATAGGCACCTGCCCCAACTGACAGCTGATATCAGATCCTGCTCTCTGCACTGTCACGACCTCTTGGGCCCTGCACCCCTACAAGCCATGAGACTTTGACCCAATCAATTTTTCTGAGTCCCAGTGTCTCTGCCAGTGTTAAAAAAAAAAAAAAAAAAAAAGTCAATATTGAGTGCTTCCAAAAGGATGTTAAGACACAGATAAACAGCAAGGTGAAACAATGAGGTGAGATGCAGTTAGCTGTGCTGTGTATATCTCAGCCCTCCACCTAGTAGCCATGACCCCACTGCTGACCTCTGACATCAACTTAGAGGCCTTAACATTTGGTTCTGGGCATCACCAGGTTAACATTTCATCTTGTTTTAAATAAAACCATTACTCACCAGTGTAACTAATGTTTTATTATTACTAATTCCAAAACCATTACACCATGGAGCCAGAGTTTAAAAAGAATTTAATTGAAGACCAAACATGCCCAGTAGCATTGCCTATTTTGTAAATAATTTCTGTTCCAAATCCTAACTTGGTGCAGCTTTTTTGGTATATTTCAGTTTTCAGTGTATGATATAAAATGTTTTCATTTTATCTCCATGCAGAATCCTGAAACGTTCAGAAAAGTATTAACAACAACAACAATTATCCTTCTCACTTTTGTAGCACCAAATGGTACGCTGAACGACCACTCATGTCTTTTTGTTATAGATGAGGAAACAGGCCCAGGCAAGCAACATGGGATGCTCAGGTTCTTAGATCTGAATCCATCCATTCAGGTAGCATGTGTGCAGACCCAGTGTTCTTTGTTTTGTCCATGCAATTTCCACAGAACATTTGAAAAAAGAACATGCTGCCCCACCCAACAGTATCAGCAAGGCTGTCTTTTCATCTGAGTGTGTGCAGCCATCCATAGGGAAATGCCCTCTTAGAACCAACACCCATTCCAACCCCCAGCTCCTAATTTTATGGAGCCATTTCTCAGGCTCTGGGAATGACTTTGGGTGGCTTTGATCAGTAAGCTATGTCCTGGAGTTTTGTTGGTTGTGTTCTCTGTAAGTGTCTCTGGGGAGCTGTATGGTTTCACAGGGTCCCAGGAGTTTCCTGCTAAGACCATTGTCCTGGAAAAAGTCTGGAATGACTCTCAAGTGACTTAAGTTTTTTTCTCAGGACTATAAGTGTGAGGCATTTCCTGGAGTGTATACTCATATGTCCTCTATTTTCCTGATAGACAGCAGAATCTTTTCTATCTTGTTGTTAAGATTAGAGACTCTGGAGTTGTGTGAATGTCGCTTTGTTGCTTGTTGGGTATATGACACTGGAAAACTTAAATTGTTCTGAGCCTCAGTCTCCAAGTCTGTATAATGCAAATAATAATGATGTTTAACTCAGAAGATTGTTGGCATAACCTAAGTGCTTGATATATGCACGCTGTCATTTTAATTATGCCTTTCTTTGCACTCAAAATAATACAGACGCTTTTGCTTCCATGAGAATATCTTTTTAAAACAAGAGAAGGGCAAAGACCTTTCCAGATACACAACTTTAAAGAACTGGAGGATAAATCCATTAAAAATATGCAATAAAGATATGTTGGGGGGAAAAAAAATCAATGAAATCAACAGCAGCCTCTTCGAGGAGGTGATAAAGTTGACAAACTTCTATCAAAACTGATCAGCACAAAAAGAGAGAAGATATAAATTACCAAATTCAGGAATAAAAGAGGTGACATTACTAAAGATTTTATAAGTAGTAAAAGTACAATAAAGCAATACTACGATAAACAATGTTACGCCATTAAGCAGAAACCAACACAATAGTGGAAAGTAATTAACTTCCAATTAAAAATAAATTTTAAAAAAGACAGCATAGATAAAATGTACAAATTCCTCGGAAAACACAAAAATTTACTCAAGATGAAACAGATAACTTGTACAACCTTTTATCTGTTAAATAAATGGAATTTGTAGTTAAAATTATCTCCCCACAGAGAAGAAGGGGGGAAACTCAAGCCTATATAACTTCACTGTATTAAGAAATGCTTAAGAAACAAAGAATGCCAGTCCTATACAAACTCTTCAAGAAAACTGAAGAGAAGTGAATGCTTCTCAACTCATTCTTTGAAGCCAGTGTTTTCCTGATACCAAAATCATATTAAAATGTTATAAGAAAACTTCATACCAATATGCCTCAAAACTATATATAAAAAATTATTGACAAAATTTTATAAAATTGAATTCAACAATATACAAAAAGATTAATATATCATAACCAAATAGAGTTAATTCAAGATTAACTTTCTGGAAAAGTCGAGAAAATAAATCAATGTAATTTACCATATTTTTAAAGTGGTAAATTTTTAACACTGACCTTTTAAATATTAACAAATGAAAAATCATATGATTATGTCAATAAAAGTAGAAAATGGAATTCCCTGGAGGTCCAGTGGTTAGGACTCTGTGCTTCCACTACCTGGTCGGGGAACTGAGATCCCACAAGCTGTGTGGCATGGCCAAAATAAATAAATAAATAAAGGCAGAAAAAAATAATTGATAAAACCCAACAGCCATTCCTGGTATAAATTCTCAGCAAACTAAGAATAGATGGGAACTTCCTCAATCTGATAAAGGACAACTACAAAAATCCCACAGTTAGCAAATAACGTAATGGCAAAGACTGAATGCTTTCTCCATAAGATCAAGAATAAAACTTTTATGTTCAGTCTCCACTTCTATGCAATATTACACTTTTGGTTCCAGCCAGTGCAACAAAGCAAGGAAAAGAAAAGAAGTAAAACTGTCTTTATTCTTTTGATGATATGATCATCTATGTAAAAAATCTGATGGGATCTTTAAAAAAGTTATTACAACTAAAATGTAAATTCAGTAAGATTGCAGAAGACAGAAAGAAATCACTTATATTTCTATATTAGCAATGAGCAATCAGAAATCAAAATAAAGATGAAATGCAATGAAATCAAAATTTATGAAAGGCCTAGAGATAAATATGACAATAGGTAGATAAGAATTATTCACTAAAAACAACAAATCATTACTGAGAGAAATTTGAAAGAACTTTATAAGTGAAGAGATATACGGTATTCACTTAAGAATACTGAATGTTCTTAATATGAATACTTAATTATTCTTAAGATGCCAATTCTTCCCTAAACTAATGTATAGATTCAACAAAATTCCAATCAAAATCACAGCAGGCTTTCTGGTAGGAATCAACAAACTCTTTCTAAAACAACTTTGAAAAAGAACAATGCAGGAGAGCTAACACTACATATTTCTAGATTTTTATAAAGCTACAGTAATTAAGACAATGTGGTACTGGCATAAAGATCCACAAATAGATGAACAGAACAGATTGAGAAACCAGATACAAATTCACACTTAAGGACAACTGACAAAGGTGTAAAAGCAAATCAGTGGAGAAAGTATAGTCCTTTTAACAAGTGATGCTGAAACAATCGGATATCTATATGCTAAAAAATGAGCTTCAATCCAAATCTTGTGCAATATACAAAAATCAGCTCCATATGGATCATAGACCAAAATGTAAATCATAGTATCATAGACCTAATGTGAATAAAAGTCTAAAAATTTTGAAGGAAATACAGAGAATAAAAAAAGAAAATACAGGAAAAACTATTGTGACCTTGGTGTTATAGACTGAATATTTGTACCCCCCAAAATTCGTATATTGAAGCCCTGTCCCTCAACGAGATAGTTTGGAGGTGGAAACTGGGAAGTAATTAAGGTTGGAGGAGATCATGAGGGTGGTGCCCATGATTAGATTAGTGTCCTTATAAGAAAAGACACCCTTTCCCTCTCCCATGTGAGGACACCACAAGAAGGCAGTCTGCAAACCAGGAAAAGGGCTCTCACCAGAAACCCAATCTGTGGCACCTTGCTTTTCGGCTTCCCAGCCTCCAAAACTGAAAAATAAATGTCAAAAATGAATATCTGTTGTTTAAACCCCCAGTACGTGGTATTTTATTATTGTGAATACTTGGGTTAAGCAAAGATTTTCTTGATACAACACCAAAAGCATGATCTATAGAAGAAAAAATATTGATCTTGTACTTCATCAAAATTAAAAACTTTTCCTCTGCAAAAAACATTAAAGTAATGAAAAGACAAGCCGTGGATGAGGGAGAAATATTTGCAAATTATGCATCTGATATACAGCAGTGTGCTTAGACTCTTCATCATGTCGGACTCTTTATGACCCCATGGACTGTAGCCAGCCAGGCTCCTCTGTCCATGGGATTCTCCAGGCAAGAATACTGGGGTGGGTTGCCATTTCCTCCTCCAGGGGATCTTCCTGACACAGGGAGCAAACCCAAGGCTCTTGTGTCTCCTGCATTGGCAGCCAAATTCTTTACCACTAGTGCCACCGAGGAAGTCCCATATACAGTGGACTCATATATAAATAAATTAATAATTAGAAAAAAAAAATTTAAAAACAGGCAAAAGGTTTGAACAATTTACCAAAAATGATACATGAATGAAAACACTTAAAAATGCTCAAAATCATTAATCATTAGGGGAATGCAAATTAAAATCCAATGAGATACCTCTACATATATATGATAATGGTTAAAGTTTTTCAAAAATCGAACTTACCAAGTTTGGGCACAAGTATGGCACAACTGAAATGTTCATTCATTATTGGTGGTAATGTAACATTGTACAACCACTTTGGAGAAGTGTTTGGTAGTGTATTAAAACATTAGACATATACTTACAATCTGATCTAGCCATCCCATTCCTAGAGATGGACCAAATAAAAATGGAAGCATCTTTCCAAATAAAGACACATACATGAATGTTCATAGAAGCTTTATTTGTAATAGCTGAAACCTAGTAATAATCCAGGTGTCCATGAACGGATGAATAAGCAAATCATGACATATGAACTAATTACATGTGTAACAACATGAGGGAATCTCAAAATAATTATGCTAAGTGAGAGAAGCCAGACAAAAATAAGCATATGCTATATGATTCCATTGGCTTTAATCTCTAGAAAGTGCAAATGAACCTGTAGTGACAGAAAGATAACCAATTATTTGCTAAGAAAGCAGGAGGGAAGTTGAGTGGGTAATTCTGAGTAAGCACATTTCCTTTTCTCTGTTTCCTGTTCTCTAACAACATCTCATTGTGGAGGTTGAAGTAAATAATGCATATCACACCTGGAACGGAGCTAAGTCTCAGTAGTATTGCTCATCCTGCGTAATCCCTTCATCACTGAGTCTTCAATTCTTGCCATTACTGTAGCTCTTGTTTTTCTTTCGGCCTGTTGAAATCCTACTCATCTTTTCAGGCCCATCCTGAAGGCCACTTTCTTTGTATATCTATCATGGTCCTTACTCTTACTTTCTAATTATATTAATAACAATTACTATTGGTTGAATCTCCACAAAGGGCCAGGAGCTTTGCAGGCAATTTATAAACATTACCAAAGCTGGGCTTCCCTCATAGCTCAGTTGGTAAAGAATCCGCCTGCAATGCAGGAGACCCAGGTTTGATTCCTGGGTCGGGAAGACCCACTGGAGTAAAAGATAGGCTTCCCACTCCAGTATTCTGGCCTGGAGAATTCCTTAAGAGTCAGACACCACTAAGTGAATTTCACTTTCACTTCACCAAGGATTAATCACCAGTCTTATAAATATCTAGATACAGGAAAATTATATATTTTTCTCCAGGAAAGGTCAATTTTCCATAGAATCCCAAAGGTATTACTCATTTAAAAGACGTTAAGAACAACTGTTTCTTTGAAACAAGATGTAAAAAAAAGTGCTTTCATTTCTCCCATCTTGTGGGGAAACGAAACAACTCAGGTCGGGAGAGTTACCACAGCTTACCCAAATACCCTCACTGTCCTGATGAGTGCAGCATTGAGTATCATGTTCTGCTCAACTATCAGGGTCTGCTGGCATGTCTTCAGAAGAGTCATACTTGTTGACAGTCTTACATGGATAAAGACACACATAGAGCTATGTGACCCTTCCTGCTTCAGTCCCTGCATCTGAGGCCCGAAAATATTTTGAAGCCCACCATTTTAAAATCATTATCTGAGGGATAGCCAGCTTTCTTGCAATGCTTTTTTTTTGTGAAATACTTTTGGAGAAGGAAATGGCAACCCACTCCAGTATTCTTGCCTGGAGAATCCCGTGGACGGAGGAGCCTGGTGGGCTACAGTTCATGGGGTCGCAAAGAGTCGGACACGACTGAGCAACTTCACTTTACTTCACTTTGGTCTTAAAATCCTGCTTTTAAAAAGTCATTATGGTTCAGGTTCACTGTTGTGTGACAACTGAACATTTAAATTAGCACTGCCGTTTGGCCAGAGAATGCTGATGGCCCCAAGGCCCATGTGCTCCAAATGCCCCTGGGCTTCAGCCAAGCTGTGCTCTGGGCTGGGTCTGGCCAGGAGGTCTTTTCAGCTCTTTTCCAAACAGCTTTAGTTCCATTGCATTCTTCCTAGCCTGGGAGTGGCTGAGAATCAGGCAGCCTGGGTTTGTTAGGTATTGTAGTTCCTGATTATCCTCCAATCTCTTGCGAACTCACTACTGCTATCAAATATGAATTTAAAAACAAAACAAAATGCTATCTGATCATGTCATTCTCCGTTTAAAACTCTTGCCTTTCTGTGGCCTAAAATGTCAGCCTTCCTCAACCCTTTCAAGATTTTGGATGGGATCAAGTCTGGGAGCTGTGGCAGAAATTTGAATTTTTCAAGCTTCCCACGTGATTCTCTCATTTACCCAGAGTTGAGAAAATCCCCAGCCTGCCTAGTAGATTTTCTGCATCTAGTGTGGCGTGCAAGGCCCCTTGCACCCTGACCCCCACTCACCCCCTACCTCTCTTCCCCCATCTCAGCAAGTGGCAACAACACAATCTTGAGTCAGAATCCTGGGAGTTGTCTTCGCTGTCTTCCTCTCCCTCAATTTCTCACTCTCAGTTTACGGCCAGGTTCAGGCTTTTCTGAAAGACAAAATATATTTTGTCTTTATCCTCCGGGTTCCATATTCACCACCAGCAGTCCGATCCAGCCAGGCATTCTCTCTCCTAATCTGGGCTTTATTCATAAAAATATAAATAAATAAACAAATGTTACATTTTAATGTTGCATTGCTACAAAGATAACTGGATTCTTTATTATATATCCATTGTTTTATTTTTTAATTCTGATTTTAAAAGAAATTAAATCATTTTCATGGGCCCCAGGCTCTATGCCCAGAGTGCCTAATGGTCCTAAGTACTGCAACAGGGTCCAAACTGGCCTCTAAATACATTTTCCTCACAATACCCAGAGTTCTCCTTCACCCTTAAAATTCCCTGCTTAAACAGACTTGATCAGTCACTAAAAGTTTTGTTTATTATAAATATGAATAAAGCCTCTCACCACATCCTCCACACAAGTAACTAGTTATTTGTGATTTATTTCCTTCCACTTTTGTCAGTTATATATATATATGCAAAATATCTATGATATGAGCAAAATGTGTATTTCATGTTGAACCTATTGCTTTTTCATTAAATAAATAGTACCCTAATGCACATACCATTCTTCAACCTGCCCATTTCACTCAACAGTAAATCTTTGAGATAAATCCAGGTTGATGCATATATCAATAGATCTTTCACATCCCTTCTTATTGTTGTTTTGTGTTCCATAGTATGACTATATTATATTTAGCCATTATTCCACTGAAGCCCATTTTTTACCTTAACAAATAATGCTACAATAAATATGTTCGCAAATGAAAGTTCTCTGAGACAGATATCTTGAGGTAAGATTATTGGTTTGTAGGATATGCCTATTTTTATTTTGTTAATATCCCCAGATTGTATTCCAAGTAGCCAGGCAACTTTATGTTCTGACAAGCATGATACACATGTACTTGAAAGTGTTGAAAGTGTTAATCGCTCAGTCATGTCCAGTCCTTTGCAATCCCATGGACTATACAGTCCATGGAATTCTCCAGGCAAGAATACTGGAGAGGGTTGCCATTTCCTTCTCCAGGTAATCTTCCCAAACCAGGGATCAAATCCAGGTCTCCTACACTGCAGGTGGATTCTTTACCATCTGAGACATCAAGGTTCTAGTGTGCTTGTTTCTCCACAATTTCACCAACGCTAACCAGCTCCAACATCCTGCAGTAACTCTTTCTGAAAGGGCCTGCAAATGGTGGGCTTTTTAGAGTCTGAAAATGTCTTCATTATTTCAGCTTCACTTACATAATCCTTAGTAAAAAATGATAAATTTAAAGGTATTTTCTTTTTTTCACATTTAGATATTCTCTATTTCCCTTTTGTTTCCCTGTGGCTGGTGAAAATGTCTGAATGATAATCTAATTTCATTTTTTCTCTTAAAAATTGGTAATTTTAAGATTCTAATTTTATTCTTAATACATTGACCTTTCATGATGAGGAATCGAGGTCTAGTTTTATGTAAATATCTCACTTGGGCCTTGGTAGATCTTTTCAGTCTGAGAATTCTTGTCTTTTCTCAATTCTGGGAAAATTGAGGCCAATATATCATCAAAGATTATTTCACATTCCCCCTCTTTATTTCATCTTTAAAGAAAATTCTATTAGACATATGTAAGAACTTCAGAATCTATATCCCTTTATTTTTTTCTATACTTCTGATCTCTTTATCTGAGAGAATTCTTCAGCTTGATTTTTTAAATCATTAATTAATTTTTCATTTGTAGCCTTTCAGCTATTTATACTTACAATTGCATCTTATTTTTTAATTTCAATAAACATTTGATAAATGCAAAATTGTTACTTTCATTTCATTAATTGTCCAGTTGCTTCTTTTTTGCATTTCAACCTGTTATTTCAAATCTTTCTCCTTGTCTCATAGATGATATCCCCTCCTGTAACTTTCTGGAGACAGTTATTTTAAAATCCTGTTCTTGTGGTTCTATTAACTCTATTTCCTTCCATGAAATCCTTTTCTTATTGAGTTTAGTATCACTTTTCCATATACAGGCTTTGAAAAATATTTGTTGACTCTTGCTTGGCAATTTTTCTGTGTTGGTGATTCTTTCTCCTTTCCCAGTAACTTCACATACAGTCTTGTCAGCCCCAGCAGGACTATGAAGACCTCCCACATGATCAGGATGGGTTCCCACTGTGGGAAACTCACTGCCATAACTTCTCATCTATCGCCTTTCTTTTATGGACTTTCCCACTTCCTCATCCACAGGTCATTCCTTTTCTTGATTCTGAGCGCAGCTGTTCACATTTCTATATCTTTATTATTTCTATGAACTGGGTTATAAAAATGGGGAGTTTCCACACGTGTGATGTCCAAGTAGGGTAGTCCATCGTTGAGAAATCACTGGCTCTTCACTAGCAAACTTGTACTCATCCTACTGATTTTAAATAACAGTTCACCATGACTTTGCTGACCACTCTGCATAAATTAAGCCCTTCTATTAGCCTCTCTCATAGTTCTCTTTCTGTGTAGCAGTCATCATAATTTGTAACTATAGATTTAATTATATGTTTACCTGTCCTGATATCTTTCTAAAAATTTATTTAGACATTATGCATTCAATAAGCATTTATTGAGTTGAAAGTACAAAGGATATTGTTCAGACCCTCAAATTATTGTGATGAAAGAATGACACAAGTCAACAAAAAAATTGCTCTGTGATTTGACACATGCAATTTAAGGTATAATTTAAAGTTTAAGTGTAAGGAACACAGGTAGTGTTTACTTCCATGTTGACTGATTGGGGAAAATTTTTCAGAGAAGCTGATGTTTAAGAAAGGTTTCAAATGATAAATAAGAGGAAGTTCTGTAGACAAATGAGGAAGAAAATAGCATTAAAGACCAATAGAACCAAGTATGTAAGTGCCTACAGACATGAGAGAGCATGATAAAATCTGGAATATGAAACTAATTTGGTGCCAGTTCTAGACATTAAAGTGTGATGTGTAGGTGTGCTGGTTCTGGGGGAAAATACAAAGGTAAAAGAGTAAACCCATATAAGAGTATAGTGTCAGTCAGAATAGGCTAAATTATCTACAATAACAAACAATACCAAGAGCTCAGTGGCTTCACACAACAGTTTCTTTCTAGCTTAAGCAAAGTCTGCTGTGGATCCAGGCCATTCTCCAGGCAGCTGTCCTCCACATGTTGGCTCAGCACTGCAGGCTACTTCAGTTTCACGGCAGCATTAGACTTTAAGGCTCAAAGGCTATTCTAAGGTATTTTTATTTTATTCTCTAGGAAAAGGAAGGATCTGAAAGGTCTAGCAAAGGGAGAGAATTAGTAAGACTTGTATACTTATAAGAGTGGTACTAAAGGTAAAGAAGCCAATGAGAAGTTATTGAAATAATCCAATGAAAACTAATGAATCACTCCACTAGTGCAAGGGCAATGGGGAATGGATGTTGGGTATAATGATGGATTTAAAGATACTTATATGTAAACAATAGGAGTTATTGATTGATGACAGATAAGAAGAAAAGGAAAAATAAGTCAGTGATGACACTCAAATATCTGGCTTGAATTTCTGATTTGCTAGTAGTTCATGAACATTGTTCATATGACAGAATGGGCAGGTTGGATTTAGAAAATGACTTCTGCCTAATGGAACCTTGAGGTGGAGGTGAGAATAGACATTTGATTTGAGCATGAGGAACTATGGAAAGACATTTAGACTAAAGAAGTAGTAGATTTGCTAGTGATCAGTATGTAACGATTTTTAAAACTATAGTGGGATGTATGAGAAATATTTGAGAAGCCTGGTTACAATTGAGCTTCTGAGCTTCATGGTTTTAGGAGAGCCATAAGCCCCTGAAATTATATCCCAAATTTGAAGAATAGTGCCTATTAAATGTTTCTTGGAAGAAAACTCATTCCACAGATGTTTATTAAGGTCCTATTTTGTGCAAGCCAAGGGCATTATTCTTGGTACTGGAAATAGAGCAGTAAACAAAAAAATACAAAAATACTTGTCCATTTGTAGACAGTGTTATTCTAATGGGGTGGAGAACAAGCAACAAACCAATAAAAACTTAAAATAAACACCATCTTAGCTGGTGGCTAGTGCCACAAAGACAAATGAAGCAGGATACGGGGAGAGCAAATGGGGGTGAGAATAGAAGCAATAGAGTAGAGTGGCCAGGAAGGACCTCACTAATAAGGTGACGTTTTTAGAAAGAACTGAAGGAGTGAGGGAATGAATTATGTGGTCTTGTTGGGGATATTCCCGGAGAAAGCAATGGCAACCCACTCCAGTACTCTTGCCTGGAAAATCCCATGGATGGAGGAGCCTGGTAGGCTGCAGTCGGACACAACTGAAGTGACTTAGCAGCAGTAGCAGTTGGGGATATTCCAAAGAGAGGGAATCTGGCTTTCATTAGACTCTCAATGATTTACCAGAAATATGAAGAATCATTTCTCTAAAGTAAGAAGAGAGTCAAGAAACTGGTTAAAAAAAAAAAAAGAAGAAGAAGAAGAATCCACTAAGGAGTGATGGTGATTGGTTGTGGAATTCAGAAAAGATACAAAGCCAAGAGAATCTGATAGACTGGAAATGGAATGGTGTTAGAGGGCTAGCTATCCTGATGAGGTTGAATTCTAGGGTTATTGAAGAAGTCAGACTTAGAAAGATGGGAGACAGTGGTTAGGGAATGGGGTATCACAAGGGTAAGATTTCAGACATAGATATGGCTATAAGTAAGAGTAGATGGCTATGGTAAAACGGAAGAAATCATCATTAAACTAGATCAAGCAATGAGAGGCCACTGTCACTCAGGATGTCAGGAGGAATTGGGAAGGAGAGGTGAGCATAGTGTCACATGCCTAAGTTATTAATGAAAGGAACAGAGGATAGGATAAAGAAATTGGAAGATGACAGTAGTAGAGATGAGTAGAATGTGCCAGAATGATAGAAATGCAGGGGAATTTAGAAGGAGTTTGGAAAAGTAATGGCCATGAAATAGCACTAGAGAGTTAGGGAGGTGATAATCCTGAATCCCCTGACCTTTCACAAGGTCTGACCCCTCCTGTTCATTTGCTTCTTAAGTCATGTCCAACTCTTTGTGACCCCATAGCACACCAGGCTCCTCCTTCCATGGGACTCTCCAGGCAAGAGTACTGGAGTGAGTTGCCATTTCCTTCTCCAGGGGATCTTCCTGACCCAGGGATTGAACCCGGGTCTCCCACATTCCAGGCAGACGCTTTAACCTCTGAGCCACCAGGGGGCTTAAGGCCTAATTAATCCTGTCTGATGGTTGTATCTTCTTGATCCATGTGGTCTTAGCATTTGAAGAACTTCTGGGGGAGGGGAGACCTAATATGAGTGAATAGCAACCATAATTTGTATCAAACATATTTAGGTGAGCAAAGGTAAGGCAAGCATAGATGGTGTATTAGCTTCCTAGGGCTGCTATACCGAAATACCACAGACTGGGTCACTCAAGTAAAAGACATTAATTTTCTCACGGTTCTAGAGGCCAGAAGTCTAAGCTCAGGGTGTTGGCAGCTTTAGTCTCTTTTGAGAGCCTTTTCCTTGGCTTGCAGATGGCTGCCTTCTTGCTGCATTCCCTCATGGTCTCCCCACTGTCTGTGTTGTCTGCACCCTAAACTCTTCTTCTTACACTAATAATTAGATTAGGCCCATCCAGCCCTATGTTAACTTAACCACTTCTTTAAAGCTCCTGTCTTTAAATATGTTCATATTTTAAGATACTGGGAGTTAAGGCTTCAATATATGAATTTGGGGAGGATATAATTCAGCCCATAACAGATGGTCTATGTTTCACATACCTAACCCTAGGACACATCACCCCTCCTAGGACTGACAGAAGAGAAAAAAAAAGAAAGAAAATGTCCCCAGGCCCACCTTCTGCCTCACTTCTTGCTACACAAGGAAAATAAACTCTGTTTCAGCACTAGTCAAGGTTTCTCTTATCACCTACCAAACAAAACCTTAACTGACTCAGTATTTGTTAATTCCATGTATGTGGTGCTTGAACTTAGCTTGACACTATGGTAGTATGGGCTTACTTACGCTTTGGGAGAACTTCTATTAACAGTCTGTATTAGTCTGCCAGAGCTGCCATGGCAAAGGATCAGAGACTAGGTAGCTTAAACGGCAAAAATATATTTTCTCACAGTTTGGGAGACTAGAAGTTCAAGTTCAAGGTGTTGGCAGGTATTTTAAGGAAGTTCAAGATCAAGGTTGTTCTTCTGAGACCTCTCTCCTTGGCTCACCGATGGCTGTCTCTTCACCCCATCTTTCCTCTGTGTTGTCTGTATCTTAATCTCCTCCTCTTATAAGGATACCAGTCATACTGGATTAGAGCCCACCCTAACAACCTCCAGTTTAATCACCTCTTTAAAGATCCTATCTCCAAACAAATTTTGAGATCCTGGGGGTTAGGGCTTCAGCATATGAATTTTGGAGGAGCACAATTCAGCCCATCATAGAGCCTAGTTTATTTTTTGCATATAAATTATTTTTCCTTCCCCTAAAATCTTGCAGTCACAGGACAGCATGGCTCATGAATGCTGAAAATCCATGGACAGAATCAGGGGTCTACAGATGAGGAGAAGGAGGGCTGGACTTCAGGTCAGGAGTCCAAGGCTCTAGATGTTGATCATCCTCTTGTTGGCATACTTAGTCTCTCTGAACCTCATCTGGAAACACATGTCAACATTACATGTAATGATGTACATGAAGGTATCTGGCAGATACTAAGAATACTACATCAAATCTAAGATGTCATTAATTCTGACACACCATTATATGTACCCAAAATGGGACACTTGTGCACGGGAGCTTTTAAAATTATAGATTCAAGAGCCCCTCCCAAGATTCATTGAATTTGAATCTTCTGAGACGAAGCTCAGGCATTGTTATTTTTTTAATTTCCCATATTCTTCTGATGACCTGATAGTTTCTAAAGTCAGGGTTTCCAGCATTCTGTCAGTCAGTTTATTGAATAACCCAAAATTTAATTCTAAGGTGTAATCTTTGGGGCCATTTATCAGTTTTTAGATATTCTATAGGAAGCCTGGATTTCACATTTGGCCGATAAAAACTTTTTGCCCAAATATTTTACATTTTCCAATGCATTCATGGAATTCCAGAAAGTCTGTGCTCAAGAGTTGTATATAATAAACACTTTGGTAGAACATGTAAACAAAGCCCTATTCTAGCTGTAGGAATGCTGTAGTATTTACTCTGTTAGTAGTAGGTTTCTGATCCGTTTCCCTTACTATGAACGGGATGTTGAGCCAACATCCATCATTCTACACTTTTATGATTCTAACTGACATACCGTTAGTTTCCTATATGTAAGTATGTTCACTTTTTCATCAACATTTTTTAAAACAAGTTGAATCTTCTTAGAAATTATCTTTCTGAATACCTGTGATTGAATCCTGAGTATGTAATATTATAACCACAGATAAAAGCAAGTGTCAAGATTAGAAGGCCACTCTGGGCTTTTTGACTTTTAACAGATTATTAGCAATTCACCTCGCCACCCCCACTGCAATTTCATTCCATAGTTCTCACACTCACATTTATATGTGCTTCGTGCTCCCAGTGGACTCCTATCCCCTGAGTTTACAGTAGAGAAAATGGATGTCCCTCCTTCCCCTCCTGCAGCAGAGAAAGTAGGTGACTTGCCCAAGGTCACACATGAGTTATCCATGTTTGAGTCTATTCCTAGACCACTGTCTTTTCCATTCCTCCCATTCTTCATGATTTATTCATGTTGCTCCAGGAGGTTCTTATCAAAAGATCAGGATGGTATCACCAGTGCAGCCCCACACAATGGGAAACTGCCCTGAATCCAGGCCAGATCAGTCCCAAGCCACAGAGTTTTCATGCAGATTCCATCTGAGCCTTGGCTAACTCCCAAGGAAGCACATATCAGCTCTGCTGTATATTGGCAGAACTTTGGCTCAGAACATATTTCAAATGCCTCCCATTGAGCGTTGGCAGCCTTAAAAAAAACATAGTCAGGAAATTATTCTGGGAGGCTCAGTGGCTCTGTGACACTTTACAAGGAGAAGCTGATGGCTTTCCCTCCCAAACTCTCCCCTCTCTGCCCAGAACAAATGACTGCATTTCCCTGGATATGCCCTAAATTAGGGGAGGGCCAGCTCATCTGCACCACTAATGGAGGGAACGTCTTTAGTGGGCACGGCCCTCTGCATGGCGCAGGGTGCTTTGTGCCAAGTTCTTCCTCTCGTGGTTTTAAAATGCTTGTCTATTCCAAAAGAAATGCAGCCCATGTGTTTCTGATTCATTTACACTTAAATCATTAAAATGTTGGTGAGAGTTATTTGATGTCGGAGGAGCCTGTAAGTCTTCTTAATGGGACTTTTAAAGGTTTTTTGTTTTTTTTTTTCCTCTTGCCTAAACCAGAAAGCAGTATTTTGCAAAAACAGTGCCTAGGTTCAAACATTTCCTCATCGCCTATACTTGTACCCACAATATCAAACATGGCTTCTTAATAATGCCCAGCTTAGTGAAGTTGACCTTTAAAGGTGATAAAACAGAGAAACTGGAGAAAAAATGGAACAAGGAGAACTTCAGCAAGATTCAAGGCACTGTTCCCCAAAATGTGCCAAAGCAGTGTTATCAGAGTGTGGAGAATGCACGTGTTTGCCGTCTTGCTTGGAATGGGTGGGAGCCATCTCTTGAGTACACTGAACAGCTAAAAAAGCGTAAGAATAATTTCCTTTAAGTCTCATAGCAAACCCCATTTTCCAGATGACGAAACAGGATCAGAGATGTTATTGAGTCCAAAGTACATGGTTTGCTTGAATAGAAAGGAAAGATTATAGCTAACTCTGACTGAGTCTAATTGCTCTTTTCAAAAAATGCCTCAAATTGAGTTTCTCTGTGACTGTGGTATGTATCTGTAATGCCATATGGACTATAATATGTTTGTTAGTAAGAAGCAGTACAACATAGTGGATACCAGCTCAGATTTTTCCCCATCGCTTTCTAGCTGTGTGATCTTGGGTAACTTACTTAAACTCTCTGAGCAGTTTCTTCATCTGGAAGCAGAAATAATATTACTACTCAGCTCTGCAAAATGTAAAGACAATCAAAAGCAGTTAACCCATTACTAGAACAGTACCTGACACACAGTGCTCAGTAAATGTTAACTATTAGCTGTGACAGCAGTAGGCGTAATAAGAAGCTGGATAATCTAGGCAAGTTATGGACCTCTCTTGCCTCAGTTTTCTTGTCTGTAAAATGGGTATGATAGTGTGACCCTCTCAAGTTTGTGGAAATAATTGAGATGACGTTTGCACCTAGCCCTGTGCCTAACACAGAAAAGGTTCTCAGTGAACTGTACTGTTTTTAACCAGACATCCCTCTCCTTGTTCAGGACTGGTGGTCATTGTTGCGGAGAAAGGAAATTTCCTTCTTCAGCTCGGCTGAGATCTGGTGCTGCTTTTCTTCACAGTCCCTGGGTCTAGCCATATACACAGGCCCAGGTCTCTTCACACCCATGGGGTGTGAGGCTTTTTGACTGCGGTGGGTCCTCCCTGGGCGGTAACAGGCCCCTGCACAGTCTGAGTTGGTAAAAAGCTCAAGCCTCACTTTCAAGTGGTGAGAAACAACTAGCCAAGTGAAGGACTGGCTGCTAGCTCACAAGCGCGGCCAGCTGCTCGGTTCACCAAAAAGCCTGTGGTTGTTTGTAGACAGACAAGCTTTGGGATTTGGATCTTTTTTCTTGCCTAGTGTAGGATACTAGAATTGCCTTCTTAGTATTGTCCTTGCTTAATTGATGTCCTTTTGCCAGTGTCCTGAAGACGAGCAGAGAATTATAGCCATCTGGCAAGGGAGACTGGGGAGAGCTGACGTTGTCCCTCTCCACTATCTACACACACACACACACACACACACACACGGTGATACAAATACCTATTTGAGCTGCTCAGCGATTCTCTCCCGGGAGCTGGAAGCAGCCGTACAGGATGAAAGAGGGAACTGGAGGAGGAGATCTTGTAAGGAAGAAGACGGATTCTGTTCTGTCAGGTCCCTCTTGAGTGTGTGTAAGAGCAAGTCAGAGGAGAGAGAGAGAGAAGGCAGAGGGAGAGAGGGGGAGAGGGGATCTGTTGCAGGCAGGGGAAGGCGTGACCTGAATGGAGAATGCCAGCCAATTCCAGAGTCACACAGGGACCTCAGAACAAAGATAAGGCTGATACCACACTGGGGACGAGCTCGCAGACGAGTCAGGCCAAGGGGACCAGGCAGCCAGGAGCACTCAAGGCAGGAAAATGAGGTGAGTGCCAGGGCAGAAGTGGGCATGGGTGGGCAGAGGGGGGCGGCAGCTTTCAGGGACCAGATGCCAAGTAGCTCTGGAAGGTCTGACCTTGTCTCTGGGCAGACTCACCTGCGTGTCCTATGGTTGGTGCAGGGGCTCTTCATCAGTTCTCGGGGCTCTGAGAAGGGAGCCAGGCTGGGGCCTTGCCTGGGACTCCAGAGACTTGCAACTTGAAACGGGAGGCTGTGGCTGTGTGCAAATGCCGCCGGTGCCGCTGGAGCTCAGATTTCTCCTCTGCCAATGCAGGGTGCTGCCTGCCGGCCAATGTGACTTTTCTCCTGTTGCCTACAAGGTTGAGTTTTTGTTTTCCTCCTTTAAAAAGAGCACTGGTTTCTCTCTTCCAACACTCTGTGAGTTAAATATGTGTTTGTGTGTTTATTTGTTCTGACCGGAAAAGAAACCGGATTCCCATTGCTCAGCCCTGTGGCTTCTTAAACCTTCAGAAGTTTGCTAGTTTAAACCTCAGTTTAAAAAAGCAAAAACCTGTCCACATTTTACAGTCCCCTATAAATTTCTGCATTTCTCACTGAAATCAGAGGCCACCAGTAGCATGAATCAGGCTATGAATTGCACCAAATGACTCTTAAAGGGATATTTCAAATTAAAAAAAAAAAAGTCTTCCTGATTCTGAACCTAAGATTTTAAATTGCAATTGTTTCCAAGCTCTTCAATATTTCCAATGTCTCAGCCTATATTTAGTTACTAGCTGCTTGTTACCAGACATTTCTTGTAAGTTTTCCTCTCTAAGTGTCAAAATCCAGCCACCATAATTATTTCTACTACTTATAAGTGCTAATACTGTTAAAAATACAAAAAAGAAAAAACGAACACTCCAGAGACGTGTTAAGTCTCTGAACACCTCTTTTCCCGTTAATTTTACTCTCAGTTGGAAAGGGGTTTCTATTTGTTTCTCTTCTGCAGTCACCTAGCAACTTTTCAGGGTCTGGGGCCAATGAGGGGCTTCAGGCTGTGTTAACTCTTTGAACTCAGATTACCTGTGGTTTAGAGAGATAACCAGCTCTTTAAGGTTAATCCAATCACTCTGTTCTTTTTTAAATTCATTGTAATGTTAAACCTGCTGTCTAACTCCATTTTCCTTTCTCCTGAAAGAGATGAGATTTATGCCCATCTACATGGAATGACAATTTGACTCATCTGTCCACTATTCAAGTCTTCACCCCGCCACCCAGGACCCCAGCCATACCAAACTATAGGGCCGATGATCAGTTCTGTCTTGGCATTTGCTCATCCCTCAGCTCTCTTATTTCCCCTATTTCTAGAGCAGTGGTCCCCAGTCTTTTTAGTACCAGGGACCAGTTTCATGTAAGAAAATTTTCCAGAGATGAGGGAAGGAGAGAGGGGTTCAGGCAGTAATGCAGGCTACAGGGAGTGACAGATGAAGCTTTGCTCACTGGTCCACTGCTCACCTCCAGCTGCACAGCCCGGTTCCTAACAGGCGGCAGACTGGTACCAGTCCTCGGCCAGCCCACGGGTTGGGGACCGCTGTTCTACAAGACTCGATCATTCAAGCTTGCTCAAACATCACCTCCTCTTCCCTGCTCAGCTTCCCCAGAGTCAGCATCTTACCCTTTGTGCTTTCTGTGTCCTTGGGAGTTATCTCTCTTAATATTATCATGCTGAAATGTTCACCACCTCCTCCAAGACTGGATGTTCCTTAAGGAATAGGATCTGTGGCTTGTTCACCTTTGTATGCCTCGTACCTAGCATAATGTTTCATACATACAATCATTTCATTGCATACAATCAATGCTGGCTGATTTGAATTCAGTTGTTCAATAGCAAAACTTCTCCTGGAAAAGTGCTCCACTAGAAGTCTCTAAGGAAATGGCAACCCACTCCAGTGTTCTTGCCTGGAGAATCCCAGGGACAGGGGAGCCTGATGGGCTGCCGTCTATGGGGTCACACAGAGTTGGACACGACTGAAACAACTTAGCAGCAGCAGCAGCAGAAGTCTCTAAAAGGTCTTGCCTCATACAGACACAACACTTCAGAGTTTGCAAAGCACTTGTATAGTCACTGTTTGCATCTGGTCTTCAGATTTTGGATGAGGTAAGGGTTTATGGAGACAAGAGGATAAAAGAGTTAAGCAACTTGCCCAAAGCCACACTGATGATCTTGAAAAAGCCCAGACCCAAATTTGGATCTTTGGGCTCCAAGTTTAGGACTTCTTTCTATAATATTGTGCCAGACTCTCAACCAAGTGTATTATTGTACATCAGCAGCTCTCAACCCTAGCTGCACATTAGAACAATTTAGAGTACTTTTTAAAACATGCCAATGACCAGGCCTCACTCCAGACCAATTAAACAAAAATCTGACCAATTAAACTAAAAACTTTTGTATTAGAATTTTTTTTTTAATTTTCACATAAAGCTATGGGTTTTTAAAATTATTTTTCACAGGATTAATTGCTTTGGCCAGATGCCTGGGCATGATATGGGCATGGACCCAGCTTCCTCTGTGAGCTTTTGTTATTGCTGTTTTCTGTGGAAGCTAACTCACCATATGGCATTGGACGTGACATGTCACCTCTTGGGGTATCCTTTTTGTCCTCTGTCAAGCAAGAGTGTCAAAGAGATCTGCACAAGCCTTTTCAACTCTTCTATCCCAAAACAGTCTTGGTGTTGCGTAGGCTGAAGTGAAGAGTGAATGGAAAGGATAGAAAGTGCTACTCGTTCCACAACCATGGCTATATGCCGGCATTTTTTATGCATTCCTCAGAGCCTGCGCCTACAGTAGGGCTGCTTATGAAATCCCGGCTTTATATATTACTTGTGACATTTCAAGCAAACGTAACTAAACTTTTTGATTAGTCGGAGAATAGATAGCAGGTGTCAGAATTTGTACAGCCGGTGCCTGGTGGATAAGAAGCCAAAAACACTCAGAGAGCGTGATGGGAAATGGAAGCCGCCACTTACATTCTTTGATTTGCAGCCCCGCAAGCAAGCAAGTGAGCATATGCTCAGGCTTATTATGTGAAAAGAGAGATTTGTTTCATATGTTTGAAACTGTTTTGAAATGCAAACAAAATAGAACAGAGTGCTTCACAGGCCTTCCTCCTACGCTGACCAGTTGCCTACTATACGTGGTCTGAGGCCTCTGAGGATAGATGGAGCCATCCACCTGGGCCAGCCCATGACAGAACTAGCAGCAGGAAGCTCAAGGTCTCCTCCATGTGGTGTGAAAAAAGCAGAAGTGGAGAAAGCTGACCTTTCAGCCTTGCATAATCTGTTGCTATTGCAGGGAAGTCCAGTCTGGGAACCAAAGCTCATTCCTAACCCCTGCTTTTCGGGAAGCAGCCTGATGGGGTAATAGTAACTAATGTTTAACTAGGGCTGGACAGTTGACAAAGTACTTACTCTGCAATCCTCCTTTACTGTGACAGCTGCCTCGGGGGGTGTCATTACTATGACACTGAATGAATGAAGAAGTTGAGAGGGAGACCTTACATGACTTCCCCAAGATGGGTTAGATGAATGAAGTAAAAGTCTGGACTGGAATCCTGCTCTTCCAACCCAAGACTAGTGCCCTCCCCTGCTCAAGAGGCATTTAACCAGAATTTCCAGCGCAGGTTGGAAATATCAGTACATTTCCTCATTTCAAAGTAGGGCTGCCTGACCCCTGCAAGCCAGAGTTTTCAAACTTACCTTTCCTACTACTTCATCAGAGAGCTGGAACCCAAGCATGCCTTTCTCTCTGCCTTAGAGGCCCTTCCTCCACAGATTGGCTTATAAAAATATTGACCCTGGCAACTGGATGAAACAATTTTGTTTCCTTAGTTGCATCTCATGTGTTGCTATTGTAGAGGCCTTGGGAAAAAATTTACCTCCATTTTTCTTAATTGAAAAAATAGCACAAGGTCCTTCTAGACACATTTGAACATTTTACATACACAAAAGTAAAATTGAAAGCACTCATTTTTATTGAGTGTAATTTTATATTACCACTTCAGAGATAACCACTGTTAATACCCCTGCTGCTGCTAAGTCACTTCAGTCGTGTCCGACTCTGTGCGACCCCAGAGACGGCAGCCCACCAGGCTCCCCCATCCCTGGGATTCTCCAGGCAAGAACACTGGAGTGGGTTGCCATTTCCTTCTCCAATGCATGAAAGTGAAAAGTGAAAGTGAAGTCACTCAGTCATGTCCAACTCTTCGCGACCCCACAGACTACAGCCTACCAGGCTCCTCTGTCCATGGGATTTTCCAGGCAAGAGTAATGGAGTGGAGTGCCATTGCCTTCTCCGTTAATACCCCAGTGATACCCTTCTAGGCCTTTTTGCACTTATGTATTTACCTTTTATGTAAATATTATATAAAACAGATAATTTCATTGTGGTTATCTCATTGTGTTTATACCCTCAAAAATTCATATATATGCATGTAGGCACATATATTCATCTTTTTACTGAGCAGGGAGGGGTAGGTTGGGAGAAACAACTTTCCAATTAGCCAAATTCTAACTATTAATGTTAAAATGCTGGTATAATTCCCCAGAACTTACTTTTTAGACTATATATTAATAACGCTCTGGCCCCACATTCGTGCTTTACCTCATTCATTCATTCATCATCTATTATAAACCAGGCTTTATATTGGGCCCTTTACATACATCATCCTTAATATTCATGTGAGCTGTGTAAATTAAAGACTATAATCTTCACTTTACATATGAGGAAACCTGAATTCAGAGACTAATTCCCCAAGATTTCACAGCCAGTAAGGAAGTGAACTGGGATTTGAACCCAAATACACCTAACTTCAGGGCTGTGCCTAAAGCATTGCTCTAATTGGAAGCATGTACAGGGAGCTGCAATCTGGAGTGAAGGATATTCCATGGTATCCTGGGAAGCTTTGAGCTGGAAGGTGGAGGATAAATGAGATGACCAGGTGAGGAATGAGTGGGGCATGTGTGATGGAGTTGAGGCCTGGATGGGTGTGGCATGCTTCCAGAATGATCTGCCTCAGGCTGGTATGAGATGAAGCAAATCAGCGCTAGATCAAAAAGGGCTCATCAGCCAGCCCAGTAGCAGATGCTTTGCCCTGCAGGCACAGTGAAGCCACATGGACACGTCTGTGTTTTAGAAAATCAAATTTGGCAGAAGATTGCTAAATGGTATGAAATGGGGGCCAAGGAAATCAGTTAGGATTCAGTAGCAATAGTCCGGATAAGAACATTTAAATTAATTGACTGAGGAGAAACAGAAGGGTTTCCAAAACATAGGAATCAGCATAAGATTTAGGGGAGAAATTGATGAGCCAGGTTTGAGATGTTTGAGTTCAAGGTCTTTGAGTCTTGCAGGGGAACAGTCTATTGGATGCCTTGGTTGTACTGTACATTGACCATTAGGTTTTTGGCAAGCCTTGGACATTCTGCCTCTATTGCATCAGCCACTTGGGTGTGTTCTGTAAGTTTTAGTTGAATTTCCCATGCCCCTTATGCAACTCTTAACAGTCTAATATCTTGGATTCCTACAACTGGAAATAGATTGTAAGTTTTTATCCTTTTATAAGAACACTTGTCAAAAAGGGGGGAAAACAACTTGTTTTGGTAATTTCTTCTTAATTCAAAATTTTATATTTCTTGATTAATTTTGTTAAATTTGTTTAAGGTACTGCAGATCCCATCATTGAGTACAAGCCTTATCTCAATATTTCCATCTTACTATTACTTACTTTCCAGGAAACTGAATCAAAAGTTTATGATTCTTAAAATAAGCTGAGCTGAAGAAATTATATCAGCTTTTACTTAACTATGAAATTTATATTTTAAACCAAATAGCAATATGTCTCAGAGTCCCAAACATGATATTTTCTGGGAAAGTTTAATACTATTATTGAATCTTTAAAAGAGCACAACTGGGAGTAACCTTAGAAATCAAGTTACTATCCTTCAGTATTATACAGTGGATAAGCAAGGCCCATAAGGGAAAAATAATTACAGCAAGTCAGTGGTATGCTGCAAACTTGGCCTCCTGGCTGTTGATGTAGTTAAACGACAAGGACCGCTATCTGAGTGTGCGTGAATCCATTCCTGTCTTTCAGGTGGCTCCTTCTCTCTCATGCGCTGTGCTTCTCCTTGTTGAAGGCCTCAGCCCACATTGTGGAGCTTAACAATATGTTTGGCCAGATCCAGTCTCCTGGCTATCCGGACGCCTATCCAAGTGATTCAGAGGTGACTTGGAATATCACTGTCCCTGAGGGATTTCGAATCAAGCTTTACTTCATGCACTTCAACTTGGAATCTTCCTACCTTTGTGAATACGACTATGTGAAGGTGAGATCTGACATTCCCTTACCGTGGCAGGTTCTCTACTGGAGGATCTGCTGGGAGTTAGAGGAACCTAGATGAATTAGATGCTGTGTTTGCCCCCCAGGCTGGCAGTCCAGTGAGGGAGACATACAATATCATAGCATGATAAATGAAGGTTGCGGGTGGTACACTAGGAGCAGGTTGAGTAGGAAGACCTAGAAAAGATCTTAAGGGAAGATGAAATTGGCAAAGTGTTACTCAAATACAGCCTTCCCTTTTCCTTTCTGTTCTCAAAGTCTAACATTTCTGCTAACCTCTGCTCCAATGTCACCTTTAGTTCAACAAGCTAAAGAGACTCCAGAGTAAGCTATCATTATATCCAAAGCTGAGGCATTAGAAAGCATTGTCCAGTTCTCTAGGTAATGATCAAGATAATGAGAAGTATAGAGTATGTCACAGGGGAAATAAGAGGTGAGGTTGGAAGGTTGATTGGAGTGAGATCCTGAAGGGCTTTGAATGTAATGCTAAAGAGTTTAGATTTTATCAACAAAGAGTATAGGCAACAGAAGATGGAAGTGACGATGGATATAAAAAACAAAGGGAAGAGGAGCAGGAAATGATTACAGCATCAAACAATTTCTCAGAATTTAGAAAGTACCCACAGCAATGCCATAGATATGAAGCTGTTCTCTTTTAAAAGTGGAGCTAAAACAGGTCAAAGTACTTCTGAGAGATGACATGTATTACAGTTGTATCTGGTTCAAAAAGAGGTGAAGACCTAGCTTAGAACCTACTTATAACCTCTCTCTGGCTTCCTGGAAAAAGCTCTTATTAAACCACTAAAGCTGAAACTCCAGTACTTTGGCCACCTCATGCGAAGAGTTGACTCATTGGAAAAGACTCTGATGCTGGGAGGGATTGGGGGCAGGAGAAGAAGGGGACAACAGAGGATGAGATGGCTGGATGGCATCACTGACTCTATGGACACGAGTCTGAGTGAACTCCGGGAGTTGGTGATGGACAGGGAGGCCTGGCGTGCTGCGATTCATGGGGTCACAAAGAGTCGGACACGACTGAGCGACTGAACTGAATTGAACTGAACTGAGCATAGACTTCCTATATTTTTGGTATTAGTATAGTTTCATTTTTGTACAGCCATAATTCAGTAAGAATTAACCTTGTATTAACCAGGATGTTAATACCACTCTGCTCACTTCCCCAGCAAAGAAGTGAGTTGGCAAGATGCTTACACTTATAATCTCATTCAACCTTTAAAACAATCCTATGAGATAGGTATTACTGTCCCATTTACAGGCAAAGACACAACCCCAAGAAGGTGAAGCAACTCATCCAAGATTGTACAGCTAGTAAATGATGGATCAAGATTCCAAATCCATGTCTTATGACTTTCAATACTTCTTTCTTTTGGCTCTGCCAAACTGCTCACAAGCTGTACTCCACTGAGCCCTAGGATACTGCAGAGGCTGACAAGAGCACTGGGGTGGGGGCCGGGGAAGCCTGGTAACTGGGGCTGTGAACTCCTACCCTGATTAACTCATTTTGAATGGTGAGTGTTGCTGATTACATATGTTGGATATGCATCAAGTATCCCATTTAAAGCAAGTTTTCTGTGACTGAAAACTTTCTAAAATTGGTCCTCCATGCCACAGTTTTTCAATTTTAGCACTATTGACATTTTGAGCCAGATAAGTATTTGCCGAAGAAAGCTGCTCTGCAAATTATAGGATTTTTAGCAGCATCCCTGGCTTCACTTACTGGATGTCAATAGCACTCGCACTCCAGTTGTGACAACCAAAAATGCCTCCAGTAGTTATCAATAGCCCCAGAGGAGCAAAAACTCCACATGTGAGAACCACTGCTCTCTCTGTCCTGCTGCCCATCTTTGAACGTCCTGTGCTAGGAACCGTGAGAATTTAAGGACCCAGAAATCTAGTCCATTAGCAAAAGAGCTGATCCTAGAAAAAGAGCCATTGCACCAGGTGGAAAAGAGTAATGATGATAAAAGATTGACAGAGAAAGAATGAGAAATGTTGAAACTATCTGCTCTCAGAGATGATGTGGCTTGGTAATCTAGACCGAATACAGCTTCTATAAATCCATTACAAATGGAGCCAACTTCTCAGAGTCACAAGGATCAAACAGGGAATATTCACCAAGGCCCTAAGTGTTCGTCATAGTAAACTGAAATTTCTAACAAACAGGATAGTTATGTCTTCTAAGATATAATCTAGCCTCTGGAAGAACCAAACTCCAGGATCCCAGATGTACTATGGGTAAGGGGCATTTGGTTAGCAGAATCCCCCAGCCCATTCCCCTAGCTAATGCTGGCTGTACCACCATTGTATTCTCTGATATTTAGGTTGGAGAGCGAACTTAGCAGAAGGAAAATGACCAAACATTGGCTTAATACGAGAGTAAATTCCATTGATTTAGACAAGGCTAGATGTGAACTTCCTAACTGCTTTTTATCTACTTTCAAACATGTCAAACATCTAGAAATTTTGCCAGTGGAAACATTTGCCTTTATTAGTAGTTGAGGCCTCAAGATCACAGAAATGGCAATTTTCTTTTTCTTTAGCTGTGACAATGACTTTTTTTCATTATTTCCCATCCCTCCACTGCAAGAATTCACTCTCAATTCATTTGCAATTTTTTTTTTTCTAACAAGTTTTGCCCTTATTGAGACAGAGATCAAGTCTGACCTTATTAGGACACCTTTGGGGCTTTCCTGGTGGCTCAGCTGGTAAAGCATCTGCCTTTAGTACAGGAGGCCTGGGTTCGATCTCTGGATTGGGAAAACCCCCTGGAGGAGGGCATGGCAACACATTCCAGTATTCTTGCCTGGAGAATCCCCATGGACAGAGGAGCCTGGTGGCCTATAGTCCATGGGGTCGCAAAGAGTAGAACACAAGTGAGTGACTAAGCACAGCACGGCCCAGGACTCCATCACCAAGATGATAAACACACACTAGAGGACGTAACCCATTCCTTTGCTCCCAAATAAGTGGATTCTCCTGACAAGATAGATTAAGGATTTGACATTGGCTATTTTGTAATGGAAACACACACACACACATACACACACACACACTGTACTTTTCAAGGGCCACAGTAGAATATGAAGACCTCTTCTGACCCTGACTTAGGGACACTGGAGTACATTTATACCCAAAGCTTGGCTTTTCTGGCTGGAGAATATTTTGGAGGTTAATTGATGATTTCTATCCAGGGTGATATGGCACCTTCCTGAAAATTCAGGGAGATGGGACTAGGCCCTCTGGAAGGGCAGCATGCTCTGGGTCCTTGCCTGGAGTTTGGGAACTTCCTGTCCTGGCCCCAGATCTGCCACTAACTCCCAAATGATCTGGAGTGGACAAGACAATCTTTTAGCACTCTCTGCTCCAAAATTAGACCTCTGAGCATAGCAAAGAATCAGTCTAGGTGAGACAACACAGAGTTTGAGCCACCTATCTGAAGTGCCCGACAGTTTCCCAATTTCTTTAGAAGAGATTAACATATTAGACAGAGAGGTATTTCTTTCCTCGGGCTTGCACAGCTCACTTCCTTCCAGAAAGCTGTCCAGCACCATCACTGGCCCCTCTTCAGAGGTTTTAGCAGCCATGGGGCCTGAGTAGGCCTTTCTTCACAGGACACTGCACCCCGATCGGCTGTCAACTGATGCTCACATGGAGACAGGCCCAGTGCCCTTGCTCACACACCCCTGGCAGAGTTCCCCTCCTAGACTCAAGAACTTATGGAATGTTAGACTGCAGAGGGCCACTGGAGACCCACTTAGACCCACATTGTTGTTATTGTTTTTCAAATACTTTCTCCCCAGTGGACGTTTTTCTCCTTAGAAATCTTCTAGTAGTCCTGATTCAGGAAACAGAAGTGGGGCTGTTGGGGCTGAAGGTGGCTCAGAAGCTCACTCTGGTCATTTAGTCTCCTTGGTCCCCCTGAAGGTCACAGCTTGTAGGAATTACAGTTTGTGTGCATGCGTGGGCACATGCTAGATTGCTTCAGTTGTATCAGACTCTTTGCAACTCTATGGATTGTAGCTCTCCAGGCACTTCTGTCCATGGGATTTCCCAGGCAAGAATACTGGAGTGGGTTGCCCTGCCCTCCTCTAGGGGATCTTCCCAACTCAGGGATTGAACCCTTGTCTCTTACATCTCCTGCACTAGCAGGCAGGTTCTCTACGACTAGCACTACCTGAAAGTGAAAGCGAAGGTCGCTCAGTCGTGTCCGACTCTTTGAGACCTCATCAACTATACAGTCCATGGAATTCTCCAGGCCAGAATACTGGAGTGGGTAGCCTTTCCCTTCTCCAGGGGATCTTTCCAACCCAGGGATTAGACTCAGGTCTCCCGTATTGTGAGTAGATTCTTTACCAGCTGAGCCACAAGGGAAGTCCAAGAATACTAGAGTGGGTAGCTCATCCCTTCTCCAGTGGATCTTCCCGACTCAGGAACTGAACCAGGGTCTCCTGCATTGCAGGTGGATTCTTTACCAATTGACCTATCAGGGAAGCCCAACTGGGAAGCCCCAATTACAGCTTAAATACTCCCTAAGTTCTCAATTCAGGTACAAGACTAGTATTTCCATCTGAGAACTCAGAAATTTCAAACCCAGAAGTCTTCCACATATAGTTGAAACCCACTGAATTTTTCAAATTGCATACTCTCCCTAACCCTCTACCCCCAGGATATGTGGGTTTTCTGGCTATGAATGAGAAAGAGGCTCTTCCCTTCTCGTCTGAATGAAGCATGAGCATGCTGGCTTTATCACCCTTAGATAAGTCAATATCCCTTTACAAAATTTTGTTCTTTCATTTGTTCCATGAAGAGTGAGATGAGATGATCCCTAAGTTCCCTAAAATTCCAGACTTTTAATCTTAAGTCTCCTTTCCAGGGCTTTCCAGATGACCTCACTAAATCCTCATTATCGTAGGTAGGAGAATGCCAGAAAATAGTAATAATATGGTACAACAGCCACTTCTCCAAGTTCCAGCACTCCGGTAAGAGACCATAGTCTGCTGGAGTTGCCTTAGTGACACGTCATTTAAAGAGAACTTGTAAATATATCATTCTAGTGCTGGTTTTTTTTTTTCCCAAGGAACTTTGCATATCACACATTTCCTTCCAGTGAAATAATACTCCTGTCCTGAGGATCTTTCACTCTGTGACTGAATTCCCCTGGCAAGCCTGGGAGTGGGTTTAAAGGACCCTCCAGTTCACAGGAATCCTTTCTGCCCAGCCACAGTTCCACAGCCTGCCCTTCCCATCCTGGCCCATCAGGGTCATGATGACGGAATTGCTGACACTGCACATCAGCAGCTTGAAGAAGAGCAGGACCCCAAGACTGTGGTCCAGATACTCACACTTTATGAAAATTCCTCTCCAGACTAATCTCCTGCAGTCCTTGGTCTTCAAGGCTCATGAGCATCTGCACGAAAGTATTTGCCTCCTTGGAATGCGGCTGCAATGTATGGACTCCTGCAGTGCACAGACAGGCGTAGGAGTCACATCTGGTTAATGCCGCAGGCGAGGGGCAGAGCACAGACATTGGCCAGGCAACAGGAGGCCTGGATTCTTGTGGCCATTCTCTATAACTAAGAGACCCTGGGCAAGGGATTCCTCTCTCACAAACAGGGAGTTGAGCCACATGATCTCTAAGGCTCATCTAGCCCTGATATTCTATGTATCAAAGACCCCAGGAATCATGGTTCAACTTCATGATCATCACGCTGAAGCCCAGTGAAGGGCAATTCTTGGGCCAAGGTCACACTGGGACCAGAATTTATATCTCAAAACATTCAGTCTTTTTTCCTTTAAAAATATTAAGTCACAGTGAAATCCCCCATCATATGGATGCTTAGGCTTTTACGTGTAATGTAATGCAAGTGTTGTATGGATGTGAGAGTTGGACTATAAAGAAAGTTGAGCGTCGAAGAATTGATGCTTTTGAACTGTGGTGTTGGAGAAGACTCTTGAGAGTCCCTTGGACTGCAAGGAGATCCAACCAGTCCATCCTAAAGGAAATCAGTCCTGAATGATTCATTGGAAGGACTGATGCTGAAACTGAAACTCCAATACTTTGGCCACCTAATACGAAGAGCTGACTCATTTGAAAAGACCCTGATGCCAGGAAAGATTGAGGGCAGGAGGAGAAGGGGATGACAGAGGATGAGATGGTTGGATGGCATCACCGACTCAATGGACATGAGTTTGGGTAAGCTCCTGGACTTGGTGATGGACAGAGAGGCCTGGCATGCTGCAGTTCATGGGGTCGCAAAGAGTCGGGCACAACTGAGTGACTGAACTGAACTGAAGGCAAGTGTTGTCTATAATCAAACTTAATCTCTTAAATACACTAGGCCACTGTCATTTAGAATGTCCAGAAGAGACTTTTTTTCAGAAATGCAACTAATTATGGTTCCTTTAATTGAGCATCAGGTGAAGTAACTGATTTGTGCTGAGAAAGGAGCCCTGGAGCTATACTTACTGCAAAAGGTACTCAGAAATCAGAACCACCAAGGGAACAGCAGATTCACACATCCTATTTTCAAGTTCACTTCATGGCATCTGTTCATTGGAAAAGGAGATTAAAAACCCACATTTGGCTTTCATTCTCTTTCTCTCTTTTTCCTTCTCCTGTTGAATGCATACAACTCAACTGGCAACTGTTAAATGCTCTTATGATGTAACACCATTTTTTCTCCTCTTAATCTTATATTCTTGATATTTTCAACATTTTTTTCCCATTGTCTTCACTTTAGCCCCTTAGTTCCAATTCTTGTTGTTCTCACCTAGTTTATTATAACAGCCTCCTAAATGTCTGCCAGCGGTCAGTCTCTCCCCGTCCGATCCGCCGGTACACATGTCCAGAGAGACGTTCTTGAACATGCTTTGATTGTGCCATCCTCAGAACCTTTCAATGGCTCCCCACTGTCTATGGAATGAAGTCCAAGAATTCTATTGAAATCCTACTGTAAGTTGGACACTGCACCAAGGACAGGGCCCATGAAGATGAGTAAAACAGTACCTGCCCTACAGGAAACTCACAATAGTATATCATGAGACAAGTATATAATGAATAAGCTAAAGCTGGGAAGAGGAACACAAGAGTGTGAGGCAGTATATATGCTGTAAAGTGGTCATTTCTGGAGCTTCAAAAAAGGCTTTGGAAATGGTTGATGTTTGAGATAAGTCTTGAAGGATAAATAGGAATTTAACAGTTTCTATATAACAATTCCCTAAATGCCTTGATCTCCCTAAGCACTGGTTTTGTGATTATACCAAAAAAAAAAATAAAATAAAAGACAATAATACAGTACCTTCCTCGAAGGTTATATGAGGATTTCAGTGAAATGATAGCTGTGAGTGGAATCAATACTGTGAAAAGGCAAACATTTTCAATGGTTTGGAGATTAGGGTCTAGACCTAGAGTCAGGTCCTATCTCCACTACTTATGGAAAAATAGGCATAACAATAATGCCTGTCTCCTGGGCTTATTATTGTGAATGCCAAGTGAGGCAAATGTTGTATCTGCATGTGTCCAGTGCCTATGGAATGAGCTCAGTAAGTATTATTTCAGTGGTGATGATGGCAAGGGTGTGAGTACTGAAGCGCCAGCTGATATTACTGGATGCTCAGTGAGTGTCAGCTTCCTCATCTCCTCTAGCACTAACTGGTTGCCTATGACCTTGCTCAAGTCACTGAGTTTCTCAATTATGGGAAAGTACCTTGAATGGACTGATCAAATGCAAGAGGCTGTTTATTTCTGTTGTGTGTTCACCTTGTAGTGACACAAGTGTATGGCAATGTCAACTAAAAAATATAGTTACAACCTGAAAGTAGAGAGCTGTTTTCTTTGGTGGGAATGTTTAGGACTCCAAGCCCCAGTAGCTCTGAGAAAACTGTTCCAAGGAGGACAGAGAGGGAGTCCAACTATCTACTGGTTTGCAACAAACGGAGCAGACAATCTGAACATCAAAGATCAGATTTCAAGCTAAGGAATTCAGTGTTCTGTGTCTGGGAAGATACAAGCTTCTGGGCTCAGTGAATTTGTTCCCTTCATATGCACCTCTGCTCTGGCGGGGGCGGGGGGCGGGGTGCGGGGTGTGGGCAGCACAAGCCCTGTTTTGTTGTTCACCTTAAAGAGTGGCAGATGGCTGCTTCTTGCATTCCCCCAGCTCCTTAGCAATCATGGTAGAGGGTTGACAGCATCTGTTGGATGCCAGTTTTGGGAGCCCTCATTCACATTCGGAGGCCAGAAATCAACAATGGCTATGATATTTCCTGTTTATTGTTATGGCAGGAGATATTTTCATTTCACAGCACTTTCTAATCTGTTACCTTCTTTGATGCTCATGGACTAGGGAGAGTCAGAATTATTACACCTAATTTACAGGAAAGGACGCTGAGCATCAAGAGCTTAAGTGCATTCGTCTAGGACTTCATAGCAAAGCCAGGTCTCAATCCCTGGTCTTCTTACTCCCAAGTTAAGATTGAGTCTCTCTGTTTGGCCCTTCTCAGAACAGGTTTTATCCTGAACGGAGTATCAGGATTTTGTATATGCTTCCTGAGTTATAAGAGAAATTTAGTAAAATTGTGTAAAACTGTGGAACCTTGAGGGCCCCTGTGTTGTCTCAGTTCAGTTCAGTCGCTCAGTCCTGTCCGACTCTTTGAGACCCCATGAATCACAGCACACCAGGCCTCCCTGTCCATCACCAACTCCAGGAGTTCACTCAGACTCACGTCCATCGAGTCAGTGATGCCATCCAGCCATCTCATCCTCTGTCGTCCCCTTCTCCTGCCCCCAATCGCTCCCAGCATCAGAGTCTTTTCCAATGAGTCAACTCTTTGCATGAGGTGGCCAAAGTACTGGAGTTTTAGCTTTAGCATCATTCCTTCCAAAGAAATCCCAGGGTTGATCTCCTTCAGAATGGACTGGTTGGATCTCCTTGCAATCCAAGGGACTCTCAGTCTTCTCCAACACCACAGTTCAAAAGCATCAATTCTTCAGCACTCAGCCTTCACAGTCCAACTCTCACATCCATACATGACCACAGGAAAAACCATAGCCTTGACTAGACGGACCTTAGTCGGCAAAGTAACGTCTCTGCTTTTGAATATGCTATCTAGGTTGGTCATAGCTTTGTTAAAGAATTTTTTCTCTTATCCTGGCTTTGTGAGGAAAAAAATATTTTATAAAAATAAGAGGAAATGGAGTCTGTGCTATGAAGGATGGAAAGTGTTTGATTTATCTGTTTGTGGTACACAAGTTCTAATAGTAAACTCAAGGTCATTGCATGGACTGTCAGCCTCATGAGCTCAGGGCCTGTGTCTGTGTTTGTTTCTTGTAGTGGGGGGCAGAACAGGAAAAAGCATGGGTCTCCTGGTGGTGAGCATAAAGGAAAGGGCTCTGGTTTACAGGTGAGCCACTGACTCCTGCTGAGACATTGGCAAGTCACCTGTCTGTTCTCAGCCTCAGTTTCTCCATCTGCTCAGTGAGGAAATTGGACTGGCTCGCCTCTCCCAGTCCTTCCAGTCCTGATTCTCCTTTCCCAAGCCTCGCTGGGTCAGTCTGCATCCTGCTGCATAATTGAGATAAGTCTCTCCCATGGCCCTGCTCCAAGACTGAGTCCTCTGACCCCCAGCTCCTAATTTCTGTACAGTGCTCTGTGTTTACTCTGAACATGCCCTCGACCTTCAACTATGATGCAGCTCTGCTCATTCTCTGGGAGTAGACAGGAAGCCTTGCTTCTGAAGGAAAAGAAGAATGAGCAAATATTTCTCATGAATTTCAATGGTATTCCCTAGTGGAATTCCTCCACTCCAGAGATACCCGGTTCCCAAATCCATTCTAGTTGATTCAGAACAATCAAGAAGTGAAAATGAGCTTCAGAAACTGTGTGATAAAGGCTTATTTTATGCAGGAGATGCAAGCAGCACAGCCTTGGGAGTGATGAAAAACAGGAGGACGGTCCCAGCTCTGAGGCAGAGAATGTGCGCAAGAGTGAGGTGGAATGCTCTGGAGTGCCCTGGTGTGCAAATCTGTGGGCGTAAGTGTACACAGGCTGCTCTCAGACACACCTTAGTATAAAGCAGAGCGTGAATTTACTTTGGTGTGCTCATACAAGAAGAAGGGAATGGGAAGTATTCATTTATTCAATAAATCTTCATTGAATGCCTACCATTTACTAGCACTTGGAGTATAGCAGTAATTAAGACAGAAAAGTTTATTGGCACTGCTTACATTACACTGGGGGGAACAGACAATAAACACTAAACAAAATTCAAAGCTAATTATATAATGAGTAGTAAGATATGGAAAAGGAAATGGCAACCCAACTCTAATATTCTTGCCTGGGAAATTCCATGGACAGAGGAGCCTGGTGGGCTATAGTCCGTGGGGTCAGGAAGAGTTGGACCTTAATTAGCAATTAAACCACCACCACCACCAGTAAGGTAATAGGCAAAGAAATGAAATAGAGCAGAGTAAAGAAGTGTGGGTGTTACGACTGAAATGTGTTGGTCAAGGCAGTCTTAGATCAAAGGGTGACATTTGAGTAAAGATGAAGAGACTGAGGAAGTCGGCCATGTGGCTTTCAGGGAAAAGCTGTCAACCAGAGAACAGCCAAGACTTTAGAGGGAAAATGCCTAGTGTATTTGAAGAATGGCAAGGAAGGCTGGCTTCCCTGATATCTCAGTTGGTAAAGAATCTGCCTGCAATGCAGGAGAGCCCAGTTCTATTCCTGAGTCAGGAAGATCCACTGGAGAAGGAATAGGCTACCCACTCCAGTATTCTTGGGCTTCCCTTGTGGCTCAGCTGCTAAAGAATCCTCCTGCAATGTGGGAGACCTGGGTTCGATCCCTGGGTTGGGAAGATCCCCCAGAGAAAGGAAAGGCTACCCACTCCAGTATTCTGGCCTGGAGAATTCCATGGACTATATAGTCCATGGGCTTTCAGAGAGTTGGACACAACTGAGTGACTTTCACTTTCAAGGAAGGTTGTGTGGCTGGAGCACAAGGGAGAGGGGTAGAAGATGAAGACAGAGGTATAGATGGGAGCTGGATTGCCACGGGGCCTGGGAAATAAAGGCCCTGCTGAATGCTCACAGGCAATGGCAGACTTTACTAGCTGCTTTTCTGCCCATGTGTCATTTGACCTCCTGACTCTTAGAGGATAGAAGGAAGTTCCACCTAGTATGTTTGTAAAACTGAGCCAGAACCCAGTAGTGTACTTATCATAATCAGCAACTGGATCTGGACGGGGGGCGGGGACTAGGAGGGCAGACAGGAGCCCGCTCTTCATCACTCCAATATTCTAGAAGTTAGTAAACTCAACTGCAGAGATAATGGTAAAATTTTAGAATTGTTAGGAGGTGATGAGTTTTTACATAATTTATTTCTTTTTAATATAATTTATTTAACTGTAAGTTTATAAAACTGAATCTTTCATAATGGCTGTGCCTAACAAAAGCATAGCAAAAATCCCTGAGAAGTGACAGCTGGTCCCTATAGGTTGATACACGTGCTGGGGAGAGGCTGAAATAACACATATGAGTGGTAGGGTGGTGGCCAGAACCCAGGTCATTAGGCCCCTATTCCAGGGACCTTAGAATTTTCCCTGCGAAGATTTGAGGATGCACTTTCAGGCGGTGCAGGGCAGAGTCCCAGGCGATATTAGAGGGACACACCAGCTCACACATTCCTGGAAAGTGCCTGGCGACGCTGGCCCGCGGCAGATTCCTTCTCTCTGCTAGGCACTTATTTAATCACTGCTTTCACCCCAGTGCTGACTGCGACTGACTCGGAGCCAGGCTGCCTCTGCCACAGAAGAACACAACAAGGCTTTGTTTTTGCCTGTCCCCAGGCTATTTTCCTGCCCCTGAACCACTTGGGGCTCAGCCTCCCAGTCCCAAAGGAGATTTGCATGTGAATAGGCCTGTCTCTGAAGTCACAGAAGCGGTGTGTGGAGAGTCTAGGCCAATGAGGGTAAAGTCCTTCCTGGCCCCCCTTCCCAGCCATGACTCCCAGACGCTTCATCCCACACCCCCAGCCCTGCCACACTGAGAGGCCGGGCACCACCAGTTTCCCACCTGCGGGATGCCTGCTTCCCACGCTGGAGGTTGCTCCTCCCCAGCCAGCTCTTTCTTCTCCCCATGCTCTGCTGCCTGGAGACCATCTCCTTTTCTGCCCAGGGCCCTCCTGGCAAATGGGCAATCCTTCCTGGTAGCAGTGGAATTCAAGGATTCCAAGGACCTGCCAGCGGGTCTAGGCCCTCACACTGTCAGTGGCGTCCAGTATTGATGTCCAGTATTTGTATGTGCACAGGACATACCTTGCTAGGGTTAGGGCATTCCCCCAGCTCAGTTAAGAGGTTCTTACTTGAACTAACAAATATATAAAAACACTTTACTGGGACTCTCCATAGAGCTGGGCCTTGACAGTGGCTTCACCATTATGTGGCCACGTGACTTTCAACCAGGTACTTTACTTCTTTGAGCTCAGTTTCCTCATCTAAGAGAAGAAAAAGATAGCCTTTAATATCCTTTCTATCTCTGATCTGCTATGGTCTTGTGATTCCAGTTATTGAACCAGGGCTGACTCATGTCAGGACATTTAGGTTTTGTCTTAGGCTGGCTACTCCCAGGCTATGTGAACTTGGAGATTCATGTCACCGGTCTGGTTCAGAAACTGCTGTCTACCTGAAGTGCATTCACTACAAGACTACCTAAAGATGGTTGAAAATGCCCTGTCAACTGGAAATTCCACATGGAAAGTGGGGGTGGATTATTTCTATTCCTACTACCACTATTACTGCTAGTGGGCTTCCCCAATAGCTCAGCAGGTAAAGAATCTGCCTAGAAAAGCAGGAGACATAGGAGATGTGGGTTTGATCCCCGGGTCAGGAGAATCCTCTGGAGGAGGAAATGGTAACCCACTCCAGTATTCTTGCTGGGATAATCCCATAGACAGAGGAACCTGTTGGGCTACAGTCCACAAAGTTGCGAAGAGATGGACACAACTAAGGGACTAAGCATGCACTACTAGTAGTACTTTAATTATTATTATCATTATTATTTTATAGCCAAATTACTCAGTCAAGACTGAAGCAACAACCTATAGCCCCTCTCAAATGTGGCCAACTTGAGTCTTAACCACACCAGCTGTGCTCTTTTTACTTACGTGGCTTTCAAGAACTTCTGAAATGCAACACATACACACATCTCCTTTTTTTTTTTTTTTTTTTAGTCCCAAGTTCTTGTCTAGCATCTGGTACTTTTAATTTGCTCCTTCTCATGGTCTTTGGGCTTCCCTGGTGGCTCAGCTGGGAAAGAATCTGCCTGTAGTACAGGAGACCTGGGTTTGATCCCTGGATTGGGAAGATCCCCTGGAGAAAGGAAAGGTTATCCACCCCAGTATTCCAGCCTGGAGAATTCCATGAACTGTATAGCTCATGGGCTCACAAAGAGTCGGACATGACTGAGTGACTTTCACTTTCACTTTCATGATCTTTAACTGCAGTTTGGGCAGCTGAGTAAAGTAGTAACATTGGGCTGTTGCCCCTGGCCCAGTCCCTGGAATCAGGAGTTCTGGGTCCAGAGCTGTCACTGAAACACTGGCCTAAATTCACACACCTAGAGAAATCCTTTGAAACCCGGGAAAGTAAGGGGAAGGTTTCTGGACTTAATATTATTCTCTTGCAGGTGAAAGCTGTCAGAGATCCTTTAAATTACTTTGGTCCGCTCATATAAAATTAGGAAAATATCTTCACCATGTCACCCACCTCTCAGGACCATTAGGAAGCTTGTAAAGTGCAGAGTTAAAGAGACCTAAGGTGCCACCTGTCAGATGAGGAGGCCGTGTGGCGAGGGCTCCCTCGGTTCCCTTCCCACCCCATTAACCTGTGATCTGGGACCTCATAAAAAGAGAGGTCTGTGTTGCTGGCTCCAGCGAGGTTAGGAATGAAGGAGTGGAACCAGAAAACAAGGCATCCAGGAATGGTTTCAATCTCTTAGTTCTTCTTCAAATGTGTGAAATTACCCACACTCCACTCACCTGGGAGTCCAGAAAGATGTCACCTCAGTTGGCTCAGTTTTGCTGCTAAGTCACTTCAGTCGTGTCCAACTCTGTGCGACCCCATAGACGGCAGCCCACCAGGCTCCCCTGTCCCTGGGATTCTCCAGGTAAGAACACTGGAGTGGGTTGCCATTTCCTTCTCCAATGCGTGAAAGTGAAAAGTGAAAGTGAAGTCGCTCAGTTGTGTCCAACCCTCAGCAACCCCATGGACTGCAGCCTTCCAGGCTCTTCCGTCCGTGGGATTTTCCAGGCAAGAGTACTGGAGTGGGGTGCCATTGCCTTCTCCGGGCTCAATCTTAGTGCTCTTGTTTTTCCCTCTGATTTACTAAGTGCTGACCATATTTCAGATAACTATCTTCATAGTTTACATATATGTTCACCAAGTCCTCTGATTTAAAATACTATTATTTTCACTATTTTACAAATGAGGAAAAACCTATTTACAGACCATTTTCAATTTGTAGGGCTGTCATAATACATTACCATTAACCTAGTGGTTTATTCATTTAATTATAAATAAATATATAGCGATTTCTTTTGTCACAGTTCTGGAGGCCAGAAGTCTGAAATTAAGGTGTCAGTGGAGCCATGTGACCTCTGAAGGCAATCAGCACAGTCTCTGAATATCTGCCTAAATTAAGCCTGAATAGCTCTTCAAGGGCCCAGAGAAGATGTCAAAGGGGCTCAAGGATGTAGCTTGGGAACATTGACCAGCAAATCTCTGAGGTATTTGGACTTATATCACAGCCTTTTTGAAAAAAAAGAAAATGAGGTAGAGTTGATATACAGTTGTAGTTCAGTCGCTCACTCGTGTCCAACTCTTTGTGACCCCAAAAACTGCAGCACGCCAGGCCTCCCTGTCCTTCACCATCTCCTGGAGCTTGCTCAAACTCATGTCCATTGCATGGGTGATGCCTTCCAACCACCTCATCCTCTGTCACCCTGTTCTCCTCCTTCTTTCAATCTTTCCCAGCATCAGGGTTTTTTCCAATGAGTTGGCTTTTCACATGAGGTGGCCAAAGTATTGGAGTTTCAGCTTCAGCATCAGTCCTTGCAAAGAATATTTACGGTTAATTTCCTTTAGGGTTAACTAGTTTGATCTCTTGCAGTTCAAGGGACTCTCAAGAGTCTTCTCCAACACCACGGTTCAAAAGCATCAGTCCTTTGGCATTCAACCTTCTTTATAGATTATTATGTAAGTTACAGGGGTACAACATGGTGATTCACAACTTTTAAAAGTTAAATTTCACTTATAGTTATCATTAAACATTAGCTATATTCCCTGTGTTGTAAAATGTGTGCTTGTAGCTTACTTATTTATACATAATAGCTCCTTCCTCTTAATCCACTACTCCTATCTTGTCCCCACCCTCCCCTCTCCCTTACTGGTATCCACTGGTTAGTTCTCTGTATCTGCAAGTCTGTTTCTTTTTTGTTATATTCATCAATTCATATTATTTTTTAGATTTCACGTTTAAGGGATATCACATAGTAACGGACAGTCATTTTTTGCTCCCCTTGTGTCTTAAAGGATCAGGAGACATCACTGATTGGGGAATCAGAAAGCTGCAGTGTGAACCTGAAGCCATCACTCACTAGATCATGGCTTTGATTGATTCACTGCAATCATCTCGGCTTCAAGTGTGTCACTGGGTGGATGTCAATGCATTGATAGTTTCTGATGGGATCACTTTATGGACGCATGGAACGAAGCCATAGCTGTCCTCTTACAGAAAGTTCACCAAGTTTTCTGCTGCCCTGCCTTAGCTTTGCCTAGGAGGTTTGTGCTGTTTCTACTAAGGGAGACAGCTCATAGAAAGCAGATTCTGGTTTCTCCTCCTTCCTGCCCCCTGTCCTCAACAGAACCCCTTTCCTATATCAGGTAGTGGTGGGTAGGGAGGGGCAGCTGAGACTCCAGATGCCCTCAGAATCTTGCTACTCCCTCTAGCTAGATGTCCTCCCTTCTGCCCCCTTCCCAGCCCTCCACCTACGATTTCTACCTGCCTATGTCCTACTCACCTTTTGGTCCCAGCTCAGAGACCATTCTCTTTTTCCTGTTTCCTGATTCCCCTAAGCTGGATGCAATATTTTCCCATCTTATAACCCCAGGGACTTCCTAGCTTTCATTGCAATAACTATAATCTGGTAATTCCCTAACACAGACACATGTGAGTACTTATTCTCCTACTAAATTTTATATTCCCAGAGGCAGGGGGCTTGCTTATTAAGCACATGCAACAAATTAGTAGTTTTTGGCATCCTTCATGTTATAATGAGGACAGAACTTGGTATATAAATATTTGTTGAGATGAAAGAAAGCAAATTGAGGACATGCATCCATATGTTGGTGCTGAAAATCACAATAGGACACGGCTGAAAGGACATGGCTGCCCATAATAAGTAGAAAAAAAAAAAAAGAGTCTGTGATCCCCAGCCAAATGGTTTTCTACTATTATGAATTTTTTGTTTTCATTTGATAAGGTATTTCCCCCCATCATGTTAATATAATGACCCTAGGACAGGGGCAGTCCAAACAGAAGCCAGGGCTCAATCCTCCATCTGTACTCAGAAGTCAATGGGTTTTGTAGAATTTTACAGTCATAGCAAGGGCTGCAAATATTAAGTAGGGCCAGTGACCCCTCTGTTTAGGTTACGACCAGAGCTGTCACTGAGCCACATCCTCTCTGGGAGACAGTCCATGCACGCCAGATAAGTTTCAAGAGGCCCTTGAGCCAAAAAGTTGTTTGGCAAAGTGCCTGTGTCATTTGCCTTGCACTCTCTGGATCGGTGGGCTCCTTTCTCCAGGGTCAGAACTGTTCCAAAAGCAAATCTGGTATCAGGAAATGCTCGTGGTTATCTCTCTACTCTTGAGCAAGTCACTGCCCTTCTCTGGACCTCAGTTTCCTTTAGAAGGAGGGGATTGAAACAGCTTAAAGGTCCCTCACTCCAGGCTCTATTTGGAGCTGCAGGCTGAATTCCCAGGGCCCTGGGGCCTTCTCTTCCCTGCTTCTAAAGGTCTATCAGACTCAGGTTTTCCCATGGGTCTCAGCTGGGGGATGCTTACCTGTCCTCTTTAATAGTGAGGCTCTACAGGTGAAGATTGTTTATCTGCCATCATAAACTTACGTATCCTTAAGCCTGGAAGTTACAAGAAGGGAGGCTGTTTATCATAGACCTTCATTAGGTCTCTCCCTGATCCAAAAGACCTCTGGTTGGTTTTACTTGAAAGTCTCATGCTACAGGTACTACAGAACCTTGGCGACCTCGGGGATAACAAATGAGGAATGAGGCTGCCGTGTCTAGAAGTGCTGATGCTCCAGGCTTGACTCTTCATTAGTAATTGCTTCTAGAGCACATGGTATAGACCATGAACAAGTTCAAGTTCTTAAGTAGGAGGCAATGTCTGTGTTGAAACTCCTCCTCACCATTCTCTAGTTCAATGAATCCCAACTTTTTTGACACCAGGGACTGGTTCTGTGGAAGATAATCTTTCCACAGACCGGGGGTGGAAGATGGTTTCAGGATGATTCAAGTGCATTACATTTATTATGCAATTTTTTTCTATTATTATTATATCATCTCCACCTCAGAGCATCAGGCATTAAGATCCAGAGGTTGGGGACCCCTGCTCTAGTTGGTTTATTTAATGTATGGATATAATGCCTTGTCGCTACAGGAGTCAGCCATATACCACTTTTTGGTGGAGTCAGAAATAGGGGTCCGGACCTCTAACAGCCAGGTCCATACATTTCGCTCTAATGCAGAGGTCACCAAGATAGTGCATTCCAGCTCATGTGGTTACTCATCGAAGAAGCCTCCTCCCAGACCCTCATTCTTTATGTATTTAGTCTTATTCTCATTATATTCTAATGATAGCAGCTTAATGAATTTCTACCTGATTTTAAAACAGTAAATAAAACCCTATCTACATAAAGAAGACATCAGATTTGCAAAGGCTTTATAGTCTGGGGGCTTTCAATGCAGGGCAAGCAACATTACAAACCCCAATATCCCCAAGAAACTTGATGTTCATAACACTGTCCTTGGATCACCAAGAAGGATTAGCATATTTCACTTGAGAAAGCAGGGATTTGAATAAAGTGCTTTGAAAAGCATTACACTCACAAACACCCCAGCTTTTAAAAAAATCATAGGTAAAACTTCAGCTACCTGGAAAACTCAGATCATCAAAACAACAAAGCAGCTGAGATGTTCAAGAAAGTGACATTTCAGCTGTGCGCAGATTGGAACACTCTACAGCAATAAGGCTGGTGTGAGTTTGGCTAGTATCTGCAGAGAAGAGGAAAACATAGCAAAGCCATGATCTCATCTTCTGTTTACACTTCAATTCCCAAAGTTAGTGATTAATTGTCCTCGTGTTTTGTTGCCAGGGCAAATTGTTTTCCTTTAAAGCTCCCACTTATTTTAAATAAATAAATCATTAGTTTCAAAACAGAAGTGTCAAATGTCAAGATACTTCTGACACACTAAGCTAATGAATGAAACAATTCATTAGAAGCTACTAGAGATAGGCAGGTTTTGAGACCTATTCTTTAAAGATTTTGAAAGGCAGCAGACATCATTCTTGGTCAGATTTTTCTCATGCGTCTTGGCTAAAACATCAAGCTGGAGGATACAGATAGAAATGCTTCCTTAAAAGGATCGAGATAGGTATAAATGATAGAATGGTAGGTGAGCAAAGTATGGTAGTCATATAAACATACCAGCCAGCTACAACACTGCTTCCCTAACCAAACACACAAAATCTGCTGTAGACAACCAGTTTAGAATCTCTCCTTGGGTTTCTGAATCTACCCAGGGCTGCTGGCTCTTGCAAAATAGGGAATTCTTTAGCAAATAGGCAATTTTGCAGCTGAGTCTTAAAAAAAATGCAACTATTTCGGGGTGATTCCAATAGTTTGTATATTAGTAAGACTACCTATTAAACACAGTTCTGATTACGTGACTTCCCTTTTTGTTGTTTAGTCACCAAGCCATGCCTGACTCTTTTGCAATCCCATGGACTGTAGCCCACTAGGCTCCTCTGTCCATGGGATTTCAAGTCACTTGTTATGTGATTCAAGGTCGATAATAATCTAGTTTCAACCTATCCCTCCAAATATATCTTTTCCTACAATCCCCACAGAATTTCTGGCTTCTCATTGTTCTCAGAATAGGTCTTGCACTTTTAGTTCTGGCTGACAAATATTTATTGGATAACTGCTATATTCTAGGTCCTATTCTATGCACTGAAGATATAACTGTAAAGAAAAGAATCTGAAAAAGAATATGTGTGTGTGTGTAACTGAATCACTTTACACCTGAAACTAACACATTGTAACTAAACACATGGTTTATTTACGATGTTTATTTACAATTTACATTTTTTTTAATTCCAATTCTGATATAGATAATGTATCATTTTAAAAATAAAGCTCAAATATACCAATAAAAAAGTAATTAATTAACGAAAAGTCTCACCTTCCCATAGCTTATATTCCAATGGGGGTCTTTTGCCTCCTTCTGAGTACATTCTTCACAAGACACTTGTCACACTGTATGATAGCTCTGTCTGTTTTCCGCCATCTGAACACTGCTTCCCTACGGGCATGTGTGTGCTCAGTTGCTTAGCTGTGTCCAACTTTTTGTGACCCCATGAACTATAGCCTGGGCAGGCTCCTCTGTCCATGGAATTTTTCAGGAAAGAATACTGGAGTGGGTTGCCATTTCCTACTCCAGGGGATCCTCCTGACCCAGGGATTGAACCCAAGTGTCCTGTGCCTCCTGCATTGCCAGGTGGGATCTTTACTACTGAGAGACCTGGGAAGCCCTTCCGCATGCACAGCTCAATGGCTTACTCATCTCCCATCATCCCCATCCCACACTTTGTTCCGTGGTTGGCACATACTGAATTCTCAATGAATGACTAATATTGTGTATAAAGTTTCTTTTCCTGGAAATGTAAGTTCCTGTTGTATCTAGAATCCATCTGTGAAATCTAACTCTTCTGTTTTATTAAATATGAAAATTTATTTTAACATTGAATTTTTTTTTAACAAATAAGGCATTCCCTGGTGGCTCAGAGGTTAAAGCGTCTGCCTCCAATGCAGGAGACCCGGGTTTGATCCCTGGGTTGGGAAGATCCCCTGGAGAAGGAAATGGCAATCCACTTCAGTATTCTTGCCTGGAGAATCCCATGGACGGAGAAGCCTAGTAGGTTACAGTCTAAGGGGTCGCAAAGAGTTGGACACGACTGAGCGACTTCACCTCACCTCAAGGCATTTTGTTGCCAACAGGACTAATATGAAGCTACTTCTGATGGACCTAAACAAAATGAATGAAACGGGAAGAGGACAGACACATTGGCTTAACCTGTAATGTGTCTTTCCTCAAACTCCAGGACTCCTAAGCCTCTTTCTTTGGGCTTCCCAGGCTGCCTGGCCCACTTGTGGGCAGCTCCTCTGTCTTTTCTCCTTGAGACCAGCAGTGAAGCTAATTGGGGAAGCTGCACATCTTGTTCCCTTTCTTTTTGACCCTAAAGGTAGAAACTGAAGACCAGGTGTTGGCAACCTTCTGTGGCAGGGAGACCACGGACACAGAACAAACCCCAGGCCAGGAAGTGGTTCTCTCCCCCGGCTCCTTTATGTCCATCACTTTCCGGTCAGATTTCTCCGATGAAGAGCGTTTCACAGGATTTGATGCCCACTACGTGGCTGTGGGTAAGTTGGAGAAGTGGGTGACTCATCCTCACATCTCCCTTTCTCTCTCAAAATTAAAAGTGTCTTGTGTTCTCTTCTTTAAAATGAACGCCTACTGCATAAATTCTACCATTAATGTCTTACTGCATTTGGTCTATCGCACATCTATCCATCTTTCTATCCTCTATCCATCAATTCATCTTTTTTTGACACATTTCAAAATAAATTGCAGACATCAGTACTCTTCTTCCTAAATATTTTAGCATGCATATTGTTTATCTAGAGTTCAACAGCTATTCACAATTTTTTCTTTCCATGTAAAATCTATATATTCAATGAAATGCATAAATCTTAAGTACATTTGTTAAGCTTTGAAAAATTTTTATTTGTACATAACTAAGTCCCTAACAAGATGTTGAGCTTTACCATTAACCCCTAAAGTTCCTTTATGCTCCTTTCCAATTACACCACACTCCGACCTCTTTAGAGGTCACCACAACAGTCCTGATTTTTTCCACCGCAATAGATTAGTTTTGCCTCTTGCAAAACTTCATATAAATGAACACATACATATTATATTTTGGAGATGAGAAATATTTTACTCAGCACAAAGTTTTTGATTTTCATTAATGTTGTTCCAATTCATTAGTAACTATTTCTTTTCCTGGCAGAGTAATTTTCCATTATATAAATATACTACAACCTATTTATTCATTCTCCTATTGACAGACACCTGGGTTCTATCCATTTTTTGGATATCATTAATAAAATTTCCACAAACCTTTCTGTACAAGCCGTTTTGTAAACATATGTTTTCATATATTTCACATATGTTTCACTTCTGTGGGATATATGTTAATATCTAGGGGCAAAGTTGCTTAATCGTAGTGTAGGTGTATGTTTAGTTCTATAAGAAATTGTCGTATAGTCTTTTTCCAGTGTTTGCACCATTTTGTATCCCTCTACCAATGTATGAGAGTTCTGGCTGCTCTATATCCTCACCAACATTTGGTGTCATAAATTAAAAAAAAAAAAAAAAATTAACCATTCCAGAGGACATGCAGTGGTACTTCATTATGGTTTTAGTTTGCATTTTCCTGGCACCCAGTGATGCTGAGGTATAAGCTTCTTGGCCATTCCTGTATCTTTTGGGAAGAAATACGTGTTCAAATTAGGTGGAAAACATACATCTTTTTATCTTTATATTTCCAATGCCTAAGATAGGGCTTGACCCACCTTAGCGACTTAGAAAGAGGAGAGGTTAAAAACCCAGATTTTAGAGCCAGCCCACCTTGATTTGAATGAGGACTCCACTTCCTGTCTGTGTGACTCGGAGTAAGCTCCTTCATGGCTCTAAGTCTTGGTTTCTTCATCTGTAAAAGGGGGTCATAACCGTCCTGCTCGCTGTCATCACAGCTGTTAGAGAGCGGTGGCACCACCAGGAGTCAGGTTGCCCAGGGTTGACCAGGTTTGACCAGGTTTTCTGTGACCTCGGGCAAGTTTTCTCATTTGTAATTGGAGGCTTGCTGCTGGTGGTGCTGCTAAGTCACTTCAGTCATGTCCGACTCTGTGCGGCCCCATAGACGGCAGCCCACCAGGCTCCACTGTCCCTAGGGTTCTCCAGGCAAGGACACTGGAGTGGGTTGGCTCAGGTGAGGCTTAAATGAGAGAATGCAGGTATCTCTCAACACAGTGAGTGGCTCCACTGAGTGCTCTGTAAATGTCGGCTGTTCTCTTCACCATCACACTTGAATTGGTTGTGAGAGGCTCTACCTGCCCTACAGATGTGGATGAGTGCACGGAGCGGGAGGACGAGGAGCTGTCCTGTGACCACCACTGCCATAACTACATCGGCGGCTACTACTGCTCCTGTCGCTTCGGCTACATTCTCCACACAGACAACAGGACGTGCCGAGGTGGGGCCCAGCGCTGATTCTGTGCATCACTGCTTGGAGTCATATTTTCCAGTACGATGAGGGGAGGCTCAGAGGAAGGATGAACAGGCAGCAGGAACAATTACAAGTGCAATCAGACCACAAGGATAAAGATGCTGAAATGCCCACCAGCCTGGAAGTGGGGTTCAGATTCTCAGAGAACTGCATTTGAGAAGCCCTGGCCTCTAGGCCATCTTTCTTCCTGGGGAGCAGGGCTTTCTGCTCTTTAGCCCCTATTTCCTCTCCTGTAAGTAACAAGCCCAGTCAAGGGAAAACCCAGGTTTCCCAGTTCTGAACCCTGAACTAGGTTTTACCCACCCGCTCCTTTTTTTCTGCTCTTCCCTGGCCTCTCACTTTTATATTGTGATAGAGAGAACCCCAGTGCAAGCGAGAGAAGGGGAGAGAGAGAGCGACAAAGATAAGACAGCAAGAAAACATCCCTTTCCTTCTTGCTCCCTTTGCATTCCCCTCTCATCCACGTGCCTTCTCTGCCATAGTATCCAGGCTGAGGTGGGGAGGGAGAAATAGGAGGACGAAGACATTTCCATGAGGACCTCCTGGCTAGCGGGTAATAGCCACATAGGCAAATGATAAAATGCCGTTAAGTGTTGTAAATGAAGTGTGAGTGTGGCACCGTCAGACCTGAGTCGGCACCAAGTGAACAAGCACTTTCCAGAGATGATGCCCTTGATGAAGGAAAAAGAACAAGGAAAAGGAGGGCATGACAGGCAGAGAGAATAGCTTCTGCAAACATTCAGAAGCATGACAGGATTCAGAATATTTGGGGAATTGCCAGTAGATCAGTATGACTGCAGGGTAAGGATCTGGGTCCTAAAAGACCACTTGGAAGCTGAGTGAGGGAGCACTGGGGGAGGGCTTGCTAGAAACAGGATTTCTTTTCCTTTCTTCTTCAAAAACTTCTACTTCTGAATAAAACCCATCCATATAAAGCAGGCATATACATGGGTTTTCTTGAAGAGGGTTGTATTTTCCATGGTTTTCATTCAGTAAGTATTTATTGAGCATCTACCATGTGCTGAGCACAGAGGGGCTAAGACTGAGCAATGTTTATGAATCCTGTTTTTCATTTTTGCTTCTGCCCCCCAAGAGCCTTTTTAAACATTCTCTTCCTAATTGACTCGAAATTTAATGCCACAAATACCCTTATATATGTTTATGCACTATATGTCTGCCTATGTGTTATGCATGAAAAAAGTAACAACTTCCCCTCTCTAAGAACCAATTTTGGCCCCTCTGGGAGCAATGTCATCCCCATGAAAATGCTTGGGATAGAAAGTTAAAGCACACGAATTCAGAGACCACTCTAAACCTTGTTCTGTAGCTTGTAACCGAAGGACTTTAGGGTCAGCTATGACTCCTTTCTGGGCCACAGTTTTCTCATTTACAAATGACCAGAAAGAACTGACATGCCAGATCCAAGGACGATGGTTCAGTGGCATATAACAGGGCCTTTGCAGGGTTAAGCCATGGCGAGGATCCAAGACACTGGTTGCTGGGTTGCAACTGTGATGGGGAACAGAGCAAACTCCCTGAGCTCAGGGAACTTGTGGGGGCAGGAAAGTCCACCGAGAAATACGTTTCACAATGCAAGCAGTGGTCAACAGCATGAAGAGAAACAAAGCAAGGCCAGGGTCCAGAAAGCGAGGGTATGTGTGAGGGTCCTGTGTTAATGAAGGATCAAGGATGGCTTTGAGCAGAGATCTCATGGGGTCCTAGGCTGAGGGGAGAGCAGCACAAGAGGAGAAGATCCTCTTCCTGACCACACATCTCAAAACCTTCCATCTGAGACCCCTCAAGCCCCACACCAAGATTGGATAATTGGACAAAAAGGCATATCACACTCACTGCCTCTGAGTCTGAACCCTGCAAAATACTTGGTTGTGTGACCTTGAGTAAATCTCTTCCCCTCACTGAACTTCAGTTTCCCCATCTGTAAAATGGGGATAGTGACTCCTTCCCCAACTTGCCTCTCAGAACCACTGGGAAAATTGTACCATAGTAGATAAGAAAGGGGATGCTGTGGCCTTGAGTGTGGTGTACCACTTTGCTCCCATGTGCTTCCCACAGTGGAGTGCAGTGACAACCTCTTCACCCAGCGGACTGGCGTGATCACCAGCCCCGACTTCCCCAGCCCTTACCCCAAGAGCTCCGAATGCCTCTACACCATTGAGCTAGAGGAGGGTTTCATGATCAGCCTGCAGTTTGAGGACATTTTCGACATTGAGGACCATCCTGAGGTGTCCTGCCCCTATGACTACATCAAGGTAAGATAGCAGGGGCTATATGTGCTGAGGATACTGACAAATATTGGCTGAATTGGGAAAATTGACATTCTCTACCTTCTTCCAGGATAGGGGGCCAAGCCGGTGGCTTCCTAAAAAGTAATTATTTAAAATAACATCTACCACCTTGATTGGACCCAGTCTAGGGAACTTCCCTGACCCCACCTGCAAAATCCCTTCTGGCAGGTAACATAATGTCATCATGAAGTGACACCAGGGTGAAGATCATGGGGACCAGCTTAGAACTCTGTCTGTGTGTGTTAGTCATTTAGTCAAAAAATGTCTGACTCTTTATGACCCATGGACTGTAGTCCATCAAGCTCCTCTATCCATGGAATTTTCCAGGCAAGAGTACTGGAGTGGGTTTCCTCCTCCAGGGGATCTTTCCAACCCAGGGATGGAACCCGGGTCTCCCACACTGCAGACAGAATCTTTCCCATCTGAGCTGCAAGGGAGGCCCAGAACTCTGTCCACCATACATTATATCCCAGGTGCCATGCTATGAGCTTATCATTAGGCAGGTAACTCTAGGAGTTTCACTGTCCCCCTCACCACAGTAAGAGTGACAAGATGAAGATATACTCAGGATTATAGAAGTCATCAAATGAGGGTTAAGACGTGCTGGTCCTCAGAGGAGGAAGGAGAAAGAGTTAAAGCAGAGGCAGGACGCAGGCCTGGGGGCTGGAAATCTGGACCAGCCCAGAGTGCCTCTTCCTTCTCTCCATCTCCGCTGCCTCTACCTGAGTCCAAGCCCTGCTCTCTCTGGTCAGCTGCAAAGCTACCTGGAGGGTTTTCTGGCATCCACTCTTCCTCTGCATAGTATGTTCTCTTCTAGCATCCAGGGTAAATTTTATAAAAGCCAGGTTATATCAAGATTGTACTTGGAATAAACATGAATTCCTCAACAGAGTATGGCCTGTGGCTGCCTTCCCATCCTCAAGCCATGGCATTCCCTCTCCTCCAGCCTCACTGGCTTCCTTCCTTCTCTTGATACTTACCAGGCTCTTTCCCACTTTTGGCCTCTATACATTGTTTTCCCCACCTGGAAAGTATTCTCCCCTCCTCTCCAAATGTAGTCTCCTCCTACTCATCCTACATATTTCAAATCCAATGTTACCTCCACAAAGAGGCCTTCCCTAACTATCTATTTAAAGTTATTATCTATTATACTGAAGCTTCGCTGGTGGTACAGAGGTAAAGAACCCACCTGCAATGCAGGAGACACACACAGGAGACAGGGGTTCAATCCCTGGGTAGGAAGATCCCCTGGAGAAGGAAATGGCAACCCATGCCAGTACTCTTGCCTAGAAAATTCCATGGACAGAGGAGCCTGGTGGGCTGCAGTCCATGGGCTCACGAAAGAGTTGGACATGACTTAGCAACTAAACAATGTCTATTATATTAATGATGAAAATTATATAGACTACATAGATGTTACTACTTAAATTATAAACATATAGCATACATTTATATTATATATGTATATTATATATCACCCTGATTATTTTTTGTGATACTTACTACAGCTGGTAATTATTTTTTTTATTATCTATTAGTCTGCCCTGACTAGACTGCAGGGTCTTTGCAAGCAGGGGCCTTTCCTGTCCTGTATACCTGGACAGGGCTCTGCCCCTCTCTGAACCATAATATGTTCATCTCTGAGGAGAGGAAAATCAGCCTGCCTTGTCCACTTCCAAGGTCATTGCAATCTGTGAATGGGAGAATGGAGATGGAACCCTTTGGTGAATGGTAATGCCCACTAAGAATATAAGTGAACACCATGGACTCACATGAAAGCTTCCAGAAAACCCTGGGTGCAGAGTAGAGATGATCCCAGAAGCAGTCACTGTCACTCAGGTGTGACTCTGCTTTTTTTCTATCTCGCCCCTCACAGATTAAAGCTGGTCCCAAAGTGCTGGGGCCCTTCTGTGGAGAGAAAGCCCCAGAACCCATCAATACCCAGAGCCACAGCATCCAGATCCTGTTTCGCAGTGACAACTCAGGGGAGAACCGGGGCTGGAGGCTGTCATACAGGGCGACAGGTAACAGAGCTTCTCTCCTCCTGGGTCACACCTGGCTTCCATGCTCAGCCCTCATGGCATAGCAGCCAGGGAGTGTGAGGGGGTGCTGGCCTGGGGCTCCTCTGGGGATGTGGCAAGACTCCCAACCCTGCCACTGAGCAGCTTGGGACCAAGGCAGATTCCCTCTGCTGACTAGCTTCTCATCTATAAATGGGGTAAAGGGCAGCAATGATGGTGGGTTTGGATAAGACGTTTTCAAAACTGGCTGCACTTCAGAATCATGTGGGGAGATTCTTAAACACAAAAAACATATATGCATCAGTATATGATACTTGTTTCTCTCTTTCTGACTTACTTCAGTCTGTATGACAGATTTTAGGTCCATCCACATCTCCACAAATGACCAAATTTTGTTCCTTTTATGGCTGAGTAATATTCCATTGTATATATGTATCACATCTTTCTCCATTCACCTGTCGATGGACATCTAGGTTGCTTCCATGTCCTGGCTATTGTAAATAGTGCTGCAGTGAACACTGGGGTACACATGTCATTTTAAATTATGGTTTTCTCAGAGTATATGCCCTAGGAAAAGCGGTACAGAGGAACTATTTCCAGGGCAGGAATAGAGATGCTGACATAAGAGAGTAGATGTGCAGACACGGGGTGGGGGAAAGGGGAGGGTGGAACAAATTGGGAAATTGGGATTGACATATATGTACTACGTTATCTAAAATAGATAGTTCGTGGCAACCTGCTATAGAGCACAGGAAGCTCAACTCGGTTCTCTGTGGTGACCTAGACAGACAGGATGGGGGAGGGGGGTGGAGGGAGGGGATAAATGGATACATATAGCTGATTCACTTTGTTGTACAACAGGAATCAATACGACATTGTAAAGCCTCTAGTAAAATAAATAATTTTTTTAAAACTATAATTTTCAAAAAAGAAAACAGCTTCCAGAACTTCACACTGTGATTGACTGGGCCTGAAGAGGATCCTTCCAGCCACAGGCCTTCCAAAGTCTGGGGCAGAAATTTGAGTATAAGCCTCTAGCACAAAATGTTTCATCATGGTGGTTTGCCTGCTTGTGCACCCAGAGTGACAAAGCCCACAGGCCTCATCGCTCAGTCCCTTGAGGCACCCGGTCATGGTCCAAACCCTGCTGGAGTTACTTGACCCAAGGGGTGTGCAGTAACTGGAGGAAGAGGGGCAATGGAAGGATCACAGCTGGGTATGACTAACACAGTGCAAAGACGCTATATCCTGGCCTTGGCTCATCACCAGCTTCAGTGCCTGCTTGTGGGGAGAGGCAGGAAGAGGATATTAATTAGGGAGAGTTTATCCAGGAAATACATCGGGCATAGGAATTCTATCCAACACAGCCTTTTGAAGTGCAAATCACAGTCTCTCTAGCACTGTGAAGAAAGATCTTGGGAAGAAAGAGTGGGGTCATCGTGAGTGGCCCGAAAGAGCCAACTACTCCCACTGAGTAAAAATTTCAAGGGTGTAAATTTCAGCTGAATATGAAAATTCTGTTCCTCTCATCGGAGGAGTCTAGTATGAAAGGTACACACTGGAAGGTACTGAGCTCCTTATCCCTGTAGAAATGTCCCACAGGTCTACTGTGGAAGGTGGAAAGGAGATATCAGACAAGAGTTATACTCAGACATTTAATACCTTTTCCTACCCTGAGTTTTGATGAGATCATCTGGCAAACCACCTCATTTTACAGATGAGGAAATAAAGGTCCAAGTTGGAAAGTGACCTGCTCAAGTGTCCAAAGTAAGCCTTCTTCAGGGCCTGGTAGGTCTAGGCCCCGATACCCTGGGGGTGCAGTTTTCACGTGTTTTTTTCCACCTCCATCAGGCCTTGAATTCTAGGGAAAGGCTTCTCATGACCACACTTTCCTTTGTTTTCTCACCTACTCCTTTCATTGCTCCCCACCAGGGAATGAGTGCCCCAAGCTGCAGCCTCCTGTCCATGGGAAAATCGAACCCTTGCAAACCATATATTACTTCAAAGACCAGGTGCTCATCAGCTGTGACACAGGCTACAAAGTGCTGAAGGTACAGGGTCCTGCCAGGGGAGGGGTGGGTCTCCAGGCTAGAGAAATTCCCCAGAGCTTCCCAAGGCAGATGGGCTTCCAGAGCTTGTCCTGGTCCCACCATGGTATTTCCGAGCTTTCCCACAATGCGCCAAAAATTCCAGCCTTCTGAAAATTCAAAGCATGTGTCCCAGACTCTCCCTTCTGAAGGTGGTACAAAAGTCCAAGCAAAATATCCATTCAGCCCGACAGTCAGTACAAACAGCCTTAACAAAGTTCATCAGGCTTACCGGGTAGCTCTGGGACAGAAGCTGAGCTTTTAAAGGTGGCAGGGGAGCACTGCTCATTCTCTGAAACAGTGGTTCTCCTAGGAATCCTCTGGTTAACTTAACAAAACCACCTCCCAGGCCCCACCTGAGATCAATTAAAACAGAATCTCTGGGGCAGGGCCTGTGATCATTTTGTCTGTTAAGGTGCCCAGGTGAGTCCAGCGTAAGCCAAGCTAGTGGACTGCTGCTCTCATGGAATGATAACCCGAGTGGGGTCCCCACCACACCAGCACATCACTAGTTAGAAATGCAAGGGCTTGGTCCCCAGGCCAGAGCCACTGATTCAGAAACTCTGGGAGGGGGCCTGGGACACTGATGCTCACTGAGTGAGGTTTGAGAGCCACGGCTCTGAAGAAGGCATCACCAGCACAGGTGTTGCTTCGAGACAGCTGCCCAGCCCCCAACCAACACCCCCCCTCAGCCCCGCCCTGGCACTAGGTGTCTCTCCAGAGTAGGAACAGGCGACATGAACTCAGTGTCTGTCCTCCCCTTGACTTCAAGCCCTCGGAGGCCCCCGTTGGGAAAGCCCAGCGGAGAACAGCCAGCTCTGGAGGGTGAGCTGGTTACACTGGGAAACAGTCACCAACCCACCCCCTCTCCTTTCCTCCCCTTCTTCATGCTTCTTCCTAGGATAATGTGGAGATGGACACATTCCAGATGGAGTGTCTGAAGGATGGGACGTGGAGTAACAAGATTCCCACTTGTAAAAGTAAGAACACTATTGGCTGGTTATAAGGGTCATGAGCCCCCCAGCACTGGGGGAATGTGAGCAGAGCCCACACCGGGTGGAGGGAGCCTGGCAAGTGCACCCTAAGAGGGATGGGGCAGGAGTTTTACAGACACAGTGCAGTCGGATGAAAAGCTCTCAAATGTTCCTTTCAGCAGTAAGGTGTTAGGATTTCAAAAGACACTGCTTGTGAATCCCAGTTTGCTTTCGAAATACTAATTTTACCTCTGCCTGCAGACAGATTGCCAAATTTGCTAGAGGAATAGCTAGTCTCCACATTTGAAACTAGCTCTGGCATTTGCTAATATAGGACACTATTTTGGCACTGGTGACCTTGACAGTCTTTATGTGGCCATCAGCTGTATCCACTGTCTCCTGGGACAGCTGTGAAGGCAGGGTGGTGAGGTCAGCACAGTGGACCTGCACGAAGCAGGGGATTCAGCTCTGCATGGGTTCTTGGAACCCAGAGTTCTTGCCTTGGCTCTGCTTCTAACCCATGCTGTGATCATGGATAAGAACCTTCACCTCAGCTATAAAGAGGTTTGGACTAGCCTTAATATTCTAGAATATATTCTAGTGGTTCTGAAATAATGTGATCCATATAAATCCTCCAGTAAGTTTTGTAAAAATACAAACTGACAGCAGCCATGCCCTCTCCCGCTACCCGGGTGATTTTAATGCAAGACTTGTAAGGACCACAGTTTTAGAGGACATCTGTGGCAAAAGTGATGGGAGGAGGCATAGTGACAGAAAGTAAAAGAGAAGGGAAGGAGGGGAGGAGGATTTATTTTTGAATGGAGAGGTGGGACGTCAAGAAGTAGAGTGGGTCCCCAGCCAGCCCCAGCCCCAATTCATGAGCCTATATGAACTTTGAAGTGCTATTCCCTTCCCTTGTCCTAAATGACTCTGGTCCATTAAGCAGGCAGATGCATTCCCAAGGGGACACTCTCAGGGTGGGGCTCCCTTGAAGCAAATCCCGGGCGTAATTTTGGAGCGGAAAGTGCTTGTTTTAAATTTTCTTTTTAATAGGACATGGTGGCTGGAGTCAGAGACCAGTGTAGGAAAGAGGGGCATTTTTTGACTCCAACAAAAAGTTTCAACAGACGTTTACTGGTTGCCTATGCAGAAGTCCATAGGGAATTCAGACAGAAAAGACAAGGTCCAGACGTTAAAGAACTCAAATGCCAGCAGACACATGTGCCACCGCCTCCAGCAGGTGGCTCCTGTGTGGTGCTGTGACTGAGGCCTTTGTGAAGCACTCTGCAGGACAAGGCAAGGGAGCATTCTGAAGGAATCGGAGGACAAGGGGTAGAAAGGACAGGATGTTGCTTTGGAGACAAGAAGTTTTAGATTCCAATCCGGACTCCACCAGTTCAGCATGCCTGAACCATTGGCTCATCCTCATTTGGCCTGTTTCCAGCATTGTTGATTGTTCTGAGGACTAATTGAGATTTGGGTTCAATCCCTGGGTCGGGAAGTTCTCCTGGAGGAGGAAATGGCAACCCACTCCAGTATTCTTGCCTGGAAAATCCCATGGAAAAGAGGAGCCTGGCAGGCAACAGTCTATGGGGTCAAAAGGAGTCAGACAGACATGACTGAGCACAACTGAGTTAATGTACACATCATACCTAAGGTGCACCAGGAATAAGCAAAAACTCAACAAAAGCTTGTTCATCTCCCCCATCCAACACCCTTTATAAGAAGAGGTTTTGGTCTCTCTTTCCCACTTTTGGAAATTTTGGTAATAATTTTTTTTTCCCCAACGAGACACACACTTTTTATGGTAACAGAAGTGTTGGTAGAGCAGGGCAACTCATGTGATTGATGGTACTTTTATGTGACATATTAATATACAAAAGTATCAGGAAAAGAGGAATTTTTTCCTTCCTAATATGGCCTGGTTCTCCCACACACCGGTTCTCAGACACACCGGCATCTCTGCTTGTTCACTGAGTAGGTATTTATGGAGCACTTTTGTTCCAGGCATGTGCCAGGTCCTAGGAGAGATGCAAAGGCAAAAAGGACTGAGAAGTTGAGAGTCCCCAGGGAAAGGGGTTGAGACAGACAGGAAGTGTATGTGTGCAGTGAAGGAGACTTGCATGGGAACAGGAAGTGGGAATTATGGGTTGTGGTCCTGGCCCTGCCTCTGCCTGCTGCAGTGACTCCAAACAAGTCTTGCTCTGCTCTGATGCCATCTGTCAAATAAGGGTTTGGAACAGATGAATGCAAAGCTTGCTCAGGGAGCAGAATGTTATCATTGCCGCGAGCCAGGACTTATGACTGTGAGAGTTCTCAGAATGGTACACATCCCACAATCCCAAGCTGTCCTTCACACTGACTGTACCTGCACTGTGCATTCTTAATCAATTCTGGTGGAGCAATTTCTGTATTTCCTGCATAAACCATTTCTGCTTTGCTTGCTAATTTTTCTTTCTCTTCTTTTTCTCTCTCCCTTCTCTCTGCTTCCTTTCTCTGCACCTCCTAACCCCTCTTTGATCTTCATCATGGTGGCAGAAACGGAAATGGATGTGGAAAGCGAACCTGAGTCAGAGCAAGTGGCAGAGTGAATGCTGGGAACCCACACTGTGCAGACATCCAGGAATGGACCACTCACCAGACCCCGGGTCCCAGGGCTCCTCCATCCCTCCCTATCCTCCCAACACTCCATTTCCCATTTAGTGCAGGTTAGAATGGATGCTGAACAAGGCAACACAGGCCCAAGCAGTTGAAACTGCCTCATGTATGAGAACAACTTTCCTTCTGAGAGTTCACCCATCATTTAAACATTATGCTGGAAAATAATGAAAAGACAATGGGGGGTTTCTTTTTTAGCACTTCTATGTGGACTATACTCTTGTGAAAGGAAAAATGGCTTTGATTCTAGAGACACTTGATTTAATTTATATTCAAACGCTTAGGAGGACCAGGTCAAAGTGAGCCCTGATTTCTACTCCACGTCTCAAGGTTAAATGGGCCGGAGTCACTTTGTGACTTTAATATTTGTACCTGTTGCTACTTTCTTAACAACCCTGAGTAGGTGAAGTTAACAATAACTCATATAATGTGGGTTTTTAGGAAACCTAGATCTAGTCTCACACCCAAAAGTTCTCTTCCACCCGTACCTAAAATGGGGCTAAAATCCCATCACCAGAAGATCTTTCCTCTGGGGCTTACCAAGTTTGCATTTCTGAAAACTTCCTAATTAAAGTTTTTCAAAAGATAGGCATCAGACTTGAAAACAGCAGTGTTCAGCTTTGGAGTCATGGGACGTCACTGGGTTATAAACAATGATGAAGAAGGGGCTGCAGAGGTTGGGAGTCTCTGCTTCAGCCTGAACAAAATCTAGGTAGACATATCAAAGAACCCTTGCATTACACTGTGCCTGCTTATTAGTTTATTCGCTGATTGAATGGCCTCTTGATGAGGGCAGAATCCTGCAAAGTTGGCCAAAGAAAGGTCCAGAGACTGAAGTGCCATTCTAGGTCAAGGGTGCCCCTGAGAGAGGAGCTGGGGCATTCACTAAAAATAATCATTAGTTGAATCAATATTTTTAACAGTACAAAGGATAACAGGCCTTGCACTCAGTGTGATGGAGGGGATCATCATTTAGGCGGAAGATATGATATGAACCCAAATATTTATAATACCAGTAAACAAAAGATACATGCATCAGAGGGTGAAGAATAAAGGACCGTGCAAAGAAAAATGTGGAAGCAGCTGTATCCAATTAAAAGAATGAGAAAATACTTTCAAGAAGCAGCAATGTTTGATCAAGGCCGAAGGGTGGGCAGAGCATGAACCACAGGGTTTCCCCAAGTGGGAAAGCAGCAGCGCAGTGAGGGGTCCTTGAAACTGGAGCACAAGGGCACCACGGGAGGGATGAAGATGGGACTGGGGTCTGGGTGGGCGGGGCTGGGCATTTCCGGATCTTGAGGGCCAGGTGAGCCAATTGTGTGTGGTTGCCTAGGATGCCCCTAGACTGTGTCAAAGCATCTTCAGGATGGAGGCTCAAGAAAAACATGTCTGAAGGGAAATAAATGACAGCAAGAGTGAGAGTGAAGATAGGGTGTGGGTAGCAGAGCCTGACGCAGAGACGCAGGAGAAAGGGAGGCCGAGGGAATGGAGGGAGGAAGCGTATTTTGATTCCAGGGTGTGGAAGTGACCAGGTGCGCTTTAGAGAAGACGTCAAGACCCTTCCTCAAGCAAAGAAGATAGACTGAGACAGGCCTGATCTAGCATCTTGGATTGTGTCAGGCAGAGCTCCAATGGTCTTGCTAAGGGAAGTTGTCTCCATGTCCCAAGGAGATACAGTAATTTGCCTACCACAGTAGACCTGGAGAGAAGGTGCACCTCTTTCCCACTCACTATATCCAAGCTGCAGTGATCCTCTGTTTTCCACTATTTGTCACACCCTCTGTGTGGCTGTAATAGCAGCTTCATCAATGAGCCAAGTGACTTCTCTGGAGGGAAGTGAAAGCAGGCCCTCAGTCCAGACAGTCTCTGCTAGTGCTGGACACGTACAGGCTCTCAGGGGCTTGAACACCTAGCCATGTCTAAGACCAGCTCTGGAATTGCTCCACCTTGGAAGAAAAGTTATGACCAACCTAGATAGCATATTCAAAAGCAGAGATATTACTTTGCCGACTAAGGTCCATCTAGTCAAGGCTATGGTTTTTCCTGTGGTCATGTATGGATGTGAGAGTTGGACTGTGAAGAAGGCTGAGCGCCGAAGAATTGATGCTTTTGAACTGTGGTGTTGGAGAAGACTCTTGAGAGTCCCTTGGGCTGCAAGGAGATCCAACCAGTCCATTCTGAAGGACATCAGTCCTGGGTGTTCTTTGGAAGGAATGATGCTAAAGCTGAAGCTCCAGTACTTTGGCCACCTCATGCGAAGAGTTGACTCATTGGAAAAGACTCTGATGCTGGGAGGGATTGGGGGCAGGAGGAAAAGGGGACGACAGAGGATGAGATGGCTGGATGGCATCACCAACTCGATGGACATGAGTTTGAGTGAACTCCGGGAGTTGGTGATAGACAGGGAGGCCTGGCGTGCTGCGATTCATGGGGTTGCAAAGAGTCGGACATGACTGAGCGACTGAACTGAACTGAACCGAATACTAGATACTAGGTTTTGAAGATAATTTGGGCAAAATAAACTGCTAGACCTAAGTTAAGGGAGACAAGGCTCATACAAAGATCCAGACACTAATCAATGATATTTCCTAAAAAAGGAAGAAAAAGCTGCTTTGAGACTCATCAGGAAAATACTTGTAAAATTGTTTACAGTTTTAGATAGCAAATATTATTGCCTCTTGCTGTCATAGTGCTGACCCTTACACACTTCCCCCACCCCCGCCCCCCCCCCCCCCCCAGAATAGAAGTGTATCTCTACTTTTGGGCAATCAAAATAAATGGTAGCGATTCATCCAAGGGGATTGGAGGCTGGGAAACACCACTAACCAGTTCTCTGGGTGTGTTTGCCTTTCTTGTGGATAGGAGGTACCTACCTGCATTTATTCCCATCCTTCATCCCTCTCCTCCATGCTGGAGGCTCTTAAGATCAACTATGTTTTAAGCTAGATAACACTCTATTTAATAAAAAAGATAAATTTGGAATTCTAAAATTAAAAATCACAATTTCTGAGTAACATCTCATGGGTAAATTGCCCCTGTTTCTGTTTTCCAAGGTGAGCAGGTAAAATTCAGGAGGAAGGAAACTGGCTTTAGAATGTGATCCTCTGACATCAGACAGCTAATGTCCAGCCTTACCAGAATATTGATTATAGGCCATTTTTTACTAGAAAACAGATTCTAATAACTGTCCGTCTGGTTTACTTAAAAAAAGCACTGAGTTTAAGATCAGGTCTAGTTCTCTGATTCACTGTGTGACCTTAGACCAGTCAAGTCTCCTCTCTGGCTCATCTGTAAGTAAAGATGATGTTCTAGATTGCCTAACTTCAGACTCCATTCCCCCCGGGAAGTTCTGAGCCCCTGGCATTCTTCAGTTCTGACAGAGGCTGTTTGACCTAAGATTATGATTTCCTTAGAAACGAGCATCACCCCATAACAAGGCCCCTTGAAGAGATATTGACAGATTGGCTCTGCAGCCCCTGTCCTGGCTCCTGGCAGACTCATGCTGGCAACTCCCAAGACTTGCCTGGTCTGGCAAGTTCTCCTAAGACCACCTCTGAGGAGCAGGTATCTTTGGTCTTGTCCTTCAGCCAGCCCCCCAGGAGCAGCCACCCACAACCAGAGAAAATGTGCAGGTGAAGATGAAAGTTTGGTTCATCCTAGCTGCCCCCATCCTGCCTTCTGTGCCTGTGGGGAGCCAGCAGGGTGGGGCTGTGCAGGCATGCAGAAGTTGAGTTTTTGTTTGTTTTTGTTTTTTCTTAAATGCCAAGCTTCAAAGTGAACACAGTAACTGCTCTTACTCAGCATGTGGTTGGGGCTGGAAGAAGTGAAGTTTCTTTAGTTTATATGAGCCAGAATTTTCTCACTGAGCCACGGGTTTCATATTTGGACAAAAGAGGATAAGAGGATTGCACAATAGTACTGGAAGTTAAGGAGAGGGCCCTGGTGGGGAAAAGTCTAGGATCTGCTTGAATCTCAGCAGACCAGCCCCTGCCCTGGAACTGACACCAGACCAGGTGAGCTGACCACCCAGCAGGACTATCACAGATGGGAGAGAGCCCCAAATGCAAGGCTGTAACATTGCTCTCTGGAGGCAACCTGCACATCATATGAGACAGACCCACGAAGTTGCCCCAAGAAGAAGGGGCAAGGCCAACTGAGGGCTCTTCTCTCTTCCCTCTCAGTTGCGGACTGTGGAGCCCCGGCAGAGCTGGAAAACGGAGTGGTCACCTTCTCCACAAGGAACAACCTCACCACATACAAGTCTGAGATCAGATATTCCTGCCAGAGGCCCTACTACAAGATGCTACACAATACCACAGGTGAGCCTTGCGTGCTTTCCCAGCCCACTCCCTCCTCACACTTTGGGCTCAGGGTGATGGACAGCCAGTCTGCTGGCCATCGTTTGAGAGGAACTGGGAGGAGAAACCCTTGGAGACGTGCCTCACCTCTCCCTGCCTCAGGCCTGCACCCCGAGAATTAAGCTTCATGACACCCCAGCAGCATGACATACTGCTGGGACCTATATGACATACCCACACAGACACACTCACAGCCCCCCGCAATGAAGGAACCCTCAAAAAGATGTGAAGGCCAATCAGTTCTGCCTCCACCACAGACGAGAACCAAGAAAATGCTCCGAATTTCCCAGAGCCTCCAAGTCCTCTCTTTCGAAGAGGAATCGTGGCAGAGCTTGCAGAGCTCACAGGGCTAGTGTAAGCCTCATGAGATGGTGGGCACGACTGCGGTTTATGGAAGGGTTTATTAAGTGGGGAAGCAGGGGCAGGGCAAGTGAGCCACCCAGAGCTGTGTGACTAATGAGAAGTGCCCTCCAGGGTCTGGGCGGGGCCCCCACAGGCAGGAATTAGATTGCTCAGAGGCTTAGACACCATACTGAAGAGCATGCCATTTATTTTAGAGGCCAATGGGGAGCTATTGTGATTTTGAGCCGAGACAGGACCAGATCAGATTCCCATTTTAGAAAGACGCTTCAAGTTGCAGACCAGACTGGCTCAGAGAGAACAGCATCAGAAAGACTCTTTGGAAGACTTGCAGTGATTCACAGTGGAGAAGCTAAGAGCTCAAATCTATTTTCCATGTGCTAAGAATCAACCACATTCTCCTTTTTCTTCAACCTTTTTTCCCTCACCCAGGTGTATATACCTGTTCTGCCCAAGGAATCTGGATGAATGAAGTCCTGGGGAGAAGCCAGCCCACCTGCCTGCCAGGTACCTTGCTCTCAAGTTCTCTGCCTCAAGGTCCCATGCAAGGCACTGGGTCCACGGGTGCTCTGGCTGTTAATGGGGTAAGGGGTAGGGGGCATGATGCTTTGATTGCTTTTGAAGAGATATCTTTCGATGGTCAAAGGTCAGAAAAGCCTAGCCTCACATCTTCTCGAACAAACCAGCCTCTATGTTCAACCTGTTCTATCACAACAGGACACTTCTTGCCTCCTCTCTCTGCCATTCTGCTCTCTTCCTGCCAGGCTTCTCATCTCACACAGTTGGTATTTGTATCAGCTGTGCACCAGGAAAAGTGAGAAAGTGGGCACCTGCTCCTCAAGCACTCACTGTGTGGTAGTGAAGTGAAGTCACTTGGTCATGTCCGACTCTTCCCGACCCCATGGACAGTAGCCAACCAGCCTCCTCCATCCATGGGATTTTCCCGGCAAGAATACTGGAGTGGGTTGCCATTTCCTTCTCCAGGGGATCTTCCCAACCCAGGGATCGAACCCAGGTCTCCCACATTGTAGGCAGACGCTTTACTGTCTAAGCCACCAGGGGGTAGAGGAGGTGGAAATCAGACAAGTACTAAATAACCATCGGACATAGGAACAAATTCTCCCAAAAAGCAGTATGCTGAAGTCTTAGTGACTGCTGTCTCCCCTGAGCTTACTTACTGACCCTACTTTAAAATGAACAAAGAGTTTTGTGGTAACAGGAAGTGTCCCTGTGCATATAGATTTGGGGGCTATTCTATGGATATTTGCATTGGTATTAAACAGATGAATGGTTTACATCATAATGATCAATGCACATATTCAAATTGACTTAGAATATTATAGCCCTAGATGCACACTCTAGGGTTAAATAAACAACCCTCCAAAAATTAAATATTCACAACACAGAAATTTACACTTCAAAAATAAATAAGAATAGTGATTCAATCAATAGTGATTGAAAGATATAATCATTCAAGAGAAGCAGTGTTGATTTCATCATTTGGTCGAACAGCAGTTGCTTTGCCATATGGTTCAGGGTTGAATGGCATTCATATTTTACTGAATTAGAGTGTTGGGTAAACTGAGATAGTATATTATTTGAATGGTACATTTTAGTAACCTTCAATAGTGACTCAGTAGACTTCTAGATTTAGGCATTAAAATGGAAAGGCTATGGAGCCGTCTACCAGACCTGAAGAAAGTTTTAGCATTTGGGCATCAGCTTTGGCCATCACAATGGCTACAAGATCTCAGAGAAGGAAGACACTCCTACATGTGGTTGTCTGGGAGCAGAGAAATGAGGATGGGTTAGGAAGACTTCACTTAAGAGTGCTTTCAATCTAAGCAAGAATTCAAAGAATTCATGAGGATCTGGAAGAAGGAAAAGGTCAACCCATCCACACTCTGCTGGCCCCCCTCATCTCAGGTAGGCTTAGCCAGGAGCACACCTAAGGGCCACAGCTGGGGAAGCCTTGGAGAAAATGGGGAATGGTACAGCTGTGGCAAACTTGAGATCAAATCCCCATTTTGCTAATACTATGTGCACTGCTAATACTATGGCAGTGTAGGTAGGTTCCATCCCGGGCAGTCCTGTTGTGATGTCTAGAAGTGGGTGAGGCACTACGCTGGGAGTCAAGGGCCCAGCTTCTAGTCCTGGTGTTGCCTTTTCCTGATCTCCATCTTTGGTAAGTCATCTGACCTCTTTGGGGCTAGGATTTCATACCTCAGAAGTGGGGGAGCAGAATCAGGTGATCCATGGCACTCTATGACTCTCGATGGTCATCACCCTCTAGATTCATACAAAGCATGTTGGATATGAGTCTTGAAATTCTGGTAACACCTAGTCCTGAGCAGAACATGGTGTATCATTGGACCAGGCCAGAAAATTCCAAATTCCCTTCTAAAACACTAAGATTGAATGCAGAGACAAGCCAGAATAGAGAAAGCCATTTCAACTGGCATCATCATATCCACCTTTCCAAGGAAACTATTAAGCAAATATTATTTTCCTCTTATTTTACACTGAGAGAACGAAGGACCAAGAGGGTATAATGACTTAACCAAGGTTACCTGTGAAAAGTTAGAGGCAAAACTGGAAGGTGGAATCAAGACTTTTGGTGTCAACACAAGCAATGCTGAGCCACTCTTGACTCTGCCGTCCTCAGGAACCCAGGATTCCAGAACACCACAATTTTGTTTTTAGGGCCCTCCCTCAGTACCGCCAGTCTTCTAGGGCCCAAATCTGATTTCAGCACAGCTGAAGCGCTAGTATTTCCAGTCAAGTCTTCTGTCCCAGGAAAGACTGGATGGAGAAGGGTAGCAGATGAAAAGAGTGGCCCCATTTCAATGAGCGCTCTCGAAGGCTCGTGGCATCATTCAACATCTTGAAAGGACAAGAGCATATAAAGAAGAAAAAAAGACTTCAGTGGAAAAAATGAAGCTAGAATCCAAAGAAACAGGCCCCACTCCTGGCTCTGTCACTAATGACTTTGGATATGTCTCTTGCATTCCCTGAACCTCAATTTCGCCATCAGTAAATTAGCCGTTCTCCAAGCTTCCCCAGCTTGGAGATATTCTGTGACCTGGGGCATGCCACTGGCACCTTGGTTGGAAAAAGGCACCGTTCAGTGCTGGCTTTGTTCTGACCATGGATTGAGCCACAGGCATGTCCCTCATCAGATGCGGGCCTTGCAGCACTCAATAAGTTGCTGCACAGGGCTAGTCACAGACCAGCCTTGAGAAATCACTCTGTAGGCTGCTGCTTATAATTAGGATTCTGGCCTTCAACTCTGAAAGGCTTGGCCACAGCCAATTAGCAAAACCCAGCTCACATCTGGCCTGGGGTGAACAGCAGGGTGCCTTAGACTCACATAAAACATCCGGAAGAAGAGCATCTGAAAAGCATTTGGTTGCTGGAAGCCTCACCTCTCAAAGTTGCCAAGACAACTCAAATGCTCCTTGGTCTTTAAAGGATTACTGAAAGTATCCAGGGCCAAGGGGTGTAGCCCTGGCAATTTGCAACCAAGAGGTCAATGCTCACACCAGGCTTACCACCAGACCTAAGCACTCTGCTGGGAGGGGCCCTTGTGAGCTTGTTCTTAGCCAGCAGGGGGCTGGTACTGAAGACCCTCTGCTCATGGGCCAAAGGCGTTTGGCTGCAGGAGACTGGTGGTGCATGTGCATGCTCGGGGTACAACTCGGTGGAACGAAGTTTGATCAGACCTTTCTTCTTCCCCTGAAGGTACTACTGGGTTCCTGGGTGCAATGATGGATGGCTCAGAGCAGAGCCCATGCATCATTGCTTGTAGATTATGCCACCTTTCTCTAAGCTTGGATGCCCTGGCCATCCCTTCACAGCATGTGTCCCAAAGGCCAGAGAAGAAAAGGATACAGGGCATGAGACCATGCTCTTCATATGTAACGAGGCATTGTGGAATACAGGATAAGACATTCGTCTTAGAATCTAGTTAAGCCCCTGCTACCCAGCTTAACAGCAATGTGACCTTGGGCCTGTCACTTACCCTCTGGACAGTTTTATTCACCTATAAAGTGAGAGTGGCCAGGGCAAATGAAATAAAAATCAAAGGAATTTGTAATTTAAAGGATCCTTGAAGATCATTTTGCCCAACAGTCTCATCTAGCAGATCAAAAAGGGAAATCCAGGGAAGGAAATTTACTTACCAGAATCACACAGGACAGAGGGGAGAAAAGCCAGATCAAGACCCCAAGTGTCTTGTTTTCCACTCCTGTGTTTGCTGTGAGCTGATCGACAGTCTTTTAATCTGTCTCTCAAAGCCATTGACCTGTGGTTTTCAGAAGTTTTCCAAGTGCCCATAGCATGGACCACATCTGGGTTCTGAGATGCCTTTTCTAGAGAAGAAAGGGGCAAAGGGGACTGCTGCTAGAGATAGCCCTGGTTAAAGATGATCCAGACCACAGGTGGTCTTGGCTGGAAGGGTTCAGGATGGTGAAGGCCCACAAGTAACCTGGTCTGCTCCATAGAGGGTCCTGGCTACAGAAGTGTCAGACTACAGAGGAGCCAGGCTAGAAAGACCTAGGCCAAAAATGACCCCATTCAGAGCTTTCCCAGGCCAGCATGGCCCCCAGACATAGGCCAGGGTCCACGGTGGCATAATCTACAGTGGGTGAGATGTGCATTTCTTTAAGAGGCTCTTTGCACCTGGCTGACCTGACCAGTCTCCTTTTCTCCTTCCGCCCCCTCCTTCTCCTTACAGTGTGCGGTCAGCCCTCGCGCTCGCTGCCAAATCTGGTCAAGCGGATCATTGGGGGCCGCAACGCTGAGCCTGGCCTCTTCCCGTGGCAGGCCCTGATTGTGGTGGAGGACACCTCGAGGGTGCCCAATGACAAGTGGTTTGGGAGCGGGGCCCTGCTCTCTGAGTCCTGGATCCTCACGGCCGCCCACGTGCTGCGCTCTCAGCGCAGAGACAACACAGTGACACCGGTCTCCAAGGAGCACGTCACCGTCCACCTGGGCCTGCACGACGTGCGGGACAAATCCGGGGCTGTCAATAGCTCGGCGGCCCGAGTGGTGCTGCACCCAGACTTCAACATCCAGAGTTACAACCATGACATCGCCCTGGTGCAGCTGCGGGAGCCCGTGCCCCTGGGGCCCCACATCCTCCCCGTCTGCCTGCCGCCGCCTGAGCCCGCAGGCCCCGCACCCCACGTGCTGGGGCTGGTAGCCGGCTGGGGCATCTCCAACCCAAACGTGACGGTGGACGAGATCATCGGCAGCGGCACGCGGACCTTGTCAGACGTCCTGCAGTATGTCAAGCTACCCGTGGTGCCCCACGCCGAGTGCAAGACCAGCTACGAGTCCCGGTCGGGCAACTACAGCGTCACCGAGAACATGTTCTGTGCCGGCTACTATGAAGGCGGCAAGGACACGTGCCTAGGAGACAGTGGTGGCGCCTTTGTCATCCTCGACGACGCCAGCCAGCGCTGGGTGGCCCAAGGCCTGGTGTCCTGGGGAGGCCCTGAAGAATGTGGCAGCAAGCAGGTGTATGGGGTCTACACCAAAGTCTCCAACTATGTGGACTGGGTGTGGGAGCAGATGGGTTCCCCGCAGGGCCTGGGCGAGCTGCAGGTGGAGCGGTGAGTGCCGCACTCCTGCCTGCCAACCACCCTACCCAGCCCCAGCAAGACTGCACCACGCCCCACTAATGACAACACACTCCACTGTTACTCACAAGACCAAGGCATGGACACGCTGTTCCCACCCTCCCAAGATGGCTCCTGGCTCCCTGAGAGGCAGCAATGTGTACAGGAAAAGGCCCTACATAGGAAACCTGGGTCCCTGGCCCTGGGGCAAGTCCCTTTCCCTCTCTGGGCCTCACTCTCCTGCAGGACGGGGAGGGAGCTAGACTCAGGCCAGTGCCCAGACTCCTCTCCTGGAATGCCCAACCCATGGGCCTCGTTCACTCCTAGTTGTTCATCAGATCCAGTGGCCCCACTGTTGGAGTAACTGAGCTTGGACCTGACTGTGAGAAAATGTTTCCTTGCCTAGAGCTGAGTCCATCTATATATTTTCCCTACTCTGCCCTCTGGGTCTAGACCCTTTTCTAGCAGAAAAGCCCTCAGATTTGAGGAGACAGGGAAGACAACCCAGAGGCCTCTCTCTCTAAATATAAGGCCGTGTAGTACTTTCATCCCTGGGTTTTCTCTCCCCAAAGCTTCTTACAGTCCAAGCCTTATCCCTCTGTACCCTGTTAAAGGAATCTCAAAGGTCAAAGAGAAAGCTGGGAAACTCTGTGATGACCAGGGGGAGGAGAAGAGCAGTGGGAAGCTTTCCAACCCCATTAAATTCATATTATCAATGCAGAACACTTACTGGGTACATCCACAGCTGACTCTCCAGACAAGCGCGAAGCAAGCTTCCGGTCTTGAAATGTGTCACCTGAAAGGGCTACCTGAGCCCCAGCCCTAGATGTGGAGACTCAACCCGATTGCTTGGAGAAAGAGAAGGCTCACACCATGCTGCTGTGCCTCTGGGCAGGGAAACGGAAGAAGGGGGGATTATATGAGTGACCTCCTCCCACCAGACCCCCTTCCCCCCACAGCATGCCTGCAGTCTGAGCTCTACAGAGAGCCCACCTCGCATGAATGTTCTGAGGGACCCACTCCTCCAGCTTCCAGGAGCCAAGTCAAGAGAAGCAGGGTCTTGCCCAAGAAAGGCAGTAAGAGGAGACGGAGAGCCCAGAGTCCTGGGTTCAAGCCGCAGCTCTGCCCCCAGACTGGCTTGTAACTTTTGACAAATTGCTTTCCCTCCCTGGGCCCCAGTTTCCCCATTTGTAAAAGGAAGGCGTCGGATCCCCCTCAGGGTCCTACCAGCTCCAGCGTTCACTGCTTCCAATGCCAGCAACCTCTCCCTGGCTATCCCCAGCCTGACCGTCCTCCTCCCTGGGGTTTGCTCTCCTGGGGACTCCCCAGCAGAGACAGAAGCCTTGAGAAGGATTCCAAGAGAGCAGTTGGGAAGCATCTGCTTTTCCAGTTGGGTCCTGACAGCACACTCCTGTGCCTGTGAGCGGTGCGTGTAGCGGATGCTATACTTTGTATATTTATATCACAAGCTTCACTCCTCTGTAAGGTGCCTCTGTGATGTTTCCTCCATCAGGGGACCAAAATGGAAATAAATCCTCTGTGGATAACCAACAGCCTTTGTTTGGGGGTTTGGTTATTGCTGATGTTTGTTCATTTTGACCTTTTGAAGAAAATCTGACCCTTCATTAAGCCACAATCTCTCTCACCGTGGAAAGGGTACAGTTTTTGTCACCTGGACATTATCCAAGAAAGGGTGACGAGAAATGGAGTTGGTTATGGACATGTGTCCTCTCAAAGGCTACCTCTTCCATCATAGAAGTGCCTGCTATTTAAGTCCTTGAGTTCAAAGTGCCCAGATAAGCATAGGAAGCAAGATCGTGTGTACCCAAGTCTCACGCGGGCAAGGGGAGTTCAATGTCATGAGAGGAGCGGAGATCGTAGTATTACGGGAATTTAAGGAGGGGGAGGTTCACACAGCTGAAAGGGGTCTGGGTAACTTTTCAAAGAGGTTACAAAGAATACACTTGGGAGATGGGAGGGCAGGGCAGAGGGGACAAAGGTCAAGTAGAAAAGTGTGCCCCGAGTGGATGGGAACAGAGGGTGTAGGGGAGAGTGGACAGTCTTGAACGTCATACTTGTGTTAGTCCTGTAGCCAGTGACTGCCTAATTTGGGGCATATCAGAATCACTTGTGTTTATTAGGAATGCAGGTTCCTAGGTCTCACCAATGGGAGGTTCTGAATCAATAGGCTGAGTGTGGGCAGCAGGCTGTGGAAAGGGGAGGGGGTGGAGGGAGGTACCAACCTAGAGAGTGATAGGGAAGTCACTGCAACCATTCTGGAAAGAGGTGGTACAAACCACCAGACCAAGGGCGTGACACTGCAGATGTGGAGGTGGAGTCTGAGAGCATTCAAGTAGTGTAGTGGGTAGAGCTTGGTGCAGAGGCATTGCATGAAATAGTGCAGACAGGAGATGTGGCGGAACACAAGCTAATATGTTAGTGAGGGCTCCCATGTCATACACTCATAGTTTGTGTTTGGGGTTTGTATCATATTGAAACTGTCATGCTTTTTATACTACTGAGAACTGAAAGAATCCTACATTATACCTTACACTTTATATGCAGCTGGTTTCAGGGATTATCAGTCTTGTGTTCCATCACATCCTCTAGGTTTTTGGATTTATATTGTTGATGTATTGAGACACTGAAGTGTCATGGGGTTGCATGAAGAGCACACTGCGACATTACTCTGCTTCTCCTGGTGGTTTTTCTTACCAGTGGCTGATTAAAGATGGTGGCTGAAGAAAAGGGAGGCAACAAGGACACTGTCTGTGCAGGCATTAACAGACATCTGGGGATGTCAGACAAAGGGGAGATGGCTGGTGAAGGATGGAGACCAGGACTTGGTTTTGCTATGTTTGAGGAGTTTACGAGCAATCCAGTTGGAGATGTAGAAAGGAGGAGTCCAGAGGAGAAGGCAGATTAGAGACACTGATTCACCAGGGTCTAAGTGGTGTGATGGCATGGGAAGAAGTGGCATCATCCGCTGGAAAGGAAAAGAAAAGACGAGGGGGCTGAGGACTAAAGAAGGGAAACACCAGCATGGATTGCATGGAGAGAAAAAGAAAAACCCCAAGAAAGAGATAGAAAAGGGAAATCAGAAACACAGAAAGAAAAGAGCTTCAGAAGCCAAGGAGAGAAAGTATCAAGAAGAAAAATGTGATCAACAATGCAAATGAGCCGGGACAGTCCAGAGGACACGTGCAGGCTGGATGTTCCTAGGCACCGGGACTATCAACTACCATCAAGTCTGGAAGAGGATCCAGGGAACAGACCCATGCTCATGTTTAAGTCCCTAGCCCTTCCTCCCCCTTCCTTTATGCTCCATGTCCCTAATCCTCCTCCTCTTCCTCCTCAATAGCTTCTTCTTTCTTTCCCACTTTTCTCTTCCTCGCTCTCTCCCTACCTCTCCCTCCCATTGTCTCCCTCCTTCTCTCTTTCTCTCTCCAGCTTCTCCTAGGTTTTTTATCTCTTTCCTGAGGCAGCCTCTCTGGAACGTCTTTGCCCAGTTCTCCAGGTTTTGCTTCCTTGAAACCAGTCAATACAAACCTCTTCTTCTTGTCTGGCTCTTCAAATGAGTTTGTATTTTCAGACTTTGGTTTCTGTTTTGCTCTTTCATGAGTCAAAGCTGTATCTAGCCTCACCTAAAACAACAGATGCTCCAGCTTTAACAGTGGGCAGCTACAAGGTGAGGAGAATTCTTAGAGATGAAGAATACATGAGAGAAAATTTCAGAAAGAGTGTCCTCTTATACGTGTAAATATCACCACTGAAGTTCCAGTTATGGGTCTGGAGCCATTCTGTCTCCATGTATGATTACAAATCTATCAGATTGTCACATGGCCACTTTATGTTCAAGTTTGTGCGAACCATGGTGCTTTGTTCTTTTGAGTCCACCTCCGAAGGACAGGGAAGGATGTGGATACTGAGTGTCAATTTTCTTTCCAGAAGCTTGACTATGGAAGAAAGGACAGGGAGAGACTATGGAATGAATGAGAAGCTGAGAAAGCGGAAAACTCAATTTTTAGCATGAAAAGTCTTGATCATGTTTTGGAGGCATAAAGAAAGGAGAAATGCAAGATAGAGGAGAAGGGCATGAATCCTCAAAACCAGGTCCCCAAGAGTTTGGAAGTGAGGGGATCCAGAGCCCAGAATCAGTTCTGAAGAGATGTTTCGAGAGGGAGTAGAGACAAAGGAGGATGGTTTCTTGTGGCCTTTGTGTTTGTTGAAACTTTTTCTACAAACTTTCCATAACGTGACGGTTGGCAGGTCTGGGCTTATAGTCTGTAGTCTAGCAACCCCCACTGAGAAGGACCTTCTAGCAAAACTCCCAAGGCAGGCTTTTGTCAGCCTGTCCAGGGTTACATTCCCATCTCTGAGATCACTGTGACCAGAGTGTTAGAGGCTTTCACTAGTCAAGTCATGGTCACATTCCTGCCCCTAGAACCAGAGGGAAGATCGTTGCAACTCAGGCTAAAGAGACAAGAAATGGGGGAAGACAGGACCCCAGAGGGAACTTCAGGTGCTATTACTGAAAGGGGCAAGGATGCTGGGAAATCAAAAATAACAGCTATTCCTAATAGAGGGTGATGAGCTAGCAGTTTTTGCAAAGGGCAAGGTGGAGCCTAGAGTGTGACCTGTCCTCCTTCCCTTGGCTGCAGTGTGTGGGATCCCCAAGTTCTCCCGGAATCTGTTGGCCAGGATCATCAATGGACGCCCCACCCAGAAGGGCACCACCCCCTGGATTGCCATGCTGTCATACCTGAATGGGCAGCCCTTCTGTGGGGGCTCCCTTCTAGGTAAGGAGAGGTGGAAGGGGTGGGGGATCTGGGATTAGAGGGTGGGGTAGAGGAAAGGGACCTGGCCCTCTTCTTGGAGACTGACAAGGTTTCTTCACTGAGAAGCTTCCACTCCAGCAGCAGGGCCCAGAAGCACAATGTGGTGGAAAGAGCCCTTAGCTGGAGTAGGGAGACACTTGCTCTGCTCCAGCTGGCTCTTTCAGGCAACATTTCCTGAGCCCTGGTCACTCTCTGGCACTGAGAAGGGTCAGGGAGTCAGAGCCTTAAACATAGACTACAACACAAAGCACTTCCATGCAGCTCAAAGTCAGGGTGTGCTGGTGCCCTGGGCCGAGGGGAGCCAGGAAACCCACCCTAGAGGAGTCAAAGAAGGGAGACTCACAAAGCTTTGAGTGCAATGCTTGAGAATCAAGATGTATCTTAAATGCTACTCCAGGTTTATAATCATGTTCTTAAAAGTCCCTTCCCGAGACAACATGGATTGAAAGAAAGGTTAATCTGGAAGCCAAGAGTCTAGTGAGGTGGCTAGATTGCAGTAGTGAGGAGGGAAGTCATTAGCCTCAGAGTAAGAATAGGGGACGAGGGATGGAAACAGGCAGATTCAGGGTCAAAGCCATTGGAAAAGGGAACTGTCAGACTTTTGTAATGGACTGAACATGGTTGGGAGTGGCAGCAAAGGCAGGAAAGAAATGATTCATGGCTCTTCCTATCACAGTTCAGCCCAGATGAGCTAAGGTCCATTCCAGCTCTGACATCATAATAAAAATTAATAGCAATCCAGAGTCCCTCTGACCCCATCACAGAGGAGGAAGGCATGGAGGGGTCCGCCTCTGCTTGGGCAGCTCTAGGGTTGCTGGCCTCGCCTCACCCTGACCCACCCTCTCCTCCAGGGTGCGGGAGAGGATAGCTCCCTGACAAGAGACCCCTGCGGGGAGGTACAGGCACTGGTGAGGCTGCAGCCTGCTCATCTGGGATGTGTGAAATGTAACCCAGAGGGGCTGATCCTTATATTCCCACAAACACGAAGACAGGAGCTCTCACTCTATGGAGCCTCTCAAAGGGTCACAGTGAGTGAGCACAGGTTAAAGGGGAGCCCAGTGGGGAGCAGGCAGGGGAGAGAACCAAGAATGAGAGGGGTTAGAAGGACAGAGACAAAAACAGAGAAAGAGGGCATGTCAGAGACCTAGAGAGGGGAGCAAAGGGAGATGCAGGGCGAAACGAAAGGAAACAAGTACAAATAGAGAAAGAGAAACTGGTAGGGCAGGAAATGAGAGATAGAGAATCATGAAAGGAGAAAAGCAGGGGAAAGCATCAGAAAATAACAGAGACGGGAGGAGCCGACAGGGAGAGTGGAAGAGAGCAAAGACACTGCTGATTCTGTTAGAATGTGTTCTATGTAAAAGAGATGGATCAAGTGCCCATGGCTTAGGGTTAGATTCCTTTTCAGAAGCCTTGGGTGTTTCACTTCAATGATGTTCAGGGCTCACTGCATCTACTGCATGTTTGTTCCCGCCTCTCCAACCTCAGCCAAGCTACAAGAGCTCTGCAAGATATCCTCAGCCTTGCCCATAGCCCTTCTCACCTAGAGTCTCTCTCCTCCTCCTGTTGTCTAGTTTTGTAGAGGGAAGGAAAGGCAGGAGAAGGCGTAAGAAACAGAGAAGCTGAGGGACAGACAGAGGAAACCTGCCCATTTAGTGCCCACCACGAAGCCTATGCAGAGGGGTCCTGACTCAGGGACTCCCTATCTGCAGAGCTGGGAGATAAAGCTATGTCTTGGTCTCATCATTGCTCTCCCCAGCCCTGTTCCATGGCAGGCTTCCTAATCTGGGTACCTCATTCCACTTTATCCACTTAGAAAATTAGCCAGGAGCCCCTGGCTGTAGACAGGGATCAAAAATACCACCAGGGGAAAGAGGATGGCCTGTGTAGGGCACTATCCCGAAGCCAGTAGCCAGAGCTCATGGCTGCTCCTGAGAGGGCCAAAGACCTGCACAGAAAGGGACCGCTGCCCGCAACTCTGAACTCTGCTTTGATGCCCACACTCCAAAGCCATGGTACCTTTCTTTCTATTTGGCTCATCCCAATATGTCTCTGGGCTCAGCTATTTATGGGTTTGTCACCTGATTCACCTTAGGGATGAACCAAGCCCTAATCCTATATTAAGCAAAGAGCAGGAATGTGTCCAGCAAGGGAAAAAAGAGCCAAGATACAAGAGATGAGCTAGGCTGATCATCAGGAGACCCACGGTCAGCCCTGGTCCTGCCACCCACCTGCAGAGCTGCCCTAGACGTCCCCGCTCCCCTCAGGCCTCAGAATCCATAACTATAAAATGAGAGGTTTGGGTCAGAGCAGTGGTTCCCAGCCTTCGTGACAGCCGAACTTTGGGGGCACTTTTAAAGTGTGTTTGTACCTGGGCCTCACTCCACGACGTAGATGGTCTGGCTGAAGCCCAGACATTGTTTGGGGAGGATTTCTTTGTTTTTAATTCCCCACATGATTCTATTATAAATGTGTACTCAAGAATCATGTACAACAATACTTTTCAAACTTTAATACGCCTAGAGATTACTTGAAGTTCTTTTTAAGATTCTCAGATTTTACTACTGAGTACAGATTCTGATTCAGTAGACCTGTGTGGGGGCCTGAGAGTCTGCATTTCCAAGAAGCTCCCAGGTGAGGCTGATGCCACTAGTTCAGGGACCACACCTTGAGCAACAAGGCCCGAGGGGCAATCCGTGAGCAAGACTATGGACACCTTGGGCTATCTGGAGCTTGCCAACCCCATGCATTTAAGGGAGACCTGGAATCATTTTTAAAATGTTCACTGTTGACCTAGGTTGGGGAAGTAGATGAAATCACAGATTCAACTCCGCATCTTCAGATTAAGATCAATGGGTTTCTGACCTGGGGCTGTGAAATGCAAGAGACAGGGGTGCCAGGGAGAGGGGTCTGAAAACCCTCAGCTTGAGGTAGTGGGATGCAAGGTGGGGCCATGAGGACAGTGTGTGTTCACAATTCTGTTCTCAGGCTCCAAATGGATTGTGACTGCGGCTCACTGTCTCCATGAAGTGCCGGATTCAGAGGACGTAACTCTTCATGATTTGGACTTGCTCAGCCCCTCTGCCTTCAAAATCATCATGGGTGAGTATGGGCCAAGCTGATTCCTGAATCCAGCTGTGGTTCTGGGGATGGGGTGTATCTACTCACTCAGTCATTAGGGAGGGAGTCTAGGAATGGAAGGACAAGCCAGGACTGGAGTCCAGGGACCTGCCCAAGTTCTGGATCACAGTCTAAGCCCAAGGCAGTGATTCTCAGATGTTAGGACCATGAGCAGATCACTGAAGGTGAGGCCTTAGATTTTATAATAAAGACTCCCATCTGGATAACTTCCAAAGATGTCTCAGGGTTCTATAAATCCGTGGTTTCAAGTGATTCATACACAAACAATCCAAGCTTCCCGTCTCCTTTGTAAACTGGCTGATGGAGTTCAGGTCACTGCATATTTATGTCCTGATGCTATGTCAAATCTAAAGACACAAGTTCCTGCCCACAAGGACGGATAGTCTAATAAAGGAATAAAATATGAGCACAAAGCCCTCTAATAAAATGCAGGAAGCAGTAAGTTCTGTACGAGAGAAACAGGGGGAGTTCATAGGGAAGAGATTCCTAACTGAAGCATCTAACTCAAGGATCTCCGAGGTTTCATGGAGGAGGCAACACGTTACCCGGGTACAGAAGGGTGATTATGGTTCGGACATATGGTAATGGGCCCTGGAATGAGTATTAACTGCAAGGTGATGGGATCAGATCAGATTATGAAGAAAGACAGAGGTTCGAGCCCAGGACAATATGTGGGGAAAGCCAAATGGGGAGGGATGGCTTAAAACAGGTAAGTGAAAGGCACTGTAAGCGTTAAGGCTGGAAGCATGGGCTGTATGGGACAGGGGCTGACAGGGAACAAGGTGTGACTTTATCCTCCAAGCTTCTGCTGCCCTCATGCCTCACATGCCTTCTTCTTGCCCAGGCAAGCTTCGGAGGACCCAGTCAGATGAGAATGAACAGAGTCTCAGTGTCAAACAAGTCTTCTTCCATCCCCTGTATAACCCCAACACGTACGAGAATGACGTCGCTCTGCTGGAGCTGTCGAGGGGCCCGGTGCTAAATGACTTTGTGATGCCCATCTGTCTACCCCAGGGGCCACCAGAGGAAGGTACGGCACCCACCTGTGATTCCACCTCGGCAGAGCCTCCATGGAGGCTTTTACTCCAGTGCTGGTGAGGCTTCAGTGCCAGCTGAGTCAGCTGACTGTGTCTGCCTGATTCCTCAGCCACCTTCCCTAAAACAGCTAAGTCAAAACAGGTTTCACGGTGGTACACCAAAGCAGGCAGGCTTGGTCCGTATTTCAGGCATGTATCAGTCAGGGTCCAGATAGGAAAACAGAAACCAGACTAGTTACTGTAACAAAAAGAATTTAATATAGAGTGTTGGAGGGCTGGAGAAGTAAAGCGGGATGCTGAGGTCAGAGAGAGAACACTTGCAGGGAGGAACTACCCCTCCTGGGACTGGAGGAACAAAGGGAAGAGGTTGGAGTTACAGAACCTGGAAGCTTAGACAGAGGCTCTGTGAAGTAGGAACTCAGACTCTGCAGAAGAGGCCCTGTGCTGATGGTGTGGGGGAAGCAGCCACCACTGGTAGGGTGAGGAACCATCTCTAGGGTAACACCATCGGGAATAGCAAGGCTTCCTAGAAGTGTCCCATGCTTTCAGGAATGTTCCTGACAAAATGGATCTGCCAATCTAGAGTCTCATTCACAGCATCACAAAGCAGAGTATAAAAGGGGACTTCTGGAGCTGAGAGACAATAACTTAATCGCTAGCACAGGCTCAACTCTCCATGCTGCCATCTCCTAGCTGGACAACCTTGAAGAAGTTGCCTACCTTCAAGCCCCTTCCCTTTACACTAGGAATAATACCCCATGGGTGGTTGTGATGTTTAAGTGAAATAATAATCAAACATATTCAGCACAGAGTGAGAGTCCAACTCAGGGAAGTTGGTTTTTGTTTCATCCTGTTCTAAATGCACAGCTAACCTTCTTTAGTTCAACAAAGTTTTTTTTTTTTTTAATGGCTGGATGGAATATTAGAAGTATTGAGCGGAAGTGAGCCCACAGGAAAGGCCCAGGTATGGATCTGATGTATCAGATACCACATGCCTGCCATGTAGCACTTGATTTACATTAATTAATTTATGTGCTACTTATAAAAGCCTTGTGAAGTAGTATTGTAGTCCCATTTTCCAAGTGAGAAAACTGAGGCTTGGCAAAGGGAAGTGCTTTACCTAAGGTTCAGCTTGTAAGAAGTAGATCTGAAGCTGGAATTCAGATCTTCCAACTTAAGGCCCAGAGCTGTTTTCAGTATCCAGGCTCTTTTCAAATGATGAAACAAGTAAGTGCTCTATCAGTGCCCAGCCCATTTTCACATTGCCTCAAGATTCGCCAGCCTTACAGACTTCTAGAACATCAGAGCTGGGACGGGTTTTAGAGGTACCGAGTCCAACCTCTTCGTTTTATGGATGAGAAAACTAAGGCTCAGAAGGGGAGGGAGCACATCCTGTGGTGGGCTAGGCTGGACTTTGTATTTATCCAGTTATTGATTGAGCATCTACTCTGTGTCAGCCCTGCTATAGGCATAAGGACACAGCCGTGAATAAGGCAGATGAGCTTACTGCCCTCACGGAGCTGAGGTTCCAAGCTAGTTGGGAGTGGGAGAGAACAGACAACTAAACACATAAACCAGCTAACATCTCACAGAGACAAATGCCCAAACTGCTGTCTCAGGGAAGCTCCAGCCCAAGTCTTCCTCCCCACCGTGCTGGCATTTTCTCAGGGGGAAAACTCAGTGCTTCCTCCACATGCAGGGGATGAGGGGGCTGCAAAGTGCCACCCTCCAAAGGCCCGCAGACAGCCTCTCCACTCTCACTGTGTCTTCTCTCCCCCAGGGGCCGTGGTCATCGTCAGTGGTTGGGGGAAGCAGTTCTTGCAAAGGTTCCCAGAGACCCTGATGGAGGTGAAGTTCAATATATACCCTTCAGAGGGTGACACTTGTGCCCCACATTGGAAGTTTCTGAGCCCCAGTGTCTCTCAGGGGTTTGGAGGTTTGGACTGGGGATGAGTGAGACAGGTACGAAGGGACCAGACTCACCTTCAAAGCTAAGTGAGACTGAATTCCAACTAGTTTGATCTGTTTGTTCTACATGTAATAAGACTCTAGTCTGTAAACATTGTTCAGTGCTTCTGTAGCTTATTAAAAGCTCAATTTATGGAAATTCTTCCAGAAAAACAGCAGGCTTGGACACCCTACAAGGTGATCCATCTGTATACATCACGAAGACTCACATAGTCGTAACCAAGAATGGGTCAAGGGATGGGCCCTGAGAGCCACAGTCCTTGCAGCAATGAACTTGACTGCGGCATTTGGAAGTTTACATTTTTCGTCATTTCAAAAAAGAACACTGAACCAGGAGTAAGGAGCCACACTTCCAAGTCCCAGCCCCTAGTAACCCACTGGGTGATCTTAAGTCATCTTGCCTCTAGACTGCAGTGTAGCTTCTCAAGGTGCAAAGTCACCAGCAACACTGGATGTCCTCCAAGAGCTGTCTGGCTTGGACATTACCAGGTTCTACGAGAGCCACGGCTAGTTTCTAAACCGTTCAATGCACATTATTTTAACACACTTTAAATTTGGGGTTTGCAACAACCATTTACCCCTTCAATCATTCACTCTGAGTGTTTATTCACTGCCTCTTCCCAGGGGGCACTAGTGGTAAAGAGCTCACCTGCCAGTGCAGGAGACATAACAGACGTGGGCTTGATCCCTGGGTTGGGATGATCCCCTGAAGAAGGAAATGGCAACTCCGGAGAATTCCGTGGACAGAAGAGCCTGGTGGGCTACAGTCCATGGGGTTGCAGAGTCAGACACGGCTGACATTGTATTGACTTTGTATTGTATTAACTACTAAATATGCAGGGGGATAAGAGGACAGATCTGGCCCCTTGTCTTCTTGGCTTATAGGGACAGACAGAAAGTATTCATCAATGTGATCATCGGAATGAGGAAGAGGTGCAACATGCTTCAGAATGTATAACCAGGACTCTGACTTGGTCTTGGGAGTGCAGAAAGGCAGAGGAAGTGCAATTAAGCGATGTATGAGTGGTGGGTAGAGGTTAGTCAGACACTCGATGGTTTGCTGAGGACAGGTGCTTATACCACCCTGCCTGGCTTCCCCTCCCCCACCTCTCTGGGAAGGCCATGCACCAAAGGGACGTGGATGCCTCTGGTACCCTCCCAGCAAGGGCCGATAGGACTTGTGCTTTGTGGGAGATGTGACTCATTCAGTTCTTGGTTTGGCTGAATGAGACTCATGCGATTCCTCTTTTATTCTAGACACCCACTCCAACATTTACCCCCAAGCTGAATCAAGGGCACTAATAAATGCAATACCTTACCTTTATGTATCAATGTATCACCTCAATTCACAATAACATTTCCTGAGTAGCGACCATGTTCTGAGCTATAGAAGATAGATATGTGCAACACTGAGTGTATGGAAACTCAAACCATGGCGAGGGAGAACACACGTGAAGCTTGCTGCAAGGTGAGCCTCACGAACCTCTATGCAAGTGTGTGTGTGCCCGTCTGACTTTTTGCGATCCCCACGGACTCCACTGTCCATGGACTTTTCTAGGCAAGAACACTGGAGTTGGTTGCCATTTCCTACTCCAGAGAATCTTCCCAACCCAGAGATTGAAACTGCATCTCTTGCGCCTCCTGCGTTGGCAGACAGATTCCTCACTACCGCGCCACCTGGGAAGCCTACACCACCTGCTGCATATACAGTGTTTGTAGTTTACAGAGCATCTGCTCGTTCAACTTCTCTTTTCGTAACAACTCCATGTAATTAGTATGTCAAATATTATGATTCCCATTTTTTCAGATGAGGAAACAGAGTCTCAGAAACCTGAAAAAACAGTGAAGGCTACATGTCCCACATCCCACAACCAGTAACGTTAAGGGTGGGGAAAAGAAGACTGCCCATAGGTTTTGCATATGCCGATGTGTTTGAAATAATGCCTATGCTAAGCAGTATTATCTCCATTCGACAGATGAGAAAACTGAGGCCCAGAGGGGGCAAATGGCATGTGCAAGGTCACACAGCAAGTTCATGACTAAGACTGTACCAGGACACAGACCTCCTGGTTCTGCATTCACCACCTGTACCAGAGGGCAGTTTCTGAGGCGAGGCCTAAGGCAGACCCAGGCTCCTCCAGAAAGGAGACAGAGAGGGGGATGGGGTGTCAGAAGAGCGGGGCTCAGCCAGGGTTGGGGACTGACAACGGTCTTGTGTTCCAGATCGAAATCCCAATTGTTGACTACCACATCTGTCGGGAGGCCTATGCTCCACTGAAGAAAAAGGTCACCAGAGACATGATCTGTGCTGGGGAGAAGGAAGGTGAGTCAAGAGGCCTGCCTACGGCAGGGTGCCACCAGCCAGGGAGGGGCACCAAGCCTAGCAAAGGGCGCCCTGCAGACCTTGGAGCTGGCAGGTTGAACAGGAAGGGGAGGAACGAGGCAGTGGACAGGGAGGAAGATCACGAGAGGAAAGATTCCCCTGGGGAAGTTACATCAGAGAAAAGGGTGCTACGTAAGGGATTTCCATACCTCCTTTCCCCCAGCCCAGGTTTCCCCCTGTGTAACCGAGAGTCCTGAACCTACGCTTTCTAAAATCACGGAGGTAGGAGGAGGCCCGACATCCCTGAGCCCAGGTTTTGAGACCAACGGTCTGCTGCGCCCCCTGGTGTCAAATTCTCTGAACTACACGTCAGTTGGAGGGAGAGGGACGGTCCTCTGGATTTGGGTCTAGGGAAGGGGACACTTAACCCGCATCACTTCTTCCTCTAGGGGGCAGGGATGCCTGTGCGGGTGACTCTGGAGGGCCCATGGTGACACTGGATACAAAGAGAGGCCAGTGGTACCTGGTGGGCACAGTATCCTGGGGCGTGGACTGCGGAAAGAAGGACCGCTACGGAGTATATTCATACATCTTCTACAACAAGGACTGGATCCGGAGGGTCACCGGCATGAGCAATTGAGTTCAGTTCCTCACCCTCTGCCTCACCTGCCCATGGTCAGTCAGCAGCAGAAGATAATTATCTGATGCCAGACGTCCCTAACCCTACACACACCTCATTCAGCCCACCTATTACTGACCAATTAAGGGGGCATCTCAGCCATCTTCTCACTCTCCTTAAAGAAGCAGAGCAGCAGAGCGGTCAGAACCCAGGTTGCACCACCTACTAGCTTTGCAACACTGGACAGGTGACTTCACCTCTTTGAGCCTCAGTTTCTTCATCCCTATGATGGAAATGGCCTACCTTACCTCCTCAGAAAAGTATAATGAAGATCAAATTTATTTTATAGCACTTAGCACAGTGCAGGTATAAACTAAGTGCTCAATAAATGTGACTTAGTGGAAGGCCAGTGTGTTCAGGCACACTGCCTTTCTTTATAAATCCTGGCTGGGCCTTAGGGTTGATCAAGTGTGTACCTGTCCCCTCAACCTTGACCATTGCCTTCGCCTGCCCCCAAACGCTCTATGCTTCTTTGCTGCCACGCATTCCCCAACCCCAGTTCCCACTCCTCTCCATGGAAAGGTAAAAGAGACCATCTGAGTGTCTCATCAGGTCCCATAGCGATGCACTTATGACTGAGCTGGATACAGAACTGTGAGAGTGCCTGAGAGAAGCAGAGACAGGGAGAGGGGAGACTGGGAACCAGCTCTGCCCCAGCTCCCTGTGACTCTATGCAAGTCCCTTCCCCTCATCCCAACAAAGACCCTCCCAGCTCTGACAGTCAACGATCCAACAAAGCCATTTCTCCTTGATGAGATGAGTTAAAGCCCAAATTACCAAAAAGGTCAAAAAGGCCCAGTAGAGCTTTGAAGTGAAAGTGTTAGTCACTCAGTCATGTCCAACTCGTCATGACCCCATGGGCTGTAGCCGCCTGGCTTCTCTGTCTATAGGATGTTCCAGACAAGCATACTGGAGTGGGTAGCCATTCCCTTTTCCAGGGGATCTTCCTGACCCAGGAACTGAACCCGGGTCTCTTGCATTGCAGGTGGATTCTTTACCACTTGAGTCACCAGAACCCAGTAGAGCTTTGATGCAGACCAAATCTTGCTGCTGCTGCAACACCCACCCCGTGCACCACACCCTGGCTCCCCAGGAGTAGCGCAGGCAGAGTGCAAGCCTAGGGGCCTGTTCTTATTCCTAAGCAGAGCCTCTGCTCTAGGTGCCCACCTCCCTTTCTTCCTGGGAAACTGGCATGAGGTAGGCCCTGGGAGGCCAGACTCGGGCCCCTGTACTCTCCCTCCCTGTGTCCACAGCTGACTCCAAGCACCGTTCCCCTGGTTCCTCACCCCTGTTCCTCAACCAGAATACCCCAGCCCTGCAGGGTCATAAAATCTTCCCAAGCAGAATGCCTCTTCCCTTCAGGAGCCACCTTCTCTCTCAGGAAGATTCCAGGGTCCTCCTCCCCTCCAGAACTCTGAGATACGAGCCCTTCAAGGGATCAGAAGCTCCAAGTCCTGTCTTCTGTTCTGTCTTCAATTCTGTTCCAAAGTTGGTCTTCATGGGAGATTTCAGTTCTTGACCTGCACTGCAGCTGCCGGAGTCATTCAAGGTCTCTTGCTGAAAGAAGATACTGAGGAATGAGAACTTATGAACACTAAGCCCTAGGCTGACCACTCAGGGACAGCAACCTGCAGCCTGTTTTGGATTCTCTGAGCAGGTCGTTCTACCTCTCTGTGCCCTGCTGTTTGTTCTGTGCACAGAAGGCGGCCTTCATACTCAGTCCCACCAGACATTTGTCAAGAAAACTGGAGCTCTATTTTAGACGCCAAAGAAGAATCACAATGCAAAGTTTTGGAACAACCCTAAAGCGTTTCAAACATCAGGCCTCCTCATTTCACAGTACTGCCTGAGTGCCCCCCTGCGCCAGGCTGTCACGACTGCTATGGGCACCACCATGATGAAGGGAACATGATTCATACTTTCCAGGAGCTCCTGCACGAAGAACTGACACCTACACGAGTATCCACCATGACAGAATGAACCCTACTGTGTGCTATGTGTCAGAACAGCACAGATGTGAAAGAAAGGCCATTCCTGTATGCAGGCCTTGGAGGAGGGGACATCAGGAAAGCATCTCAGAGGAGACAGTGTTGGAGCTGCACCTTGAAGAAGGTGGGCATTTCTACAGGTAAGACAAAAGGAGGCCTTCTAGACACAACAACAAGAGCACATGTCCATTCTTCTCTCATAAAAATGACATGTCCAGCAGACCAGTGCTCGGACTCTGGAATCAGAGTCAGTATCTAGAAGAACTTTTCTCCTTAAATCCAGGCAGTTCTGGGACTTGAAGCAGCCTCAAGATTTGTGTACGAATGCCAGTTTCTGGCTGGACCAGTTTATCTTGTTTATTCCAATTGCAACTTCATCCTTATCTAAGGGATGTCTAGATGTGCTGCTGGACTTTACCTTACCCTTGATCTATGACCATTTACTAGATATACCAGCCTCTGCACTGCTGCTAAGGTCCAAGAAACCCAAATGTCTCACAGGGTTATAGAAGCAGAGGGTTGGAGGGTCTGTTAGGACCATGCTGTCTAACTCTATGACCTCATTCTTGAGCATATCTAAACATGTGACACTAGCTACCTCCAAATATAGCCAATTTCAACTTCAAAATGACTGTCCCTTAAAGAGGTCTCTCTTTTATGCAACCACAATTCACCTCCCAGAGAATAGTTGGTATATCTAAAGCTATGATTCTGTGCCACGGAATGTTGTTATTAGCAATCGTAATCGTGCCCAGTTTCTTTAGAAACAGAAACTGCTGGTCTACAACATGTGTAGCTGTAACTGCACATTTGTTCCAATAAAAATCTGTATTGAGTCAAAGCATCCTATTTGGCTTATATGTTTTTCATGGACTGATGGTTCTGATGAGTTGCATTGTCGTGTATCAACAGTTCTCTGTATCCAGTTAGGATCCCTGTACCATGAAGAGAGAGAGAGAGATTATGATGGGAAAATCAAATCATTGACACCAGAGCACATCTTAGGCTTCTCAGGTCAGTTCTGATGAAATCCCTTGTTCTTTGGTTCCTGTAAGTTATCAAAATATTCCAGGAAGACACTCTTTCAATATCCAAGTTACATTTCTTGATTCATCCACATCTAGAATAGAAAAAACTTTTTTTTTTTTTTTTTTTTGGATCCTGTGTTCAATTGTTTGGTTCAGAGACTATGGCACCAGGTTGATGAGTAGCCTATTCTGAATTGGAGTACGTACTTTCCTTCTGCCATGAATTAAACTCATTACCAGGTGACAGAATCAAAGAATCAGCACCACCAAGAAGTCCTTCAAGTAAAAGTAAGGAAGAATCAGGGAAGGAAAATCTGTACCCCTCTTGCAGCAGAAACAGTAGCCAATCTGGGTCTAGAGTGAGTCTTGAAATCAGAAGACTTAGGTTGTAATCCAAGCATTGGTTGACTTCCTTATTCACTTAGTTTTCCCATCTACAAACTGGCAGAAAAATCTTTACCCTACCCTTGTCTGAGGGTTGTGCGATCAGATGAATTAACATACAGGGAAAAAAAATTGGAAACTAAATTAGATCAATATAAATAGTTCTATGGGAGATGATAACACTTTGGAGTATTTCGCAAGCTTGGGTCTTCGACTCAGGTCACACATCTGGTGGGAAGCAGAGGTAAGGCAGACGCCCTCCTGCTCTGGCCCTAGATGCAGAACTACTCTGACTCAGCAGCAGCACCATCACTAAGGCATTCTGCTTTAGTGCTTTCCTGGAAAGAACCATGTTCGTTTACTTTGCAAACTGAAGTCGAAAGCACCCCAGCCCCGGACAACAGTATGTGAAAAAGCAGGGAGATGAAAGGGTAGTGAGCGTTCGGGGAAAACTGAGCGGCCCATTGTCCCTGGAGAGCCAGAGAAGTCAGGAGGAAAAAGAACACCTTCAGGCAGTCCTGACTGGGATGCTCAGTGTGGTTTTGGGAATTTGAGGATTTTAGACCAAGGAGAGACATGATCGGCTATATCTTTCAAAATCAAGCTTTACTGCAAAGAGTAAACTGAGAGAGAAGAGCCTAAAGACAGAGACTCAATATGGCTTCCGAACAACAGGCGAGGGACCCCCTGATCCTGAACAAGGGCAGGCCAAGGAGAGGGAAGAGAGGAAGCTGCTTCCAGGGGCCCTGAGGAGCCTCTTTAGAGAGGTTCAAACTTCTGTTCACGTGTGAGAGTGAAGAAGTATAGAGCACAGAGGGGAAAGAGCAGAGGCCAAAACCCAAAGGCAGTCATTGTTTCAGGTCCCTGGACTTTCTGTGACCCTCCAGCATCAGTGCGGTCTCCAGAAAGAAAGCCAGGGCGTTCTCTGAACTTGAGAGAGAGAGAAAAACAGGGCCTTTGTGACCCCCTCCTGTGTCTGGTATGTGCTGACCTTTTTTCAAGAAGATAAGGAAAATGTTTTCTGTATGCAAAAACACAGGCTCAGTTCTCAGCAATGAGCCTCTGATCACAGGAAAAAGAGCCAGGACCCTGCCGATATTTAGGCAAAGGCTCCACAGGCAGCCCCTGTGAGGAAGGGGAGTTAGGACAAAACAGTGTTATGACAAGGGGAAGATGTGTCAAGCTGGGCCTGTGCCCAGGGCGAGCGTGCAGAATGATGAACGGATTAGTGTGGGTGGGAACAGAGCTCTTCCTCTAATATCCTCCAGTCCCAGGGGAAGACTCTGCAAAGTAAAATGCCAATGGGCCAGCACCAAACAGAACAAGCCCCAGGGATACAAAAGGCACAGCATAGATGCAGTGCAGGCCTGGGGTCTCAGAAATGCTGACCTACTATGAGGAGTCTCACCTCCCCCTGAACTGTTCATCCTATGCCACTATTCCATCTTGCCCATCTTCTGGGATTATCTGGCTTATTTAACCCAGGCCCACTAAACACTTACATGTGGCCCAGACCTGTTGACGGGATCCCAGACAATGGAATCTTTCCAACAACAACTCCCTTTGGTCTGAGTTTGTATGCCCAAGGCCCAAATCCATGCTGGCAATCTAGGCCTCCCATTATGTCTTTTTATTTCAGTGCATTTCAACATTATGAAATGCTTTTTTAAAAAAAGAAAAAAACAGAGACACAAATCCACATCCAGCTCAAACCTGCTGAAACAACACACCCCATGCAGAGGACGTGGGCAGGATTCCAATCCAAGGAGTAAGCTGGTGCCATTGGGAGAGAAGGCACTTTAGACTCATGGGAAGAGCCCTGGACCCTGACCCTGAAGACTCGGGCTCCAGAGCCAGCTCTGCCGCCTGATAGTTCCGAAAACTCAAGTGGTTCACGCTCTCTGTTCAGTTTCCACAGTCCCCGAGGGTGTCTCCTTCTTTCCAGCCTCTATACTCAGACAGGCCCGGGACTCAGTCTCTGGGCCTCCTTTCTGTACTCAGCTCTCACTCCCTCAGGGATCTCATCTAATCTCATGACATTTAATATGGTGGAAATGCTAATGACTTTACCTGCATCTCTAGCTTGGTCCTTGCCTCGGAACCATAGGTATGAATATTCACCTGCCTTGGCGTTTCTTGTGTTCAATATCCAACAGGATGCCTTTAGCATCTCAACCTTCATGTGTCCACAGTCAGGCTCCTGATATGGCCCCCACATCTGTTCCTCACACAGCCTTCCCCGTCTCAGAAAGCAGTAACTCTACTCTTCCAGATCCAGATGACCTGGCCCAAAATCTTAGGATGTCTTTGACTCCCCTTTCTCTTAGACCCCCCATCTGAGTCACCAAAACACCCTCTCAACTCTACCTTAAAATATAGCCAGACTCAATCCCAGTTGCTGCCACCTGTTACAGGCCCCCACCCTGGAAGAGGCCACTTTGCTGGATTGTTGCTGGCCCCTCTATGCTGGATTGTTGCACCAGCCTCCTGGCTAATCTTTCCTTTTTCATTGTTATCCCTCTGTGGTCATTCTCAACACAGTGACAGTAAACTGAATTACATCACCCCACTGCTCAAACCCTCCAAAGGCATCTTATCTTGTTTAAGTAAAAAACCGATGTCCTGATAACGACCTATATGGATTCTGTGCTCTGAATCCATCACCCCATTCCCACCTAGTAATGGCTACTAAGCCTGAACTGCATTTCAGCCACATTGGCCTCCTCGTGTGGTTCAGCATTCCAGGCTGCTCCTACCTCTGGGCCTTCATATGCCCTTCCCCTTACAGTTTCTTCATCTTTTTTTTCCCAGATGTCACCTGTTAGTGAGACCTTCCCTAGCTACCTAATCTAAAACTGTAACTCTGTCCCCTGCCCTTCCTGTCCCCCTTGCCTACTTTATTCTTCTCCTTAGTCCTTACACTAGTGCTCCACACAGCCTGCTCACACTGTTTCGATCTCGTTCCTCCTCCCATAAAGTCAGTGGTTTAGTCACATTGCTCTTCCATGTATCCCAGCACCTAGAACAAGGACTGGCGCATAATATATACTCAACAAACATTCACTGAGAGAATGAATCTTGAAAATACTGAGTATCTTATTATGTCCTCAAAATAAAATTATAGGCCTATTAAGATGGAAGTGAAGAAAAATTTGGGGGCTTATTTTAGAAGAGAGAGAATAAGACACAGGCTGAAATTTCATCACCACCACACAAGTATTTGTATAAGGTGACACCTTTCAAAGTAACTACCTTTCAAAATGTGAATACCTTTAAAGAGAGGTTGAGTCAGAGTAAGACATATAACAGTTTGCTGCCAGAAAGGAAAGGAAGATGCTATAGGCATTCAGATAAGAGGGTCCAACTCCAAGCTGACCTAAGCAGAAGGAAATCTTGGTGTAACAACTAGATGACCTATCAGAGGGATCAGGGTCAGGGCACCATCCCAAATGCCTGAGGACAAAACAAGGCCAAGCAGAAGTTTTTGAGTGATGTCAGAGCTAGCAGGGACTCTTCAGATCACCTTACCTCTTTGCTTGATAAGTGAGGAAACTGAGAGTCAGGGAAGAGAAAGGACTAGGTCACCCAAGGTCAGCAGCCTAGATGCCTAGATAATGGCTAAGCCAGGGCTGAAACCCAGGCTTCTGGCTCTCAGGTCAATGAGCTTTCTATACCACCACCCACCCTCCAAGGCGCTGTCACAACAAAGCCATAAAACAGGCAGCTTTCATTCCCCGGATGCATGCAGCAGTACCCACACAATGCTGAAAATGATCCCAAAGGAAGTTTCTTAACTGGGAGTTCTACGGAGAACCAGAATGGGACTTGGAAAAGAACTAAATTCCTCCTTGGTATTTCAGCCAATGGGAACGGAGCCCAGAAATCACTGACGTTTTCTGTTTGGGGAGATTGTTTTAATAGCTGTCTTTGAAGAGTGAGGAGGTCTACCATGCTGCTGGAAAAATCAAGTAGTTGCTTTGAGATATATATGAGGAGAAGAAAAGAAATGACACTACATATATTAAAATAAACCAGTTTCTAACTCATGGGCTGGGAAGTTAACCCTTGTTTTCCTAAATTAGTTAGCAACATAACCGAAATCACAGAGAGGAAGAGCCCTTGAAGACTCAAAGGGGAGGCCGCCAGTTGAAAGGGAAAGAAGAGAAATAAGGATGACTGTTCAGTCTCATCAGCAAGAAGAGAATGAACATGGGCTTTGAACCTGGAATGCCATAGATAATGTATTATTTATTCCTTATAATAGACATCCATGGCAAATCTATTATTCCCATTTTGATGAGGAGGAAAATGGGGCTCAAGGAGCTTAACTAATTGGTCCAAGGCTATGTCAAGTACAAAGGCTGAGCACTGAAGAATTGATACCTTCTAACTGTGGTACTGGAGAAAACTCTTGAGAGTCCCTAGGACAACAAGGGGATCAAATTTGTAAATCTTAAAGGAAATCAACCCTGAATATTCAATGGAAAGACTGATGCTGAAGCTGAAGCTCCAATACTTTGACCACCTGATGTGAAGAGCCGACTCACTGGAAAAGACCCTGATGCAGGAGGAGAAGGGGGCAACAGAGGATGAGATGGTTGGATGGCATCATTGACTCAATGACATGAGTTTGAGCAAACTCCAGGAGATAGTGAAGGACAGGGAAGCCTGGAATACTGCAGTCCGTGGTGTCAGACCAGACTTAGCAACTGAACAACAACAATACAGCTAGTAAGTAGCAGAACCAGGACTTAAGTGTTTCTTCCTCAGATTTCATGATCTTGCCTTACTCCACACTATAACTTTGGTGCTTTCTCTAGGCTTCAGTTTCTTCTCCATAAAATAAGGGCACTTAATCACAACACCGCTAATGTGTCTTATAGCTCTGATGGCCTATGGACTTACTAATGTTAGAAGTTTTCCTTAGTTGGTGATCTTCTGGAGCCCCCTCAAGAGCCGCAGGACTCTTGAGCCCCAAGAAGAGTGAGCTGATCCCCTGGCCTGCTGAGTTTGAAGGAAGTGATCAAGGCAGCTCTTCTTGCTGACCCTAACCAAGGATTGCAGCCTCTCCAACCCCAATTCAGTGCCTACAGGTCTCCTCCTGGCTTGAACATCAAGACAAATGCACAGAACCTCCACTGGGAGAGGCCTGGGATCCTGAAACACCCCTGAGGTATTTATTTATAACGCCTAGGGTACATCTAGCAAGTTCATCATGTGGCATGTGGCCATGTGTGCAAAGAAAGAACTGTCCCTGAGAAGTATTTGCTAAGACAAGGGCTAAGCTGTGAGCAAGCCTAGCAAGTATAAGGGACAGTAAGGGAGACAGAGGAGGCGTTCACAGATTGTAGACATCTTCCTACAGAGCAGTAAGAAGCCTAATGCTTTAGCAAAGAGTTCTGGACTAAAAGCAGGTGAGAGATGGACTCCTTGCTCTGCCACTACCTGACAGTGGGATCGGGGGTAACTTTGATCATGCTCTAGCAGGGAGTATAGCTACGCTGCTGCTGCTGCTGCTGCGTCGCTTCAGTCGTGTCCAATTCTGTGTGACCCCATAGCTGGCAGCCCACCAGGCTCCCCGGTCCCTGGGATTCTCCAGGCAAGAACACTGGAGTGGGTTGCCATTTCCTTCTCCAATGCATGAAAGTGAAAAGTGAAAGTAAAGTCGCTCACAGCTATAGACCAGTATTAAATAATTGCAACGAAGTTTGACGAGTATCTGGCAAGGGTGACAGAGCTTAAAAAATGGAGACTCTCAGAGCAAGATAAAGCCATGGTCACAGGTGGACAGGCAGGAGCAGGGAGGTTTGAGGGAGGGTCAAGTCCCCAACAGGGAGGGGTAGTGAGTAGGGAAACTGCGCCCAAATCCTAAAGAGTCCAGGGAGGTCATCAAGGAAGATCTCAGGGCTTATAATCATTAGTCTGGGTACAGAAGAAAACATATTCCTCAGGTTGGCGGCATTACCCCAGGCAACTCAGGTGGGTCACCTGGGGGTCTGATTCTAATTCAGATGCTCAAGTGCCACCCAGAAAGTCTGATTCTATGGGTCTGAGGTAGTGGCTGAGCACTGACATTTCTCTAAAAGCTCTCCAGGATTTCTAAACTACAGCTAAGGTTGAGAACGTCTGCTGTAAGCAGAGATCTCTGAGAGACAGAGCCCACCCCTTAGTGGCCACTGCATCAGGCCTTGCCAGACAGAAGGTGCTCAGGTATGCTTCCTGGATAAAGGAAAGAATACTGTGTACATGAAGCAGAGGAAGTCACCAGACAGTTATTAGTATCAGAGCAAGGCCAAGAATAAGACTGATCTTATGCTGAGTCCCTTGAATGACTGGCCAAGGGCTGCCTGCATCCCTCCTGACTATGTACATGATTGGCCCTGACCTGGAAGCTGGAGTCAGATCAAGTTTATGTGAGGGCCCCTGAAAGGGGAGAGAGGGGATCAAGGTGTCCAAAAGCCTATTACAGATCAAGGACACCAGTGAATCTCAAGCACACAATAATGACTATGAAGCCTGATTGAAGAAATCTCATGTTTATTAAAGTACCCTGCCTATATATAAATGGCTCTCCTCCTTCCGCCACTACAGATGGTAGTGACTTTCCCTTAGAAAAGGGAGTGGTGAGGGAAGAAGAAGGAGTCAGTTATTAACAAAAGTGAGGTGAATGAGGACCATCAGAAATGAAGGTAGCATCCTGCTTCTTGCTTTCTCCCTCCCCCCATACCTTATTCTATACCCCTACTGTCAGAAATCATCTTTCCTCCCTCTCCAAACCATATCGCATCCCATTTGAAAGCTATCAGGATTCTTGCACCTACCTATGCACTTCTCTACGGGCAAAACCTTTTGCATCTTTAATGCTCCCTTTCTTACTAATGAACCCCCAACCCTGTAGTTCTGGGTGCACTGCTGATCTTTGGTGAGAGGGACCAAACCTGGCCAGTATGGGAAAGTCCCTCAACAAACAGCCCAGGAAGCCAGGTCTCTTTTCCTGTATTCTGACCATCAGAAGAACCACTGAGAATCAGTCGGACTTGGTCCCTGAACTTTGCTGACTCTTCACTATAATGGAGACACGCTGATTTGTTTCCTAGGAATTCTGTGCTTTACTTCTAACACTCTACCTTCTAAACCCCTGCTAAATTCTCTGATGGTTCATATCCAGCAGGTGGGAAGCCAAGCGCTATGGGGCTCCACCCAACCACCATGTCTTCCCTGAATGGAGGGAAGCTGGAAACTGGAAGTGTGACCCTGACGTACCCAGGAGGAAAGGGCAGCCTAGTGCCCCCACCTCTCTGTCTCTTTGAGAGGAACCTCTGCTGTGTGTGTGGAGACAGAGCTCTGGAAGAGACTCATACACTGCTGCTGTTCCTGCTACTTCACTTCACTTGTGTCCGACTCTGTGTGATCCCATAGACAGCAGCCCACCAGGCTCCCCTGTCCCTGGGATTCTCCTGGCAAGAACACTGGAGTGGGTTGCCATTTCCTTCTCCAATGCATGAAAGTGAAAAGTGAAAGTGAAGTCACGCAGTCATGTCCGACTCCTAGCGACTCCATGGACTGCAGCCTTCCAGGCTCCTCCGTCCATGGGATTTTCCAGGCAGGAGTACCAGAGTGGGGTGCCACTGCCTTCTCCATACAATAGGCAGAGGCTAATTTAAGGCCACCGCTCCCGATGTGGGTGATAATGAGGGGTAGTGGTAGGGTGAACCAGAAGGCAAGGGTGAGCTCATCACTGTGGAAAGGCCCTTTAAGATCACCTAGTCCTGTAACTTTCAAACTTTTTAAAACCAATTGGACCTTTTTCCATCCAAAACTCTTAAATAAAACTCCATCTAACATGGAGCTGCTCTGATTAAAGCAAGAGGAGGAGGTAGGAGTCAGGGATGGGAGGTAGGACCAGGGTGGGAAAGCCACTCCCTCAGTCTCCCTTCCAAATGCAAAAAGTCCCTAAGGCACCATGCAGAGCATTGGGGCCCTGGGTCTCACTTCGAAAAGCCAATGATTAAACCTAAACCCTTAATTTTACAGATGGAAAAGCTGGGTGATTTGTGCAGGATCCCTGTGGAGTCAGTGGTGGCACCAGCGCTAGAACTTAACCCCACTCCCAACCCAGGCCTCTCGTCACCCCCTCCCACCAGCTGGCTGGCCCCTCGGGCCTTGGGGCCCCAGCGTCTCCCTGGGCCCAGCCAGGGAATCTTAGACGGAGCTGCGGAAGGAGAACTGCAGGTAGATGATTAGCAGCAGGACCGTGGCCCAAAACAAGCACCAGGGGATGGAGAAGAAATTGCAGCCAGAACCCTCCTCGGCCTGTGGCTTGGTGGGGCTGGGTGCCCGGGAGAAGGTGTAGGTGGTCGCCTCTTCCTCCAGCAGCTTCTCGCTGGGCTTCCAGTGCACGATGCCCTCCTGGCAGGCCTCGCAGAACTCGCCGCGGTGCCTCCGGGTGTCTTGGCGGCTGGCCACGTGGATGCGGTACTGGCCGCCGCGCTCGCCGTAGCACTGCTCGCGCAGGCTGGTGATGAGGTTGTCCACCAGGCACTCTATGTTCTCCTCCAGCATGCTCGACTCGTCCAGCCGCGCAGTGCCACACTCATAGCACAGCTGCTTGAAGACGCGCATGCGCACCGAGCCCGCCCGCTGGGCGCGGTCCAGGTACATGTGGAAGAGGATGACCACGTGGGGCGACTGCCAGGTGTGCCAGCACCAGGAACAGTGGAACCTGCGGGGACGAGGAGAGGCGAGAGGAGAGGACAGAGTGGAGACGGTGGAAACAGACTGCAGGAAGGAGGTGTGGGGCAGGAGGCAGAGCTGGGAGGTGGAGGCGGTGTGTTTATGGCTCCCTGAGTTCATTAGCTTTCCCCAGGTGGCTGCCCAGCCCGTCCCCTTGTGTGCTCTGCTAGGACCAGAGCCCGAGCCTCAGGATGTGCTTGGCATCCAGCAGTGCTCAGCCATCTCGGGGCCCTTCTCTGTGCCCTGCAGAAGCCTCAGTGCCCTCCATCTCAATGCCCAAGGGCCTTGCCTCTAGGAGAGTGGCTCTGGGCAGCTTTCCTCACATGTAAAACGTGCACGTTGCACGAAAGGAGCTCTTCCTGTTCAAATATCCTTTGAGTCTGATAGCAGGGATGGCCCACATCCCCTAGAAAACACAAAATCCATCCACACGCTCTTACCTGTCCACACTGACTGTGGCTAGACCCAAATCAAGAGGAAAGGACGCCGTTATCGCTTCTTAGCCTCTGGGCCAGTGCCAAGATTAATGTGCCTGAAGTCCTGGATATGGAGGCAATCTACACCCAGAGTGAGCTAACTGGAGCCAGCTGGGGCTCTCAGGCCATCAGCTGGGTCCGGAGGAGACACCAGCCCTCCTCCCTCAGCCCCACAAGCCCTGGGCCCTGAGCAGCTCCTGGGCCCTGTCAACAAGCGTCCAGTTCTTTTGCATCTGTCCTGCCAGCTGGGTAAGGTGTTCCACATTTTCATTTATCTATTTTCTTTTACTCACGTCCTTTGGGGACTGTTTCCCCTCTCTGAAACAAAACTACAAAACTTGGAATGGAAAATGCCAGAACTAGAGAGACCTTAGGCGTCACCTAGTTAGCCCTCTGTTTTACTCTGAGGCACAGAGAGTAAGAAAGCGGAACACACGGTGAGTTAGAGGCACAGCTGGTATCCAACACGTAACAGGTGCCCAGTAGATGTTTCTTGAATTAAATTGAGTGACTTGAACCAGGGAACGCAGAAAGGAAGGCCTTGCTTCTGACCCCCAGGCTGCACCACTCAGCCTCCAAACCTTGTGTCCCAGAGGCAAGTCTTTACATAATCCACCCACGGACAAGAGTGCTGGAAAGTCATCTCAGACATTATTGTAAGTACAAATCACCTAGGAACCTTGTTGAAATACAGGTTCTCATTCAGTAGGTCTAGAATGGAACCCAAGATTCTGCATCTTTAACAAGTTCCAGGTGGTGCCGATACTACTGTTCCCTGAGGAACAAGGATCTATGCTAACCCTTTCTTCCACCAAGTGGGGAAAGAGGTCCAAGAAGGAAACTGGACTGTTCAAAGGCCATGAAGAGTAGAGCTAGTTTCCAACATACTTCATGTGTTCAGTAGTTTATATTAAGTCAAGCTGAATTAAATAGATTGAAACTGAATTGGTCCAGGACCAGAACACAGATCACTTGACCCACAAGCACGTTCCCCTTCTCTTGGCTTTCAACCTTTTTAGGAGGTTTAAAGTGAAAGTCGCTCAGTCATGTCCTCCAACTCTTTGTGACCCCCTGGACTATACAGTCCATGGAATTCTCTAGGCCAGAATACTGGAGTGGGTAGCCTTTTGTTTTTCCAGGGGATCTTCCCAACCCAGGGATCAAACCCAGGTCTCCTGAATTGCAGGCAGAGTCTTTACCAGCTGAGCCACAAGGGAAGCCCAAGAATACTGGGGTAGGTAGCCTATCCCTTCTCCAGTGAATCTTCCCAACCCAGGAATCAAACCGGAGTCTCCTGCATTGCAGGTGGATTCTTTAAAACTGAGCTATCAAAGAGGTTATTAAATATAAAAATAGATAAAATATCAGCACTTAGAGCTATGACTCAGAGAGGGAACGTTACCAGGTGCTCAGTGGAAGAACTGGGGTCGAACTCACATGCCCCAGCTCCCAGTTAGCTCCTCTTCCTCTGCCTCCCAGTCTACAGTGGCCTCACAGCAAAGCTGACCCTTAGCACGTGGGTTCTCCGCGTTTCTGTCTCTTCTGGAAAGGTGTCCCCGGGGCTGCCTGCAGAGCCTGTTTCCTGGGCTACTCACCTGCCCGAAGCATGCAACTCCAGGTACTGCTTCCAGCCTGGAGCTAGCACGTTGTGCTTGAGGTTGGGATCTATGATGAGGTCCCAGCTGTCCGCTGGCTTTGCCTCCTCCATCTTCTCATAGAAGATTTTCTTCCACTCACCTGTGGTCACACTTTTACACATGGTCTCGTCAGGGGCGAGGGAGGGCAAGCTCCACTTGAGCGAGAACACGGGGAGTGACGGCAGGTGCAGGGTAGGGCAGCGCAGTCTCCACGGTCTAAAAATCCTCATCAGTAGGACCGGGAGGAAGTGGGATCCAGCTCCCTCCTTTGTCCGCAGTGGAACCTGTTTCCACGGCAACCAGGCAGGGAGCCAAGAGACAGAGGTTGAGAAGGAGGGAGTCTCTGAAGGGGTGTTTCAGGGCCCCAAACTGAGGCTGCGGAGGCAGAGTTTGTGAATCTAAGCGACCTTAGACAGGGTGGGGGGCCTGAAAGGAGAGTGACCTTCAGACCATCTCACTCTGGCCTGCCAAGGGCATGCAGAAGCAAGGACCTGGGAAATGGCTCAGCTTTACCTTGCTGTCCCTGGAGGTATCATCAGCATCTGGCTGCTGTGGTAACCATGATGCCTTTGGGAGCCAAAGAGAAATAAGGGATGGGAAGAGGCAGACCTGTTAATAGATGCAGCAATAATAATAAACCCTTTCTCTGCACCCTCACCTGTCTTGCAACCAACACTTGGCCATTTACAAAAACGATTGGAGGTCTCTTGACCCACAAATATTATTGCCGCTATACAGATCAGGAGACTGGGACTCACCTAGCATATAAATGGCAGAACTCCTGGCCAAATCCAAGCTATTGAGTCTGTACCAACCCATCAATTCGTTTGTCAAACATACCCATGTGCCAGGCTCTGTGTATGCCAGACAGTTATAACTGGGTATGTACTCAGTAACCAGAGCACAACAGGATCTGTTGTGCTTCTGTGACAGCCATGTAGAAGAGCAGCCACCTGTGCACAAAGGTGGGACCATTGCATCAGCCTGGCAGACGCAGAAAAGATAATCTCAACTTGATTATAGAACAGGAACATAATACCCATGGGGCAATCAGCCTTTACTATTGGTGCCTCTTTGGCTAATCTTTAATACATTTTCCTTTATAAAAGTCATACAGGTTTTTTATAGAAAAATTGGAAAATATAGATCAAACAAGGCAAAGATAATATTCTTCCTAATACCCATGCTCAAGATAGTCACTGTTAATATTCTGATGTGCACACCCTGCCTGTTATTCTTCTGTACATGTACAAGTATATATAGATGTGTGTGTGCACATGTGTATGCATATACACACACACACATCATTAATATTATTCCATCTCAGAACCTGCCTATATGCTGTTATATGGCTGAGCACAATTTATTTAGGAAACCCTCTTTTGGGGGGCATTAATTTTTTCCAACATTTCACAATTACACTCACTTCCTATTTGAATAAAGCTTATTGCTGAAGCTCATAGGCCTGCATTTCAGGCATGAGAGATGATGCTTCCTGCAGTTGGAAAACACACTTGTGGCTCTACTCCCTGTAGAAGCTTGATGTGGCTAGAACATGAGCAGGCTCTTTCAACAGTGTAACTTGTAGACAGCCTACAGATTCTGAAGCTTAGGGATGAAAAAGAAGGACCTAAATCTCCTATCTGATACCCGAGACTGTCTTCCAAGTGATTCTCCTGCCTTTGCATGAATGCTTGATGCTTTGGCATCCTTTATTTTAGCCTCAGTTTATTCAGATAGGCAGTGGGATAATAATGAAGCAGTGTCTCTGGTGATTAAAAGCAGGAGCTCTGAAATTACTTGCCTGGTTGTTTGGGGGTTTTTTTGGAATGCTCTTATATCCTCTTGGGTATCCTAATATATTTATATATATCATTTCAAAATGTGTGTGGATATTTTATGTGAATACATTTTTAATTTGCATAGCAACAGCAATCACTATGTAGCACTTAAGCAAGGTATCAGGCATTTTCCTAAGTACTGTATATGTATTAATTTATTTCATCTTAGTAATAATCTCTATACAGAGGTAATATCAGCAGCTTCACCATTCCTGTGATGCCATAGTCATTTGATGAGAGGCACCCAGGTTCAGCGGAGAAGGCAATGGCACCCCACTCCCATACTCTTGCCTGGAAAATCCAATGGGCGGAAGAGCCTGGTAGGCTGCAGTCCACGGGGTCACAAAGAGTTGGACACAATTGAGCGACTTCACTTTCACTTTTCACTTTCATGCTTTGGAGAAGGAAATGGCAACCCACTCCAGTGTTCTTGCCTGGAGAATCCCAGGGACGGCAGAGCCTGGTGGGCTGCCGTCTATGGGATCACACAGAGTCGGACACGACTGAAGCGACTTAGCAGCAGCAGCAGCAGCAACCCAGGTTCAGTGGAGAGAACACTGAACTGGAAGGTGGAGATACCAACATATATCCTCAGCCCTTTTACTGGCTTACTTTGTGACCATGGTCAAGTCACTTCTCTTAGCCTCAGTTAGTTCATCTGTTCAGTGGAGAATGAGAGTACAGGGCAAGGCTAAGGTCCCCTCTGACTATAGCCACATATGAATTCACAGAGCTTTATACTTAGAAACCTGAATCCTTGGAGGGCAAGATGTAGGCTTGAGGCCATTGGATGGAAGAAAGATGCTTCTCATGAGGCATTCCAGGTAGTGCCTAGGGCCAGGGTCTGTCTCTTTGGGGGCTGCTACATAGTTAAAGATCTCTGGGGAGGTGTCAATCCCTAGCTTTGTACAGGACATAATAAGAAAGACAGAAATTAAGTCAGAGCCATTGAACATTCATGCTGGAAAGGATTTTTAGGTTCATTAAACTTTTATCCTTTAAGTCAGTGTTTTTGTCTCTGAGTTAAGGCAGTTGATACCCAGAGAAGTACATAAATTGACTAACCAGCCTCAGAGGTGTGATGGGAGCTGTCTTACATTGCAGCCACAGGCCAAGGAGAGAGTGGAAACTGAGGATATTTCCAGGAAGTATGTAAAGCTGAGAGAAGCTTCTGTGAACTCGTTGTGAAACCAAAGTGTATTACCTGATACCAGGAACAAATTCTCTAGAAGTATTTTGCAGTTGTTGCTACAATAAACATTATGATGAAAGACAAGAACACAGAAGGTAAGAATCACCAGAGTTGTGTGTGTGTGTGTGTGTGTGTGTGTGTGTGCGCGCGCGCGCACGTATGTCCATACGTGTGTGTGTAACCAGCTGATGCAATTCCCATTGGCACAAGTTAAGTTTAATTTAGAACCTGAGCTTACTATTGTGGAGATCTATGTAATACATCCTTCTGTATAAGAGAATCTTTTCTTTAATATAATAATATTTCTATCAAGGCAAATAACCCTATGGTATTGCAACTTGCTGTCTATCAAATGAACTCTGATGCCATGAAATCCACAATTTAGAGACTGCCAGTCTTTTAGCAATCAGGATTCTTGGACTCTAATCAATACAAATTGATAAGAGGCCAAAGGGAAAATTCAGGCAAGTCTTTGCTGGGACTTGTGCTGCAGCAGGAAGGGATGGAAACAAGTAACAGGTTCTCTTGCTCATTCCCTGAAGGGAACAGTGAGCTAGTTCTTTGTATGGGGTGAGGGTAGGGGTGGGTCCAGGGGTCGTGCCAGAGGGGTAGCTTAGGTAGTTTCACCCTTGTACTAAGGGCAAGAGGCATGCACAGTACCTTGCTTTTGCTTTGAACCCGTCTGAAGTGGCAGTGGGCTTTTGGTCTTTTCATATCCTGATGTTCATAATTTGCCCCAACTGCACATGCCTGCTGTTGTTTTTATCCCCTTATAGTTTCTTTTTCTTTTCTTTTCTTTTTTTTTGCTTGAGGGTATGTTTGTCCAGCTGCAAGCACTGCAGCAAAGGGGCCCTTGTCCCAGCCTGTCTCAAATACAGATGTCTTTAAAGCCAATGGCATCACCTTGACCAGTTTTCTAAAGTTTGTGATCACAATTTAAATCCATTAAATAGTTTAAAGCTAAATCCCCAAGTAGAAAATAGTGTGGCAGTGGGGGAAAAAGAAAGAAGAAAACCATGTCTCTAATTTGGTATTTGGCTCAATAAGAAATACTTCCTGAAGTTTATTATTCTATTATTGCATATCAAAATATTATAAAAATAAACATCCTCGCTCTTAAAATAACATACTAATGACAAGTGATTCCCAACCATGAACAATTCCATATCCCTAAAGGGCATTTGGGAAGGAGGAGGGTATGTTTGCTGGTTGGATTAATGACTAGATGTTTCTGTTGGCACACAGTGCCTGGAAACCAAGGATCTAAACACACCTGACATTTCCACAACAAAGAACTGTCCTTCCTAAAATGACCTACCTTTTCTGAACCCAAATAGTAAGCCCCTCCATGATCTGTTGATTTGCTGGTATAAAGAGCCCAGGTGGTAATCTCAACTTCCACCTAATTAAACCATTTTTTTCTTCCTTGATGGAAACATTCCTCCCTTGGAAACCAAGACCTCTGAACCAGCAGAGTCCAAAGTTGTGGTGGATAGGAAGCAAAGAGTAAACCAAAAATAAACAAACAAAAAAAATTCTAACTAACCTAAATCACTAACTAATCAATAACTAAAATCTCAAAAACAACCAAATGATCTCTGTTCATTTCCAAGGCAAACCATTCAATATCACAGTAATCCAAGTCTGTGCCCCAACCAGTAATACTAAAGAAGCTGAAGTTGAACGATTCTATGAAGACCTATAAGACCTTCTAGAACAAACACCCAAAAAAGATGCCCTTTTCATTATAGGGAACTGGAATGCAAAAGTAGGAAGTCAAGAAATACCTGGAGTAACAGGCAAATTTGGCCTTGGCGTACAGAATGAAGCAGGGAAAAAGCTAATAGACTTTTGCCAAAAGAACGCACTGGTCATAGCAAACACCCTCTACCAACAACACGAGAGAAGACTTTAAACATGGACATCACCAGATGGTCAACACCGAAATCAGATTGATTATATTCTTTGCAGCCAAAGATGGAGAAGCTCTATACAGTCAGCAAAAACAAGACCGGGAGCTGATGGTGGCTCAGATCATGAACTCCTTATTGCAAATTCAGACTTAAATTGAAGAAAGTGGGGAAAACCACTAGACCATTCAGGTATGACCTAAATCAAATCCCTTACGATTATACAGTGGAAGTGAGAAATAGATTTAAGGGACTAGATCTGATAGAGTGCCTGATGAATTATGGATGGAGGTTCATGACATTGTACAGGAGATAGGAATCAAGACCATTCCCAAGAAAAAGAAATGCAAAAAGGTAAAATGGTTGTCTGAGGAGGCCTTACAAATAGCTGTGAAAAGAAGAGAAGTGAAAAGCAAAGAAGAAAAGGAAAGATATAAGCATCTGAATATAGAGTTTCAAAGACTAGTAAGGAGAGATAAGAAAGCCTTCCTCAGCCATCAATACAAAGAAATAGAGGAAAACAATAGAATGGGAAAGACTAGAGATCTCTTCAAGAAAATTAGAGATACCAACAGAATATTTCATGCAAAGATGGGCACAATAAAGGACAGAAATGGTATGGACCTAACAGAAGCAAAAGATATTAAGAAGAGGTGGCAAAAATACACAGAAGAACTATACAAAAAAGATCTTCACAATCCAGATAATCATGATGGTATGATCATTCATCTAGAGCCAAACATCCTGGAATGCAAAGTTAAGTGAGCCTTAGGAAGCATCACTATGAACAAAGCTAGTGGAGGTGACGGAATTCCAGCTGAGCTATTTCAAATCCTTAAAGATGATGCTGTGAAAATGCTGCATCCAATATGTCAGAAAATTTGGAAACTCAGCAGTGGCCACAGGACTGGAAAGGTCAGTTTTCATTCCAGTCCCAAAGAAAGGCTATGCCAAAGAACGCTCAAACTACCACACAATTGCACTCATCTCACATGCTAGTAAAGTAATGCTCAAAATTCTCCAAGCCAGGCTTCAGCAGTACATGAACCATGAACTTCCAGATGTTCAGGCTGGTTTTAGAAAAGGCGGAGAAACCAGAGATCAAATTGCCAACATCCACTGGATCATTGAAAAAGCAAGAGAGTTCCAGAGAAACATCTATTTCTGCTTTATTGACTATGCCAAAGCCTTTGACTGTGTGGATCACAACAAATTGTGGAAAATTCTGAAAGAGATGGGAATACCAGACCACCTGACCTGCCTCTTGAGAAACCTATATGCAAGTCAGGAAGCAACAGTTAGAACTGGACATGGAACAATAGACTGGTTCCAAATAGGGAAAGGAGTATGTCAAGGCTGTATATTTAACCTATGCTTATTTAACTTCTATGCAGAGTACATCATGAGAAACGCTGGGCTGGAAGAAGCACAGGCTGGAATCAAGATGGCCTGGAGAAATATCAATCACCTCAGAAATGCAGATGACACCACCCTTATGGCAGAAAGTGAAGAAGAACTGAAGAGCCTCTTGATGAAAGTGGAAGAAGAGAGTGAAAAAGTTGGCTTGAAGCTCAACATTCAGAAAGCTAAGGTCATGGCATCTGGTTCCATCACTTCATGGGAAATAGATGGGGAAACAGTGGAAACAGTGACAGACTGTTAGTTTTTGGGCTCCAAAATCACTGTAGATGGTGACTGCAGCCATGAAATTAAAAGATGCTTACTCCTTGGAAGAAAAGTTATGACCAACCTAGACAGCGCATTAAAAAGCAGAGACATTACTTTGCTAATAAAGGTCCATTTAGTCAAAGGTATGGTTTTTCCAGTAGTCATGTATGGATGTGAGAGTGCTGAGCACTGAAGAACTGATGCTTTTGAACTGTGGTATTGGAGGAGACCCTTGAGAGTCCCTTGGATTACAAGGAGATCCAACCACTCCATCCTAAATGAAATCAGTCCTGAATATTCTTGCAAGGACTGACACCAAAGCTGAAACTCCAATACTTTGGCCACCAGATGTGAAGAACTGGCTCACTGGAAAAGACCCTGATGCTGGGGAAGATTGAAGGAAGGAGGAGAAGGGGACAACAGAGGGTGAGATGGTTGGATGGCATCACTGACTCAATGGACATGAGTTTGAGTAAACTCCAGGAGTTGGTGATGGACAGGGAGGCCTCGTGTGCTGCAGTCCACGAGGTCGCAAAGAGTCGGACACAACTAAGCAACTGAACTGAACTCAACTAAAATCACTAGTGTACCATCAGAGGTAATTTTGAGAGAGCTTTTCCACCTCTTAATACTTGAGGCTGAGGAAAACGGCACTAAACCTTGGTTGCTAATTCAAAGTATATGCCACATCCTGGAGAATAATACCCCAGTCCTGCAAGGTCAGCTGTGTGTTAGTCACTCAGTTGTGTCCAAGTCCTAGTGACCCCATGTATTGTAGCCCACCAGGCTCCTCTGTCCTTGGAATTTCTCAGGCAAGAATACTGGAGTAGGTTGTCATTCCCTTCTCCAGGGGATATTCCCCACCCTGGTATCAAGCTCAGCTCCCCTGCATTGCAGCCGGATTCTTTACCATCTGAGCCACAGGGAAGTCCTGCAAGGTTACATAGATGGCTCTATAACTGAGTCTTCCAAAGGCCTCCCACTGTTCATTCAGGTCAGTCGCTTTACAGTGATGGGAGATATAGTAAGACAAATGAATTCCGTGAGCATGAACCCAAGCAATGCTATGCAGAATATCATAGTGGCAAATAAGGTATTCTCTAGGCTCACTGCTGAGTGTCCAAATGACAAGAGCAGAGATCAACACTGAACCCTTGACTGGGGGCACAATCTTATGGGGAACCATGTAGGGAACAAGGTATAAAGAAGGTTGAGAAGTGCTTGCAAATGAGACTCTCAACCAGGGCTGAACATTCTTGCAAACGAGATGTTCAGCTAAGAATCCTGTTTGTTCCCATGGGAAAAGAACATTTCTTGCACACAAGGATGTTTCTCTGATTCCTCAAAAGGAACAGATCCTGGGACAAAACAGATTCTAAGTTGATAAGGAAGTTCCCCAAAACACAGTCTTAGCTGCAGTAAATAAGTCAAGGTAAAGGTTATCTCGCCCTGCGCCTGCGCACTGTATAGTCTCTGAATCATAGTGCTTGGCAGCTTGCCCTGTAGCTTGTTGTGCTAGGGATATAAAATAAAGTAGCTGTAAGAAGCAAGTGTTAAAAATATAAAGATTCAAACCACTCTGCAGTGTTGGTGTTTCATTCCGTCGCCAGCATCTGGCGCCCAACGTGGGGCTCGATGGAACCGAAAGGGTAAGCACCCCGGGGCAAAAGGCTGAAAGGGGGACTTTCGGGAAATAGAAAAGAAAAAGAGAAAAGAATAAAAATCCGAAAGGGTAAACACCCCGGAGCAAAAGGCTGAAAGGGGGACTTTCGAGAAAAAGAGAAAAGAATAAAAATCCGAAAGGGAGAGCACCCCGGAGCGAAACGCTGAAAGGGGGACTTTCGAGAAAATAAGAAAAATAAGAGAAAAAGAACAGAAAATAAGAGAAAAGAAAAAGAAAAAACTATGGGGAATTCCCCGTCTTTAAAGTCACAATATATGGAGCTAGTTAAGGGGCTCCTGCATTCTATAGGAATTAAAACGTCTACTCGCCGCTTGAGTGAATTATTCTGTCTTATAGAGCAGCATTGTTATTGGTTTCAATATCAAACAGAAGTACAGCTGAATTTGAAGGAATGGAAAGTGGTGCAGAAAGAGTTAAGAAGGCAGCATCAAAAAGGAAATGTGATTCCTTTAAGGCTGTGGACTCTATGTAGCGCTATAACACAGGCTTTAAAATTAATGGCTGCTGATAGTGAGGCCGTCTCATGTTCTCTTAAAAAGGAAGATCCCCTGTATGAAGATGTGCCTATGAGTAAGGAGAAGGAAGATGAAGGTGAAAGGGGGGCTTCATCTCGGCCTCCGCTCAAACCCCCAGATGATAGTAAAGATTCATCCTCTGAGTCAGATAGAGATGTAAGTTCTGGGGAGGATTCAGATTCTGTAGAGGCAATGACTACTGCCTTTCGGAAGGTTTTATCAAATAAAAAGCGAACTTCCAAGGCTGTTAAATCTTCTGCACCACCCTACGCATCCCTATTTCCAGTAGCTGCCGATAAGGCTGAAGTAGGGAGAGAGAATCAGCGGTTTACATTTCCTGCTACTATGTTCTATGATGATGATGATCTTTCAGTACCTCCTGGAGGTTTTGTGGATCCACCTCGCCTCTTTCCCATTATACGTCAGCATGATGCACGGGTGGGAATGATTAATGTTCAATATATGCCTTTGGAATATAAATTTTTTAAAGATCTTAAGGCCGCTGTTTCTCAATATGGTCCCAATCTCCTTTTGTGTTATCAATGTTAGAGAATGTGGGAACTTCTAAATTAATTCTTCCTCTTGATTGGGAATCTATAGCTCAAGCTGTTTTAGAAGGATCTCAATGGTTACAGCTTCGTAGTTGGTGGGAAGAAGAAGCCCAAAAACAAGCCAGGATTAATGAGGGACAAAATCCACAAGGACCTTTAGAAGATAAGTTGATGGGAGAAGGGCAATATCGAGCCTTGAGGGAACAAGCTCAGTACACAGATCAGGAACTACAACAGGTGCGTCAGGTTTTCTTAAGGGCGTGGCGTAGAGTGGTACCTACTGGACAGGCTCAACCGTCTTTTGTGAAAACTATACAAGGTCCTAATGAGCCTTATACAGATTTTTTGGCCCGCCTTCGGGTGGCTGTTGAACGGACAGTCGGTCGAGATGAGATCTCAAAAATTTTGCTTGATACATTGGCATATGAAAATGCTAATCCAGAATGTAAAAGGATTTTGGGACCTTTAAAAGGACAAGGGGCTTCTGTGGCTGAGTTCATAAGAGCATGCTCTGGAGTTGGAGGAACTGAACATCAAGCTTCTGTATTTGCAGCAGCTTTGGCAAAGGTTGTGAAACCTCTGAGGGGAGGAAACTGTTTTAATTGCGGGAAGCCAGGACATTTTCAAAAAGATTGTAAGAGACGAAAAAATGAGCCAAAAAACGAGCGATTGCCAGAAAAGCGACAGCCCTCAGGTCTTTGTAGGAGATGTGGCAAGGGAAAGCATTGGACTCAGGAGTGTAAATCTAAAACTGATAGGGAAGGGAATCCCTTAAGAGCCCCTTTGTCGGGAAACTTCCCAGTGGGCCTAAGCTCCTGGGGCCCAGGAACAATACCGGGAGCTCCTTGCCAGTCTCCTGCACAGGTCAATGCCAATCTCGACAGCCAATTTTCTCGAATGGTGCTCAAATGATGATTTCAGATTTGAAGGCTGCTACATTAGGTAGTGCAGCTGCAGATCTTCCATTAGCTGAAAATGTTATTCTATCCCCAGGAGGAGGTGTTTATAAATTACGGACTAATGTTTTTGGCCCATTACCAAAAGGAACTTTTGGGTTAATTTTGGGACAGAGTAGTGCAACATTAAGAGGATTGATTGTATATCCAGGAGTAATTGATTCTGATTATGTCGGGGAAATTTTAATTATGGTTTCTACATCACAAACTCTTTCTTTACTAGCAGGGGAACGGATTGCACAACTTCTCTTGTTACCTTATCACCCGTTTTCTTCATATTCAAATGAGAGAGTCGGTAGTTTTGGAAGTACCGGAAAAAGTATATTTTGGGAAATGCTTATTAATGACTCTCGTCCTTTAATGTCACTGATTATTGAAGGTAAACAGTTTGAAGGATTAGTGGATACAGGAGCAGATGTTTCGGTTATTTCTCTCCAGCAATGGCCTAATGACTGGAAAAAAGAAAAAATTCCTCTTGTTTTAACAGGCTTAGGATCAATAGCAGATGTGTGGAAAAGCGCTCAACCTTTGTCATGCCAATTGTCTAATGGAAAGAAAGTATTTATTTCTTTTTACATTGTTAATATACCTATTAATATCTGGGGAAGAGATCTTTTATTTTCTTTAGGAACAACGCTCACCATCTTGTCGGAAAACTTGTAGCCACTGCTCAGATTCCTCGAGCTCTCCCATTGAAATGGTTAACTGATGTCCCTAAATGGGTTGAGCAGTGGCCGCTTCCAAAAGTGAAGCTCGAGGCTTTAGAACAATTAGTAGAAGAACAGCTTCAATCTGGCCATATTGAACCTTCTACGTCTCCTTGGAATTCTCCTGTTTTTGTCATTAAGAAAAAATCTGGTAAATGGAGAATGTTGACTGATTTAAGGGAAGTTAACAAATGTATAGAACCTATGGGAGCTTTGCAATTAGGTCTCCCTTCTCCTGCTTTGATTCCACAAGATTGGTCTTTGATGGTTTTAGATTTGAAGGATTTTTTAATATTCCTTTGCAAATAAAAGATAGAAATGAATTTGCTTTTACTATTCCAGTGTCAGGTAACCTTACTATATGGACGGGAAACTTTACTTTAAATATTAATGATCCTAAGGGGCCATTTCAAGTTCATTTGCATATTAATAAATCTTACTCTGCTATAGCATGTGTAAAATTTCCTTATTCTTTACTGTATGGGCAATGGATTTGGAATGAAATTTTGGGAGTTATATCATGTTCTAATTGTAACTTGACTCAATGTATAAATCGTTCCTGGTGGGAAAATGTTGAAAACAAGATGGTCCATTCCAGTAATTATTCTTTGGTCATTGTGAAAACACGGACTGAAGTTTGGTTGCCTGTTAATCTTACTCGACCTTGGTCAGACTCTTTTGCTGTTATTCATCTTGTGAATGCTGTGCAAACTCTTCTCCATCGATCGCGAAGAATGCTTGGCATTGTCATCACATCAATTCTCACCGTGGCTTCAGTAACAGCAACAGCAACTGTAGCAGGTCTTGCTTTCCATCAGGACATACAGACTGCTGATTTTGTCAGGGAGTGGCATAAAGATGCTCATTTGTTGTGGCAACAACAGCATGATTTGGACGCTCAATTGGCTACTGATGTATTGAATTTACAACATACTGTTTCCTGGTTAGGAGATCAAGTGACTGTGTTAGCAACAAAGAGTGTGTTAAAATGTGATTGGAACTCATCTCACCTATGTGTAACCCCTGTTCCCTTTAATATGAGTGAGGGTTGGGAAAAGGTGAAAAGGTCTTTAGTGGGACACCAGAATTTAACTGCTGAAATTATGGAATTGGAACAAACTATATTGTCAACTGTTAGTAAGACACTGCCTAATATTCTTGGTTCTGATATACTGAAGAGTCTTCAAGAAGGATTAGATAACCTTAATCCTTTAGGGCACGTATCTACATTGTTAACAACATCCTTTGTAAATACTTTGTTAATTGTTGCTTTATGTTTTATTGCTTTTATAGTCTACTGGCGCTGGCGAAAAGGGAAACAATTAAAAGAAGAAGCTTTGCGTATTCAAGCGCTTATTCAGCATCTACAAGAAAAGAAAGGGGGAGATGTAGGGAACAAGGTATAAGGAAGGTTGAGAAGTGCTTGCAAACGAGACTCTCAACCAGGGCTGAACATTCTTGCAAACGAGATGTTCAGCTAAGAATCCTGTTTGTTCCCGTGGGAAAAGAACATTTCTTGCACACAAGGATGTTTCTCTGATTCCTCAATAGGAACAGACCCTGGGACAAAACGGATTCTAAGTTGATAAGGAAGTTCCCCAAAACACAGTCTTAGCTGCAGTAAATAAGTCAAGGTAAAGGTTATCTCACCCTGCGCCTGGGCACTGTATAGTCTCTGAATCATAGTGCTTGGCAGCTTGCCCTGTAGCTTGTTGTGCTAGGGATATAAAATAAAGTAGCTGTAAGAAGCAAGTGTTAAAAATATAAAGATTCAAACCACTCTGCAGTGTTGGTGTTTCATTCCGTCTCCAGCAGAACCAGCTAACCACCTGGTGGCAGTTTAATTATACTTGACCATTTCCATCAGGGAAATGAAAATAGGTAGAACTTTGTTTTTAACCGAAATAGACAAGTACTATGGATATAGGTTCTCTTCTTTCTTCATAATGCTCTGGCATTTGTGGACTTTCAGAATTCCTTATTCACTGTTATGGCATTTCCTCAGTTACTTAGGCTTCCTCATTGCATGGTGGATGGTTCCCAGGAAGGAGCATTCCAAGAGGAAGGAAATGGAAGCTGCCAGTGCTCTTAAGTCTAGGGTCAGAAATCCCAGAATATCATTCCTATCATATTCTGTTGGTCAAAGCAATCACAGGGCCAGAGTGAGAGAGATAGAAAATGAACTCCGCCTCTTTTTAAAATTGAAGTAAATGGCAACCCACTCCAGTACTCTTGCCTGGAAAATCCCATGGATGGAGGAACCTGGTAAGCTACAGTCCATGGGGTCTCAAAAAGTCGGACACGACTAAGCAACTACATTCATTCATTCATTGATTTACAATGTCATGTTAGTTTCAGCTGTACAGCAAAGTGATTCAGTTATACACATATATCTGTGATTTTTCAGATTCTTTTCCACCATAGATTATTACAGGATATCGAATATAGTTCCCTGTGCTATACATAGGTCCTTGTTGTTTATGTACTTTATATATAGTAGTGTGTATCTGTTAATCCCAAACTCCTAAGTTATCCCTCTCTCAGCCCCTTATCTGAGTGCCCATCGGGAACAAGTCTAAAAGGCTCAAACAGATTAACACACCAGCCTAGAACTAGCCAAGTCTGCCCCAGAGTGAGCTCATGGGTTATAGTGACCCAGGCATCGCCCAGATCACTTGTGCCTGACTAAGAAGGATTTTGGCATACATAGCCATTTCAATCTAAGTGTTGCCTTGACTGTTTTCTTTGGACTCTTTGCCATTGTTTGACTGAATTGCATTTTAACATCTGGGATACCTCACCTGCTTCTGGAAGCAACTGGCCTCTTGTCTGACTATATGGTGCCACATACCCCTGCATATTATATATAATATGATATTCAGTACATATCTACATATATAAACTCTCAGAAACTACAAGGAGAGAGAGAAGGAGAAAGAATTGTGGAATGAATGACAGCAAGAAAAACTGAGAGCGGGGGAGGGGGTCTCCATTCTGTCACTGACTTGCTGTGTTACCCAGAGAAGCTGACCTCTCTGGTCCTACATTTCCGTGACCCTAAGGTTAATAGAATTGTACCACATATCTGTAAGTTTCTTCTTCTTCTTCTTCTTTTTTTTGCTCCAAAAATCAGTTTTATTTCCATTGCCCCTTATTCAAAGAGATGGTTACTTCAATAAGCTACATTACTTAGCAGAGCCTGAGAGATAGGCTGAAAACATATATTTAAGACAGAAAACAAACTTTAAAAAATGAGATAAATGGTTTGCTCTACATCTCATTCACATTCTATGGCTAGAGAAATCCAAATCTCACTGAAATATTCCTGATAATCCAAAAGCACACTGGATGGAAGTGAGCCAAGAAATGAGAGAAAATGTTTACCAGGTGAGTGCTGGTTCACGCAATTTATTCACCTCTGGAGTGGAAGTATAGGGAGATATAAAGCCTGCTTATAAGAGACAAGGTCTATGGAGAAGCCCTGAAGTTGCTTTCCCCAAATAACAACTTTGATTCAAGAGGGAAAAAAAAAAGATGGAAAACATCTCATCACACAAAACTTGGTGATGGTGTCTCTGATAGTCACTGGCCAGCAATAGAAAAGAAGAAACGCAACAGCTGGCTTACGATTTACTGAATCTGCCAGCACAGCCCAGATCATCTCTGTGGCACTGTGCTTTGTCCCCTCTACCTCAGGGTCCAGTTCTACTAGGTCCTTGGCTCGACTCATCGCCATACACTTGTCACCTGTCAGAGAGGAGAAGACACTCTCTAGCACATCGGAGGAGTGGGCTAGCACCAGCAGAGCTAGTGTTCACTTGTCCATACCCTGAGGGTCATTTACCCACCGCTCTAGGACACTGTCTTGAAGTTTTGTCACTAGTCATTGCTTCTCTGTTGTATTGGTCACTGGGTGAGTAGTCATGTCAAATAGGAGGAAATTCCGCTTCTCAGTGGTTAGAATACCCTTCTCTACTATGTTCTTTGCAATTCTCTCTCTTACATTTCTCAGCTGGTACCGTAATTTGAAAGGGTTCCAGGTCTCACCGATGAGTAGCTCTATCCATGTTTGGACAGTTTCTGTGGGTTCAGTTGCTTTGATGTGTTTGAGAGTTTCATCCAGTAAAACATCACCCGTTGGGCTGTCTGACTTTAGCAGTACCTTTCTGTCTAGTAGTCGCTTCTTACGCATGGTTGGGGGTTCTAGATAGATTCGACCTCGCATGGCCAACTCTATCAGGATGCCGCCTTGCAGGCCAGATGATATGTAGTCATTCCAGAAAGGTGTGTAACCCTCTTTATCTTTTAGTCCCAGGAGCAATACTTCTTCCATAAGGGTGAGGCGGATATCCTTAGAGTCTCCAATGTCCTCATTGTCTTGATTTCGGTCTTGATTCATATCTTCCTCACTTTCTACCTTCTTTTCAGAATTATTCCCTACTTCAGTACAACGGGCCCGTTGAGTTAAGGTGGTCATTCTCACCTGTTTCTGACGTTACTCCTGGGTTACAGCCAAAAGCAGATTGCAGCTTGCACTCTATTTTATGGGGACATTTGTCCCCACCCCCACCCCCTACCCCATCCTGCTAGGTGAAAAACTTCTCAGCCATGCAGAGAGAACAAACTTCCTGATCCTTCGATGCAGAGCTGTAAGTTTCTTCTTTGTCCTAACAATTTATGGGCCCACAATTATATGAAACACCTAAAGCTCTGGCAAAGATAGGATTTCTCTCTTTGAACCCCACCTGGGAGAATAAGATGGCAGAGGAGTAGGTAAATGTGGAGAACCTCTCTGTCCACAGATACTTCAGGAATACACCTTCAGACACATAAGTGCATACAGAACACCAGCCAAGAGTGGACAGGAATACCTGATGAGTGGAAAAGAATATATAGACCCATGCAAAACTCAATAGGATGAAGGAGCTAGGGGGAAAAACAGGAGAGTTAGTAGGACTGGACCTGCCCTCGGCAGGTGGGGGAACTGAAGCAGGGGTCTGATCACCACATTGGGGCAATTGTCTGAGTCAGAGGAGAAACATTTAAGGCTGAGAGTGAAACAGTTGATCTGTGGCAGCCTAAATGGAATGAGAATCAAATAGTCCTTGCCTCAGCCATACATACCCCAGACAGGGATGCAGGTCCCCGGGAAGGTGCAGTGGCTGGGAGTTGGATAGGCATTGTGGAGCAATCCCAAGGTGAGGGCTGCTGTTGACTGTGGAGAGATGGATTGAGGGGATGTGAGGGAGGAGGTTGTGGTGGGAAATGCCTGTGGAGGAAAGCCAGGCAGCCATGGAAGCAAGGTGATATGCTGAGTCATGCTTAGGCGGTGGAGCCATCACCGTAGCCTTTCTCTCCCCACAGGCCAGCATCACAGGAGATCAGCCCTGGGATTTCTTTGGAGGGAATGATGTTAAAAGCTGAAACTCCAGTACCTTGGTTAACTCATGCGAAGAGTTGACTCATTGGCAAAGACACTGATGCTGGAAGGGATTGGGGGCAGGAGGAGAAAGGGACGACAGAGGATGAGATGGCTGGATGGCATCACTGACTCGATGGACGTGAGTCTGAGTGAACTCCGGGAGTTGGTGATGGACAGGGAGGCCTGGCGTGCTGCGATTCATGGGGTCAGAAAGAGTCGGACATGAACTGAACTGATGCACCCCACATAAGGGCACCTCAATACGTAAGACAAACACTAACAGACATAAAAGGGGAAATTGACAGTAGCACAATAATAGTAGGAGACTTTAACACCCCACTCACACCAATGGAAAGATCATTAAAACAGAAAATTAAGAAGGAAACACAAGTCTTAAATGATATATTAGAGGATATGGATCTCATTAATATCTTCAGGACATTCTATCCAAATGCAGAAGAATACACCTTCTTCTCCAGTGCACATGGAACATTCCCCAGGATAGACCACATCTTGGGTCACAAATCAAACCTCAGTAAATTTAAGAAAACTGAAATCATATCAAGCGTCTTCTCTGACCACAATGCTATGAGACTAGATATCAATTACCAAAAAAAAAAAAAAGTAAAAAACGCAAACACATGGAGATTAAACAATACGTTTTTAAATAGCCAACAGGTTACTGAAGAAATCAAAAGGTGAAATTAAAAAATTTCTAGAAACAAATGACAATGAAAACACAACAACTCAAAACCTATGGGATGCAGCAAAAGCAGTTCTAAGAGGGAAGTTTATAACAATGCAATCCTACCTAAAGAAACAAGAAAAACATCGAATAGACATGTAAAAAAAGCTGGAAAAAGAACAAAAAAAATTAGTAGAAGGAAAGAAATCATAAAGATCAGAGCAGAAATAATTGAAAAAGAAATGAAAGAAATAACAGTAAAGATTAATAAAAGTAAATGCTGGTTCTTTGAGAAGATAAACAAAATTGACAAACCTTTAGCCAGACTCATCAAGGAAAAAAGAAGAATTAAATCAACAAAATTAGAAATGAAAAAAGAGAGTTTACAACAGACAGTACAGAAATACAAAGGATTATAAGAGACTATTATGAACAACTATATGGCAATAAAATTGATAACCTCAAAGAAATGGACCGATTCTTAGAAAAGTTCAATCTTCCAAGACTGAACCAGGAAGAAATAGAAATTATGAATCACCCAATTACAAGCACTAAAATTGAAGCTGTGATCAAAAATCTCCCAAAAAACAAAAGCCCAGGACCAGATGGCTTCACAGGAGAATTCTATCAAACAATTAGAGAAGAGCTAATGCCTATCCTTCTAAAACTCTTTCAAAAAATTCCAGAGGAAGGAACACTTCCAAACTCATTCTATGAGGCCACCATCACCCTGATACCAAAACCAGACAAAGACAACACAAAAAAAGAAAACTGTAGGCCAATATCACTGATGAACATAGATGCAAAAATCCTCAACAAAATTTTAGCAAACAGAATTCAACAAAAGCTCACACACCATGATCCCAAGTTGGGTTTATTCCAGGGATGCAAGGATTCTTCAATATATGCAAATCAATCAATGTGATATACCATATTAGCAAATTGAAAGATAAAAACCATATGATAATCTCAATAGATGCAGAAAAAGACTTTGACAAAATTCAGCACCCAAAATTCAGTTTTTATGATTAAAACTCTTCAAAAAATGGGCATAGAAGGAACCTACCTCAACATAGTAAAGGCCATATATGATAAGCTTACACCAAACATTTTTCTCAATGGTGAAAAACTAAAAGCATTCCCCCTAAGATCAGGGACAATACAAGGGTGTCCACTTTCACCACTATTATTCAACATAGTTCTGGAAGTCCTAGCTACAGCAGTCAGAGAAGAAAAAGAAAGAAAAGGAATCTAGATCGGAAAAGAAGAAGTAAAGCTCTCACTGTTTGCAGATGACATGATACTGTACATAGAAAACCCTAAAAAAAAAAATTACTAGTATCAGAAAATTACTAGAGCTAATCAGTGAATTTAGCAAAGTTGCAGGATACAAAATCAATACACAGAAATCACTTGCATTTCTATATACTAACAATGAAAAATCAGAAAGAGAAATTAAGGAATCAATCCCATTCACCATTGCAACAAAAAGAATTAAATATCTAGGAATAAACTTACCTAAGCAGACAAAAGAACTGTACACAGAAAAGTATAAGACCCTAATGAAAGAAATCAAAGATGACATAAACAGAGAGATATTCCATGTTCCTGGGTAGGAAGAATCCATATTGTGAAAACGACTATACTACCAAATGCAATCTACAGAGTCAATGTGATCCCTATCAAATTACCAATGGCATTTTTCTCAGAACTAGAACAGGAAATTTCACAATTCATATGGCAACACAAAAGACCCCAAATAGCCAAAGCAGTCTTGAAAAAGAAGAATGGAGCTGGAGAAATGAACTTTCCTGACTTCAGATTATACTACAAAGCTACAGCCATCAAGACAGTGTCGTACTGGCACGAAAACAGAATCATAGACCAATGGAACAACATAGAAAGCCAAGAAATAAACCCATGCATGGGTACCTTCTTTTTGACAAAGGAGGCAAGAATATACAATGGAGCAAAGACAGCCTCTTCAATAAATAGTGCTGGGAAAACTTGACAGCTACATGTAAAAGAATGAAATTAGAACACTTCCACACACAAAGATAAACTCAAAATGAATTAAAGACCAAATATAAGACCAAAAACTATAAAACTCTTAGAGAAAAACATAGGCAGAACAATAAATCAAAGCAAGATCCTCTATGACCTACCTCCTAGAGTAATGGAAATAAAAACAAAAGTAAACAAGTGGGACCTGATTAAACTTAGAAGCTTTTGCACAGCAAAGGAAACTATAAGCAATGTGAAAAGACAACCCTCAGAATGGGAGAAAGTGAAAGTGAAAGTGAAGTCGCTCAGTTGTGTCCAACTCTTTGTGACCTGTGGACTGTAGCCCACCAAGCTCCTCCATCCTTGGGATTCTCCAGGCAAGAATACTGGAGTGGGTTGCCATTTCCTTCCTCACATGAAAAGATGCTCAACATCACTCATTATTAGAGAAACTACTATGATATATCACCTCACATCAGTCAGAATGGCCATCATCAAAAAGTCTACTAACAATAAATGCTGGAGAGGGTGTGGAGAAAAGGGAATGCTCTTGCACTGTTGGTGGGAATGTTGATGCAGTCACTTTGGAAGAGGTATGGACATTCCTTTAAAAACTAGGAATAAAACCACCATATGACCCAGCAATCCCACTCCTAGGCATATACCCTAAAGTGAAAGTGAAAGTGAAGTCGCTCAGTAGTGTCCGACTCTTTGTGACCCCATGGACAGTAACCTACCAGGCTCCGCGGTCCATGGGATTTTCCAGGCAAGAATACTGGAGTGAGCTGCCATTTCCTTCTCCAGGGGATCTCCCCAACCCAGGGATCAAACCTGGGTCTCCTGCATTGCAGACAGACGCTTTACCATCTGAGCCACTAGGGAAGCCCAGGCATATACCCTAAGGAAACGAAAATTGAAAAAGACACATGTATCCCATTGTTCATTGCAGCACTATTTACAATAGCAAGAACATGGAAGCAACCTAGATGTCCATTGACAGATGAATGGATAAAGAAGCCATGGTCCATATACTCAATGGACTATTACTCAGTTAATTTTATTACAGAGTTAATTTTAATAAGGTGGATGAACCTAGAACCTATTATACAGAGTGAGTAAGTCAGAAAGAGAAAGATAAATATTGTATTCTAATGCAAATGTACAGAATCTAGAGAATGGTCCTGAAGAATTTATTTACAGGGCAGCAATGGAGAAACAGACATAGAGAATAGACTTATGGACATGGGGAGGGGGAGGAGAGGGTGAGATGTATGGTAAGAGTAAGATGGAAACACATTACCATATGTAAAATAGATAGCCAATGGGAATTTTCAGTATGGCTCAGGAAACTCAAACACGGGCTCTGTATCAACCTAGAGGGGTGGGATGGGGAGGGAGATGGGAGGCAGGTTCAAAGGAAGGGGATATATGTGTACCTAGGGCTGATTCATGTTGAAGTTTGACAAAAAACAACAAAATTCTATAAAGCAATTATCCTTCAGTAAAAAAATAATTTTAAAAAAGCTACTTAGATACTCAGAAACACAAGGAGCTACTTTCTATTTTCCCAATGAATAGATATTGCTATGCCCTTAGTTTTCTTCATGAAATATTTTCTGAATAAATAAGAACTGGTGATTATTTTGAAAACTCCTCAGATTTTTAAATGGCCAAAGTTATGAAATAACTACCCTCACATCCAGATAATCCAAGATTATGTCTTTACCTGAATCAGTGTATCCTCCAGGTCTTTTCTTATTCCATGTAAACTCAGCAGAGTCTGCAAAGGAGGATGGATGTACAAGTGTGGAAATAAGTCCCCATGGAACTCAAGTTCTCCCATCACCTGCTCTCAGTCTAATTCCCCAAGCACAGCTCCCACCACATCAGCCCTTCTCAGCCCACCTTGCCGATGCTTCTTTCTCCAGAACAGGACCTGGAATCCACCTCCTCTCTCATTCTTTCTGTTTCTTCTACCTGACATGCCTTGTTGCCATTTTCATAGAGCACCAGTTTACCCAGCCTGGTATGCTTGTTCCCCTATACGGTGGAAGGGGAAGGAGTACGTTTGTTCTCCATAGCAGCCCACATATTCCATACTGCCATATTTACAAAGATTGCTAGCATTTACTGAGCACTTACTATATGCCAAGCAGGCACCCTGCTAAAGGTTCATGTTTTACTGTCATATCAACCCTATAAAGTAAGCTCCTGTTTTTCTGCTTTTCATGGATGACTCAAGCCTTGAAATGGTTCAGCATCCTGCCATGGGTCACTTGTCAGCAGGCGGTGAAGGAGGGATTTGAAATCTGATGGCAGCACCCACTCTCTTAACCACTGTGCTGGGTGATGGCAGGATAACCTGTCTTCTCCAAGAAAAGCTGAGCTCTCTGAGAACAAGTTCCTCCTCCAGCTTAACTCAATGATGTGTAAGGCATAACATCAAAGAAAGTTCAATGAATGAGTTAAATTCCTGCTTGCACTGGGAAGTTTCCCCACTCTGCCCTGTGAGAAAACGCCCTTTGTCTTCTAAGCCACTGCAAACTCTTTTCTGATGCCTCTGTTACACTTGCGATGTTATCTTGAGTATGAGTGAGTTATGACTGTGACAGCAGTTCTAATAGTTCACAAGCCCCTTAAGGGTAGCTTTGTGTCTGCCAGAACTACCCAGGCTCAGTGCTTTGTCTGGGAACCCAGACTGACTCATAAGAGGCGAGGCCCCAAGAAATACGCTGGGCCTTAAGAAGTATGGCTATACTTCCTGCCCACAAGGACCTCCACTCAGATAGGACAACTGGGTCATATATTCTCGGTCCCCCTCTAAACTTGCAAGAGAAGCAAAGAAACGCGTCTGCAAACTTATTCTCCACTTGCTGAGTAACATCCATCACTTAGAGACTGTCAAGGGCTTGATTATCTTATTCCTGCCTCAGGGAAGTGGCAGTGATATGTCCCCTAGGTACCATTATTTGTGGACGCTTTATAGATGACTGAGTTAAGTAACTCACTGAGCGGAGGGGACATTTACTAACTCATCAGAGTCTATCACTGTTATTCCTGGGCTTTTCCTACTGATGTGGGGTGGTCAATGATGCCACAGGCTCAGACTTGAAAAGCAGATTCTAGAGTCAGCCTTCTGCATTCAAATCTTGGCATTACCTCTTCCTAGTTATGTGACAATTGGCTAAATGACTTGTTTAGATCTCCCTAGTTTCAATTTCCTATATATAAAATGAACAATTAGTGCCCACTTTATGAACTTGTGAGGATTAAATTAGGTAATACATTCAGAGTGCTTGAAATGTATTTCAGTTCAGTTCAGTTCAGTCGCTCAGCCATGTCCGACTCTTCGCGACGCCATGAATGGCAGCACGCCAGGCCTCCCTGTCCATCACCAACTCCCGGAGTTCACTCAGACTCACGTCCATCGAGTCCGTGGTGCCATCCAGCCATCTCATCCTCTGTCGTCCCCTTCTCCTCCTGCCCCCAATCCCTCCCAGCATCAAAGTCTTTTCCAATGAGTCAACTCTTCGCATGAGGTAGCCAAACTACTGGAGTTTCAGCTTTAGCATCATTCCCTCCAAAGAAATCCCAGGGCTGATCTCCTTCAGAATGGATTGGTTGGATCTCCTTGCAGTCCAAGGGACTCTCAAGAATCTTCTCCAACACCACTATTCAAAAGCATCAGTTCTTCGGCACTCAGCCTTCTTCACAGTCCAACTCTCACATCCATACATGACTACTGGAAAAACCATAGACTTGACTAGACGGGCCTTTGTTGGCAAAGTAATGTCTCTGCTTTTGAATATGCTATCTAGGTTGGTCATAACTTTTCTTCCAAGGAGTAAGCGTCTTTTAATTTCATGGCTTAGTATTTGATATATAGCAAATGTTGAATAAATGTTTGTCATTCTTATATCATCTCTGAGCTGGCATCTCTGTCTGGCATCAGTTGCTCAATTGTGTCTGACTCTTTGCAACCCCATGGACTGCAGCCCACCAGGCTCCTCTGTCCCTGAGATTTCCCAGGCAAGAATACTGAAGTGGGTTGCCATTTCCTTCTCTAGGGAATCTTCCCAACCTAGGGCTCAAACCCACACCACATCTCTTATGTCTCTTGTGCTGGCAGGTGGATTCTTTACCACTGTGCCACCTGGGAAGCCCCTCTGAGCTGGAATAGGCTTTAAAGTTTATTTAGGTCAACTGCCAATTCCAAAGAAAGAATCTTCTCTCTAACATTGTTCCAACTTCTTCTTGAATATCTGCTCCTATAGTCAACTCACTACTTCAAAACCTACCTAATTCTGAAAAAACACCGTCTTCCTTTAAACTCTTTCTTTCAATGCAGTGAACCATCTATTTTTCTGTTTCATCCATTAGTGATCTTAGGTTTGCCTTGTGAATTCACATTAAGTAAATGATATCCATTCCCCCCACTTCAAGTCACCGTTCAGATACTTAAAAGCACCTGCAGTTATGACCCTTGGAACTTTCCTAACACTCACTTCAAGACACAAGCCTCAGAAATGGCTCTGTGAATGAATAAACTTCTATTAAATAAAAGATGCTAGAAGCCTTTGGGAAACATCTGCATCTTCCTGCCATATTTGAAGTACTGATATATGAAAACACCTCCAGGGCAAGGTCTGTCAGGCTTCTCTTCTATTCCATTCTATCCATTCTATGCTTTATCCAAAGTGTCTTTAAAGGACATTATCTTTGAGAAATTAGATCCTCTTTATTCACAATAATCTGGGACTTGAAGACCTGCAAAGACCTGAAGTTCTTCCAGATAACTCTCTGCCTACATTCTTGCCTCCTACCCCTCATCTCTACCTATCAAAATCTGGCCTTTTTCTCAGGCCCAATTCAATGCTACCTCCCCCAGGACCCTTCTTACATCATCCCCCAAAGATGATATGTCCCTTTTGTAGGCTTTTTCTTGCTCCTTTATTAGTTTGGTCATTATCTTTTTGTACCTTTTATGAAAGGCCAAACCCGTCTGATTACCCTACATCTCATTCATCACTCCGACTGCAGAAGTATATTGGATGGGTGAATATATGTTATACCCATCCCCAAGATATCACTCCGGCTCTCCACCTAGATGCCCTCCTCTCTGCCGATGCCCCAGGTATCCCTCACCTAGGAATACTGGGACTGCTGATGGCTCATTGGGAATCGCCCTTCACAGTAGGCTTCCAAAGGGCAATGACTGGCTGATTCAAGGATTCAAAATCCTGCCCCTTCAACCTAATTCGAGACAACTCTAAAGGACCATCTTACTGCCAGAGCCCCACAAAGGATAGACTATTGCTCAGTTGCAACCATATTGCATGTTCCTTTCTCATCTCTCCCATCCTGCCTTCCTCACCTCCCTACAGATACAACTCCCGAGAGCACTTCCCAATAAACTCTGCACACCACTCTCCATCTCTGAGCTTGTTTCCAGGAAACTCAATCCAAGGCACTCTTGGACTCTACGTAGGGCATCACTACTGCCACACACACCTGGTGCAGCTTGCTTTCCGTAACAAGCCTCAACAAGTGAACATAGAGCCAAGGGAATCTGATGTAAGACATGAACTTAAACTCTGAAAAGGAGGCAACCACAGGAAGAGAGATTCCTCTCCAACCCCAGGTGTCTCAGGGGCTGAGACGACCTGGGACTTCAAATCCCATATGCTCCCCCACCCCCATGACACAGGATAGAGAATGGGGGGAAGATTTAAAGATGTCCACCTTGTCGTCCTTAGAAAGGACTATGGAAACTTAAAAGGATAATGGGAAAATAGGAAAAATTAGAGAGGGAGGAAGAAAGAGAGGTCATATGGACAGGGAGTGAAGGGAAGAAAAAGAATATGGAACAGTGAAAGATTATGAGAAACAAGGGAGTCACAGGAAGAAAGAAAAGGAATTTGGAGAGGAAATAAGGGAAAGCAGATTACTCTAAAGCAAGCTTTTGTTTCCTATAGTAACTTCTTTTAAATTTGTACTTCGTTTGCAACTGTAGAGTATTACTATGCTTTTTTGTGGCTTAATTGTTTTGTAGATTCCACTTGAACTGTGTTTTTATTTTTATTTGGCTTTATTTGAGGCTTGTTTTTCTCTTTGCTCAGATTTGAAAGGAGGTCCATGAAGGCTCAGTGTTTTCCAGAAAATTGTTGGTATGGATACCCTCTTTACCAACTGCCTGCCTGAGTTCCCCTCATTCAGGTCACACGCAGGAGGGAGGTGATTGTCCTGTAGAAAATTAGGCATCAAGAGTGACCCATTCTGACTAAGAAGGAATCTTTTGATTCTTCCACTGTCCATTTGTCTGACTGAGAAGGGAAGGTAACTTTGGACCACCATACAATCATTCATTACACAGCGCTACAACCAAAAGAAGCACAATCCAAAAGAGGCAATGAACAATAATTTATATTTTTATTGACATTACTCAGAGAGTTGCCAGGTAGTGAATTATATTGTGTAACACAAAGTAACATGTCCTAAATGTTTTTTTCACTTATCCATCTCTTGTTTACCATAGCATATTCCTCTAAAATCTTTTTCTTTTCCTTTCTTCGAAGTAACATAGAAACCTAACCCTTACTGGCTCTCCTGAGCGCCTCCCTCAACAAAACATGTTAAATCACCCTCCCACCGCCCCACTGAAATCTCCTGGCCTCCTTCCCAAGCGACCCTATGCCCACCTATTACTTCTCTTGGCACAAGAAAGGGAGGGAGAGGCAGGGCAGTGCTGTCTCAGGAAACAAAGCCTCTGAAGGCACTGCCCCCAAGGCTCTAGATTTTGTGCCAGGAAGAAACTAACACAGACACTTCGTCCATTCTCCCTCCACCCAGGGAACTGCTGTCCAGTAGATGTGACAGCTTAGAGATGAATGGTTGCTATGGCCTGGAGACAGGACCTGGGGGAGGGGAGCGTCAGATCTGCTTTGTAGCATCATCATGGCTAGTCCTGCTGCTCTGTGTCACAGGTCAAAGTAAGCCCCCCACATCTCACTTGGTGGGAATATTTCTCAGACACTAGCAAACAGTCCATCACCATCCTTAATTTGCAATGTTTTTGCAATTGTATCCTTTGCGTACTTTTGCAGATTTTGGTGGGAAGGAGGGAGATGGCATATTAAGGATGGTTAGACTGGTGCTGTCTTAGACAGCCATGTTTGAAAAGGGACAGTTGGCTAGCAGCACAAAGGGTGGACTGACATGAAGAAAAACAGCAGAGTGGCCGTTAGAAGGCCAAGGTCATAGTCTACCCTGGGAGGAGTTGGCAGATAGTATGGTGGTTTCGAGCATGCACTTTACTATAAGTCAAACAAACAGGACTGAAACCCACAGCTCTGCCACTTACTATGAGTGTAATTTTGAAAGAATTTATATCCTCTAAAGCCTATAGCCTCATTTGGCTGATTTGGGGGGTCATGGTAGGGGCCAGGATAATAACCTCACAGAATGTTCGTGAGCGTAAATTAGTTAAGTATATGGAAACTTTGCATTTACTTTTAAAACGTCGAGCTTAAACTAGTGGTGGGCAGAAAAAGAGGCGCCTCATTGTCAATTTACCAATGTGTATCAGGACAATAATCCAGAGAGAAACTCTAAGCAGAAGGAAAGCAGAATCAACCCAAGGTTCCCAAATGAAGCCTGGGACAAGGAAAGAGGCTAAAGCAGTCACAGGTATGTGACTTCCCCAGGTTGCTGCAAAGAGAATTTTAAAAATTAAACTCTCTGGAAAAAGAATTCAGGCCCCAGGTCTTCCACAGATAGAGATCAACTAAGTAGAGCATTATTAGAATGCTACCCTTGGGGAACGGGTTCCAATCAGCCCTCAAGGTCACCAGGGACAGGCCCAGAAGGTGCGTTTCCCATGAAAGAATCCTGTGCAGGACAGATGTGGCCACTCCTCGGGCACTGATCATGGAAACCTGACTGCAGGAGTTTCTTATGGGACAGCCACACTTGCCAATGTCTTGACAACTTGGCCTATCCTGTTTAGTTAATATGTTGGCTGTGCTTAGAGTCAGGCTTTATTTTCTATTGATATATTTTTTCTTCTTTTTTGGAAACTTTGCCAGGGATTCACACAGTTTCATTCCAGAAGACCTGGATTCAAGCACTAGGATGTAAGTGGACGCATGGTATCTGGGAGGACCCAGCCTTGCTTTCTAGGTCTGCTCATAACTAGAAAGAGACATACCTACATTGCATGCGGTGCACCCAAGTACGTGGATGGGTTTCAGTTAGTACATAGTCGGTACATATATATTAATTCACACAGAACTGATTGCATGCTCACAGCCAACTTAAATCTCAATCTGGTATTATCTGAAAACACATCAGGCACTTACATTATGAAGATGAAGTTATAGTCCATAAAGTTTCATGTCTTCATGGCACTGTGTTCAACATGCATATTATGAAAACCAAACAAGTAATTACAGAAGACATTTATTTACTTGCTTTTCCAAAATGAGACAAAGTGATCAAATTCACCAACTTAGCAACATTTCGGAGAAGGCAATGGCATCCCACTCCAGTACTCTCGCCTGGAAAATCCCATGGATGGAGGAGCCTGGTGGGCTGCAGTCCACGGGGTCGCTGAAGGTCAGACACGACTGAGCGACTTCACTTTCACTTTTCAGTTTCATGCATTGGAGAAGGAGATGGCAACCCACCCCAGTGTTCTTGCCTGGAGAATCCCAGGGACGGGGGAGCCTGGTGGGCTACCGTCTATGCAGTCACAGAGTCAGACACGACTGAAGTGACTTGGAAGCAGCAGCAGCATTTCACATGTTCCCCTCCCCTTCTTCACCTCCTGTGTCCCCTGGGACCTCTCATTTACTGTTCCCATCTTTCCACCACATTGCCTGTCTCCAGCCTCTGTAGCCTCAGTTTTCTCATCTCCCAGTCCTCTATTTTTCTCCCTAGGTCATTTCTCTCTGTCATAAAATCTGGGAACTGTACTGGCAATGACAAGTTTAGAGTACAAAGGATGGGAAATAGAAAAGGTTGACCTGGCAATGAAGGTGCTGGCTTTGGTGGACTGGGGGGAGAGGGAAGTATATGGATAATCCCTGGTTAATATTAATTTTCACAACAGAAAATTATGCCTATAGATGATAGGTATACATACAATCATAAATTTATTTGTTGCATCAAAAAGCATTGTAATAATAATGAAAATAAAAATTAAATCATGCCCCAAGTTTCTTAGAAAAAAGTTTAAAACAGCATTCAAATATGCACAAAATATGACAATATTTTCTATATCTTAAAACACCCAAAGTATATAACAAAATAATACATGCATTTCCCTTCAACTCAGCAATCCCAAGTTTAGAAATCTTGGCCAAATGTATACTGGCAAAAATATAAAATGATATACACCAAAAGTTATTGGTTGCAATGTTATTTTTAGTATCTAAAGATTAAAAACAACCTAAATGCTTACCAGTAGGGCACTAGATGAATAAATATGCAACACTTACCAAATGGAGAACTATGGAGCTGAACAAAAGAATAAGGATTGTCTCTATAGACTATTATAGTCTCCAGGATATACTCTTGACTTAAAAAGAGAAGAAAAGAAAAAAATCAAGGGGCAGAACTATGTACAGAGATTGCTACCTTTGATCTGGGCTGCAGTGGTAAAGAATCCGCTTGCCAATGCAGGAAATTCAGGACACCAGATTCAATCCCTGGGTCGGGAAGATCCCCTGGAGTAGGAAATGGCAACTTGCTCCAGTATTCTTACCTGGAAAATCCCACGGACAGAGGAGCCTGTCCATGGGCTTACAGAGAGTTGGACACGGCTGAGCAACTGAGCCTGCACACCTTTGATCTAAAGAGAGATAATTATTTGCATACAGTAAAAATAAATGGAATAGTAAATAACCAAATAAAATTCTTCCCTCTCAGGGAAAAAAACAGGATAAGGTGAATCAATCATGAAAAGAAATACAACCAGGTGTTATGTGCCTCTTGATATAATGCTGGAAGAATTGTACAATACTAATCATGAAATATTCATGTCAGAAAACTAAATCTGAATCTAATCAGGCCTCTACTCTAATCAGAAATTCTTAATTTTGTTGGGTGTCATATGTTATTGTGGACTTCCCTGGAGGCTCAGCTGGTAAAGAATCCACCTGCAATGTGGGAGACCTAAGTTCAATCTCTGGCTTGGGATCCCCTGAAGAAGGGAAAAGCTACCCACTACTGTATTCTGGCCTGGGAGAATTCCATGGACTGTATAGTCCATGGGGTCACAAAGAGTCAGACATGACTGAGCGACTTTCACTTCACTTCATATGTCATTGTGTATTTTTAAGAACCTGTCCAAAATTTTTAGAGATATGTACTGAAGTACGTAAGCTCGAAATGACAAGGTCCTTGGGACTTGCTTCAAAATTCTCCAAGCATGAACCAAAAGAAAAAGGAACCAAGAATGCAAACGTGGCCAAACCTTGATAACTTTAGTCTGGGGGGTGGATATTGTTGCTGCTGATCACTTTAGTCTGGGGGATAGATATGTGGAAGCTTATTATACTATTCTCTCTACTCTAGATTACATTTGGAAATTTCATACTGAAACATTTTTTTAAATTAGGAAATACGAAAGAGAGGGTAAAGAGAGCAAACTGAAAGATGGATACAGGACTGGAGTTGGTGCACAAATGGATCCCATGTTCTCCTACACACTCCATATAATCTTGGCTCAAGGTTTGTAGCCAACAATGTGAAAAGGGCAACAGAATAAGATGATTCACCACATCTACATAGCAGAAACAAACGAGGTGTTCAGGCAGAGCACCCGCCCTGATGCTGAGTCCTAAGCAAATCCTCTCCTATGGGTCTTCATTAAGGAGCCACTGAGAGGTGCGTGAAGAGCACCGTCCTCAACAACATGTTCAAAACAAACCCAGGAAAGCTTCCCTGGGGCTGTACTGACCTCCCCCGCTGCACTTCACTTCACCACTGAGCTCTCAGTTGCGTAAGATGGTGACCCTCAGAAATGCCTAGAGCTCAGGCCAAGGAAGGAGTGTAGACATTATCACCCACTCACACTGTTTTCTCTAAAACGTTCTGGACTGAGGATGGCTCTCTGCTCTTCCTCTTTGGGAAATCTCTATGGAGGTGGGAGTTAGCCCTTTGTATCAGTAACACTCTTGGAGTGAAAAAATAAGAACTGGGTTATTAAGAAGCCTCCTCAAGGGCTCCAAGCTATTGATTTTTCAATGGTTTCCAAACTGAGCCCTGTTTGAAATACTCTAAACATGCTCTTTTACCTGGAATAACGTGTCCAGCCATATTTTCTATCTTTAAAATTGCAATTAACGTTCTGTCTCTTAAGAGATACTACAAAATTCAAATCTAAGTGGACAAATTTTCACCAAACTTGAATACTGTATTTGAAATGAATGTGAATGTGAAGTCGCTCAGTCGTGTCTGACTCTTTGCGACCCCATGGACTGTAGCCTATCAGGCTCCTCAGTCCATGGAATTTTCCAGGCAAGAGTACTGGAGTGGATGTCCTTCTCCACGGGATCTTCCCATAGTATGATCTAAATTAGAGACTGTGTGGTATGTATAACCGTTATTAAGGTCGCTGAGTGACAGCGGGAAGAAACAATTATCTTTCAGGATGGCTGAAACAGAAATATGATAAAAAGTCACGATGAACACTAATCTGGAGAAGCACGCTGTGCACACAAAGACTTTGCACAGAGAAAACATTCATGTCACTCAGAAACACGACGGTAATTTGGAAGCAAAGATGTATTTACTTCAGGATTATTGATGATGTTTCCAGGAAAAGCTGGGCAGGTCAGTCAGATCCAAACTCTTCACTTCCGGAATATGCAAACCCACAACATGCCTTTGATTGTGCTCTTCTCCCCCTCACCCTGCCCTGAGTTTTTCTTTCAATGCAGAAGTTGGCATCCTGAGAGGGCAAGTGACTAACCAAGGTCACAGACCTAGTACAGGGCAGAACTGGGATTCAGAGCCTAGATCACCTAACCCTGAGAACATCTCTGTTTGCGCAAAATCACGGCGATTCTGGAAGGAGAGGGCTTGGAGCAGAATGAAGACAGGGTGAGAAATACTGTGCAAGGCAGAAGAAGAGTTGAAGGGCATCCCCTGTTTTGCCAAGTTCCACATTACGAAAAAGCCTCGGCAGCATTCCCCGTGAGTCAGGATCAAGGATGCTTCCTGAGGCGGTAGCAATAAGGGTTGAAGAGAAGAGTATCACAGGGTTACTCCCCCTCCCTAAGGTGACCCAGTGATGTCACCTCCCTCGTCCACCTTTTCCGCCTATCAATTCTTGAGTTCACCTGTCTTTGGCGTTCTGCTAGGATGGACAGGATGGAGTTGATGGGTTGGAGCTTTGATATATCTGCCCCCATAAAACTGACTCAGAGTTTTCCTAGTCTCTATAATGGGCTGGGGGCTCTGGAGGATGGAGAGGGAAGCCTAGGCAACCTCCATTTGTCTGCTTTCCAAAGACTACAGCCAGGTCTTCTACAGTCAGGCTTTCCGAGAACTCCTTCCTGCCCCCTCCAAACACCGAGGACTCCCTCTTTCATGGTTTCCAGACATGGCCCCTCTGCTCTTTAGCTGTTTAGTGTCTTGCTCAGCAACTTGCAATCTGTCCTGTAGCTGGGCCCCGTCACTCACCAACTGGACATTCAGTCCTGCCTCTGCTTCTAGGATCAATCTTTTGCCCTTTTGGGGGCAGGGAAAGTTTGGGCAGTAGATTTATAGAGGCTTCTATATTACTTCAAGTAAAAGAAATTCTAAGTCAAATAGTATAAACAATTAAAGGAATCTGCTTAAAAGTCAGCGTATCAGGGACAGGTTGAGTTCCAAGAAGCCTTGACCAAGTGGCTCAACAGAATCATTGAAATCCATTTAATTCTGTTTCCACCTTTCATCTTTCTGTTCTAACTTTTTGAGACAGGAACTTAAACTAAGTCTGGCTTCCCTGGTAGTTGCAAGATGGCTGTCAACATGAGCCAGACAATATATGTTTTCTCTTTTCACGTCCAGTGGAAGAAGAAAAGCTTATTTCTCCTAATCTTGAAATAATGGTATCCTGCCCCTCACCTTTGATTAGACCAGCCAAGGCAATCACTTATTGGTCCAACCACTGTGCACAGGGGCTGAAATTGCATCACTGGTCTGGCCTAGTCATGGCCCACACTGGAGCTATGAAAGGTAAGAGATGTCAACCCGGCTTGAACAGCGTGACTGCAGTCAAAAAGGGAATGGAGGGATGCTAATATACATATACACAACATAATAGTGGCTCAGTCATGTCTGACTCTTTGTGACCCCATGGACTACAGTCCCGCCAGGCTTCTCTGTCCCTGGAATGCTCCAGGCAAGAATACTAGAGTGGATAGCCATTTCCTTCTCCAGGGCATCTTCCTGATCCAGGAATTGAACCCGTGTCTCCTGCATTGCAGGCAGAGTCTTATACAATACATACAACAGTCTTCACAGTTGGTTAGGCCACAGTCAAGTCTTTCCCTTTTATCTCCAACCTTTGTTCCAGAGTCAACCCCAAGACTATGGGCCTTTGTATTCTCTGGCTGCAAGACCAGAATTCTCCAGGCTCTTTACTCCTAGGGCTGAGGTTTGTAGTTCAGCGGTGCTGCCAGTAGGGGGGGTTGTTATGCCTTCCTCTCACCTTACTTTCCAGAATTACAAACACATCAGTAACTACATGGGTCTGCTAAAAAATGATGACTTCCCTGATTAAAAAAAAAAAAAAAAATGTTAGAGCAGCTTTTAAAAATAAAGAATTCAACAGTTAAACTGTAAAAAAAAAAGTTACATTAAATAGGTTAGAAATAGGCAGTTAAAGAGAAATTAAGAATGAAAAAGTAAGAGGAAACAAATATATAAGGTTATTAAATTTGTGTTGTTTTAAAGGAGATCATGTACAAAATCTCAGCCACTGATTGGTACGCCCTCCTGATCCACACCATCACCATGGTAAAGTCACATATCTAGCTGTCTTCTGCTAATGCCTAATCTAGGGAGACTTTGTATTTCTACTTCACTTTTACACCGCTTAAATGCAAAAGGGATTTCTTCAAAATGTTTCCGTTGTTTTCCTGTCAGCAAACCATGAAAGCTTTTTTTTTAACTTTTTTTCTTTGCCGACCTGTAGTGTAACATATAAATTCACAAGACACAGAAGCCCTCTGAAATATTCGTTAATCTTCATAAACTCAACTTCTTATGAGCATGGATTGAATTTCTTAAAAACTTCTTGAATGTCTTCACACAATGTCTCATCTCTCCCTCTAGTCTTAATTCTTTCCAATCAAGCTTCCTACTAAGCTTCCATCAGCCCTACTAAGGTCATTCTTTGCCACAGTCACCAGTGACTTCCTCCCAGAATATCAGTTGTCAATTCTCAATTCTCATTTTACTTGACCTTTCGATTGCATTTTTAGGGGCAAAGGGGAGGACAGTTTATGCTTTCCTCTTTTTAACCACTGTTAGAAATTGGCTTCTGGGATTAAATGCTCTTGCTTTTCCTTCTTCCTCGCTGCCCATTCCTGCAGTTTCCTTTACTGGCCCCACCTTTCTTCCAGCTGTCTAAATGTTCAGTGTCCCAGAGTTTAGTCCTCAGCCATGTTTTCTTCTCCTCTCACTCCTTAGTAATCTCATTCAGCCCCACAATGGTTCCCACATGTATGCCTCTAGTCCCCGTCTCTATCCAAGACTTATGTACCACCCATCTCCTGGACATGTCCCCTCGGATGTGTAATTGAAGGAGGAAACAGAACAGGCTCTGTCTTGAAAGCAGGACTCCTTCTTGGGCCAGACTGTGGACTTTGAGCTATATGCCCAGTACCTATGGAAACGACATACCAACTGGAAAACCAGGCCCCCGGAAGGAAGAGCCCCAGGGCTCTCCCTCACCTAAAAGGATACCCTAAGTATCTGTGTAACCGAGTAGAATCATACATTCTATTATGCTTATTGGGGTATGACCACAGGCCTATTGATAATTGTCCAGTGTTAACTACCTAGGCTTTAAGCATATGATCATGGTTTAACTTTGATTGTGTCTTTCTTTTTCCTTTGTTCAGACGAGTTTCAGGGAACCTTATACACTTAGGGTATATAAGATTTTCACAAAAACTGGTCGGGGTCCTCGGCTAAGAGGAGATTCTGTTTTGGGCCCGCACTCCACTATCTGCATTGCCCTTCTGAGTGAGTTTGTTTCCCGGAACAGGTGGCTACAACATAATAAGTATCTCAAGGTTAATGCACTCCCACTAGAACTTGAGATGTGTCTCTTCCCCTGACCACTCTGATCTCCACCCCTCTACTACCTGCTAAGCCCAAATCAGAAATCATCCTGAACTCCTATTTCCCTCTTTCGCCACAACCAGTTCATCAGCATGTCCTGTGGGTTCAGTCTTCAAGATACACCCTTCATATGACCACTTCTCACAACCTCCACCATTTCACCTAGTCCAGAGTTATCTCATTTCTGGCTAGGATTTTTCGCAACAGTTTTCTCTTTTATCGCCCTGTTTACACTTTTGTACCCTTCTAATCAATTTTCTACCCAGGAGCCAGAGGGGTAATTTCAAAGCATAAATTAAACCACATCACTCCCCACTTCAACTCTCCAGTGGATTTCCATCACTCTCCGAGTAAAATCCAATTTTCTTACCATACCTGCAATGTTCTACCTCTCTCTCCACCTCGTCTCCTGCTAATCTCAGCCTCCCTCCTCTGCTTTCATCAAACTAACCTTCTCAGTATTCTGCAAGCATAATTAGTTCTTTTCCTCCTCAATGCTTTTGCCTTTGTAGTTCCCTTCACCTATGCTCTTCCCCTGGGCCCTCACGTGGCTTGCTCTGTTACACCATTCACCTTTCTGCATGTCATCTTCTCTGAGTGGCACTTCAAGAACCAGCTGGTTACTCTCTATTTCGTTACCATTAATTTGCTTTCTTTTTAATACTTATCACTAACTTGTGATAAAAAAATAACTTACAAAGTTATGTGCCTATTTGTTTACTGTATTTGTTTAGTTTTGGATTCTAATACCTAGAACAATGTATGGTACTCAATAAACATCAGGTGAATAAAAGAATAAAATGCCTGTTGAAGTGAATTTCCCCAGCCTGATTTCAGAGTAAGACTTGGTATCTGAGTTAATAACATTGTAAAAGATATCTTTTTGAAAAACATGCGTTTAGGCACCTGGGCACCTCCCCACTATATTTGGCAGATCTATTGATGGCAAATTCTTTTCAGACCTGGTAACTCAAACCTCAATAGAGTTAGCACTGAGCTTTGTGCTGGTAATAAAGGCCTCTCCCTCACAGAGCTCTTTGCAGCTGAAAGGTGTGGTCTCCTCAGCCCCCAGGTGTAATTTGAGCAAGCTGGCCTGGTGAAACTCTGATTTGGGGAGCTCTTTGCCCTTGAGGAGTAAGATCTATATAATGATGTTGTTATAGTTGTTGAAAGACACAAGGGGGCAGCAAATCCAGCCCTTATTTTTAAAGGCAAACCAAGTCGTCTGAAAACTACAATTTGATGTCAGATAGTTGAATAAATCTCAGCACATCCATCCAATGAATAATAAGAATCAATGAAAATGAATGGATTATAGCTACAAGCAGCAATATTGATAAATCTTATAAACCTAATGTGAAAGAAGAAAGACATGAAAGAATATATACGGTATGATTCCATGGCAATAACATTCAAAAATAGGCAAAACTAAACTATACGGTTTAGGAGACACATAGAAGTGATCACACTATGAAGAAAAGCAAGAAACTGATATACAAAACCGAGGCTCGTGAAGACTGAAGTATTTGTGGTCAGGACGGTATGTACTGAAGGCTATGAATCCTAGCATTAATCTATTTGCCACCTTTGCAGAAGTAACATAGGTGCCCAGTTTATAATTACTTGCTAAACTTTAATGGTTTATGCCCCATTAACCACAAATGGTTAATGATTTATGCCCTTTTATATATGTTTATGTTTCACAGTAAGGTTTCTTTCAGCAAAAGGAAAAGAAAAGAGGTTAAGACTGTGAGCAAGAAAGAGAAACACACAGAGAGAGGCAGAAAGAAATAGAGACTAAGAAATAAAGTAGCAAAGAGAAGTTTGAAGTTATAGAAGAAAGGAAGAGAGACTGAAAGAGGGGATAAAAAGAGAAAGAATCAGGAAAGTCCAGAAAGAAATGTTTAAAGGAAGTAGTGTTAGAATAAGTACTGACCTCCTAAGGTCAGTAGTCAAGAGAGAAAAAAAAGAAAGAAGGGAGAAAAGATGAAGGAAGTAACAGAAAGAGGTGAAGAGGGTTGAAGACAGAGTGTAAAAGAGGAAACCACAGAGTTCCTAGGAAGAAAAATGAAATAGCAAATCAAGAAGAACAAGAGGAATTGCCTTTGGCCAGGGGAAGTGAAGGGTTGGGCAGTCAGCCCTGAGACTTTGGGGGAGCTCAGTCTTACAGTGGGCTGCAGCTAGAATATGACAGTGGAAAAGAAAGAAATTGTCACGCGAGTGTATGTTCCTCGGTTCTTTGTCTCATCACAACAAAGATTTGGAGTGACGGACATTAAAGCCCCTCAGAGTGTCACAGCTCTTGGGTCTTGGACAGACCTTGTTATAGCTCTCAGGTCTTGAACAGACCATGTCATAGCTCTTAGACAAATCAGCGTTACAGCTCTATTTATTTAGAAGATAGCAGGAAAATCCATCTCTTAGGCCTGAGGGCACATTGATCCTTTGGCTCCTCTTTTTTATGTTTATCTCTCCCTTAGGCCTGTCCTATGTAAATTGGGCCAGCCAGGAGTGTTGTTTGTTTTACCTGAAGTCCTCATTTCGGTCTTCAGACCGTCTTTTGTTCTATTTTCGTGGGCTTTTCCCTTCTTTGTCTTTTAGCCACCGCCATTTTGGACTTCTTTTCCCTATTCTACCTACCTAACAGAAATCAAGAGACATTTGGTGTCAGGAGAGAGGTTTTTACCTGTGGGCTTTCATAGACAGAGCTATGAAAGGCAGGACTGGGGCCCAAGCAAGAATTGTCGTTGTTCCGTCATTCAGTCATGTCCAACTCTTTGTGACCCCATGGACTACAGCACTCCACGCTTCCCTGTCCTTCACTGTCTCCCAGAGTTTGCTCAAACCCACATCCGTTAAGTCGATGATGCCATCCAGATATCTCATCCTCTGTCGTCCCCTTTTCCTCCTGCCCTCAATCTTTCCCAACATCAGAGTTTTTTCCAGTGAGTCAGCTCTTTGCATCAGGTGGCCAAAGTATTAGAACTTGAACTTCAGCATCAGTCCTTCCAATGAATATCCAGCGTTGATTTCCTTTAGAATTGATTGGTTTGATCTCCTTGAAGTCAAAGGGACTCTCAAGAGTTTTCTCCAGCATCACAGTTCAAAAGCATCAATTCTTCGGTGTTCGGCCTTTTTTATGGTCAGACAGAGAGACATTGAGAACAGTACGCTAATGTAAATAAGCCAGTCATGGAAATAAGCCAGTCACAGAAATGATGTGTGATTCTGAAGCAGGAGATAGATGGGCCCCAGGCTAGATATTTGCAACTGGCCACCTGTTTACATTGGAGCAGAAAAAGATGGGCTTCAGGCCAGACACTTACAACTAGCCTCCTGTTTACATTTCATGAAACAGGATAGATGGGCTCCAGGTTATGTATTTACAACCAGCCTCCTGTTTGCTCTCTGAAATGGAAGTAATGACTGAAATAAGGTAACTAGCCAGGCTTTGTCTCCTGTGGACACCTTAAGATAGCAATCATGGCAAGAACAGAGAGGTGAGAACCTTGTTTCAGTAATGGATCAGGAGGTCATATATTTCCCATCCTTGGAGTAAGAGAGACATCTCACATGCTCAGAAAGCCTCCTTCAGAATCAAAAGCAGGAGGCACCACCCCATAATGTGTGACACTGATAAGTGATACCATAGGCCTCTGGGCTAGAATCTATCCTGGACAAAAGCTGTGCATACGCGTGGCGGGAGGGAGGTCCTAGGGCAGATCAGGTGTGGAGAAAGAAACTAGATAACTGGCCAAAGGTGAACAACTGGAAGAACTGCCCTTTATAAATGATTTAACTGCCTCTTTCCCATGCTCCTCCTCATTTAGAAGGATGCCCACACCCTTTCTCTCCAAATGTGCATCTCTGTCTTGCTTCTATCTTAACTGTTTTCTGTATGCTCTCCCAATTATTGTTGTGCTGTGTCTCTAATAATAAACTTCGTACCTGCATTCATAGTTTTTGCCTCCATGCTGCTGCTGCTGCTAAGTCACTTCAGTTGTGTCCGACTCTGTGTGACCCCATAGATGGCAGCCCACCAGGCTTCCTCGTTCCTGGATTCTCCAGGCAAGAACACTGGAGTGGGTTGCCATTTCCCTCTCCAATGTATACATGCATGCTAAGTCGCTTCAGTCATGTCCAACTCTGTGCGACCCTTTGGACAGCAGCCCACCAGGCTCCTCCGCCCACAGGATTCTCTGGGCAAGAATACTGGAGTGGGTTGCCATTTCCTTCTCCATTGTGCCTCCATAAGAAATGTATTTTTCACTGGAGGCAAAGATCCAGGGAAAAATAGCTTCCAGCCTCTAGCTCTTGCTTGCCTGATGGCTAGGCTTTCAAGGTTTCATCCAGGCTACCCAGGTTCACTTCCTGAACAGGGAATTAAGATCTCGCTTCATGCCAGTGCTCACTGTTGACTCTGTGAGATCAGTTCTACTCATTTGAGGTATCTGAAATAATCAAATTCACAAAATCAAAGAGGAGAATTGTGGTTGCCAGGGGCTAAGAGGAGGGGGAGATGGGGAGTTACTAATCAATGGGCATAAAGTTTCAGTTAAGCAAGAGACAGCTGTACAGCACTGTACCTATAGTCAACAACAATGACTTGTAGCCTTAACAATTTGTTAAGAGGGTAGCTCTCATGTTGTGTCCTGACCATAGTAAAATAATTTTTTTTATATCTAAGATTCAACATTTGAACAGTAAAATTCCCAGAAAAAGAAAATTACGGAAAGGAATAATTTTCCAAAGCTGAAAACCACAGGTTTGTTGATTTAAGGGAACCAACAGAAGTGTGGCACATTAACAATAAAAGGAACCACAGTAAGACATTACGATGAAATTTCAGAATAGTAGTAATAAAGAAAATATCCTAAAATTTCCCAGAGATGGGGAAGTTCACAAGTTCAAGAATCAGGCGTTGGATTTCTCCACAGTCTTTGAAGCTAGCAAATGAAGTAACACCTCCAACATTCTGAGATAAAACTGTATTCAACCTAGAAGTTTATACCCAACCAATTTCTTAATTGAAATGAGGGAGGAATAAAGATGTTTTCAGACATATGATGTCTCAAAAAATTTTTTTTCTCTCATGCACGATACTAGGGGTAAGGGAATTTTTAGTTTGATGATTTGGGGGAAATCTGTTGCCCTAAAAAAGCAGCCAAGGAAGGATTCCAAAGAGGAAAAATCCCTCGATAATGAGCAGACTGTAAGGCTTTGCATCCAGTCTCATAAACTGGAGTGTCTTTGTATTGGGTTCCTCTCACGTGTCTCTGGGAGGTGGGAAACATTAAGTACACTGTTGGAAGAAGGTGTGAGGTACTGCAGATTCATTGCTGACGGCAGGGCATTTTCAGGTGACTCACAAATCAGATGGGAGCTGAAGAGACAACAAAGGCTGAGATACCACATATCACATAGGTAATGGGGGACCTTAAAGAACCATCCTTCATCTATGCACATTATGAACTAGGACCGTTTATCTCATCAGAAAAGGACAAAGATCAGGGAAGAGTCACCGGATAGATATTCAAAAGGACACATGCAATAAGAGAAATATCCACCACTGGAAATTTCTCACTGGCCACATTTCCCTTGCATACTCCTGTTGCTTTGTGCATCCAGAAAGTCTCCAGCAAGTTATTATGGTTGGAAGCTACAACTGACTAAACTTCAGCCAGGTAAGAATTTAATTTAAGGACCTCTGGTTTGAAGATGGGGCATAAAGTTTCCATTTCTTCCTTTCCTTGGAAAGGAATCTAAAGCAACCAATAGGATGACAGGCAGAAATGCAAACTCTTCCTTCAAAGAAAGTAGGAGATTGCTGAGACCTCTATTCACAAGACTAGAGGAAACAGGAAGGACTGCAGAGAATTCCAGTGAACAGGAATTACATGAGGAGTATGTGAAAGAGTGAAGGGGAGAATGCCTACAGGACCAGAAATAGATCATGAAGTACATAAAGCACACCTTCTAAGGACAGGTGCATGCTCTGAGTTGCAAAAATCTACCCTTTTTTTTGGGAACTGAAGGGATATAGTATACAATGGCAGGTTCCCTGGACTTAGTTTTAAGGTAAAAAGTGGAGAAGGTAAAACTGAATTATACCAACAAGACATAATTTCAGGTAACAGTCTACCTTGTGTGGTGGGGGGAGAACAGAGACTTAAGTGAAAACGCCTGTAGCTGCCTTTTTCCATCATCAGTAAGAACTCAAGGCTGTAAAAACTCATTAAAACCCTCTTAAAATCCAGAAACAAAAGAAAACTTCTGCTAACTTAAAATGTAGGCCTGGCCGCACCTCCATGTGGAATCTCCTGGAAATACTGTAAATATCTGATGCAGAAAAAACTCATCTCTCTCAAAAATGAAGCCAGCAAGAGATCACCAAAACTGCAAATATCTTATTAAAAACAAGTGAGGAAAAGAAAAAGAAAACAAACAGGATCTGAAGGACATTTGCCAGGAGAAAAAAAAAATCTGTTTTAGACAACTTGAAAACTGTGACTATTTCACCATGATATTTTTCTTTTAAATAAAAATTTGATTGCAAAATTACAAGGACACACAATGTCCCAGGAAAGTAACAGAGACATACTGCAAAGCTAAGCTACTGAACTTCAAAGACAAAGAATTCTTTGAGGAGTTATGCAAAAATACTGAGTCATTTTCAAAGGAGAAAAATAAGGCTGGTCTCAGATTTCCCAAGAACAAATTTCCATACCAGAAAATAGTGGAGCAATGCTTATAAATCCTCAAGAGAAATTGTAAGCAAAGACTAATACACTAGTAAAATGTCACTGAGTGCAAAGGCAAGAAATAAACATTTGGAACATCTGATGAGCCCTTCTTGTAGAAAATACTAGATGAACTTCAGTCAGCCAGGAGATAAGTAAGAAAGACAATAGGACTGGCATTGAGATTGATCTACTTTACTGTAGGACAAAGATAAAAGCAAATGCAGGGTTTATGGTAATAATGCAGAATGTAAATGTAATAATCCTGACTGCATGGCAACAACATACATAACAGATTTGAGAAGAGATTTAGGAGAATAAGTAGGTATTAATATTTGCTGCATTCACTCACAGTTTATAGCAAGCTTTCAAAAGATATTGGAAACTAATAAGTGAAATTAAAGGAAGTTTATTTAGCAATACAAAGGTAAATGCTAAGAAAAATGGTAACTAATATTGAATGGAGGGGTAAAAGTGAAGCAAAAGGATATATAATTTGTGATTACTCACAGTGTGGAGTTAGATTCTGTCTAAACAGACATAGGATTAAAGGTTTTAAGTTACAGTTATAACAATAATTGTTAGATCAAAAATAATGTTCAAAGTATTAAAATAAACATATACATTCAAAAAATTACAAAACACATTGCATAGTAGATATTAAAATACTAAAACATAAAATTAAATAATGTGACAGAACTAAGCTAAAATGTTCACTCTGTGAAAGACTTTGTAAGAGGATGAAAAAACAGCTACAAAATGGGAGAGAGATATTTGCAAGACACACATCTGACAAAGAGCTACTACTTAGAATGTATTTTAAAAGCTCTCAAAATGCAACAGTAAAATATGGACAGGTTGGTAAAAGGGAACAAACTTTCAGTTATAAGATGAATAAGGCCAGAGGATGTGAGGTATAGCATGGTGTCTACAATTGATAACACTGTGTTGTATCATTGAAATTTTCTCAGAGAGTAGAACTTAAATATTACCACCTCCTTACCCCCCAAAAAAGGCAAATATGTGATGGATGTGTTAATTAATTCAATGGGAGGAAACCTTTCATGATGAAATATTAAGCCATTTTGTGGTATACTTTAAATATCTTACAATTTCATTTGTCAATTTCACTTTAATAAAGCTGGAGGGAAAAACCCAACAATGAAAAAAAAAAACAAAAAAATCCAGTGGAGAGACAGTTCACTGAATAGGACACATAGATTGGAAATCAGTACATGAAAGATGTTCAACATTATTGAGAAATGCAAATTTAAACCACAATGAGATATCACTACCTATCAGAATAACTAAAATTTAAAATGTTGACAACACCAGCTGCTGGTGAGAATGCAGAGAAATTGGATGACTCATAGCTTGCCGATGGGACTCTAAAATGACATGGCCATCCTGGAAAGCAGTTTGGCAGTTTCTGAAAAACTGAACATGCATTTACTATGCAATTCAGCAATTGCATTTCTGGGCATTTATCACACAGTAACCTGTACACAAATGTACATAGCAACTTCATTTGTAAAGACCCAAAACTGGAATCAGCCCAGATGTCCTTCAACTGACTAGTTGCATTGTGGTATATCCATCATGGAATACTACTGAGCAACAAAAAGGCACAAATTATTGATACACGAAACAATGGAGATGAATCTCCAGATAATTATACTGCGTTAAAAATGCCAATCCCCAAAGGTTATAAACTGTTTCCATTTACATTACAATCCTGAAATTACATGATTATAGAAATAGAGAACAAATTAGTTATAGTAGTTATCATGGATTAAAGGTGGGAGTAGGGACAGGTAGAAAGTGGGTGTGACTATTAAGGAGCAACAGAAGGGATTCTTTTGGTGATGAAATGTTCTGTATCTTGAATACATCAATCTCAACATCCTCGTTGTGATATTGTAGTATACTTTTGTAAGATGTTACCTTTGGGAAAAACTGGGTAAAGGGCAAGGAGGATCTCTGTGTAATTATTTTTTACAACTGCACATGAATGTATGTACAATTACCTCAAAATATGAAATTTAATTTTTAAAAAGCTGATAGAGAATAATTTTTTTTTGTAAAATTACTGAAAATGGATAAAATGGAATTGTTAACATTTGATATACAAATTGTTTCCGAATAACTTTAAAAAACACATTTTGATGGCATTTTTTGAATATTAGCTGCAGTTGGTTAGTAGGATCAGCTGGTCACATCATTTATCAACAGTACTCTTAGAAAAACATCACAACCCAGGAGCATTCTAGAATTAATTACCAAAATTAAGAGTACTTTCAATGGTATTTTTAAATCTCACATTAACAACGGTTAAGAGTTTGAATGTCTTAGCCTGCATAAGGAAATCTTGTCTATAAAATTAAATACTTTGTTCACTATTTGAAATGACTAGGATGCTTTGTTTCAATCAAAAAAAGTAAAAAGTAGAAGACTGACATATGTTTTAAATATATTTCAAAGTTAAAACTCAAACTGTAAGAAAATAAGTTATCATTAAATGAAAGAAATTAAGGTGAGATTTATCAACAAATTTAAGTCATGTTATGTTAATTTCATTTACCAACACCTTTCAAAATTTCCATCTTTGCATGAGTTAAATAAGGATATGCTCTTTTTTTTTTTCCAATCTGATGAATTGTGACAACCTAAGGTGATATCCTCAAGCTCAGAATTGGGTGAGTAATTGGGTGATTACTAAAATGCAGAGTCTTAGGCACCCAGTTCATCCCTGAGATTCAGAGTCATGGGTTTTATGGTTTGGTTTTCTTTTTTAATAACTATCTTAGAGGATTTTGATAAAGTGGTGTAAGCGTTTTAAAGAAATATAGTTCAGTAAAATTCAACCCTTATGTATTGGATTGGGCTCACAATTCTTTTATGAGTCAAGTTGGAAAGGTCATTATTAACCATAACTTCTTAATCAATATGAAATTGACTTTTTAAAAATTTAAAGACTATAAAGAAATTCTAGCTTTACAGAAAACAATTGAGGGTAAAATGTCCCCATATCCAGTTTCCTCTATCATTAACATGATGTATTAGCATTGTACATTTGTTATGAGCCAGTATTATAAAGTGACTTTGAAATGACATGCCCAAGGCAGCCAGTAGGTGGGCTGATGCTGAGAACCAAGCCACACCCATACTCTCACTTGAACAAGCTGCCTGGTACTTCCTCTTGAAAGATGTCCTATGGAAATTAATAGCATAATGACTGTAAATTCTCTGCAGAAGTATCTGAACACAGGTGGCAGCAGGATTCATTCGACTAAGCACTTTGTTTGGTGCCTGGGATGGCTGGTGTTTATCCTGGCTCCATCTTTTTTTCCCAGATTTGAAACTGTACCGACTTCTGAGTACAGTAAAAAAGATCTATGTGATTAATCCATGTGTATTTATATAAAAACAACATCAGACTATTTGCAGGACACCTATTCTACCGTTGTATGATTTAATCCGTGTAATTAGGAAGGGTTTTATATCTTCAGTTCAAACTTTTATTACCAGTTGTTTGGAAAGAAGATACACTTCTTATAATAGCATCTGCAACTGCAAATTTGTCTGAAAAAGCTTTTGATGTACCATTGCAGTTACTGCAAAGATGAATAAGCGGTAAACTGCTAGCATGTAACAGATTTTGCATTCCTTTAAATTTAGAAGTAAACTAGCATAGATATTGCATTAGCAGGAATCTTACTAATTTTGTCACTATTATTTTTAAATAAAACAGTTTAAATTTTAGTTGCCTGTGATGTGAGCATATCATCTTGACTGCCAGTAGTGACTCCATGCTAAGTTGCTCCAGTTGTGTCCAACTCTATGCGACCCTATGGACTGTAGCCCGCCAGGCTCCTTTGTCCATGGTATTCTCCAGGCAAGAATACCGGAGTGGGTTGCTGTTTCCTTCTCCAGGGAATCTTCCCCACCCAGAGACTGAACCTGCATCTTTTACACTAACCTGCAATGGCAGGTGGGTTCTTTACCACTAGCGCCACCTGCGAAGACCTCCAGTAGGGAGAGGAGCCAATAGGGATGGAGGAAGACTCGGAGCTGAGAATGGTGGTGTTGATGTCTGAGAGGCTGGAGGTTGGTCGGTGGAGCGGGGGCGCACCCTTGAGGCCTTGGCGTCTCCTCACCTGCCAAGGTGTGAAAATCTTTTGCTAGTTTATCTGACACATGAGAATTATTAGGCCATATAGTGTGCCAAGCGCCCTTGTCGGGTGGCAGACACAGAACAAATAAAAGAGTAGGAACCCCACAGCATCCCAAAGGGCAGCACACCCCAGAATCTCTCCTGCCCTTGCGCTACTCCTCAGAGGGGCGTGGCCGGGCTCGCGGGTGGGGCGGGGCCTGTTGCCCAGGAAACCCCTGGTTGGCCCTCCGCTGGCTTCCAGACACCAATTTCCGTTGAACGCCTGCAGGTGGACGCCCTGAGCGGTTGAGGCCCCCGGACGCCAGCGGAAGAAGGATCTCTGAGGCTCAGGTCCGCAGTGGCCCCAGCTGCCTTTTGCAACGCCATCACGAGCTTCAGGAACTAGCGGTGGTTCGGGTTGGTTGTTCCCAGACCTGGTAGTGCCTCTAGCCGAGGGGCTGACAGGCCCGGTCCTAGTCTCGAGATCTGCGTGCCCCTCATTCTGGAGAAGCAGAAGTGCAGACGCCAGAAAGAGCCGGTGCTGGCCGTGGGTAAGAAATTCCCTCCTCACTCTCGGCCGCCCAAGCACGGTTGGTGGCTACAAACCACGCCACAGCTTAGACTCCTACAAGGCTTCATAGACCTTCTGCAGGTCACTCATCATCGCCACCTGTTTCTGGCTAGGAGCGGTGGGAAGTTGAGTAGAAGCAGCTTTAAAGGGATTCCTGCTCAGGCCCGCAAGTCACCTTTGTAGATGTCAGTCTTTTGTTGCCCAACCGTGACCTTATGAACATCCGACGTGTGAATGACCCTGACCAATCAGTGGTTTAATCAACGAAGGCACATGTCTTACCTGCCTCCTTCATCTCCTCACTTCCTCTTTCCAAGGTTTTCCATTGGCTCAAAAACTTCTCTACCCCAGTGAATTCCAGTAGATTTTGGAGTCTTCTTTAAGGTCTAGATCCTCAAGGATAGTCTAGGGAATCTTACCACTTGCCTGCTTCATCCAAAGACATACGCCCATCAAGGACCAGTTTTGTAGAGGGTCAGCCTGTGCAGTTCCAGGACTCCAGGCTCAGAAGGACACTGTTCTCAGAGGGCCCATATTTGCATTTTTCACTGGGTGCAAATTATGTGCCAGCTCTCCTCTTTTTCCAGAGGCCTTCATTGATGACATTTAATTATATAAAAATATAATTACAAGGTTTCTACTCTAGACCTCTGAGCTACTGACACCTCAAGAGACAGAGGAGGAGTGATTTTACTGACTACACTGAGAGTTGTTGGGACCTTGAGACCTTTGTGATCCAGTGTTCATCCCCCACTGCCTCATATTTTAGGGCCTTTGAAGAATGTGCAAAATGTGGAAATGCCACGTCGCTGAAGGCAACAATTCTTGGCTGCTTGCCTAAGGACAGAAGCAGGTAAGGAGTTGGCTAATCACGTATTAATGGGTATCCTGGGAATGTTTTTACAGGTGCTTTGGAAGGGCTGGTGCAAGTGAGTATGGGGGATTCAGAGAACAGAGGCTGCCTTGTTTGGTATCCTTCAGAGGAAGAGAGACACTTGGAGAAGGAAGTTCTAAAGCTATGCCCTCCAATCCTGTAGCCACAAACTGTAAGTGGTTCCTGAGCACTTGAAGTGTGGCTGTCTAAAATATGGTGTGCTCTACATGTACAAAGCCCTCCAGATTTCAGTCTCACTTTTTAGAGTAAAATATTCTATTTTTAAAAATGAATTGCTTGTTGAAATTATATTTTGGATATATTAAATGTTAAAATTAATTTCAGTTCATTTTTACTTTTTAATGTGACTACTGGAAAATTTTATATGTGTGCTCACATTTCTTTTGGAGAGCTCTATTCTAAAGATTTTGGAGTATTGGAAAGGGCTTACTTTAGAAGTTCAGGAAATGCTGCCTCTCCTCAAAAAACTCACATTTCCCAGAAAGTACCCTACCAACATTGTCCTACCACCCACATCACCCACAACCTTACTGAGTAACTTCAAACTAAAGGCCTCAGCACTTAAACAACTGCAGCCTAACCATGCTCTAGAGTTTCAAAATTACAGTCACTTGTACAGAGAAGACTCAAACTTCTGTCAGCTGTTGCCACTAGAATCAATTCAGGTGCTTGTAAAGCTATTTGTGCTACGTTGTCTCTTTAATTGTTCAGATTGGCAGAAGCAAATTATTGAGAAACTAGCAAAAAGAAGAAGTAAGAGGGGGAAGGTGGTCACCTCACCAACTTTTACTGCAAATCGTTATGTTGTTACAAATTCTGGGATTCAGCAGCCCTGGCCTGACTTCTTTCTGTTTGTCATACCACCTCAAAAAGCAACTGGCTTTGGTGAAGAAACTGCTTGGTGCCCTGAAGTATAGACAAGAATGGAAGGTTATCTGTAAATTTAAGCTCTCACTTGAGCTTAATTAAACTTCCTTTAATTAGGAAATGTACAACGGGTGGACTTGAATAGCCTAACCTCCAGTGTTTTGAATGGTTCTTAAAAGCAGCATGGTGAGTAAAGATGTTAGCTCTAAACCAATGTGCATTAGATGCTGGTCTTAACCCAGTCCTCCTAGAGCTTCACTGAAAATAGCTCACTGGAAAATAGCTCTAGAAGTGTATGCGAGAGCCCTGAGGCCCAGCGTCAGCCAGTATTGAGATTTTTCATGTCACTGGCTTACCTCACACTGCTGTGAAAGGGATCCGCCCAGCTGCTGTGGCTGCAGCCAGGGCGTTTGCTGCCATTCTCCCAGGCTTTGGGCTGCCTTCTGTGGCATGGTTCAGTTTGTTTTCTTATTGCCCACATTTTCCAGAGTGATTCAATTTCAGGTTTGTATCTCCCACTAGAATGATTTGGCTTTGTTTGTGAGCTACTTGACCCAAGAATTTGCTTTGCCCACCCACTGCTTACCCCTTCAAACATGAGGCTCACTCTCAGCTATGCTCTTAAAGAGCTTTGCCTCATGACCTACACTATCTGCCCAAAGCCCAGAACCTTGTCAACTAAAACAACAACAACAACATGAGAACTGCGAGTTCGAGTTCTATCTGGAACACCATGAGGACTGCAGCCCGGGATACAGGCAGATGGCGAATGCCCACGGCAAGAGACAATTTGTAGTTGACAATCTGGACCTCCACACCCTTAGACTCTTAGATCTTAGACCCTTAGATCTCCACACCCTTCAGTAATCACGGATGCATCCAGACAAGAGATAAAGAAAGCTTTAAGCAGAGAAGTCTTAGCAGGTTGAGTTGGAGAGACTCTCTGCTCAAAACACTGATGAATTTCAGAGGCTTCCATGATTTCACTCAACTTGCAAAGGCCAAGGGCACCTTTCATCCATGATCAAGTCAGCACCACAAAATAGCACTAAGGTGTCCTCATCAAAGAATGTGAAATATTTAGGTCCCTGAAATGGTGCCTTGGAGAAAGAAAATAACTTGAAATTCTGGAGTTTTTGTAATTTGCAGGAGATGGAAGCCTGAGCATTAAGACAGATAGCCCTAAGATAGACGTCTTTCAAATAGATATGTATTGAGAAGACCTAGTCTTGTCCTGATCTTTTCCTTTTGGCGGTGAAGGGATCTTGGCCTACAGCCTGCTTTGAATTTGTAGTTAAGAATTTCTAACAATGTTTTCAATAGATGTAGGACTATATAGGTTATATGCTTAAGTGAGCTTTGGTAGTTTCCACCTTGTAAGGAATTTATTTCATCCAAGTTTTTGAATTTATAGGCATGCATTGTTTGTGATATTGCCTTACTCTTTTAATGTCTTGGGACCTGTAGTGATGTCGCCCTTTTCATTCTACACATTGGTAAATAGTGTCTTTTTTTTTTAATTAGTCAGGCTGAAGCAGTCTGACATGTTTGACATCTCGGGCTGAATAATTCTTTGTAGTATGGGGCTTGCCTTTTTAGGATGTAGCATGTTTAACAGCATTCCTGGCACTACTTGCTGATGCCAATAGCACTGTCCTCCCATCCCTAATCCTGCCCCCGTTGTGACAACCAAAAATGTCTTGACATTGCCAAATATTTCCAAAATTGCTTCTGGTTGAGAACCACTGCTTTAGACGGCCAATTGTGTTTTAGAGCAATTAAAAAGAAGGTGAAACAATATCTTTTATATTTTGCTTTAATTTTAATTATATCTGTAAATCTTCATTTTGTGTGTGTGTGTGTACATGCAAATATGGTTGGTATCATAGTCTTTGTGTTGAAGTTTTTTAACCTTTATTTTAGTGCAGGTCTGCTGATAATAATTTTTCTTTCTTTTTTTTTTTTGATCTGTCTTAAAAGGTAAATTTTCCCTTCATATCTGAAAGACATTTTCCCTGGTGTAGTATTCTGGATTAATAGTATTTTTCTTTCAGTGTTTTAAACATGTATCCATTGTATTCTGGGTTATATGGTTTCTAAGTCCCCAACTGTAATTTTTAATTTTATTTCTCTGTATTGTATCTTTTTTCTGTGGGCACCTTCAATATTTTCTTTATCATTTTAACTTTCCAGCAGTTTGAATATGATGTGTCAGGGTGTATATTTTTTAATATTAATCCTGCCTGAAAAATCTTTGAGTTTCTTGGATCCGTGGTTTGGTGTAGTTTTTTATTTTTATTTTTTTAAGATTCAGCCATCCTTTCTTCAAATATTTCTTCTGCTATTCTCTCTTCTTCTGGAATTCCAAATCTCTGCTGAAATTTTCTATCTGTTAAGTCATGTTTTCCACTGGAAACTTTAGTATTATGATTATTGATATATTAGTCAAAGTTACTTTAAATTTCCTCTCTCATAGTTTCAACACTTAACATTCTCTCTGAATCTCGGTGTTTGTTTTTTTCTTCCATTTTATTAATACATGTCTCGTATGTCAGGCATCTTGTATGGAAAAACAGAGTTTATGATAAAGAGAATGTATACCTCAAAATGAGCGTTTTTTTCTCTGCTAGGTCAGCAGTGTGATGTGTTGAGTTAATCGAACCACTAATTAAGGCGGGCTTGGGTTTTATTGTTCCACCTTCAATATAAAACTAGTTTTGATTTTCTCTAGTGTTACCCTATGCTTAGGGTGTGGGCTGGAAAAGTAGAGGTATCTTCTCAATATTCCTGTTGCTCTCATAGCTTCCAACCTTTCCTCTGAAACTGCATCTCAAAGGGATCTTTTGCCTTTCCTTTTGCTTGTTATCTGGTGCTCACTAGCTTGGGAGTGGGGACTGGAGGGTTCTTAGTCATTCTGGCCCAGCCTCTTTTAGGCAAGCCTTGTATTCTTAGGCCTGGAGAGTGAGGCTTTCTTAGACCTTCAGCCTCGCTGTGGCAGACAAAATTTCTGCCTTGTATCCTTGGTATGTCTTGAGAAGATGAGAGTCTTCCGATCCTCTTCCAGTGTGTGCATCTGTGCTAAGTCACTTCAGGTGTGTCCAACTCTCTCTGACCCTATGGACTGTAGCCTGCCACGCTCCTCTGTCCATGGGATTTTCTCCAGGCAAGAACACTGGAGTAGGTTGCCATTTCCTCCTCCAGGGTATCTTCCTGGCCCAGGGATTGAACCCGCATGTCTTAATGTTTCCTGCATTGGCAGGCAGACTTTTTACCACTAGTGCCACCGGGGAAGGCCCTCTTCCAGTGTAGGAGCCCTCTGATTGTAATAGCATGGGATCCTGGGCCGAGACAGTTTCCTGCCCTTCCTTACCCAGAAGTGTTGGAATTGTCTGTCCTCCCCTACTTCTATCTTCACTCAGTATCAAAGGCCCCTGGAGGCAATAGAGTTTGCTGTCCCTTCCCCAGAGACTTGAAGCTATATATTATAGGTGAAGAGAGTCTACACAGGACCCTTCCCTACAGTGGAGCTTACTCCCCTCCAACAGGCCTTCACCACCAAGAGAGTCTCTCTCTGGTCTCTTTCTTTTTCCTAAATCTTTCTCATCAGTACCCAGTAGAGCATGGAGAAGAGACTAAAATTGAGGGCAAATTCATTTTTTGTCTGAGGCTCCCAAGGGTTTGGTACTCTCACACTAGCCCTCACTTGGCCTTTAGCAATTAACAATTTTAGCTGAATTCTTATCATTTTGTGTTGTATTTGATGTCTCTTTTGTGCCCACATCCTATCTGTCCTTGATGGGTACAGTCTTTCCATGAATTTCAGGCTACTTAACTAGTCTGCAGCTATGGATAGGGAGACCAACCATTCCCTATCACCTGGGACTGAGAAGTTTCCCAGGATGGGAGATTTTCAGTACTGAACATGAGAAAGTTCACTTGGTCACCCTAAGCTCAGATGTCTGATAGGTTCAAGAAAAGTTATTTTGTAGTTTTTCTAGTTGTTAAGGTGAGAGCAATGCTCTTTCTAGATTTCTGCATCTTCAGCAGAAGCCAGATTACTGAAATATTTATACATACTGAATCTGAACAAAGATGGTTCTTGAGGTAGTAAGAAGCCATATGGGAAAACATCTGTTCCTTACTAAGGCAAAGGGGTTCTTGTGAAATCTTTCCTAAAATAGAGAATAAGAAAGTGAGTTGTCTCACTATTTTTTTGCTTGTCAGGAGCAGATTTATCTCATTACTTAAGTGAATTCTAGTTGAAGAGCTGGATTCATACCTGTTCTTTCCAAAACTCTTGGTTCATTTAGCTGGCACCAGGTTTGAACTTTTCTCCCCTGGAGGCAAGCATCTTCCTAGATATTTCTGAGTGAAACTTAAAAATTTATGGTCTTTTGTGGATGAGGAAGAGGCGGAGTGTAGCTATAAGCTATCTACAACAAGAATACTGACCATCTCTGGGTGGATGTGTAAGTATTCATGCGCATGCATGTGAAACGTTGCTATCAAATGCCTGGAGACATTTGATTTATATTGCTATGGGTGCTACATTTAGTCTTGGCATTTTTTTTGTTGTTGTTTTGTTTCAGGTATGGAAGCCAGGAGTGTTTATGACCCCTACAGCCTGCATTAACGGTTGTGAGGCACTCAGCGTCAAGGCGATGCTCTGTATTTTGTGAGATAAGGAAGCCTCTATCATTTTCTCACTCGTTTACATATTCTTGAGTATCCAGGAGAGATACTTATGACCTCTTGATGAACTTAAAAGCTGTATATGTGTTATCTTCCTATTAAATGGTCAAGATAGTTTGTTTATATAGTAAAAACAGCACAGAAATCATAAGACCAGGAACATATATAATCTCAACAGCTATGAGGTTTATATGGCTATAGATAGAATTATTTTAATAATAATAGCTAAGACTTGTGTAACATTTATTATATGTCAGGCATTATTCTGAGAGTTTTACATTCATTAACACGTTGAATCCATTCACAGACAAAATCCATAATGACTTCATAAGTATGATGCCAGCTATTATTATCCACATATTGCAGATTAGTAAAATGAACAACAAGGAAATTTATAGTGTGTTCAAGGTCACACTGATAACAAGTGGTGGTATTGGGACTTGAGCCTGTGCAATCCATTTCCAGAGTTCTAACCACTATGACAGTGGTCAAAGACACATAAAATACAAAAGAACCATAAAATAAACCAAACTGAAGAAAAACAAGTGCACAGATACAGAAAACAGAGTAGTATTTACACAAAAGGAAGGGAAAGGGGGAAAGGGGGAATGGGCTAAAGGGGTCAACTGTATGTTGACAAATAGAAACTGAACTTTTGTGGTGAGCAAGCTGGTGGGTGTACAGAAGTTGAAATATAATTTTGTATGCATGAAGCCTACAGTATTATAAACTATGTTACCTCAATAACGTTTACGCTGCTGCTAAGTCGCTTCAGTCTTGTCCGACTCTGTGCGACCCCATAGACGGCAGCCCACCAGGCTCCCCCGTCCCTGAGATTCTCCAGGCAAGAACGCTGGAGTGGGTTGCCATTTCCTTCTCCAATTAATGAAAGTGAAAAGTGAAAGGGAAGTCGCTCAGTTGTGTCCGACCCTCAGCGACCCCATGGACTGCAGCCTACCAGGCTCCTCCATCCATGGGACTTTCCAGGCAAGAGTACTGGAGTGGGATGCTGTTGCCTTCTCCAAATAATGTTTATAATTATTTTTTTTAAAGACACAGAAGAGGTAAACATTTCAACCTGCAGTGGGGTGTATGGGAATGGGATGTATGTGTATGTGTATGTGAAAAAAGGATTTTAAAAAACACTTTGATTTTAGGTTATGTGCCAAACAAAGACGTGCAAAAACAGAAAGAGGACATGCTAAGGAAAAGGATTCAGAAAATTGTACAGTGATGCCTTGAACTTTGTACAAGTCAGTGGAGTACGAATTACACAGACAAGTGTGATCAAATATTTGATGGAAGCTTCCTGATGCAGATAGCCTGGTAATCACATTTCTGATGGAAATGTGGGGGAAAAAAAACTTGCAGGAAGATTACTACTTCTGTGTCAAGTATTTTCTGCATAAAGTACTTGAATTCTTTCAGTTTCAAAATTGAAGATTAGTAAGAAACTTCTTGCCATACAGGAAAAAAAAAAAAATTGATGCCGAGAAGTTTTACCAGTCCTGTTTATGATAAAGTGGGAATAAAACCAATGAATGGTATGTATAAAGAACTTTGGTTTGAGAGTGACAAAGGACATTATCAACTCTCATGAAGCACAGTAAGATTTGCAAATGACTAGAAAATCTCATCACCTTCCAAACCAGTTCTGGTAATCCAGAAGACACACAGGCGAGTTGGACAGTCAAGTCTATCTACAACTTTTATGAGTCTATAGCAGGGACTCTGACTTTCTTACAGGAGTAGGATGCTTTGAGGACTTGTGATTGGTTTTCCAGCCAAGTGATTGTTATAACAAAGTATAGTTTATAACTGTGGATGGGATGAAGTCTTAACGTAGCCTGAGAGTAATCACTAATATCCTCTTTATACCTACAGGGTGACCTAGATGCTTTTATACAGCTCTTAAAGTGACACTCATATGAACCTGGTATCCTCACAAGGGCAAAAAGTGGTTGTATTTGCATCTTTTCCTTGTCAAAGTAGGAAGTTTCCCCTTTCTTTTAACTTCAGGAAAAAAGCAGTAACTTTTTGTATTGTACGCTTTTTCTTGTTAAAATTTAAGATGGTTGTTTTTCAGCTTTGCGGGTATTTTTACATTGGGCTGTGTCTGGCCTATTAAGACACTGATATCAGAAACTTAAGCAGTTTTTCTTAACTCTGAAAGCTATTTCATTTTGTGAGCTAATTACATTAGAAACTAAAGTTGAAGAAGTTATATCGTATAGCTTTATAACTTTTTGCACTTTCTACTTTGGGGATTGACTTTAAATGATAGTGGTACGATCATGGTGGTTAAGCTTAGTGGCATTTGATGTATGGTGACTCAATGGAAGGACAGACAGTGATATCACTGCTTTTGAATATAAATGTATAGTGATAACACCATGTAATCCCCACTGATATTAAGAACTTGCCAGGAAATTATAGGAAATTTCTGCATGTTGCTTCCAAATTACAGCCATTCTCCTCCCCATAGATGACCACTACGCTAACCTGTGTAATAATTCAATTTTTAATACCAGCGGTTCTCATAGTATGGTCTGACATCTGTATCATCTGGGAATTTGTTAGAAATGCAAATTCTTGGGCTCTTTCCCAGATCTAATACACTTACACATTTTTGTAGGATGTATATTTAATATGATTAAAGTATGAAGCATTGATTCTCAAACTTAAGCACCTATCAAACTTGTGGCCTATTAAGACACAGATCCTGGGTCCTACACTTACCGTTTCTGATGATCTCTTTCTGTTTTATTCATGAATTTTAATTTTCCTATGTGCTGGATATATTTGACTCTGCGCTAATCATTGCACTTGAAAGGTTGTTTTGTAGGAAGAACTGTGAGACTTGTCTGTCCATGGGATTTTCCAGGCAATAGTCCTGGAGTGGATTGCCATTTCCTTCTCCAGGGGATCTTCCCAACCCAGGGATCAAACCCGGGTCTCCCGCATTGTAGACAGACGCTTTACCATCTGAGCCACCAGGGAAGTCCTGTAATGAAAATGCTTTGCTCCCAAGAGTGTTTGTGTTTACTTCTGCCAAACACCTAAGGGCACTACCTGTCTGGGACCACCTGTTCAAAGTTTGCTATTTCCTGGATAACTCAAGGGATTGTTACTCTGTTTTCATTCTCTTCAAGTTAATTCGATTTTTGTTCACCTTCACTCTGAGATCCTGGAACCCAGATTGTTGTAGGGGAAGGTCTCCTGTCAGACTCTCCAACTTGCATGGACACGGAATTTAGTTTTCTATCCCCCTCTACATAAAGGCCGTCAGAGTGGAGGTTCTAGTTTTCTGGGATTATCGTCAGGAGTGTTTACTTCTCTAGATTGTTGACTTCTCTTTACTTTTGCCTGATAATTCTTTACTATTTTATAATCTCTTTGATGTTTTTAAAAAGATTATTTCAAATATATTTTATCCAGCTTTTTAGTTGTTTTCAGCTGTAGGCCTGATTCAAACAGCCTGAACCACCATTAGCAGAAACAGGAAATCTGGGAAATACATTCGTAATGCACAGCAGTTTATCTAAATACTGTGGTTTTTCAAAACATTAAAAATACATGGATGTTGAGGCCCTTAAGAAAAGACTTCTGTTTTTAGCTTATACCTTTATCCAGACATGGGACACACAAGATGATTTTGATACAGAAACTTTCCTTGTGAAAAGATTCCCAGGGTTTCATATTTATGACTATTAACCACTCCAAACTGCTCTTATTTTTACTAGTGGGTTCCAAGGAATGCTTCCCACAACCAATTCAGAAAGCCTCACAAAATGCAGTGATGTGCCTAGTACAGGATCTATGTCACAGTTCGTGGCACTTTCTTTGAGGTTTGATTTTTCCATAGCTTTAACAAGTCTGGAGACATGAAATTTGGGAAGCATAAATGGTTTACACTCTTATTGCTAGGAAAGTTTCTGTTTGTGATAGCACATGGAGTGTCCCAAACTTTATTTACTGTCAGATTCTAATGATTTGATGGATAATATTTTAACCACCTCCCTCCCCCCTCCAAAAATATGTCATATCATCTCTTTTCCCTATGTTAGGTTGATCCCTTGAGGTAGGCAAGATTCTCAGTGAGAAAATACTTCTTCCCAACCTGTTCCTGATGACTCAGAACACCTGCTTTCTGGGCAAGGATGAGTCTGTAATATTTATCTTTAGATATCTTTTGAAGGGGACTGGAAGTAGAAATACACTACTCCTGCATTTAGCGCCTGTTCCCTTCAGCTCAGACTCAAGAGAAGCATATATAGATAGGACTGGGGACTATGGTTAGGACAGGGACAGCAGGGACCAGGAAGTGTCTTCAGGGTTTAGGGAATGGATCATTTCTGTAACAGCTCCAGTTAAATGACCCAACTATACTTAATCCTGTTTCTTGACCTTTGGAAGGTAAACTGGTAGGCTTTTCAGAGGTCAGTGGTTGTTATAATTTGGTGAGATACTTGAATACTCTAATTAGTGCATAATAGTTAGGATTTATAATCATCCCTGTAGGCTAGGCTTGGGGCAGGAATGAACAAACTCTGACAGTTATTTCTAGAGTCCTTCAAGGGTGCTTGACAGTTACTTGATGAATTCCAGGATTCCCTGAAAGCAGTAATGGTTGGCTGTGATAAGAGCCCATGACCCCTGGAAGACTGTGAGTCAGGATAAATGTCAGAATTTAAACCTGACAGTAGCAAGAATTAGCTTATCTCAGATGAAGGCTATAACTCAACTAGCTAGAATGCCTTAAGGAGGTATGACAGGTGCTGCTCCCTAGTGCCTTTCTTTTCTCTCTCTGAGATGTGCCCTGAATCTGTGGGTTTATGGGACTAATGCAGGATGGGAATCCCACCAGATTACAGGGGCACTGAGTCTCTTCAGTTTGTTTCTTTATCAGTTTAGGGGGCGATGTCATTGATAGATAAACCAGTAAATCTGTACTCTAGCTACCTTGTTACAGTACCTAAAGTTCATGTTTTGAATACAGACCTTCAAACTGAACCAAAGAATATAGAAACTCTCCAGTTCAGAGCTACACATAACAAAGGGCCTTTCCAGAGGGCTTTTGCATCCATGACCGTCTTAAATTACAAGTCATGATCCACCCCTTAGTTGATAGCTTTTGTCTACACCAATACAGTGACTCCAGATCAACATGCTGCCATTGCTTTCATAGAATTCATCACTTAAAAATAGAAATATTTATTTCACAAATAATAAATTTCTTTAAATCCCCAGTTTATTACAAGGCATGGAGAGCTGGGACCACATGAAATTCACTTAGTTTAGCCACTTCCTTATGGATATATTTTATTGAATCCCATGTGTTTTGGGAATTGTCTGGGATTTAGGTATTTTCCCTGTTTAATAGCACATGGTCCTTCTTCCTTCCTAACTAGAATGTAATATTAAGAAGATATGGTTTTAGACCACTATATATCTTATGGCTACCATTTCTTCAGTGTTCAGTTCAGTTCAGTCACTCAGTCATGTCTGACTCTTTGCGATCCCAGTCCTGCCTGTCCATCACCAACTCCTGGAGCTTGTTCAAACTCATGTCCCTTGAGTAGGTGATGCCTTGATGCAACTCTTCAGCATTAGGGTTATATGTGTGTGTGTGTGTGTATAAGCTTTATCACAGATCTCTATAGTGCTTTGTTAATCTAAACTTTGGAAATTATAAATTCTGTTTTGGATCCTAATAAGGATTTGGGGGAGCCATTTAGTGGCTCCCAATGCTGGTCTAGGGAACCCCACATAGCAGCTCCTACTGTATTTCACAGGCAGCCATTGGATTGGTTCTCATATCCAACAGGTAGGAGAATTAGGAGTGGGGCTACACTTTTTGCCAAAACCCAGAGTCCAGTTTTTGGTACTTAATATGGGTGTTATAGGATAAGATCTTTATAAGCATCTTTGATGTTACAAGTGCTAGTGCCTATTCCCTTCAGCTCAGACTCAAGAAAAGCATATATAGTTAGGGCTGGGGATTATGGTTAGGACAGGGACAGCAGGGACCCGGAAGTGTCCTCAGGGTTTGGGCAATGGATCATTTCTGTAACAGCTTCAGTTGAATGACCAACTACAGTTAACCCTGTTCCAGCTGATAGAGATTTCATAAGTCTAGTGTGCCCCCATCCTCACTTCTGTCTTCTCTTATAACTAGAGTAGGACCTTCATGATCACTTTTAAATTTAGCCTTTGCATAAGCTATACAGGTTCTGAAATTTACCTGGGTTTTTACTTGGCATGATATGATTTCCCATCCTTTGTTTGTTCTCATATGAAGTATAGATCTTCACAGTTGAGATCTGTATTATTCTATATATGCAGCTTCTATACTAATTAGATAACTTGGCATATTGACAAATAATATGCAATTTAGTCTTTTGAGGAAAGTCAATTATCACAGGTGTTCTGAATTACATAAGATGTCTAGCGTGATCATTCCTTCAAGACAGCTGCTGTCATAACCAGTGATGTTGTATTAGAATAAGGACCTCTAGCTTATGGCTATAACCTTATTTAAATTGGTATTATAGCCAGACTTTCTAGAATTTATCTTCACTATCTCTTATCTTAATGTGGGTTACAGATAATCTCTTTGAATTTTTTCCATAAAGACTTAGCTCCAGCTAATAGCTGTGTGTTATTGGTATAGAACTTTTGGCAACACTGGGTCAGGGCTTCTAGTTCAAGAGTCCCCAGACTCTTGGTGCTCATCCACTTTACTAGGAACTACTACATGGAATAATACAATAAATACACTTGTCCTACTGCACATCTTTGTGTAATTACAATGAAATTTTCATTGAGAAGACTTTCAAATGAGGATGATCTCAAGAACCCTAGGAAGCACAACCAGTGTTCTCAAGGAAGGGAGTGGTCCTCTCATTGGTTTGGGCAGCCACCCAGCCAATTTCTTCTTTCACATCCTTCCAAGCTTTTTCTGAATGGCTGGAGAGGATTAGCCAATGGTACAAATTGTTATGGAAGGAATGGTAAAATCATCCAAAGAGTATATCTGAGTCAGATGCTTTCTATAGCTGTCCAAAGTCATCATTTGGTAACCCAGAGTGAACCATAGCTAAAGATTCTCTTTTGTATAGGGAGAAAAGGAGAGGATGGAGCAAATATGGTAGTAAGTCTCTTCTTTCTTTACTACCCATTCAGTAGACATACGGGTCATGGTGGAGCTTTCTGACAAAATGTGGTCCACGGTAAAAGGGAATGGGAAACCACTTCAGCATTCTTACGTTGAGAAACCCCATAAACAGTATGAAAAGACAAAAAGATAATGACACTGAAAGATGAACTCCCCAAGTCAGTAGGTGCCCAATATGCTACTGGAGAACAGAGAAATAGCTCCAGAAAGAATGAAAAAGCTAAGCCAGAGCAGAAACAGTGCCCGCCTGTGGATGTGTCTGGTGGTGAAAGGGAAGTCCAATTCTGTAAAGAACAATATTGTATGGACCTGGAATTTTAGGTCCATGAATCAAGGTAAATTGGAAATGATCAAACAGGAGATGGCAAGAGAGAACATCAACATTTTAGGAATCAGTGAACTAAAATGGACTGGAATGGGTGAATTTAATTCAGATGACCTCTATATCTACTACTGTAGGCAAGGATTCCTTAAGAGGAAATGGTGTAGCTCTCATAGTCAGTAGGAGTCCAAAATGCAGTACTTGGTTTCAGTCTCAAAAATGACCAAATGATCTTGGTTCATTTCCAAGGCAAACCATTCAATATCACAGTAATCCAAGTATATACTGCAGCCAGTAATGCTGAAGAAGCTGAAGTTGAGTGGGTCTATGAAGACTGACAAGATCTTCTAGACCCAACACCCAAAAAAAGATGTCCTTTTCATCACAGGGGACTGGAATGCAAAAGGAAGAAGTCAAGAGATACCTGGACTAACAGGCAAGTTTGGCCTTGGAATGCAAAATGAAGCACAGGGCAAATGAGTTTCGCCAAGAAAATACGCTGGTCATAGCAAACACCCACTTCAACAACACAAGAGACGACTCTACACATGGACGTCACCAGATGGTCAATACCAAAATCAGAAGATTATATTTTTTGCAGCCAAATATGGAGAAGCTCTATATGGTCAGCAAAAACAAGACCAGGAGTTGAACACTGTAGCTCAGACAATGGACTCCTTAATGCAAAATTCAAACTTAAGTTGAAGAAGGTAGGGAAAGACACTAGGCCATTCAGTTATGACCTAAATCAAATCCCTTACCATTATACAGTGGAAGTGACAAATAGATTGAAGGGATTAGATCTGACAGAGTGCCTGAAGAACTATGCATGGAAGTTCATAACACTGTACAAGAGGCAATGATCAAAACCATCCCCAAGAAAAAGAAATGCAAAAAGACAAAGGTCTGAGGAGGCCTTACAAATAGCTGTGAAAAGAAGAGAAGCAAAAAGCAAAGGAGAAAAGAAAAGATATACCCATCTGAATGCAGAGTTCCAAAGAATAGCAAGGAGAGATAAGAAAGCCCTCCTAAGCAAACAATGCAAAGAAATAGAGGAAAACAATAGAGTGGAAAAGACTAGAGATCTCATCAAGAAAATTAGAGACACCAAGGGAACATTTCATGCAAAGATGGGCACAATAAAGGACAGAAACTGTATGGACCTAACAGAAGCTGAAGATATGAAGAAAAGGTGGCAAGAATACACAGGAGAACTGTACAAAAAAGATCTTAATGACCTGGATAACCATGATGGTGTGATCACTCGCCTAGAGCCAGACATCTTAGAGTGTGAAATCAAATGGGTCTTTGTTTGCATCACTACAAACAGAGCTAGTGGAGGTGATGGAATTCCAGCTGAGCTATTTCAAATCCTAAAAGATGATGCTGTTAAACTGCTGCACTCAACATGCCAGCAAATCGGTAAAATTCAGCAGTGGCCACAGGACTGGAAAAGGTCAGTTTTCATTCCAATCCCAAAGAAGGGCAATGCCAAAGAATGTTCCGACTACCGTACAGTTGCACTCATTTCACATCCTAACAAGGTCATGCTCAAAATCCTCCAAGCTAGGCTTCAACAGTATGTGCACTGAGAAATTCCATATGTACAAACTGGATTTAGAAAAGGCAGAGGAACCAGAGATCAAATTGCCAACATCCATTGGATCATAGAAAAAGAAAGAGAATTCCAGAAAAAAATATCTACTTTATTGACTATGCCAAAACCTTTGACTGTGTGTATCACAACCAACTATGGAAAATTCTGAAAGAGATGGGAATACCAGACCACCTGACCTGCCTTCTGAGAAACCTGTATGCAGGTCAAGAAGCAACAGTTAGAACTGAACATGAAACAACAGACTGGTTCAAAATTGCAAAAGGTGTGCATTAAGGCTGTATATTGTCACCCTGTTTATTTAACTTATATGCAGAGTATATCATGTGAAATGCTGGACTGGATGAAGCACAAGCTGGAATCAAGATTGCCAAGAGAAATATCAATAACCTCAGATATGCAGAGGATACCACCCAATGGCAGAAAGTGAAAAGGAACTAAAGAGACTCTTAATGAAGGTGAAATAGAGTGAAAAAGCTGGCTTGAAATTCAACATTAAAAAAACAAAGATCATAACATTCAGTCCCATCACTTCATGGCCTATAGACAGGGAAACAATGGAAACAGTGACACTGACCATTTTCTTGGACTCCAAAATCACTGCAGATGGTGACTGCAGTCATAACATTAAAAGATGCTTACCCCTTGAAAGAAAATCTATGGCAAACCTAGATAGCATATTAAAAAGCAAAGATATTACTTTGCCAACAAAGGTCCATATAGTTAAAGCTACAGTTTTTCTAATAATCATGTATGGATGAAAGAGTCCTACTATAAAGAGGGCTGAGCACCAAAGAATTGATGCTTTTGAATCATGGTTTTGGAGAAGACTTGAGAGTCCCTTGGACTGAAGGGAAATCAAACCAGTCAATCCTAAAGGAAATCAACCCTGAATATTCATTAGAACAACTGATGTCGAAGCTCCAATACTTTGGCCACCTGATGTGAAGAGCCAACTTATTGGAAAAGACCCTGATGCTAGGAAAGATAGAAAGCAGGAGGAGAAGGGGATGACAGAGGACAAGATGGTTGGATGGCATCACCGACTCAATGGACATGCGTTTGAGCAAGCTTCCGGAGATGGTGAAGGACAGAGAAGCTTGGCATGCTGCAGTCCATGGGGTTGAAGGAGTCAGACACGACCGAGCAACTGAACACGACCGAGTTCCCAGGCCTGTTTGTTGTTAAGTCTGTTAGCTTGTATACTCCCAGAGGGGTCCCTGTGGCTTGTTTTCCATGAAACATCTGTGTTTCAGCCAATCCCACTCTACACCGCACCATACGCACCTGCACGTCTGTTACCTGCACATAAAACCTCCTGTTCCCACGTGTTCTCAGTGCGGAAAGTATTCTGGTCTGAGGATGTTGGCCTCCCCACTAAGGCATTTTTCTCAGACCTGTCTGAAGTTTGGGTATTAGGGTTGAAGAGCAGACAGTAAGGTTGGCAATCTCTATTCCTTTTCTTGGTATTTCCTTACCATGGCATTCATACATTGCCCATCAAGTTGGGCTTTTTGTACCCTACCTTTTAATAGCCAGACCAATACGTCTTCTACTGAAACTACTTCTTTCTCTTTTTTACATTTCCCTCCATTTTCCTTTGGTTATTTTGGGAACTGAAATCCCCAGAAGTCTTCCTAAGCCATCTTTTCTAAAACTGTGTGTAGTTAACTGTGCTCGTTAACTACTCCTTTATTTATTTTTTCTTCTTTATTAATAGAATCCTGATTTGCATGGTGGTGACAATGTGCTCAGCTAAAAAATTGCATTGTCCACTCTCCACTACTGATAAGGATGACAGGGTGACACAGTTCTTGTCATGAGGTATAACTAAAGGTAAGGCAGGGTTTCTAGTAAAGCTCCTTAAAGGAGAGCTTTAAGGCATGGCCTTAGACAGTCGCTCTATTGCCCTGATTTCTTCCCCTTCTTTCTACCTGCATCTTAGAGGAGATGCTGGACATTGAATAGGCATCTAGCAACAAGATGACCACGGGAGGAAAACCAAGAGAGTAACTTGGGGTCACATCTGAAAAGGCTGGATTAACAAGCAGATATGTGTGGACTTGCACAGACTTCACAATTTCTGTGCCCTGCCACCACCCTTGCCACCTTAGGGTTGGGAAGAAAAGCCCCCGTGTCACAGCATATCCATAAGGCTCACGTATCTCTAACATCATTTACAGTAAGACTGTGCTGCCATAATTTACTCCCACCATCTGAGACCTAGACTTCTTTCGCACCTAAATCCATTAAAAGTAATTATTTGGCCTCTTAAACCCAAGTTCAGAAGGTAACATTTATTAGTGGGAGGTCTAAGATCCTCCAGTGGAGCGGTAGCACACGGTTTGAAAGAAGTTCAATAGATAGAAAGTTAGTAGATTTTGACAATTAGATTTTCAAAAGAAGATTAATATCCACAGGTACTGGGTTTTAATAATGTAAACATACCATGAGGTGGTCCTACAACGCATTACCAGTTTTAAATGTATATATTTGTATTTTAAGTTTTATGGAGGTAAATTACTTTCCTTTTAGATTCCAATGTGTTTTCAACCAGCTATTTGTGTTTTGTATTTTTAATAGTGGAACATTAGAACAGATTTAAGATCTCCAAATATAAAAAGTTATTGTGACAACTTATAAAGTTCCCCCAAAATTTGTGTATTAAGAATTGTAGTTACAAAATTATATCTATAAATGTTTCAGTTTGTAGAAAGCTAATTTCTGTGTGTACATGTATGTTCTCTAGGAAGATATTGTATCACGTTGTTAGTTTCTGGATAAATAAGATGATAGCTTTTTAGTGTTATCCAATTTTTCTGTAATAAGTTTACTTTTTTCATAAGAACAATTTTTTTAAGATAAGGAAAACTTCCTCATGATAGATAGTTAACAAGAGAAGCAAAAGAATGCTGCTGAGAAATGAATAGCAGGAAGAAATCAGAAACTGCAAGAACCAAGGGGCATTTGCTTCTGTTGCTGAGACACCATAAGAGCTGCGAATGACTCAGACTACTGAGGCTCAAGAACTGCTCCTGAGTTGCCATGGGATCTGCATCGCAAGGAGATGGGCCCTGGCTGTAATGCCAGGGATGCTCTTTCTTGTCTGTTTTTACTTCTTCATGTTACCTTCTCCCATCGCATGTTAAAATGTCTCTCTGATCCTTAAAAACTGTACTTTCATTTATTCAATAAACACTAGAATCCAGATTATATGCCAAACCCCTAAATAATGCTGAGAATATACCAGTGAGCCAAACAGAGCTTCATGGAAGTAATGTTGATTGTGGGAGAGATAGATGCTAATCAGAACATACAAGTGTATAGATTGGGATAGAATGGGACAAGGACAATGGAAGGAAAGAACAGGCTGCAAGGAGGTAGAGTTATTGGGCCAAAGGGGAGACTCACGTTATGCAGTCAATACGCCAGTCAGAACTCAGTTTAAGCTGAGAACTGTAGCAAGGGCAAAAGTCAGGTAAGTGGCTATTCTGGTCGGGGGAGGAAGTGTTTTAGACAGAGGAAACAGCATGTATGAATGCCTGAGCAGCAGTGAACCTCAGAAACCTAAGGAAGTGGAGGGTTGGTGGCCAGAACATGGAAAGTAAAGAGAGGGACTCAAGAGGAGCTTGCAGAGGTAAGTAGATGCCAACTCACACAGGGCATTGTAAATTATGATAAAATTTCACCATTTTTTCCTAAGCAGTAAAACCACTGGTAGGTTTTGAAGTGAAGAATACCTTAATTAGGTTAGTTTTCATAGTGGCTATGGTACAGCAAATGGATTAGATGAAGAGATAAGAATGGGATTTAAAAAAGAAAAAACAAGTAACTGATAGTGTGTAAATATCACAGCAGTCTGTTAAGGCCCAGCCACAGATATGATCATTTTTATTGCTATTCTAGTTAAATGAGACAGTATTCAGAAGCAATTGTAGATGCTGACCCAAAATTTGTATCCTTGGCTAACTATTAGCATTAGCAGTCTCCGCTTTGGAATTGGCTGCCCATCTCACTCTTGTCTGTAAGGGTCCCCACGTTTGCCATAGATAAACTTTTAAACTTTTGGACAATGGTCATGTCTGAGTTGGAAACTTTTTGCTTTGTCCAAAGAAAGCCACAGTTATAAAAAGAATCAAAGAAATAATGAGTGCTTACTAGGTACCAGACACTATAGTAGGCACTGACATAATGGAATGTGTAAAAACAGAGTTCCTACCCTTGTGGGCTTCCCAGGAGGTGCTAGTGGTAAAGAACCTGTCTTCCAATGCAGGTGATATGAGAATTGCCGGTTTGATCCCTGGGTCAAGATGATCTCCTGGAGGAGGGCATGACTACCCACTCCAGTGTTCTTGCCTGGAGAATCCCATGGACAGAGGAGCCTGGTGGGCCACAGTCCATAGGGTCACAAAGAGTCCAACATGACTGAAGTGAGTTAGTACACGCACATGCACAAACTCATGGAACTAACTAAACAGAATGGGGAGAATATTCTTGTAGATGTAATTACAGACTGTGAGATGACCACATCTACTTGCCTTGTTAACTGCTAAACAAAATCTTAAAGTAATACTGTTCATGGATCCCACACTGAGGGCTACCTGATATGATTGTGCAATTGGAGTGTCACACAAAGATGCCTGGCCAAGGAGGTTAGTGGGGACAAAAGCCCTCAGAATTTCCTTTGCCAAGCCATGCCCTCTGCAGGGCTACATCTTTTCCAAAGGAGGGATATGTTTTCCCTTCTATTAAGGTGTCAGTAACATCTCTTTCTCTAATATTAGGAGGGAATTCCCTCTTCTCAAAATTGAATGAGAGGCTCTACCTTGTAAGTGTGTGCCTGCCTTGAGCACAGAAGTGTGTCTGAGGTGAATGTAAAAGATGTGAGTGGGTAGACAGAAAAAATGGAAAATAAAAAGGCCTAAGACATTGATATTTTTAAGACAATGTTTTTTTTTGAAAAATGGATCCTACATCTGCAGGACTTAGAGCAATATCAAAGACCTAACACAGAGTAGGTAAAAACAACCCAGTGGTGAGACAGTGGAGAAAAGAGCTGGACTGTGCATCACAGCAGTGATTGTTACTGGGCTGAATGAACTTATAGGCATCACATTGCGAAAAGCTGTGATGTTGGAAAAAGGGGAAACGTTAGGCATTTCTGTATCCCGAGCCTGGCTAATTGAACAAATCTTTGCTCCCAAATTTTAAAATGTTAGACTCCATTCTGAAATAATGGACTCAGTTTGTGGGAATGGTCCTGCTTCTGGGAAGAACCTTGCCAGAATAAATCCAGAAACAAAAAGCAAAGAACAAGGAGACTGGCACCTTGAAGTCATGGTTTTCCCCAACAGTTGTTATCATATTGGACAACTGGAGCAGCCCTCTCAGACCCTTAGTATTTCATCTGAAAATTAGAGGCTACTTTTCCTGATGGGTTGTGAATTTTGAAAGGTATTGAGATACTCTGTAAACTGGGGCAGTAAGGAGGATAAGTTTTTCATTAAATGCTGAGTTTCCATGGCCTGGCTCTGAGCAGGGTTTAGTTGGCTGAGTGGGCAGAATCTCAACTTTGGAACGATGGTCTGTTTCTGAGTGGAGGTCTGGGCTGACTGCTGCCTGCACCAGAGGCTTTGACTACACTCTGGGACTGACAACTGAAAAACAATTTTAGTCATACAGATTCAAGACAAAAGTTTCTTGACCCAGGTTATATTTTGAGCATAGGCCATATGCCTTCTAATGGCATCTGTGGTCGATTCAGTTCTTCTCTCCTTTTGAAGAAGCCCATAAAATCACGTAACTCATGCACCACTGCCAACCTTAACAGAAGCCCTAGAGAGCTCCCTTCTCCTCAGCTGCTGGTTTGTTTGGCATCTGCACCCTGCGCAGGACTGGTCCACTGCTCCTCAGGCTCAATCCCTCACTTGCCTTCTTTCTCTTGACAGATATTTTCAGCTAATGAAGAGCATAGAGTGGCAAGAAAAGTAAAAGCATCTATCAGCTTCCCCCGCCTCCCCCGCACCCCCACCTTTTGTCAAAATGAAGTTTAATCCCTGTGTAACTTGTTACTAAAGCAAGAACCCTGAAAAGCATTTTAATGCACCTTCCTACATTTGTAGGAAGATTGCCTTCCCCTCCCAAGTTGCTGAGACAGAAGTACAATGCTGAATCTATGCCATCTGAAAGAATGTTGAAGTTCAATTTGTGTGAGGACACTACAAAGGTCAGCAGATTGGCAAGGTGGTCCAGGTGATAGGAAGATGTGTCATCCACGTTGAACAAGTGCAGCAGGAGAAAGCTTACTTTGCGCAGGTGTTCACTATAGTAAGGTGGTTATCCACTTTGGCATTCTGCCTTCTTTACTGTCCAGCTCTCACAACCATACATGACCACTGGGAAGACTGTAGCCTTTACTATATGGACCTTTGTCGGCAGGGTAATGTCTCTGTTTTTCAACACACTGTTTAGGTTTGTCATAGCTTTCCTGGCAAGAAGCAATTGTCTCCTGATTTCATGGCTACAGTCACTGTCCACAGTGATTTTGAAGCCCAAGAGGAGGAAATCTGTCACTATTTCCACTTTCCACCTTTCCCCATGCAGTAATGGGACCGGATGCCATGATAGTAGTTTTTTCAATATTTAGTCTTAAACCAGCTCTTTCACTCTTCTTCACCCTCATCAAGAAGCTCTTTGGTTCCTCTTTGCTTTCTGCCATTAGAGTGGTATCATCCGCCTATCTGAGGTTGTTGATGTTTCTCCTGCCTATCTTGATTCTAGCCTGGTATTTCTCATGATGTGCTCAGAGTATAGGTTAAATAAACAGGGTGACAGCAGACACCCCTGTCGTACTCCTTTCTCGATCTTAAAACAATCAGCTGTTCTATACAGAGTTCTAAGTGTTGCTTCTTGACCTGCATGTAGGTTTCTTAGGAGACAGGTAAGATGGTTTGATATTCCCACCTCTCTAAGAGCTTTCCACAGTTTGTCATGATCCACACAGTCCAAGGCTTTAGCGTAGTCAATGAAGCAAATATTTTTCTGAAACTCCCTTGCTGTAGTCCGTGGGGTCAGGAAGAGTTGGACACGACTGGTCAACTGAACAGCTAAGGTGATTATCATTCCCTTTCAGTTCAGTTCAGTTCAATCACTCAGTCGTGTCCGACTCTTTGCGACCCCATGAACCGCAGCACACCAGGCCTCCCTGTCCATCACCAACTCTGGAGTTCACTCAGACTCACGTCCATCGAGTCAGTGATGCCATCCAGCCATCCCATCCTCTGTCATCCCCTTCTCTTCCTGCCCCCAATCCCTCCCAGCATCAGAGTCTTTTCCAATGAGTCAACTCTTCACATGAGGTGGCCAAACTACTGGAGTTTCAGCTTTAGCATCATTCCTTCCAAAGAAATCCCAGGGCTGGTCTCCTTCAGAATGGATTGGTTGGATCTCCTTGCAGTCCAAGGGACTCTCAAGAGTCTTCTCCAACACCACAGTTCAAAAGCATCAATCCTTCAGCACTCAGCTTTCTTCATAGTCCAACTCTCACATCCATACATGACCACAGGAAAAACCATAGCCTTGACTAGACGGACCTTAGTCGGCAAAGTAATGTCTCTGCTTTTGAATATGCTATCTAGGTTGGTCATAATTTTCCTTCCAAGGAGTAAGTGTCTTTTAATTTCATGGCTGCAGTCACCATCTGCAGTGATTTTGGAGCCCAAAAAAATAAAGTCTGAGATTGTTTCCACTGTTTCCCCATCTATTGGCCATGAAGTGATGGGACCAGATGCCATGATCTTCGTTTTCTGAATGTTGAGCTTTAAGCCAACTATTTCATTCTCCTCTTTCACTTTCATCAAGAGGTTTTTGAGTTCCTCTTCACTTTCTGCCATAAGGGTGGTGTCATCTGCATATCTGAGGTTATTGATATTTCTCCCGGCAATCTTGATTCCAGCTTGTGTTTCTTCCAGTCCAGCATTTCTCATGATGTACTCTGCATATAAATTACATAAGCAGGGTGACAATATACAGCCTTGACGCACTCCTTTTCCTATTTGGAACCAGTCAGTTGTTCCATGTCCAGTTCTATCTGTTGCTTCCTGACCTGAATACAGATTTCTCAAGAGGCAGGTCACGTGGTCTGGTATTCCCATCTCTTGAAGAATTTTCCACAGTTTCTTGTGATCCACACAGTCAAAGGCTTTGGCAGAGTCACTAAAGCAGAAAGAGATGTTTTTCTGGAACTCACTTGCTTTTTCGATGATCCAGCAGATGCTGGCAATTTGATCTCTTGTTCCTCTGCCTTTTCTAAAACCAGTTTGAACATCAGGAAGTTCACAGTTCACATATTGTTGAAGCCTGGCTTGGAGAATGTTGAGCATTACTTTACTAGCATGTGAGATGAGTGCAATTGTTCGGTAGTTTGAGCATTCTTTGGCATTGTCTTTCTTTTGGATTGGAATGAAAACTGACCTTTTCCAGTCCTGTGGCCACTGCTGAGTTTTCCAAAATTGCTGGCATATTGAGTGCAAATGCTAAAATAAGTATTTATATGTATATATTAGAGCTGGTGATTTGGTCTAGTGAGAGATCTGCTGAGTCTTGGGGCAGGATTCTAGGCCAAATGAAAGGATTTAAGTCCACATTGCACCTTATATAATGCAATATACAAGCAGAGATGGGAGCCATTTTTGGATGTCATGATAAGAATCCCTATTCCTGAGGTGAAGAATTGGGACTAGATGACCTGTAAAGTTGAGCTATTTCAAATCCTGAAAGATGATGCTGTGAAAGTGCTGCACTCAATATGCCAGCAAATTTGGAAAACTCAGCAGTGGCCACAGGAGTGGAAAAGGTCAGTTTTCATTCCAATCCCAAAGAAAGGCAATGCCAAAGAATGCTCAAACTACCGAACAATTGCACTCATCTCACATGCTAGTAAAGTAACGCTCAACATTCTCCAAGCCAGGCTTCAGCAATACATGAACCGTGAACTTCCTGATGTTCAAGCTGGTTTTAGAAAAGGCAGAGGAACAAGAGATCAAATTGCCAACATCTGCTGGATCATCGAAAAAGCAAGAAAGTTCCAGAAAAACATCTCTTTCTGCTTTAGTGACTATGCCAAAGCCTTTGACTGTGTGGATCACAAGAAACTGTGGAAAATTCTTCAAGAGATGGGAATACCAGACCACGTGACCTGCCTCTTGAGAAATCTGTATTCAGGTCAGGAAGCAACAGATAGAACTGGACATGGAACAACTGACTGGTTCCAAATAAGGAAAGGAGTGCGTCAAGGCTGTATATTGTCACCCTGCTTATGTAATTTATATGCAGAGTACATCATGAGAAACGCTGGACTGGAAGAAACACAAGCTGGAATCAAGATTGCCGGGAGAAATATCAATAACCTCAGATATGCAGATGACACCACCCTTATGGCAGAAAGTGAAGAGGAACTCAAAAACCTCTTGATGAAAGTGAAAGAGGAGAATGAAATAGTTGGCTTAAAGCTCAACATTCAGAAAATGAAGATCATGGCATCCGGTCCCATCACTTCATGGGAAATAGATGGGGAAAACCATGGAAACAGTGTCAGACTTTATTTTTGGGCTCCAAAATCACTGCAGATGGTGACTGCAGCCATGAAATTAAAAGACACTTACTCCTTGGAAGGAAAGTTATGACCAACCTAGATAGCTTATTGAAAAGCAGAGACATTACTTTGCCAACAAAAGTCCATCTAGTCAAGGCTATGGTTTTTCCAGTGGTCATGTATGGATGTGAGAGTTGTACTGTGAAGAAAGCTGAGTGCTGAAGGATTGATGCTTTTGAACTGTGGTGTTGGAGAAGACTCTTGAGAGTCCCTTGGACTGCAAGGAGATCCAACCAATCCATTCTGAAGGAGACCAGCCCTGGGATTTCTTTGGAAGGAATGATGCTAAAGCTGAAACTCCAGTAGTTTGGCCACCTCATGCAAAGAGTTGACTCATTGGAAAAGACTGATGCTGGGAGGGATTGGGGGCAGGCGGAAAATGAGATGACAGAGGATGGGATGGCTGGATGGCATCACCAACACGATAGACATGAGTTTGAGTGAACTCCGAGAGATGGTGTTGGACAGGGAGGCCTGGCGTGCTGGGATTCATGGGGTTGCAAAGAATCAGACACGACTGAGTGACTGAACTGAACTGAACTGCCCTGTAAAGTCATTTCTGGGCTTACCTGGTGGCTTGGTAAAGAAGTATCTGCCTGGAAAGCAAGAGATACAGGTTTGATTCCTGGGTCGGGAAGATCCCCTGGAGAAAGAAATGGCAACCCACTACAGTAATCTTGTTTGGGAAATCCCATGGATTGAGGAGCCTGACAGGCTATGAGTCCATGAGGTCCCAAAAAGTTGGACATGACTTAGCAACTAAACAACAATGTGTATGTTATATATCAATATACTGATAGATTAATATAATTTATGTATATATATTCATCAGTTCAGTTCAGTTGCTCAGTCTTGTCAGACTCTTTCCAACCCCATGGGCTGTAGCACACCAGGCTTCCCTGTCCATCGCCAACTCCCCAAGCTTACTCAAACTCATGTTCATAGAGTCAGTAATGCCATCCAACCATCTCATCCTCTCTTGTCCCCTTCTCCTCCTGCTTTCAGTCTTTCTTAGCATCAGGGTCTTTTCCAATGAGTCAGTTCTTCACATCAGGTGGCCAGCTTCAGCATCAGTCCTTCCAATGAATATTCAGGACTGATTTCCTTTAGGATGGATTGGTTGGATCTCCTTGACTCTCAAGAGTCTTCTCCAATACCACAGTTCAAAAGCAGCAGTTCTTCGGCGCTCAGCATTCTTTATAGTCCAACTCTCACATCCATACATGACTACTGGAAAAAACCATACCTTTGACTTAACAGACCTCTGTTGGCAAAGTAATGTCTCTGCTTTTTAATATGCTGTCTAGGTTGGTCATGCTTTTCTTCCAAGGAGCAAGCATCTTTTAATATCATGGCTGCAGTCACCATCTGCAGTGATTTTGAACCCCCAAAAGTACAGTCTGTCACTGTTTCCATTTTTCCCCCTCTATTTGCCATGAAGTGATGGGACTGGATGCCATGATCTAGTTTTCTAAATGTTGAGTTTTAAGCCAGCTTTTTCACTCTCCTCTTTCATTTTCATCCAGAAGCTCTGTAGTTCTTCTTTGCTTTCTACCATAAGGGTGGTGTCATCTGCATATCTGAGGTTATTTATACTTCTCCTGATAATATTGATTCCAGCTTGTGCTTCATCCAGCCTGGCATTTCACATGATGTACTCTACATATAAGTTAAATGAGCAGGGTGACAATATACAGCCTTTCCCAATTTGGAACCAGTTTGTTGTTCCATGTCCAGTTCTAACTGCTGCTTCTGGACCTGCAGACAGCTTTCTCAGGAGGCAGGTCAGATGGTCTGGTATTCCCATCTCTTTAAGAATTTTTCATAATTTGTTGTGATCCACACAGTCAAAGGCTTTAGCATAATCAACAAAGCAGAATTAGATGTTTTTCTGGAATTCCCTTGCTTTTACTATGATACTTTTTCCATACAAGTAAAACCCCAGAAAAAGAACATACTGAAGTAAAGATAAGCAATCTACTCATAAACTGTTTCTATTCATGAATGAAATGATTTTTCATATAGAAAATCCCAAAGATTCTATAAAATATCCTACAAAACAGAAGAACTAATAAGAGAAGTTGTAAAGCCACAAGATACATAGTATACAAAAATCAATTGGATAAATGTTTTATAGAAATTAATGATTAGAAATTAAATATTAAAATAGAACCAATTACAAAATACCAAAACGTGAAAAACTTAAGTGTAACTTTTAACAAAATATGTGTAGGACTGTGTGCTGAAAGTTACAAAACACCAGTGAAAGAAAGCAAAGCCCTAAATAAATGGAGAGATACACCATGTTCATAGATTAGAAAATTCAGTATTGTTAAATTACCATTTCCGAATTGATCTATAATTTCAATACAATTCCAATCAGAAACATAGTAGACTTTCTGATAGAAATATACAAGTTGATTCTAAAATTTATATGGAAATACAAAGGACCTAGAATAATGAAAACAACAGCAATGGAAAAGGACAGCAGTGTTGAAGGACTCAGTCCTACCTGATTTTGATACTTATTATATAGCTACAATAATCGAGTCAGAGTGGACTTGCTGAAAGAATAGACAGGTACAATGAAGGAATCAAGTCGTTTTATTAGATTATCTTGGAGCTGACAATTTCAGATTAATTTTTTTCATCTATTTAGCAAATCCTTTCAATGTATAGATACATGTTTTATTTCTGGGATATTTTCTTCAACTGTAGTTTTTAAAGTTCCATTGTTTTATAATTCTTCTTCAAGGGCTCCAATTATGTCTAAGCTGCATTGCCTGTCTTCTGTGTCAATCATTTCCTTCCTGGCTCTTATTATTCTTATTTCATTTTCTTGGCTGATTGCTTGTCCTTCTTTGGTGCTGCTTATTAAATTTCCACGTGAGTTCATTCTTCCTTGGGTGCTGTATAGAGTTGAATGTTGGCCTCCCAAAAGATTAAGTCCACTTTCAACCCGTTAATGTGACTATATTTGGAAAAAGAGGTTTTGCAGACCTAATTAAGTTTAGGATCTTGAGATGAAATCAGTCTATATTAGCTGGGTGTGGCTGAATTCCAATGGCAAGTGTCCTTAGATGAGAAGCAGGAGAAGACATTTAGAAAATAGGGCAGTGTGAAGATGGAGGTGGAAATTAGAACATTGCATATATCAACAAAGAAGATCAAGGATTGCTGGATGTCCCCAGAAGCTAGGAGAGGGCTGAAGACTAGGAGAGCTCCTCCAGAAGAAACCAGCCCTGCTGACACCTTGATTGCAGGTTTCTGGCCTCCAGAAGCCTGAGGGAACAAATATCTATTGTTTTAAGTGACTCAGTTTGTGATGACTTCTTAAGGCAGCCCTAGGAAACAAATACTTAAAATTTACTTTTCAATTCTGAGATAATTTTTCTTTTTGTTCTAGTTATTCCTTGAGTTCAACCAGCTCTTTTAAAAATACTTCCTTTTTTTTTCAAAATCCATTTATGTTTTTAATTTCTGATTGAAGATAACTTTTCATGTTTCCAAATACTTATTTGAGGTTTTTTAATTCAGCCTTGAAACGCGGTGTTGCAATTTTCTTTCACTTCATGGTTGCTTGGGTTTTTTTGTGTTCTGTTTTTTATCTCCCTTGGAATGGTGGAGTTTCATCACTTGAAATGTTTATTTCTCCGCTCCCTCCCCCAAAGTAGTTTTGTATAGATTTATTCCCTTCAGTTCTTTTTGTGAATTTGTGATGGTTTACAAGATTCTTAGTTTAATGGTGCCATCTTCTGTCAATATGGCAAAGTACAGCTTCTTTAATGCTTGTTTTCTGTATGTTCTATATTTGAGTTCTAAGCATGGAAGAATATAAAGATTTATCCTATGACCCTCACCTTTCTAGTTCAGTATGACTGAAGCTTATTGCTGCCACAGGAAGAGCAGAAGTTCACAGTATTCTTGCATTACCCCAGAATGATATCTTCACATTTCTTTATGAAGGTGCTTTCTCTGAGCCATCCCCAGCTTTACTCCCTGCTTCCCTCTCTCCATCCATGTATCCTTTCTCTGGAAACCACTGTTGAGGTATATCTCACAAAAGCATGGAGGTTTAAGCCAACAATAAAGCAGTTGTAGCAGAAAAGGGACAGGATCAACAGAGAAGAAAAGCAAAGGGAATTCCTGAGATGATGGTGAAATGAAATTCTGTGAAATGAAAACCTGTTTAATGTAGAATTAGAGACCACCAACTCTGGAGAGATGACGGCCACTCCTCAAAAATCTAAAGTAATAGAATACCTAATATTTGTAAATATACTGAGAAAGGTCATGTAGTGCTGTCAGAATTCCGGGATAAGCTGGTGGTGGTTGTTCCTTTGCCCAGTCGTGTCCGGCTGTTTGTGACTCTGTGGACTGCAGCACGCCAGGCCTCCCTATCCCTCACCATCTCCCTATGGTTATAATACCAAAAAAGAAACATAAGCAGGCAAAAATGTAATCATTAACTCTTGGGAGGGAAACAGATTTTAAACAAAGGAAATGTCACCATGAACTATAGATCAGCCACAAATAACAGGTAACACTTACATAGCCAAGAATGTAATCATTAAATATTAATTTAACCAAGTAGGATACTATTAAGACCACCTTGCTGCTGCTAAGTCGCTTCAGTCATGTCCGACTCTGTGCGACCCCATAGATGGCAGCCCACCAGGCTCCCCCTTCCCCGGGATTCTCCAGGCAAGAACACTGGAGTGGGTTGCCATTTCCTTCTCCAATGCGTGAAAGTGAAAAGTGAAAGTGAAGTCACTCAGTCATGTCCAACTCTTAGCGACCCCATGGACTGCAGCCTACCAGGCCCTTCCATCCATGGGATTTTCCAGGCAAGAGTACTGGAGTGGGGTGCCATTGCCTTCTCCACCTTAAGAGTAGCCAAAAAATCCAAAGTGAAAGTCACTCAGTCGTGTCTGACTCTTTGTGACCCCATGGACTGTACGGTCCACGGAATTCTCCTGGCCAGAATTCTGGAGTGGGTAGCCTATCCCTTCTCCAGGGGATCTTCCCAACCCAAGAGTCAAACCGGGGTCTCCTGCATTGCAGGCGGATACTTGACCAGCTGAACTACCAGGGAATCACCTTAGGACCAGGGTATGGGGTAATTATGTATTGGTGAGGAGTGAATTGTCTAATAGCTAAATTATCATGTTCAGTAAATAATTTCTAAAACTGAAAATTCATAATCATATTTTTTAGAAAGATGGAAGTAAATGCCATGATAAATACCTGAAAATTTTGAAAGTTGTTGCCTCTGCGGAACAAGAATAGAGAGGTGGGGTGGGAGAGAACAAAAGGAGAATGAGTGCCCTTGTTATGGTACTGATGTGGTGATCTGAGGATCAAGTTTGATAAGCACTGATGTAGCATTCTCCTGTCCCTTTTCTCTGTACCGGCTGCCTCCACACACATGCACAGACACTTTAGCTACTGTGGAGGCAATTCCCCTCCACCTTCTCTACAGCTTTTCATGTTCTAATACTCAAGTCCTACTATCTTCTGAAAGTCTTCCATGTTTGCTTGAACAAAATTGTCTCTGATTCCTGGGCTGGGGCTCTAGCTCTTCTACCTCCCACTAATGAGACCCTGGACTTGTAATTCAGTCTCTCTGGGCCTGAGTTCTCCCTTTGGAAGGATGGACTGGGACATCATTTGATTTCATTAGATTAAAACTCAGATGATATACATAAAGCCCTAAGCATAGGGTCAGATACACAGTGAATTCTCAACAATGATAGCTTTCCACATTCTGATGTCTTAAATTTACTATAAATGTAACTTGGATTGTCTCTTGTCATTTCAAAAATTTGGTCACTGAGCTCTCATATTCATTATCTAGTATTCTTTTTTGTTCGTGTCTCATCATATTTTGTTTTGTATTATTAAATAGCAGTGATTTGCAACTTGCAGTAAAGGCAGGGAAAATTGTAAATGTTAAACTGATACAGATATGTCCCAAGAGAGGATGCAGCACCTTACTTCAAAGTCCTTGCTGGGTGAACAGCACCCAATACATAGCGGAGAGTAAGAGGTGGAAAAGGGAAAGAGGCTGGGAATGGAGTGGGGAGCAGGGGAATTGGGCCAATGTGCTCAGAACTTACTTTTTCAAAAGATATTTCCTAGAGGACCTTGCAACAAATATGAACAGAGGTCGATATTGAGATATTTGGGGTTTTGCTTTGTAGTTTGTTTTTTTGAGCCTAGTGGCTCAGCAGTAAAGAATCCTCATGCCAAAGCAGGAGACATGAGTTCAATCTCTGGGTCCAGAAGATTCCCTGGAGAAGGAAATGGCAACTCACATCAGTATTCTTGTCTGGGAAATTCCATGGAAAGAGGAGCCAGGTGGGCTATAGTCCATGGGATCACAGAGTCAGACATACCGACGAAACAACAATAGATAATATAGAGAAAGCATTAAAGAATCTCAGTGTCACCTCCTGTGGTAATTCAGGCCCTCTTGTGCCCAGTCACTACTGACAGCCCCACTAAACATCACTGTGACACCCTTGTTAAGACAATTGAAGTCGCACGTTCACTGCCTCTCAATGAATCTGTCTGAAGTCTGACTTTGTACAGGGAGCTTTCTCTGACCACTCCATCTCTCTCCTGATCTCCTGAATCTCTGAAATCAGAGTATTTCTTCCTGTCTCACTCTGGGGCAAGCATAAGGGTGCCCTCCTCACATGCCCATAACCAATATGTGTCCATCCCCCAGCTTCTCCAAGCTTTGCAGCTAACCGTCAACACTTGTGACCATCAGATGTTTTCTCTCCTAGGCAGTGGGGCTGCTTACTTTACCATTTAAAAAAAAAAAAAGAATAGCTCCTGGCATCTGAACTCTGACAAAAATGAGCATCTGACCTTTGTAAATCAAGTAATTCTGGGACGAGTGCTGCCCCTGTTAAGCTGAGAGCTGTGAGAACTACCAACTCATAATGTCAGGCAGGCCCAGCAGCAGGCCAACATCATATTACAGAAGTATGTTCCAGATGCAGCTGGAGCTGGTCCAGAGGGCACAGGTAATCTGCATGAATAGGTGGCCCAGTTCTCACTCATCATTCATCACCAGTACTTCTCTGCTAACAACTGTGGCTCACAGAGGACCTGAGTTTGATCAACTGACAGAGGAGAAAAATAATCAAACCTGATTCATGGGTTGCTGAATATGTTGGTTTAAGCCAAAAATCAACCACGTCTATACTCGGCAGTGGTTCTGAAGGTAGTGTTGAGGGGAAATTCTCCAAGGGGATTGAGTTTGGATGTTGTATCTGGTCGAAGAAGTGGGCTCTCGAGGGTACTTCCTTAGTCAGTCACTACCACCCACCTTAGTTCAGTGACTTAAGGAGAACCTAAGTGATGTAAGCCACACTCCCTCGTCATATATGAAACTATGTCATCATTTTTGTGAGCTTGTATTGATATTTAGGCCTAGCAATGTTAACTTCACTCTTTTGTGAGTATATAATTCAACTCCTTAACTACTCAACAAATGTCTTTGAAAGCAGGGATCTTGTTTTACTAATCTATTTCCTTAACTGTACAATGGGCATAATAACAGCACCTTCTCATAAAGTTATTGTTGGGATTAATATTAGAAATATTAAGTACATAGGAGTGTTCCTGGCATTTAACAAATATACAAGAGTTTGTCCTTGTTGATTTTTTCCTCAGCTTTACTGAGATATAACTGATGTGTAACATTGTGTAAATTTAAGTTGTACACATGTTGACTTAATACACTTATATGATGCAAGATGATTAGCACCACACCCTTAGCTAAAACTTCCATTGTATCACATAATTATTTCTTCTTTGTGGTAAGAACATTTAAGATGTACTCTCTTAGCAACTTTCAAGAATGCAGTACATTGTTGTTAGCTATAATCACCACGCTGTGCATTAGATCCCAGAACTTATAACTGGAAGTTTTTAACCCTTTGACTAACACCTCCTCTTTTCTCCCACTCCCCATGCATGCTAAGTCGCTTCAGTCGTGTCCAACTCTTTGTGATGCTATAGGCTGTAGCCTGCCAGGCTCCTCTGTCCAGGGGATTCTCCAGGCAAGAATACTGGAGTGGGTTACCATGCCCTCCTCCAGGGGATCTTACTGACTCAGGGTTTGAACCCACGTATCCTGACGCTCCTGCATTGCAGGCGGATTCTTTACCACTGAGCCACCAGGGAAGCCCCTCTCCTGCTCCCCAGCCCCTGGTAACTACCACTCTCCTCTCTGTTTCTATGAGTTCAGCTTTTTCAGATCCCATATATCATATAGTATCTACCTTTCTCTGTCTGGCTTATTTCACTTAGAATAATACCCTTAAGATTCATCCATATTGTCACAAATGGCAACAATTTTTTCTTTTCCATGGCTGAATAATATCCCATTTTATATGTTTACACCTTTAATAATTCATCTATTGACAGACACTTGGGTTTTCCATATTTTGGCTTTTATAATTAATGTTACAATGATCATGGGGGTGCAGATATCTTTTCAAAATACTGTTTTCATTTTTTTTCCAGTCCCAGAAGTGAAATTGTTGTATCAGTGGTAGTTCTGTTTTCGGTTTTTGAGAAATCTCCATACTGTTTTCCACAATGACTGCATCAATTTATATTACCAACAGTGAACAAAAATTCCCTGTCTCTACATCCTTACCAATCCAAATTATGTCTTATTTTCTTGATGAAAAGTCATTCTAATAGGTGTGAGTTGATGTCTCACTGTGGCTTTGATTTGCCACAGTGAGACATCACTAATATCTCATTGATGATTAGTGTTACTGGGCACCTTTTCATGATTCCATTGAGAATTCATACATTTTCCTTGAGAAAATCTCTATTCAATTTTTTCCTCTTCTGCCCATTTTTTAGTCAGATTGACTTTGGCTATTGAGTTGTATGAGTTCTTATTATATTTTAGAATATTAACCCATTACCAGATATATGATTTACAAATGTTTTCCACCATTCCCCAGGTTGCCTTTACATTTTGTTCATTTTTTTTTTTGCTCTGTGAAAGCTTTCTAGTTTTATGTTGTCCTTACTAAGAACTGTTTTTGTCACTTGTGCTTTCGGTGCAATATCCAAAAATTTGTTGCCAAGACTATTGTCAAGAAACTATGTGTTTTCTTCTATGAGTTTTATAGCATCAGTTCTTACATTTAAATCTGTAATCCATTTCGAGTTAATTTTTGTGAGTGGTATAAGATAGAGGTCCAGTTTTCTTTCTTCTGCATGTGAAGAGAATAGTTTTCCCAACAGCTTTGGAAGAGATGGCCTTTTCCCCGGTGAGTATTTTTTAGGCAGCATGTAGCTGGTTCTGGTTGTTTTGTTCTACTCATCCAGCCACTTGATGTCTTTTGATTGAAGAGCTCACCATTTATGTTTAATCATTGATAGGTAAGGACTTAACAATGCCACCTTATCTATCATTTTCTGACTGTTCTGTCATTCTCTCATTCGCTTCCTCTCTTGCTGCCTCCCTTTGTGAATTGGTGCTTTTCCTTGGTGGTATGCTTTGATTCTCTTTTCTTTATTTTGTGATTTTCCTTTGTGTAGGTTTTCCCTTTATGGTTTCTGTGAGGCTTATACAAAACATTTTACATATGTAACAATTTTTTATGCGGAAGAATTTTAACTTCAATCTCATACAGAAACTACCCTTTTACTCTCACTTTTATGTTTTCGATGGCACAGTTTTACATCTTTTTATATTGTGTATCCATTAACTAATTGTTGTAGTTACATCTATTTTTAATACTTTTGTCTTTTATCTGTTATACTAGAGTGAAGTAGTTAACACACGACCATATCTCAGTATTCAAGTATTTTGAATCCGGCCATAAGTTTATCTTTATCCCAGTGTGTTGTATGCTTTCATGTTTTAAAATTACTAATTAACATCCTTTCATTTCAGCTTGAAGGACTTCTTTCAGCATTTCTTATAAAGTATTTTTAGTGGTGATGAATTTTTTCAGCTTTTGTTTATTAAAGAAATTCATTAGTTTACCTTGATTTCTGAAACAGCCCTGCTAGGTATTCTTGGTTGGCCGTTTCTTTCTTTCAGCACTTTGACTATATTATCACATTCTCTCCCAGACTGCAAGACCTCTACTGAGAGTTTTTTTCTCTTGTTTCTTTTAAAATTCTCTCTTTGATTTTAAACAGTTTTGTTACAATGGGTCTTGGAGCTTTCTATTCCTTTTCCCCTTCTCTTCTCCTTCTGGGATTCCAATCATTGTACATTATTTCTCTTGATCATGTCCCGTAAGTCCCACAGGCTCTTTTCATTCTTTTCTATTTTTGCTCACATGATTGGATAATTTCAGTTAGTCTGTTTTTAACTCACTGATTCTGTCCCCTGCTTTGTCAAGCTGCTGTTGAAGCTCTCGTTGAATTCTTCAGTTAAGCTATGGTATTCTTCAGCTCCAAAATTTGTTTGGGTCTTTATGTTTTCTTTTTGTTGAACTTATTTTTTCTTGTATTGTTTTCCTGTTGTCATTAAATTTTTAATCTGTGTTCTCTTTTGGCTCACTGAATATCTTTAGAAAAATTGCTTTGAATTCTTCATCAGACCACTTTCCTGGATCTCCATTTCTTTGGGGCCAGTTACTGTAGGTTTACTGTATTATTTTGATGGAGTCATGTTTCTCTGCTTCCTCATGATTCTGGTAGCCTTGTTTAAGTATCTGTGCATTTAAAGAAGCAGTTGCCTCTTCCAACCCTTGGGGACCTTTACCACGTGGGTGGGTGTACACTGGAGCTTGATATGATGTCAGGTCTGATGTTGCCGGTGCCAAGTATGGCAGCACGTGGCAGCACAAAGTCCATCAGAGGCATAATGTCTCTTCAGCTCTGGCCACTGGAGTGCCCAGAATCAACAGCTGCATGTCCTTGGTGAGGACTGCATGGAGTCTGCAGTGGTTGCAAGAGCTGCTGAGGTTCTGGGTGGTGCCTGCAAGTCCAGCAGCTAGTGACCAGGGCAGGAACTGCTGACCATGTGAACACACTCGGCTGTGGAGGCCAGCTGCAGGTGCCTATGTCATGGCAGGAGCCAGGTGTAGGTACGCAGAACTCAGTGAGGGCCAGTGCAGGCAGCAGGGGCCAGGGACAGCTATAAGCTGTAAGCTGGCAGCTACTGGAGCCCTAAATACCAGCATGCTCTCCCATGGCTGCACAATCCTCCCCTGGGTGTGTGAACTTCAATAGAGGCCAGTAAAGGGGATTGGGCTGGCAGCATACAGATGTACAGCTGGAAGAATTCAGCTAAGGTAATCACAGTTGTTCAGGCCAGTGACATAGGGCAGGGCCTGGTCTGGGCCCACAGTTGGCTATGGGAGCCCTGGCAGTTAGCATTTTCTCCCAGTGGCTGTACAGTCTCCCCCTAGGTGTGCAGCTGGGTGAAAGCTGGTGATAGGTGTCAGGCTAGCAGCATAAAAGTGAGCTGAAGGGCCTAGCTCTGAGTGCATGTACAGCAGTAGGGGTCATCCACAGAGTCTAAGCTGCTGTTTTGCACTGGTGCAGCCTCAGGGGCTTGAGCTAGCTTCAAGTGCTGTTCCCAGGCTCTGGCAAGGGGATATAAGCGGTGGGGGTGGGAAAGGTGATCGAGCAGGGAGGGACTCAGGCAGCTGGCATCAGTGAACACAAATACCTATAGGGCAAAAGCCAGGGAAATCTGCAGGGAGTCTGTGGCAGCTATGTTAGCCACTGATTCTACTTCGGTGGCAAAGGGTTTGTCTATAGAGCAGGTCAGTGTGAACTGCAATTGCTCCCACTATATGAATGGTTTCTTTTTGTTCCTCGCCATCTCTATGCATCTCAGTTTTTTCTGTCTGTGGAGCAAAACCTAAGCAGATCCTTCGTATGGTACCCAGGAAGGGTGGAGAAGCTGCTTGACCCACTATTTCTTTCCTAGAAAGGAGATTTCTTTCTAGCTGGGAAGTTCTCTCTTGGCACTAAGAAGTGCCAGCTTGAGGGATGGAACAATGCAGGCAAAATGAAACTAATTGTCTTCTCTTCTTGTGCATTTATTCTCAGAGTTTTTGTTCCACCGTGTGTTAAAATTTCTTAGGTGGAATCCAGAGCTCTCCCAGAGCTATTTTGTTTTACCACTAGCTGTCTAATTGTTGGTCTTTGTGCATGGAGAGAGCTTGCTAAGTCACGTCAGTTGTGTCCGACTCTGTGCGACCCCACAGACGCCGGCCCACCAGGCTCCCATCCCTGGGATTCTCCAGGCAAGCATACTGGAGTGGGTTGCCATTTCCTTCTCCAGTGCATGAAAGGGAAAAGTGAAAGTGAAGTTGCTCAGTCCTGTCCAACTCTTCGCAACCCCATGGACTGCAGCCTACCAGGCTCCTCCATCCATGGGATTTCCCAGGCAAGAGTACTGGAGTGAGTTGCCATTGCCTTCTCCGGAGAGAGCTTAGGGTCTCCTATGTTGCCATTTTGATGCCATCACTCTCCTTGTCACTGCTATCATCAGTGTTCTATTTGTAACTCCATTACACAGTGTGTACACCAGTGTATATCAGTTGAATGGAAGAGTGAATGGGTGGATGGATAAAATAGGATGCAGTGAGATAGCTGGAAGGATTCGTGGCACTAGATTCACAGAGTTTTAAGTGAACTTAAAAAAACTGAGTGTCCTAAATGAAGGTTTCTAGGTTGCTGCTGCTGCTGCTAAGTTGCTTCAGTCGTGTCCGACTCTGTGCGACCCCATAGACGGCAGCCCACCGCTCAGTGCAAGCATAACTTTAGAAAGTGCTACCACTCTTGAATAGTGGGCTGGCACTGTTGGTGTTCTACCAGCTAGTAAACATGAAATAATGCTATCTGGCTTTTGATGGAATTTACCATGTCTGATGAGAAATAACTCACATGAGTGAAACTGAAGGGAAAAAAGCTGAGATTACTCACTGCTAGCCAAGTATAGCAGACAGTGAGATCAGCACCATCACAGGCCAAACCACTAACTCCCTCCTCTGGGTTAGCACTGCCTGGAGCATTAGAGTCTCCTCCAGTTGGAGTATTTTATTGTAAAAGTGGCTACTCAGGCTTTCTCTAGGTTTTTACTTTTACCTAGAACTCCCAGTTGAATAGTACTTTATGACTCAACGCTTCCCGGGGCCACCCACTTTGTCTGTGCAATATGTTTCAAGAATGGGATATTTTCTATTTGGAAAAAAGGTGTTCATGTAAAGATCTAGCAGATGTTTTTCTTTCAGTCTACTTCCATAGAGATTCAAGAAGGTTCACAGCCTTTGTCTTAACCTAAGCCACAGATTTTAACAGACTTTCAGCTATTTTCATGCTGTGCCTAAGACTCGTTCTTCTCCATTTATTTGTTCATGCCTTGGGGTAGACGTTTGACAAGTGGGTTTCAGTTCAGTTCAGTCGCTCAGTCGTGTCCAAGTCTTTGCGACCCCATGAATCGCAGCACACCAGGCCTCCTTCAGAGCCTCCCAATAAAAAACTTTATGTAACTTTTTTCCACCTATTTTAAGACTCCCTCAATCTTTCTTTGGCAAGTGGTAAAAGCAAATATCTGAGGAAGCACAGTGAGAGCTCTGGGTCTTCAGCCCTGACCCTGTTTACTCAGCTGGACAGGCCCACCTGTAGGCTGCCCAGGAAGATGTAGTCATTAGAGACAAAGGGATCTCATTATCACAGACAGACCAGATCTCATGTCTGAAAAGAGCGGGTCACTTTTGCAGCCACAGTCTGAAAATTCATTTACTCAAAGCTTTGTGGCCCCCACTATCATGTTGCCCTTTCCGCCCCCTCCTGGTTGCCCTCTGTGTGTGTATATATATACACAGACTCAAGGAACTCTTCTGTCAGAGGCCATTTTTGCTTCCCCAAATCTCACTTCAAGCTTCGACCTTGGCCATTTAATTAAAGCTCTAGCACCCACAAGTCTACTGAAATAGGGCTGAGAGGCGTTGGTATACGTGAATCTGTCTTCATAACAGCCATCACTTTCCTCTTCTTTTTCTTCTCTGAACACCAACACCAATGCCTGGTACCAGCCTTTCTTGCTGACTCTCCTTACTGCCAAATTCACTGTTACTGGAGCTGCAGATTTCTCGTGGCACACTGTGTTTTCAATATCCAATGTATTTTTAGGGGACTGTGAACTCAGAAGGTCTTCTCATACTTTCACTAGAGCCCTCTCTTCCTATTCCATGGAACAGGGATACAGAACCATCAGCATCCATTCCTCCTCCTGTGGCCCCTTGACCTTAAGCCAGGCAGGTTCACCTCAGCTTTGTCCCCTCCCCTTTGGATGAGGCTCTTTTCTGGAGGCTCTTTACCAATTAGGAAAATAAAGGCTCATAGGATCCCTTCTCCAGTCTCAGAAAGTGAAAGTGTTAGTAGCTCACTTGTGTTCAACTCTTTGTGACCCCATGCATGGACTCTAGCCCACCATGCTCCTCTGTCCATGGGATTCTCCAGGCAAGAATACTGGAGTGGGTTGCCATGTCCCTTCTCCAGAGGATCTTGACTGAAGATCTCCCACACTGCAGGCAGATCCTTTACCATCTTTGGCCACCAACCTGCCTGCCCCTGGCCTCTGAGACAGAGCCAGATGATTGAATGAGCCAGATTCAGTTTCAGTAAAACTCTCATAACACTTATTCACTTCAGTGTTTAATGATTAAATACTTCATCCTCCTGCATTAAACACCTAAAGAACTTTAAAAAAAAAGTAAAATGTAGTTTTGAAGATATTGGAAATTTAACAACAGGTAATGGATCAAGTAACAGCCGTGGTCCCTTGAGAAATGAGAAATAAAAGAGCTTAGGAGAAGTACCTAAAAAGAATGAGTGATTTCCAGGAAGCTTACTTGCATCCCAAAACAAAACTCAAGAATATTTGTCGGACTAAAAAAGTATCTAGCATCCAAAAAGAAAATATTTATATAGGCATCCAATCTAAAATCACCAGGACATGCAAAAAAGGCAGGAAAAAAAGCTATCCAAAAGGAGGAAAATCTATCAAAACTGACCCAGAAATATTGGTAGAGTTTTCTTTGTTTGTTTTGTTTTGTTCAGTCACCCAGTCATGTCTGACTCTTTGCAACCCGACAGACTACAGCATACAAGGCCTCCCGGTCCCTCACCATCTCCTGGAGTTTGTCCAAGTTCATGTTCATTGCATTGGTGATGTCATCCAGCCATCTCATCCTCCTACACCCTCTTATCCTTCTGCTTTCAATCTTTCCTAGCATCAGGAGCTTTTCCAATGAATCATCTGTTCACATCAGATGACCAAAATACTAGAGCTTCAGCTTCACCATCTGGACTTCCAGTGAATATTCAGAGTTGATTTCCCTTAAGATTGACTGATTTGATCTCCTTGATGTCCAAGGGACTTTCAGGGCTCTTCTCCAGCACCACAGATTGAAGGCATTAGTTCTTTGGTGTTCTGCCTTCTTGAAGGTCCAGCTCTCACAACCATACGTGATCACTGGGAAGACCATAGCCCTGACTGTATGGACCTTTGTCAGCAGAGTACTGTCTCTGCTTTCAACACATTGTCTTAAGTTTGTCATCACTTTCCTGCCAAGAAGCAATCATCTTCTGAGTTCATGGCTCCAGTCACCATCTGCAGTGATTTTGAAGCCCAAGAAGAGGAAATCTGTCACTACTTCCACTTTTTCCCTTTCTATTTGCCACGCAGTAATGGGGGCAGATGCCATGATCTTAGTTTTTTTTAATATTTAGTCTTAAACTGGCTCTTTCACTCTCCTCTTTCACCCCCATCAAGAGGCTCTTTAGTTTCTCTTTGCTTTCTGCCATTAGAGTGGTATCAGCTGCATATCTGAGGGTGTTGATCTTTGCTACTTTTTATGTTTCCACAAAATAGAAGACAGATGAAATTGCAATTATCTCAGATGAAAAATACTCTGGATAGGATTAATGGCAGATCTGACATTGCAGAAGAAAAGATTAGTGAACCTGAAGATGTCACACCAGGCACTATATAAAATCAAAGAGAAAAAAATAAGAATTGTGAAAAACGGAAAGAGCATCAGTGAGTATGGGACAGCATTAAGCAACCTACCATTCATGTTATTAAAGTTTTCAAAGGAGAAAAGAGAGAAGATAAAAAATGCTTGAGGAAATAAAGGCCAAAACTTTTCTAAATTTGATTAAAACTATACACATACTTGGACTTCCCTAGTGGCTCAGATGGTCAAGAATCCACCTGCAATGCAGGAGACCAGGGTTTAATCCCTGGGTTGGGAAGATCCCCTGGAGAAGGGAATGGCAATCCACTCCAGTATTCTTGACTGGAGAATCCCACGGACAGAGGAGCCTGGTGGGCTGCAGTCCATGAGATCACAAAGAGTCAAACATGACTGAGTGACTAACACAACAACACAACAATGCACATACTTATCCAAGAAGCTCAAATAATCCCAAGCATAGGAAACATAAAGAAAGCTGACTACTGTGGGTAATCTGGTAGGTGTGTTTGGCTTCCGTTCCAGTTGGTTGCCAGGCCCTGCCTTGTGCCATGGCTGCCGGCTACTGGTGGACGGAACCAGGTCCTGAGCTGGCTGGCTGCAGGACCCCAGGGGGTCCCAGGGCTAGTTCTGGCCCAGTAGTGGGCAGCGCCGGATTCTGGGGTGGGTGGTTGCAGAGCTTGGGGTTCCTGGAGCTACTGTCTGCTGATGGAGGGGACTGGTTCCTGACATCGCTGGCTGCCTTAATGATTTGGAGACATTTTTATAATATACTTTTAATTAAAAAGCAGGATATGTTCTTTTTTGCATGCTATATATATGTGTGTGTGCACACACTATATGTATGTGTTATATATTTCAGTTATAGTTTATTTACAATGTCGTGTTAGTTTCAGGTGTACAGCAAAGTGATTCATTATACATATATTGATTCTTCTTTAGATTCTTTTCTCATATAGGTTATCACAGAATATTGAGTAGAATTCCCTGTGCTGTATAGTCTGTCCTTGTTGGTGATCCATCTTATATACTGTAGTGTGCATATGTTCATCTTTAGCTTCTGATTTATCCCTCACAACCATGTTTCCCTTTTTGTAACCATAAGATTGTTTTTGATATCTGCACGTCTGTTTCTGTTTTGTAAATAAGTGCATTTGTATCATTTTTAATTAAATCCCACATATGAGAGATCATATGATATTTATCTTTTTCTGTCTGACATACTTCACTTAGTATAATAAGTGAAGGTTAGGTGAAGGTTAGGATGAACTCTAGGATCATCCATGTTGCTGCAAATGGCATTATTTCATTATTTTAGGGGGCTGAGTAATATTCCATTGTATAATGTACCATATCTTCTTTATGCATTCCTCTGCCAATGGACATTTAGGTTGCTTCCATGTCTTGACTATTGTCAAGTGCTGCAATTAACACTGTGATGCACGTGTCTTTTGGGATTATGGTTTTCTGCGGATATATGCCTAGGAGTGAAATTCCTAGATCATATGGTAGCTCTATTTTCAGTTTTTCAAGGAACCTCCATACTGTTCTTCATAGCGGCTATATCAATTTACATTTCCACCAACAGTGGAGGAGAATTACTTTTTATCCACATCCTTTTCAGCATTTATTGTTTGTGGACTTTATGATGGTGGCCGTTCTCACTGGTATAAGGGGATACTTCATTGTAGTTTTGATTTGCATTTCTCTGATAATTAGTAATGTTGAGTATCATTTCATGTGTACATGTGTCCTTTGGAGAAATGTCTATTTAGATCTTTTGCTCATTTTTTGATTGGATTGTTTATTTGCCTTTTGACTGAGAGCTGCAAAAGCTGTTTGTATATCTGGGAGAATAATCCCTTGTTGGTCACTTCATTTGCAAATGTTTTTTCCCATTCTGTGGGATGTATTTTCATTTTGCTTATGGTTTCCTTTGCTATGCGGGAGCTTTTAAGTTTAATTAGGTCCCATTTATTTTTGTTTTTATTTTCATTACTCTAGGAGGTGGATCAAAAAGGATCTTGCTGCGATTTATGTCAAAGAGCATTCTCCCTATGCTTTCTTCTAAGAGTTTTATAGTGTCCAGTCTTATCTTTAGGTCTTTGATCCATTTTGAGTTTATTTTTGTGTACAGTATTAGAGAATGTTCTTCTAATTTCCTTCTTTAACCTGAAGCTGTTCAGTTTTCCCAGCACTATTTATTGAAGAGACTGTCTTTTCTCCATTGTATATTCTTACTTCCTTTGTTGTAGATTAATTAAACATAGGTGTGTGGGTTTACCTCTGGACTTTCTATAGTGTTACAGTTCAGTTCAGTCACTCAATCGTGTCTGACTCTTTGTGACCCCATGGACTGCAGAGCAAAGCACGTCAGGCCTCCCTATCCACCACCAACTCCTGGAGTTTACTCAGATTCATGTCCATTGAGTCAGTGATGCCATCCAACCATCTCATCCTCTGTTGTCCCCTTCTCCTCCTGCCCCCAATCCCTCCCAGCATCAGGGTCTTTTCCAATGAGTCAGCTCTTCACATCAGGTGGCCAAAGTATTGGAGCTTCAGCTTTAGCATCAGTCCTTCCAATGGATATTCAGGATTGATTTCCTATAGGATGGACAGGTTGAGTCTCCTTGAAGTCCAAGGGACTCTCAAGAGTCTTCTCCAAAACCACAGTTTCAAACCATCAGTTCTTCAGTGCTGAGCTTTCTTTATAGTTCAACTCTCACATCCATACATGACTACTGGAAAAACCATAGCTTTGACTAGATGGACTTTTGTTGGCAAAGTAATGTCTCTGCTTTTGAATATGCTATCTAGGTTGGTCATAGCTTTTCTTCCAAGGAGCAGGTGTCTTTTAATTTCATGACTGCAGTCATCATCCACAGTGATTTTGGAGCCCAGGAAAGTAAAGTCTGTCACTATTTCCATTGTTTTTCCATCTATTTGCCATGAAGTGGGACCAGATGCCATGATCTTAGTTTTTTGAATGTTGAGTTTCAAGCCAGCTTTTTCACTCTCCTCTTTTACTTTCATCAAGAGGCTTTTTAGTTCCTCTTCACTTTCTGCCACAAGGGTGATGTCATCTGCATATCTGAGGTTATTGATATTTCTCCTGGCAACCTTGATTCCAGCTTGTGCTTTATCCAGCCCAGCATTTTGCATGATGTACTCTGCATAGAAGTTAAATAAGCAGGGTGACAATATACAGCCTTGGCGTACCCCGAAACCAGTCTGTTATTCCATGCCTAGTTCTAACTGTTGCTTCTTGACCTACATACAGATTTCTCAGGAGACAGTGCAGGTGGTCTGGCATTCGCATCTCTTTAAAATTTTCCAGTTTGTTGTGATCCACACAAAGGCTTTGGCATAGTCAATAAAGCAGAAGTAGATGTTTTTCTGGAACTCTCCTGATTTTTCTATGATCTAACGGATACTGGAAATTTGATCTCTGGTTCCTCTGCCTTTTCTAAATCCAATTTGAATATCTGGAAGTTCTTGGTTCATGTACTGTTGAAACCTGGCTTGGAGAATTTTGAGCATTACTTTGCTAGCATGTGAGATAAGTACAATTGTGCGGTAATTTGAACATTCCTTAGCATTGCCTTTCCTTCGGATTGGAATGAAAATTGACCTTTTCCAGTCCTGTGGCCACTGCTGAGTTTTCCAGATTTGCTGGCATATTGGGTGCACTTTAACAGAATCATCTTTTAGGACTTGAAATATCTCAGCTGAAATTCCATCACCTCCACTAGCTTTGTTCATACTGATGCTTCCTAAAGCCCACTTGTCTTCAGACTCTAGGATGTCTGGCTCTAGGTGAGTGATCACACTGTCATGGTTATCTGGGTCATGAGATCTTTTCTGTATTGTTCTTTCATGTATTCTTGCCACCTCTTAGTATCTTCTGCTTCTGTTAGGTCCATACCATTTCTGTTCTTTATTGTGCCCATCTTTGCATGAAATGTTCTCTTGATATCTCTAATTTTCTTGAAGAGATCTTTAGTCTTTCCCATGCTATTGTTTTCCTCTGTTTCTTTGCATTAATCACTGAGGAAGGCTTTCTTATCTCTCCTTGCTGTTCTTTGGAACTCTGAATTCAGATGGGTATATCTTTCCTTTTCTCCTTTGCCTTTTGCTTCTTTTCTCAGTTATTTGTAAGGCCTCCTCAGACAACCATTTTTGCCTTTTTGTATTTCTTTTTCTTGGGAATGCTCTTGATCACTGCCTCCTGTACAATGTCACAAACCTTTGTCCATAGTTCTTCAGGCACTCTGTCAGATCTAATCCCTTGAATCTGTTTGTCACTTCCACTGTATAGTTGTAAGGGATTCGATTTAGGTCATACCTGAATAGTCTAGTGTTTTTCCCTACTCTCTTCAATTTAAGTCTGAATTTGGCAATAAGGAGTTCATGATCTGAGCCACAGTCAGCTCCTGGTCTTGTTTTTGCTGACTGTATAGAGCTTCTCCATCTTTGGCTGCAAAGAATATAATCAATCTAACTCAGGGTTGAGCATCTGGTGATGTTCATGTGTAGAATCATCTCTTGTGATGTTCCATTGATCTATTTTTCTGTTTCTGTACTGGTACTATACTGTTTTGATTACTGCAGCTTTGGGAACTGCTAATAGGGATTATATTTGGAAAAGATGAACTTTTTCCCCTTCATGATTTTGTGTCTTGACAGTAAGTATTTGTAACTTTTATAATCAGAAACGCATTTTCCTTAAAGAAATAAGGAGGAATCCTGCCTGTCAAGACAGTGTCAAGATTGTCACCCACTAAGATTCCACAAATTCCAGCCAAAATGAATCCTTCTTACCTTATGTGATCATATTCCTTCATATTTGGCATTTGCATAGTATTTTTCTTCTATGCAGTTATAAGTGCAAGCCTAACAACAATAACCATGCTTTCATTTTCAGAAAATGGCAGCTCTCTTATCTCACTTGAACCTGATAGTACTATACACAGACAGGGCAGATCCAGTCTCTCGGGCTCTGATTTCTTGGAGGGCGGGTGTTGGGAGTCTTTGTCATTGTCTCCCAGTGCCTCTCACAATGGGTGCTCACTGTGCACTTGCTGGGCTGGATAGAATTCCTCTTCCTGGGCAGTCCTAAGATGGTGGAGGAATAGGACGGGGAGACCACTTTCTCCCCCACAAATTCATCTAAAGAACATTTGAGCGCCGAGCAAATTCCACAGAACAACTTCTGAATGCTGGCAGAGGACATCAGGCCCCCAGAAAAGCAGCCCATTGTCTTCAAAAGGAAGTAGGACAAAATATAAAAGATAAAAAGAGAGACAAAAGAGTAGATCCGTCCCGGGAAGGGAGTCTTGAAAAAGAGAGAAGTTTCCAAACACCAAGAAACACTCTGGTGGATTTGTGGCAAGCCTTGGCATCTCAGAGGGCAAAATAACTGGGAGGAAAAATAAATAAATAATTGAAACCCACAGACTACATGCCTAACAGCAACTCCCAGTGGTGCAACAGCCCAGATGCTCGCATCCCCCACTAGCAAGCAGGGGAGGGACAGGGAGAAGCAGGCGGCATTGCTTAGGATAAGGACCTAGCCTGAATGCCCTGAGGGCAGTCTGAGGGAACTAGCTTGAGATAGCAACCCAGACTGTGGGATAGCTATCCCCAATCCCTCAAAAAGCCCTAACCACCGCCACGCATGCTGACAAAACAAAGGACTGAGCAGAGCTAGCTGGCTGCAGACTGGCCCATCCCCCACTGGAGACAGGCAGGTGAGGGCAGCCAGAGCCGGAAGGGGGCAATTGCTGCCCCAGAGAGACATCCTATACCAAACTGCAAGCTGACTTCATTGCTAACCAAGACTTCTTGGGATTCTGGATGGTTGACATCTGCCAGGAGGGTCACAGCCAGAGATCAGCTTCCCAGAAGCTACACATGGCACACCTGAGAAAGCAAGCCTGTTGTACACCCAGAAAACCGAGCGGCTGGGATGGGGGAGGGGATAAGTCGTAGCCTTCAACTGGGGACGACTACGCGTGCCAAGGACCTGGTCACCTGAGCTGCTCGGACCTGGGACGGGCGCAAAACGAAGGCCCAACAAAGTCTGTGCCTTTGTGGAGTACCCAAGAACCTGAACCTGAGCGTCTTAGACCTGGGAAGTGCATGCAAACCAGGGCCCATATCAGACAGTTTCCAGCAGAGCAAAGACTAGACTGAGTCTGAGCAGTGTAGACTGGGAAAGCACACATGTGCAAACCCAGTGTGGCTGAATCACTGTGAACACACACCAGTGATATTTGTTTGCAGTGTTCTTCCCTCCCTAAAGCACGACTGAACAAGCGAGCCTAAAATAAAGTGACCACCACCGCGCCCCTTGTGTCAGGATGGAAATTAGACACTGAAGAGATTAGAAACAGAAGAAGCTAAAATAAACAGAGGGAACCACTCTGGAAGTGACACGTGCAATAGATTAAAACCCTGTAGTTAGCACCGACTACACAGGAAGGGGCCTATAGACCATGAGAAGTACAAGCTGGACCAAGGAACTATCTGAAAATGAACTGACCCCACACTGTCCACAACAGCTCCAGAGAAAGTCTTAGATATATTTTTACTATTATCAAATTTAAAAAATTATTTTATTTTTTTGTTGTTATTTTTAAGTTCCCATTATTCCTTTAATTTTCATTTTTATAACCTACTATTAACTTGCCAAAAAAAAAAAGATGCTATTTTTAAAGCAAACTTCATATATATATATATATATATATATATATATATACACACATATATATTATAATTTCTGTGACTTTATTTTTGGGTGTTTCTTTTAATATTATAATTTGAGAATCTAACCTCTACTCAAGATTTTTTAATCTTTGCTTTTTGGTATTTGTTATTAACTTTGTACCTTTAAGAACTCAATCTTCAGTACCTATTTTTACTTGGGAGAGAGATCACTGGCCTGATTGCTCTCTCCCCTGTTTGACTCTCGTTTTTCTCCACCAGGTCGCCTCTATCTCCCCCCTCCCCCTTTTCTTCTCTACCCAACTCGGTGAATTTCTTTGTGTGTTCCAGGCTGTGGAGAACACTTAGGGAACTGATTACTGGCTGAATCTGTCTCTCTCCTTTTGATTCCCCCTTTTATCCTCCTGGCCACCTCTGTCTCCTTCCTCCCTCTTCTAGTCTCTGTGTAACTCCATGAACATCTCTGAGGGATCCAGACTGTGGAGAGCACATAGGGAAGTGATTACTGGCTAGCTTGCTCTCACCCCTTTTAATTCCCCTCTCCTCCTGATCACCTCTATCTCCCTCCTCCCTCTTCTCTTTTCCATGTAATTCTGTGTACCTCTCTGGGTGTCCCTCACTGTGGAGAAACTTTTCCTCATTAACCTAGATGTTTTATCATTGGTGCTGTATAGATGGAGAAGTCTTGAGGCTACTGCAAGAATAAGACTGAAAACCAGAGGCAGGAGGCTTAAGTCCAAATCCTGAGAACACCAAAGAACTCCTGAATCCTGGGAACATTAATCGATAGGAGCTTATCAAATGCCTCCATGCTTCTGCTGCTGCTGCTAAGTTGCTTCAGTCATGTCTGACTCTGTGCGACCCCATAGATGGCAGCCCACCAGGCTCCCCTGTCCCTGGGATTCCATTTCCTTCTCCAATTCATGAAAGTGAAGTCGCTCAGTTGTGTCTGACTCTTAGCGACCCCATGGACTGCAGCCTACCAGGCTCCTCCATCCATGGGATTTTCCAGGCAAGAGTACTGGAGTGGGGTGCCATTGCCTCCATACCTACACTGAAACCAAGCACCACCCAAGGGCCAACAAGCTCCAGAGCAAGACATACCACACAAATTCTCCAGAAACACAGGAACATAACCCTGAGCCTCAATATACAGGCTGACCAAAGTCACACCAAACCCACTGACATCTCAGAAGTTATTACTGGACACTTCATTGCACTCCAGAAAGAAGAAATCCAGCTCCACCCACCAGAACACTGACACAAGCTTCCCTAACCAGAAAACTTTGACAAGCCACCCATCCAACCCCACCCACAGCAAGGAACCCCCACAATAAAGAGGAACCACCAACTGCCAGAATACAGAAAGGCCACCACAAACACAGCAATATAAACAAGATGAAAAGGCAGAGAAATACCCAGCAGGTAAAAGAACAGGATAAATGCCCACCAAACCAAACAAAAGAGGAAGAGATAGGGAATCTACCTGATACAGAATTCTGAATAATGATAGTGAAAATGATGCAAAATCTTGAAAACAAATTGGAGTTACAGATGAATAGCCTGGAGAAAAGGATCGAGAAGATGCAAGAAAGGTTTAACAAGGACCTAGAAGAAATAAAAAAGAGTCAATATATAATGAATAATGCAATAAATGAGATCAAAAACACTCTAGAGGGAACCAACAGTAGAATAACAGAGGCAGAAGATAGGATAAGTGAGGTAGAAGATAGAATGGTAGAAATAAATGAAATAGAGATGAAAAAGAATTAAAAGAAATGAGGACAACCTCAGAGACCTCTGGGACAATGTTAAACACCCCAACATTCGAATCATAGGAGTCCCAGAAGACGAAGACAAAAAGAAAGACCATGAGAAAATACTTGAGGAGATAATAGTTGAAAACGTCCCTAAAATGGGGAAGGAAATAATCACCCAAGTCCAAGAAACCCAGAGAGTCCCAAATAGGATAAACCCAAGGCAAAATACCCCAAGACACATATTAATCAAATTAACAAAGATCAAACACAAAGAACAAATATTAAAAGCAGCAAGGGAAAAACAACAAATAACACACAAGGGGATTCCCATAAGGATAACAGCTGACCTTTCAATAGAAATTCTTCAGGCCAGAAGGGAATGGCAGGACATACTTCAAGTGATGAAAGAAAACAACCTACAGCCCAGATTACTGTACCCAGCAAGGATCTCATTCAAATATGAAGGAGAAATCAAAAGCTTTACAGACAAACAAAAGCTGAGAGAATTCAGCACCACCAAACCAGCTCTCCAACAAATGCTAAAGGATCTTCTCTAGACAGGAAACACAGAAAGGGTGTGTAAACTCGAACCCAAAACAATAAAGTAAATGGCAATGGGATCATACTTATCAGTAATTACCTTAAATGTAAATGAGTTGAATGCCCTAACCAAAAGACAAAAACTGGCTAAATGGGTACAAAAACAAGACCCCTATATATGTTGTCTACAAGAGACCCACCTCGAAACAAGGGACACATACAGATTGAAAGTGAAGGGCTAGAAAAAGATATTCCATGCAAATAGAGACCAAAAGAAAGCAGGAGTAGCAATACTCATATCAGATAAAATAGACTTTAAAACAAAGGCTGTAAAAAGAGACAAAGAGAGACACTATGTAATGATCAAAGGATCAATCTAAGAAGAAGATAGAACAATCATAAATATATATGCACCCAACATAGGAGCACCACAATATGTAAGACAAATGCTAACAAGTATGAAAGGGGAAATTAACAATAATACAATAGTAGTGGGAGACTTTAATACCCCACTCACACCTATGGATAGAACAACTAAGCAGAAAATTAACAAGGAAACACAAACTTTAAATGGTACAATAGACCAGTTAGATCTAATTGATATCTATAGGACATTTCACCCCCAAAAAATGAATTTCACCTTTTTCTCAAGTGCAAATGGAACCTTCTCCAGGATAGATCACATCCTGGGCCATAAATCTAGCCTTGGTAAATTCAAAAAAATTGACATCATTCCAAGCATCTTTTCTGACCACAATGCAGTAAGATTAGATCTCAATTATAGGAGAAAAACTATTAAAAATCCCAACATATGGAGGCTGAACAACACGCTGCTGAATACCCAACAAATCACAGAAGAAAACAAAAAAAGAAATCAAAATATGTATAGAAACAAATGAAAATGAAAACACAACAACCCAAAACCTGTGGGACACTGTAAAAGCCGTACTAAGGGGAAGGTTCATGGCAATACAGGCTCATGGCAAGAAACAAGAAAAAAGTCAAATAAATAACCTAACTCTACACCTAAAGCAACTTGAAAAGGAAGAAATTATGAACCCCAGGTTTAGTTAGAAGGAAAGAAATCTTAAAAATTAGGGCAGAAATAAATGCAAAAGAAACAAAAGAGACCATAGCAAAAATCAACAAAACCAAAAGCTGGTTCTTTGAGAAGATAAATAAAATTGACAAACCATTAGCCAGACTCATCAAGAAACAAAGGGAGAAAAATCAAAATTAGAAATGAAAATGGAGAGATCACAACAGACAACACAGAAATACAAAGGATCATAAGAGACTATTATCAGCAACTATATGCAAATAAAATGGACAACTTGGAAGGAATGGAAAAATTCTTAGAAAAGTACAACTTTTCAAAATTGAACCAGGAAGAAATAGAAAATCTTAACAGACTCATCACAAGCACGGAAATTGAAACTGTAGTCAGAAATCTTCCAACAAACAAAAGCCCAGGACCAGACAGCTTCACAGCTGAATTCTACCAAAAATTTAGAGAAGAACTAATACCTATCCTACTCAAACTCTTCCAGAAAATTGCAGAGGAAGGTAAACTTCCAAACTCATTCTATGAGGCTGCCATCACTCTAATACCAAAACCTGACAAAGATGCCACAAAAAAAGAAAACTACAGGCCAATATCACTGATGAACATGGATGCAAAAATCCCTAACAAAATTCTAGCAAACAGAATCCAACAACATATTTAAAAGATCATACATCATGACCAAGTGGGCTTTATCCCAGGGATGCAAGAATTCTTCAATATCCACAAATAAATCAATGTAATACACCACATTAACAAATTGAAAAATAAAAGCCATATGATTATCTCAGTAGATGCAGAGAAAGCCTTTGACAAAATTCAACATCCATTTATGATAAAGACCCTCCAGAAAGCAGGAATAGAAGGAACATGCCTCAACATAATAAAAGCTATATATGACAAACCCTCAGCAAACATCCTCAATGGTGAAAAATTGAAAGCATTTCCCCTAAAGTCAGGAACAAGACAAGGGTGCCCACTCTCACCACTACTATTGAACATAGTTTTGGAAGTTTTGGCCACAGCAGTCAGAGCAGAAAAAGAAATAAAAGGAATCCAGATTGGAAAAGAAGAAGTAAAACTCTCACTGTTTGCAGATGACATGATCCTCTACATAGAAAACCCTAAAGACTCCACCAGAAAATTATTAGAGCTAATCAATTAATATAGTAAAGTTGCAGGATATAAAATTAACACACAGAAGTCCCTCGCATTCCTATACACTAACAATGAGAAAACAGAGAAATTAAGGAAACAACTCTCCATTCACCATTGCAACAAAAAGAATAAAATACTTAGGAATATATCTACCTAAAGAAACTAAAGACCTATATATAGAAAACTATAAAACACTGGTGAAAGAAATCAGAGAGGACACTAATAGATGGAGAAACATACCATGTTAATGGATCAGAAGAATCAATATAGTGCAAATGAGTGTACTACCTAGAGCAATCTATACATTCAATGCAATCCCTATCAAGTTACCAATAGTATTATTCAGAGAACTAGAACAAATAATTTCACGATTTATATGGAAATACAAAAAACCTCAAATAGCCAAAGCAATCTTGAGAAAGAAGAATGGAGCTGGAGGAATCAATCTGCCTGACTTCAATCTCTACTACAAAGCCACAGCCATCAAGACAGTATAGTACTGGCACAAAGGTGGAAATACAGATCAATGGAACAAAATAGAAAGCCCAGAGATAAATCCATGCACCTATGGACACCTTATCTTTGACAAAGGAGGCAAGAATATACAATGGAGTAAAGACAATATCTTTAACAAGTAGTGCTGAGAAAACTGGTCAACCACTTGTAAAAGAATGAAACTAGAACACTTTCTAACACCATACACAAAAATAAACTCAAAATGGATTAAAGATCTAAACGTAAGACCAGAAACTATAAAACTCCTAGAGGAAAACATAGGCAAAACACTCTCCAACATAAATCACAGCAGGATCCTCTATAACCCACCTCCCAGAATATTGGAAATAAAAGCAAAAATAAACAAATGGGACCTAATCAAAATTAAAAGCTTCTGCACAGCAAAGGAAACTATAAGTAAGGTGAAAAGACAGCCTTCTGAATGGGAGAAATAATAGCAAATGAAGCAACGGACAAAGAATTAATCTCAAAAATATACAAGCAACTCCTGCAGCTCAATTCCAGAAAAATAAATGACCCAATCAAAAAATGGGCCTAAGAACTAAATAGACATTTCTCCAAAGAAGACATACAGATGGCTAACAGACACATGAAAAGATACTCAACATCACTCATTATCAGAGAAATGCAAATCAAAACCACAATGAGATACGATTTCACGCCAGTCAGAATGGCTGTGATCCAAAAGTCTACAAGCAATAAATGCTGGAGAGGGTGTGGAGAAAAGGGAACCCTCTTACACTGTTGGTGGGAATGCAAACTAGTACAGCCACTATGGAGAACACTGTGGAGATTCCTTAAAAAAACTGGAAATAGAACTGCCATGTGACACAGCAATCCCACTGCTGGACATACACACCGAGGAAACCAGAATCGAAGGAGACACATGTACTCCAATGTTCATCACAGCACTGTTTATAATAGCCAGGACATGGAAGAAACCTAGACGTCCATCAGCAGATGAATGGATAAGAAAGCTGTGGTACATATACACAATGGAATATTACTCAGCCATTAAAAAGAATACATTTGAATTCAGTTCTAATGAGGTGGATGAAGCTGGAGCCTATTTATACAGAGTGAAGTAAGCCAGAAAGGAAAACACCAATACAGTATACTAATGCATATATATGGAACTTAGAAAGAAGGTAACAATAACCCTGTATGCGAGACAGCAAAAGAGACACAGATGTATTGAACAGTCTTTTGGACTCTGTGGGAGAAGGCAAGGGCAGGATGATATGGGAGAATGGCATTGAAACATGTAAAATATCATATGTGACATGAATTGCCAGTCCAGGTTTGATGCATGATACAGGGTGCTCGGGGCTGGTGCACTGGGATGACCCAGAGGGATAGGATGTGGAGGGAGGTGGGAGGGGGTTTCAGGATGGGGAACACATGTACACTCTTGGTGGATTCAAGTTAATGTATGGCAAAACGAATACAATATTGTAAAATAAATAAATTAAAAAATTAAAATAGAAGAATTCCTCTTCCCATGATAAACTTGTTTCCAGTCAATCCTGACCTGAGAAGGACTGGATGGCGGCATAAATGCACCAGGTGATGGGATGTCATGGGTGCAGGTAAGGCCTTTTCTTCTCTCCTGAAACTGATGCCATTACGCCAGCCCATAGGGATGAATTTTCTGGGTTAGGGTGTTTCTGCCCCAGTTAGAGTGGTAAGTGTTCCTGGGGTCATAATGCACTCCCCATATGTCACAGAACATTCCTCAAAGGCTGCCCCAAGTGTCACATGGGAAGTAGAAACCAAAGCCACACAGAGAGTGAGGAGCTGGGAATAGGTGAGGCGGCAGTCCCAGAGTACCCCTTCTCTGCCTCTTGCTTCTAGCTGTGGAGCCATTACTGGTATGAGTAAAGCATACTGCCAGGGTGTGAAGCAGTCTATAAGAACAGACAGCCTGGAGTTGGGCTTCAAGGGTGCTATTGGTGGGGTGGGCATGGAGGTTGTAGGTGAGTACCTCTCTCTTTATTGGTCTTTCTCTTTGTGATTTGTGTTTTTCTTCTGCTTAAATGGCTGATAAGGTAAAGAAAAAGCCAGGTTCTCATTCTTCCTCCCACATCCCTAACATACACACCTTAAAATAAGCAGCAGATACCAGAGTAGGACCCAAGGGAAAAGGGAACCTGTGGAAGTGGCAGAAGCTCCCCACAAGGTCCAAACAGAGGAGCCTGGTGCCACCCCAAAACCCAGCTCACCAGTTGAAAGGACCTAAAAGAGACTTAAGGCTACTGTAAATTTGGCAAGCACAGATCTCAGTTTCCAAACTAATTGAAATCTCTTTTTGTGTCGATCCTCTTTTGAACTCCCATTCTCCTGAGGTTTGGGCAGAAATTTCTGTATCTAAACAACTTGGCTATCCCCTTGGGACACTGTTCCTTTAAGGGTTTAGACTTTTGGAAACCAAGGTGAGAACTTCCTTTCATTCTGCTTTCTGTCCTCCTGCAGCCCTTCCTTGAAGTATTGGATGAACAACAGCTTTGTCATTTGAATCCAAGCAAGCACAAAAGGAAAAAAACTAACCAGTTGCTATCTCACAGATGATATCCTGCTGCGTAAGTAGTTCTTTTCCTGTAGAAGTGACAAGAGGCTAAGGCAGAGGAGCGCATGGGGGAGGGTTTGGGGGTTCAGGATTCCTGTTGTGTCTTCTTTGGAGACAAGAATTGACAATGAGCAGTTGTCCCCTTAACAAGAAAAGAAGGATAAAATTTTTGAACAATCATTTATTTTAAAATTTTACATAATCTTTGGATAATTCAGAAATAGCTTAGGACATGATTCAGAAGTTTCTGAGATTGACGTCTCAACTCCAGGCCAACATCAATACCTTTTTGATTGAGATGGAAAGATTTGAAGACTTCATGATAGAGAATGAACAGATAGCTACTGAATAAAACAGAACAGCTTAGAGACAGTGGCTTTCCTACAAGACACAGTCATAATTTTTAAATTGCCTGTCACAAATATAAAACATTTAATCAGACTAACGAGAGTATCCACATCTTATTTGCATTCTACCCGTTTCCAGGTTGAGAAAGCACAATTAAATTAACTTGATCTGTTAATAATAACACATAAAAGCTAAGCATCTACCCAGTGTAGTCTCAGTGTCCATACCAACATCTCTCTCCTGGCGATGGAATGCCATCTCCCTCTGCACTCCATGCTCATGATTCAATGACTCCCAGGAATTCTTGGGCCCAGAGACGTGGAAAAGCCTGGGGTCACAGCGGCCAGTGGCCCAAGTGCTCTGCCTATCCATCCCAGAGAGGATCAGGCCTGAGCAGGGACACGTTCTGCACCCTCCACTCCCTCGGATGGTTGCCAGGGTGTTCCAAGCAGGGTAGGTATTATTGTCTCCCAATAGGACATTACATTCCCTGAGGACAAAGCCCACTCTCTGGCCTGCTTCACAGCAGGATGCTGCCAGGTGTGGGCACAGGGCAGGATCTTAGTAAAGGAAGGAAGGAATCCAGCGTGCACTGAGCACCTGCCTTCTCCCAGGTAACCCTCATAGCACCTGTGAGGCAGGCTCACCACCCATTTTATAAGTGTGGAAAAAGGCTCAGAGAGGAGAATTTGCCCATGGTGGCATGGCAAGTAATAGGGGAGCATCACTTTGAAAACCCAGGGCTTCTCACTCCAGAGCTCTTTCTACTGCCTGCACAAGCCAGCGGTTTGACCATGAATGAGTACTCCAGCTCCACAACAACTGGTCTGGACCTCAACATTCAAGACCCATGAGCACATGGGGCTAGCTCAGGAGTCCAGAAGCCTGGTCCAGTCTAGTGTGGCTCCCCATCAGGGGAGGGGACTTAGCACAATGGTCCAGAGTGTGTGTGTGGACAGACCACAGGAGACAGACCTCTCCAGAGGCTTTGATGTTGCTCCCTTGCAGGCGGGGGTGGGGGCACAGCACTCTGATACACCTGGTGAGAATTAGGCATGATCTCCAAGGTTCTGACCTCTGAGAGCGACTCTTAAGTCCTAGGAAACCATGTTCCCAATCCCTGAGAGGCCTTTCACAAAAGGCCCATGAAGGTAAAAAAAAAAAAAGTCAGGAAATTTTAAAATGGAAAATGCTTGAAAGTAATTTGGGAGTGGGAAGATTAAAGGGAAAAACAGGATGGCAGGAGGAGGTTTGGGGGTGGGCATCAAAAAGGAAGACTTGGGTAGACTGTGCACACCCAGCTGGTAGGCTAGGCTAGGCTCAGGCCAGGCGAGCCTGGGGAAATCAGGGTTTTGGCATCTGGCTTCCCTGGTATCTGTAATGGGGCTTCAGTTGATGCCTCAGACATGAGGGGGTTTCCTCAAAAAGTACCTTGAGCCTGTAAACTCAGGCAGATCTTAAATACAGGTAATAAAGGCAGATAGGAAAACACATCTCAGATGACTTAGACAAAATCTGCTTGACATGTTTCTTCTCTTCTAAAATCCACTTCACAGCCCCCAGCTCCGTGAAGCCCTCTATGACCCACTGACACGGGAAGAGTGTGGTCCCTCCTGGGTGCAAACAGCCACACAGCAAGCCCACACCCACAAGCCCCTGTGCATCAAGCACACTGAATCCATCTGGTCCCTCGCACTGATCTATATGCAACTTGAGGATGGAGCTGCTGCTGCTACTGCTGCTAAGTAGCTTCAGTAGTGTCTGACTCTGTGTGACTCCATAGACGGCAGCCCACCAGGCTCCCCCGTTCCTGGGATTCTCCAGGCAAGAACATTGGAGTGGGTTGCCATTTCCTTCTCCAATGCATGAATGTGAAAAGTGAAAGTGAAGTCGCTCAGTCATGTCTGACTCTTCACGACCCCATGGACTGCAGCCTACCAGGTTCCTCCGCCCATGGGATTTTCCAGGCTGGAGTACTGGAGTGGGGTGCCATCGCCTTCTCCGTGAGGATAAAGACTACCTTTTTTCCTGTTTCCCTGGTTCGCAATAACAACATCATTCTGGTGGGGAAAGCAGACCAGTTTTGGCAGCCCTGGTGGGAAAGGTGGATCTTGCATTTACCTAGGTTGGGGGTGGGAGGACCCTCTCTGGAGGGAATGCTAAACAGGTATACATGAGTGAGACAGGAGGCTCTGGGTTCACACCCCGCCATGACAACAGGGCAGGCTGGGCTGGGGGCCCCGCCCTTGAGTTTCTGAAGTCCCAGGGCTCTTGCTGCCTGAAGTGTGGGCTGTGATTATTCAGGCACACAGTCTTCCTTCCCAGGCCTGGGGTGGCCAGAAGACCGGCTGATGGGGAAGGGTAAGGGGGCCTGGCTGGGGAGCTTATGCTCCACAGCGAATTGTCCGGAAGCCAGGCAGTGTAGCTTTTCCAAGCAGGTAGATGTCTTCATCTGTGCCGAGGTTGAGGTGCTTCACCATGTTCTTCTCAAAGAGGAGTGGGTGGTAGGCGCCCATTGTGCAGGCACTGTCGAAATACCTCTGATAGTAGTAGCACACATCAGTCTTGCGCTTGGATGGGAGGAACTCGTAAATATCCACTTGGTCACACAGTGACATCATAATGGCAATGCCTGGAGAGGAGAGCAGAGGTGAGTCCTGTGCAACAACCCACCCTGGCTCCCCGGAGTTCTGCCCAGGGAGCCCCACAGCCACACCCTGAAAACTGGAGAGGTATGTCTGGAATGTCTGTTTATGAGTGTGAGTTGCTCCGGTAAGCCCATCCAACAGGCTGCTCCTCAGGGTGCAGGGCTCACGAACCTTCGTATGCTCAGCACCCAGGTCAGAGCCCAGTGCCCAGCAGGTCCTCCCTAAACATTAATGAATTGAAGGGCTCCACCATCAGCCAATGAACTGATCACTGTCAAGAAGCTCTATGAAGAGAGAGGGCAAGGTAACTGAGGAGACAGAACCATTCCATGCAGATATTACTTTCTCTCATGTCTGTATCTTGGATGAGCCTCATAGCTGGTTATTTGGGAGGCATTTCTTACACTAGTACCTGGTGAAACACTGTGGGGAAGGAAGGCTTCATGCCTCAGGTGGGAGGGGGACAGCTGTTACAGGAGCATGCGCTGGTCTGTATCGATGGGCTCAGTCAGAAGAGAGGAGCTGAGAGAGTGTGGTGGGTGGTGCGCTCAGGGAGGGGTACAGAACACAGAGATGCAGACCCAACAAGAGATGGGGGATGCCTCCCGTCCCCCATGCTTGTCCCCACCTGGCTCAGTCATCTCCTGCAGGACACATCCCTCTCAGGGCCTCAGGTTCTCCACCTGTCCCAAAGGGGTGATCTACCCACTCTCCCTACCACATAGGCTGCTGTTCAGATGCAATAAGATCACAGCTCTAAGACTGCTCTTGTCAACCATCAATATAGGGAACTTTTATGATGAACAGTTCTTACTAACAGCAAAATTGTAAACTGCTAGCAGCAGCTCTGTTCCAGAAGAATTAGACATGGGGAAAGCCCTGTTAACCCCCTCTGGCTGTCCCCTACCCTGATATGATGGGCGAGAAAAGACATATGCAACTAAGTGATGATGGCCCAGCAGTCATGCTTCCAGATGAGGGGAGGGAGGCTTCTATGAGAGCGGGCTCTCATGAGCCCCCCAGAGCACTGGTGTGGCGGCTGGCAAGGGCTCTGGCCATGAGGGATGGGCAAGGGGGAAGGACTGCTGGTGGAAGGGATAGCACAAGCAAAGGCAGGCAGCAGGGCAACAGGAGAGTGTCCCTAGGATGCTCTCCATCTACTCCTGCTCAAAGGGTTCCAGGAAGTACCCCCAAGGCATCTATCCAAAAGTTGAAGAGAAAGGCATAAAGCAGATGGGATACTGAAAGTACCTTCATCTCTATCAGGAAATGTCCCCACAAGGAAGAGGCAAACACAGTTCCGCCCTGAGGGAGCTGCAGTCTAATAGGGAAGGCAGGTGGGCATCTGGCAGAAAGTGCCTGTGGTCCAGCTGAACTCAGAGTGAGAGGCAGTGAGGGGCAGACAGGCCATGAGGGCAGCGAGCTGTGGAGTAAGTCCAAGAAGAAAGCCTGCAGCCAGCGCTCAGGGCCCTCAGCACTCTGGCCCCGGCCCCGCCCCTGCCCCACCAACACCGGCACCCACAACTCCATTTGTGACCCCCAAACCAAGTGCAGCTTCACCACTCAGACTTCTCTCAGGGCCACAGATAGGGAGGCCACTAGGTGAAATTCTGAATATTACCGATTCTTCCTTTTTCTTCAGATTCTAATACGGCTCAGGACAATAATGGCATTATTATTGATTCTTTATCTAAAATTTTAATATTTTGTCTATCATGAAATTTTTCACTGTGATTTTTAAAGAGACATTATTAAGATATCATTTGCTTCTGAATTTTGTGGCAGCTCCTTAAATTGCACATCTGAAGTAGGTGCCTGGCTGGCCTCACCTAAGTCCCAGCCCTACTCCTCCTGCCTCATCTTTTCTGTGCTTCCCTTTTTACTCCATCTCCACTTGCCAAATCTCCCCTTTCCCAGGCCTGGTCCTGTTCTCCACAAAGTTCTCAGGCTGTCTTCCTAGAAGGGGTCCTCTCTCCTATGGCACCAAGCTGGTTACGCTTTCCTGGCACAAACTGAATGTTGCCTCAGACACCTGACCGAATGCTCCCACTGGACACCCTGAAGTTAAGAAGATTCTATCATATTGATCTCTGTGTCTTAATTGGAATTTGCCTCAGCATAAAAATATAGCAAAAAACTAGCAACTGTTTGGCAAATGAACAAATGAATGAGACCCCAGAAGAAAGCTACTCTATTGTAGAGACAAGCACCAGAGGTCTTTCTCAGACATGGACTCACCGAGCATCCCAGAGGATGGGGGATTTGGCTGGATCAGCTCTGAGGAGATTTCTTGAATGATGTCCCACAGCTCCCAAGGCATCTGGGGCTTGAGGATGTAAAAGGGCTGATCAGGATGCAGCTTACGATAGCTCTTGAAGTTATTGAAGAAACTGTAGTCGGGATTTCTGTACCACTGGAAAAGAAGGAAGAGGTCTCCTCAAGGAGAGCAATGGGCTGCTCTGCTGCCACCCCGACGTTCATCATCCTCTGAGGACTAGGGGAGGTGGGGAGGGACCACTCCTGGCAGACTCCTGAGAGACATCCCTTCATCAAGATAGACTCCATGCTTCTCCTCCATATCACAGCTCTCACTTGATAGCAGGGCACCCAGCACATAGCCTGTGCTCACAGGGACATTTGATCTTGGTGACCACAGAACAGCTTCAGACCTCAGGATCACAGACTGGGAAAGATATCAGAGCTGAGAGGGGCTCTTGGCCCTATCTAACCCCACCTCTCTTTTTTAAAGGGGTGAAAACTGGGACCCAGATTGCCACAGCTGTGGACTCACAGTCCTTGAACTGACCCAGGCAAATTTCAGTTCTAAGTGGGATCAGTGCAAAACTGTAAACTGAGGTAGGCAGAGGAGGGTGCCAGGGACCACCAGAGCCTGTCAGCTACCGGTGTGTCCAGCATGAGAATTGAGTCTACCAAGGAGAGTGCTCTCTGTCCCTCCTCCTCAAAGCCTTTCTCCTGTGGCCACTGCAACCCATGCCAGGGAGAGGCCAGCTGACTTGCGTGACAAACAGTGAGAGGCCAGAGAAGCTAGAGCCCAGCAGGACTGAGGCTCTGTCTCCTGCCCTGAAGAGCTGACATTGCAGATCTGAGCCCTCTGCTTAGCAAATCGAGTCCCAGGCAGTAACCCTACCCCCACCACCACATTCTGTTTTCCTCATCTGTAAAATGGGAATAACCATGCTTCTGCCTACTTCTTCTGTTGCTATGAGAGTGAAATGAAAAGTGGAAACTGAAGTGTGGGACAAGTAATATTGCATATAGGAGAGATAGTAGCAACTGTCTATGCCTGCTACTGCTCATCAGAAATAATTATTACATGAACACAATCCACCCCAGATGGTGGGAAATCCAGCCACTATTACTCCTGATACAGACCATAGTTGGGAGACAAATACATGGCAATGCAGGGTGGGCATGGAGAGCACTGGTATAGGACAGGAATCCTCCTGAACAACTAATCCAAAAGTGAGGTGCCCTGAAATGGAACCAGTCAGCCCTCAGGGTGGCTAGGTCAACCACAACTTTAAAAACCCAGTACATCAGGGAAATGTACAGAAAACAGGTGACTCAATCCCAATTTCCCATGGACATCCACTTACCTTTGGGATATCTGAATGGTAAACAGATGGGTCCCACACAATTAGGATTCCTTCATTATACAAACTGTCTTTGAGGAAGCCCGCTTCTGTGGTGACCAACTGCAGGAAGAAACACAGGCTGTCACCTGGACATTTACACGTGAGTGTTGGCTTGTAGTAGTACCTGACACATCACAAGTGCCACCTGAGGCCCTAGAGCCCAGTGAAGTGTCTAAGTTTTGGGGCAGCACTTGTGAGAAGACAGAGATGACAGCTGGAACTGTGTGGACCTTAAAGGACATTTTGTCATACCCCACCAGCCACATAGCAGAAAGGGTTCCACTCAGACTTTTGAGATTATTGGAGAAAGGGTACAGTGAACATGGCTTGGGGTAGAGTCCCCTGTGGTCATGCCTCGTATGGAGGTCAGGGGGCTGAGGTTTAAAGTCAGAATCACATATAACCAAAATGATCTCTGAAAAGCCCTTCAATCACCTATCAAGCCTGGCATGTAGTAGTTACTACAGAGCATGCTGGAGACAGACATGGGACATCTGAGAGTCCAGTACAGGCCCTGGTTTCTGCCACATTGGACCGGATGGCAGAATCTGTGCTTGAGCACCAAACTAGTTGGCCCATGTGGAGGGGCCATCAGTTCAGTTCAGTTCAGTCGCTCAGCCGTGTCCGACTCTTTGTGACCCCATGAATCGCAGCACGCCAGGCCTCTCTGTCCATCACCATCTCCTGGAGTTCACTCAAACTCACGTCCATTGAGTCGGTGATGCCATCCAGCCATCTCATCCTCTGTCATCCCCTTTTCGTCCTGCCCCTAATCCCTCCCAGCATCAGAGTCTTTTCCAATGAGTCAACTCTTCGCATGAGGTGGCCAAAGTACTAGAGGGGCCATGGCATACACTTAAACATGAGAATCCCCCCAGGCTGAGGGGAGGCTCACGTGTGCCTTGCTGAGGAACCAGCCAGCCCCTCTCCTCCCCACACTCTCAGGCTCCCCAGCTCTTGGGCTAGCCTGGGCAAAATGTGACTGTGATAAGGCTCCATAGGACATCCTTGCTGGATCAGTTTTGCAAAACACATTAACAGCCTTCTTAAAAAGTGTATTTATACACCTTGACTCAGTAATTTCACATTTTGCCTTTTATCCTAGGAGACTTTAAATTTGGGAAGAAATTATGCACAGAAATGTTAAAGTACTTGTTAAAATAGGAGAAGTGTGGCAGCAGAAGGTGAAAGCTACTACACTTATTACAGAAAGACCCGGCTCAGTTCTTGGCTTTGCCACATGTCCGATGACTGCAAGCAAGTCAGGAGGTCACTTAGGTCCTCATGGCCCATCTGTGAGTGCAGGTAACACTGCCCTCCTATTTCAGGAGCTGTCCTGAGGATCCAGTGCGGGTACTACAGCGAGTGAGAAAGACCAAGGAGGGGCCTGAAGGCTTAGCAATGAAAGAAGTTGTGTCCCTCTTAAGGGACAAAGCTGATACGCAAGACCAGCTGTCAGTCACCTTAAAAAGCATGTGGGAGATACTGCCCAGGTTTAAAATGAGAAACAAGTGGCAGAAATCAAATCAAGAACTGACTGGAACTGAAAGCAAGAATCACAACAGTAGCCTCTCTCCACATCGATCGCTCACCATCACGAAGGCTGAGACCTGAACAGTGTCCCACTGTGGGAAGATGAGTTGTCTCTACAACCAAGAGTGGCAGTCTGCTGTGAGCCTTTAAGATCATTCAGCTACCCCATCACTATACTTTCCCCCAGATGTACGAAAGTCCTGGGAGCCTGAAGAACATAATCCCATTTCTTCAGTGAATTTGAAAGAATTTGAATATTTGAAAGAAGAAGTATTGGTGGTGGGCCCACCTTGGCCAGAGACTGTGCAGTTGTACTGGGTGCTGAGGAGCCCAGGCAGTCACAGGGGGCCAGAGTGAGGATGGGCATGAGGTAACAGAAGGGACAGGTAAGGCTAGGCCAAGCCAAGGGGCTGAGAAGGGAGAGGGAAGAGGAGCTGGACAGAAGGAACAACGTGCACACCCCCCAGATTGTGAGACTACATGGCAGACTCCTAGGTGTCACCCCATACCCATCCTCCCCTTCCTTGGAAACAATGTTTACCTCAGCACATGGCTATCTAAAATAAAGACTAGCCAAAATAAAAATTTCCTAGCCTAACAGCTAGGTGTGGCTGTGTGACAAAATGATGGCCAATGGTGTGTAAGCAAGTGTGACTCCCAGAAACTGTTCTTAGAGGCAGGGTTATGACCCTCCTTGTTCCTTCCTCCTTCCTGCTGCAAACGGTGGGTGTAATAGCTGTAGCCTGAGCAGCCACCTTGGACCATGAAGTGGAAGTCACATGGTAGAACGGCAGGTGCACGAGGTAGTAGAAGTCTGGGTTCCTGACTCTCTGGAACACTACACCAGCTCTAGACTTCTTTTACATGAGAAATATACTTTTATCTTGTTAAACTAGTATTGAGAGGTGGGCAGAGTATTCTTGTCACTTGCTGACAAACCTAATTCTAGTTAGTAAAGTGAAGAGCTTGTTTAGGAATTGAAAGTTGTCCAGTGTGGCTTAGACACAAGGGGAGAGAGACCCTGAAGGGGTCAGAGAAATGTAGGTAAGTGCCACACGGGGGAGCTCAGGGTTTCCTCAGTAGATGGCAGGACCAATGAAGGCTCGTGAGAAGGATCCAAACAGACCAGTGTTCTGGACTAGAATTTTTACAGAAAAGGAAGCTCAGATAAAAGATGCTACTGTAGCATAAGTAAAAATGATAGGGAAATGAAAAAGTTACAACCATCAGATGTATGAATAATTCATGTGCAAATATGAATAATCAATAGTATCTGCCTAATAGGGTTGCTGCAAGGGTTCAACGACAATTGAACCTTGGACAATTGAACCACGTCTGTAGACTTGCAGACTAACTGGATGTTGAAAGTGAAGGAAAAAGAGGTCAAGGTGAGTCCTGGACCTCAGGCCACTTTCCTAAAATGAGAACATGGAAAGAACAGCAGCCAGTATGTGAGGATAGAATAGAGTTTTGAAGTTCAAAGATGAGGCAACTGGCCTGGAGTCCCACAGGCGAGAGGCCACAGGAACCAGAAATGGGACCCACATCTTCCAACATCAAGCACTGTCCTCTTTCTGTGGGAAACATGGTAACTCACAGCACAGGAATTTAGCGCTATAGTCCAAAGGCAGAGTGGGCATCCTGGCAGACAGGGCTTTGCAAGATAGACATAAGGGATAGGCAGAGGGACACCCTCCCACTGTCTTATACATGACTTCCAAGACTGAACTCTACTTCACTCCCTGTCCCCATCCCACTCCACACCCCCCACCACCACCAGAAACTGCTGGTAGACTGAAAGTGTCCTTTCTTAAGCTATGCTGCTTTCTATGTAGAGGACTGACACCAGGTGATTTATCCTTAACTCATGAGGATTAGAGATAACTGGGATTTTTAAAAAATGTTTCTCTCAAGCTGTCTTTTTAGTACACAAAGCCAGAGGCCAGGAGCAGTACTTCCTGCACCTTGTTACTCTCCCAGGGTCTGTGGTGTTACTGTCCTTGCAAATCCAAGAGAGATGCAGATGATAACTATGATGATAGCAGATGCTGCTTAAATGATGTTTATTCTAAGCCAGATACTTTTATATGTTAATTCATTTTTACAACAATCTTAGGTAGCAATTCTTAATATACCCATTTTATAAATAAGGGAGTAGACTCAGAGATGCTAAGTATTAGTAGTTTACCCAAACCATATGGCTAGTAACTCGGGGAGTCTGAATGGGATCCCTTTTGTCTGGTTCCAGATTCTACACTTCTAATCTACCTACTTCACTGCTAAGAAGATAGGGTGGAACACCAGTGGCAGAAAACGTCAAAGAAAGCACTTGATGAGGGTAGGAAAGTGTCATGATGGAGTGCCCTGGTGGTCAGTGGTTAAGAATCCACCTTGCAATGCAGGGGACCTGGGTTCCATCCCTGGTCAGGGAACTAAGATTCCACACGCTATAGGGGACCTAAGCTTGCACACCACAACTAAGACCCGACACAGCTAAATAAATATTTTTTAAAAAAGAAAATGTGTCACGAGAATTTTGCTTCCTAAGTTTTCATGTGTCATACAGGAAAATCCGCAAAAGACTGAATCCAAACCCATGATTTCCAGAAGGGTAAACTGAGGTCTGAGACTTCCAGCTGAGTATAAGGCAGAACCAGGACCAGATTTCAGAGCCTAGGTCTTGGCAGACTTGTTTCTGTTCCCACAGGGCTGTATTCATAAACCACAAGATATTCAAATACACCAGCACACTCTGAGGATCAGACTGATCTCAGTTCTCACTGTACACAGTAGGGAAATGGTCATTTACTTGAGCCACTTGAGACAAGTGAGAAAGTAACCTAGAAAATGAAGAAGAGCCGAAGGCAAATTCTTGCTCTAACTGGAGAGAAGGAAAAGAAAGTGACCAGGGCTGGGATCTGGTGGAAGGAAAGAGGAGAAGCCAGCAAGCATCCCTCAGCCTTAGAAGAACATAGCCCTGGATTTACCATATTAATTTTGGTACCCCTTTATATGAGAGTCAAAGATTTCCTCAAAAAAAAAAAAAAAGGCTTAAAAGTGCTTGGGGAATTGGGACACTACTTTGTGTCTAACTCGCTTGTGGTCTTAGGAGGGTCATTGCCCTATCTGGGCCCCAGGTGCCTTATTTATAAGACATGACCATCCTGTAAGGCCCTGCCTGGGTGACTAGACATGTCTGGACAACATCTCAGTCCTTTGTCCAACTGCAGCACAACGGACTTAAAAATAAAGCTCTTCTCAAATGCTCCTGTACTCACCCTCATGCAGAGTCTGACCTGAGTTCGGGGATCCCCAGGGCCTCATGATGAGGAAATAAGTCATTTCCAGAGCAACGGACCCCCAAGGAGAAAGTGCCAGGGAAAGACTACACTGGGGAGATGGGTTATTGCTATTTAGAAACCAGTTTAAAGCAGGCTTTCTAGTCATAAAGTTAGAAATAGTCACTGCAGAAAGTTAAAATAGAATACAAGAATGCACACGCGCGTGTGCACACACATCCATCTATCTATATACATATAGAAGAAAGTAATCATATGTAATTGCATTTTTCAGATATTCCCACTGTGAGTACGTGGGTCTTTTTCCTTACCAAATCTTTCTTTCCCTCTGTTACAAACTGAATTGTGTCCCTCCCAAATTCGTATGTTGAAGCCCTAACCCCCTATGTAATTATATTGGAGATAAGGCTTTGCGGAGATAATTAAGATTAAATAAGGTCCTAAAGATGGGGCCCTAATTTAATAAAACAATAAGACAGGGAAGAGATAGCAGAGATCTCTCTCGACCTTCAACTCACATGCACATGTAGTGGCATAGAAGGTGGCCATCCTCAAGCCAGGAAGAGCCCTTGTCAGAAACCAACCTTGACATCACCTTGATCTAGTACTTCTGCCCCCGAGAACTGTGAGGAAATAAATCACTGTTGTTTCAGCCACACTGTCTGTGGTGTTTTGTCATGGTGGGCCTAGGAAATTAATACACCTTCTGTGTGGGTATGGGTGTAGATACTGATGCATCTTAACTATAGAGTCTAGACTTAACAGTTAAACTCACACAACAGTCCAGTTTGATGTCTTTTTATTTACTCCTCACATTATTTCCAAGCCCCAAACAGGGCTTGAAAAGGAAGCTCTAAGAGATTCTGTACCTGGCCCACAATCACAGAGCTCGGAAGGGATGGAGCTACAGTACAAAGCAAGGTCTGCCCAACGTCTCATTATACTAAGCAATCTTCTTTCAAAAATATTAAGGGATGATAAAGTTTGTATTCTAGCTGTTAGATTTGCAAATCTGCCACAGTTGCAAAGCTAGTTAATGCTCTAGGAAGACAAAAGGATCTTCAGGGTCTTGAGGAGATCTGAAAAATGATATGGAGTCTGTGAGTCTTAAGGGAAGACCTGACTTTGCAAACTGGATCTAGACAGGGAAGTGCTAAACAGAAGGGCACCACAAATTGAAACCTACCACAAACCCCAAATCCAAGGGTCCTGTCATTCAACCTGTAATCACAGGAGAAGTCATTCAAAGAACCATAAAGTAGTAGGGGAAATAAATGTTGGAAAGTACTTAAATGTTTGAGCAAAGGAGATTGATAGAATAAGCTGTGAAATTTACCCACAAAGAAGTACTATGCAGATGCAACAAAGAATGAGGAAGATTTCTGTGAACTGATATGGAGTGACTTCCAGAAAGCACTGGGAAAAGGCAGAGTATAGCAGAGCATATACAGTCCACTGCATTTTTGTATGGAATACAGGAATTAAAAAAAAACATATATACATCTATCTGTCTTTACAGATACAAGAAATCACAAAACAGTAGTCAGCTATATACACAGGGTGGTAGTGAAATAGGGTGCAAGGAATTCAGTAGGAAGTAATGCTTTTCTGAGTATGCCTTTTTGGATAGTTTTGAATTCTACAAGCATGTTAACATTCTGCATATTTCTTTAGAAGAAGAAAAAGAAGAACCTAGAATTGAAACAAAATGAGTACAGTTGAATTTCAAATGAATTCATAATCAAAGTGAAGAGAAACAGAAGAGCTAATCAAGGTAACTTGCTGCTGCTGCTGCTAAGTCGCTTCAGTCGTGTCCAACTCTGTGCGACCCCATAGACGGCAGCCCACCAGGCTCCCCCGTCCCTGGGATTCTCCAGGCAAGAACACTGGAGTGGGTTGCCATTTCCTTCTCCAATGCATGAAAGTGAAAAGTGAAAGGGAAATCAAGGTAACTTAGGTACACATGATTTGGCCATAAACCCTTAATTTTGGGCAGGGTGTGAAAGAGAACTGCAAACAAATCCTGAACTTAAAATAGGTTTGCTTTATATAGAGATATACAAAACAATTTTCAAATTACTCTAGATGTATTATAGATATAACCAAATAAATCAATGTGCTGATGTTGTTAGGAGGATTCTCACTGTGGAAGAAGGGATGCAAATACATAATGGAAAGGCAAGTACCTTTATCTGAATAGACTGAGGTATCAACTAGAGTCTGTCATTTCTAAAACAGGCATATGTGCATGTATATGCCTGTGTCTATACGGATGTGTACATATACCTACAGGTATGCATATATATGGAGAAGGAAATGGCAACCCACTCCAGTGTTCTTGCCTGGAGAGTCCTGTGGACAGAGAAGCCTGTCCATAGGGTCGCACAGAATGGGACATGACTGAAGCGACTTGGCATGCATGCATGCATTGGAGAAGGAAATGCAACTCACTCCAGTATTCTTGCCTGGAGAATCCCAGGGACAGAGGAGCCTGCTGGGCTGCCATCTTTGGGGTCACACAGTCAGACACGACTGAAGTGACTTAGCAGCAGCAACAGCAGCATGCATATATATGGGCTTCCCTGGTGGCTCAGACAGCAAAGAATCCTCCTGCAATGGGGGAGACTTGGGTTCGATCCCCGGGTTCAGAAGATCTGCTGGAGAAGAGAACAGCTACCTCCTCCAGTACTCTGGCCTGGAGAATTCCATGAAGTATAAAATCCATAGGGTCACAGAGTCAGACATGACTGAGCGACTTTCACATGCAAATATATAAATGAACAAATACACATGTATGTGTATTGTGTGTGTACCAGCATATATTTCCTCTACCTACTGAAAGGGCCAAGAAGCAAAGATTACTTCATTAGGCATGAACATACCTAGTACCTAGATCTTAGTTTCTAATGTCAGTTTTCACTTTAAGGAATCAGAGCTCCTTCGGAAGAAATGGCACATCCCAGAACTAGGGTAGAAGAGTATGGGGAAGTAAGACTTACCATGATGTCTCAGCACTCTTGCAAAAAGCCCTAGACTCCTGAGACTTCATAAATCATGATAAAATCTATAGCTAATTTGTCTAGTTAACTGCTCTTCTCTAACTCCAAACATAATGAAACTTTGCTTATCTCCTTGAGAAGCTAAATGGTTATAACTCAAGATTAATACAGAGATATTCTAAGAGATATTATGGAGTAGGAAGAAAGAGGCCTAGGAACCCAGAGAGAGCTGTAGATATGTTTATTTATATTCCAAAGGGCTGGAGTAAGAAGGGGACTCTCTTTAGGAGGAAAAGAGGACAGCTACATCCTGTCTTTTATAAGCAAGGGAAAAAAATAACTACTTTTTTGTTCCTTTCTTATGGGGTACTGGCTACTCATGTAGGATAATTGGCCTGGCTCTTACTGCATTGCCCTAGGAATAAAAACTAAGGCAGAGAGAGATTAATGCATTTATTATTTAGGGTAAGGGATTTAAATAGAGGGCTTCCCAGGTGGCCCAAGTGATAAAGAATCTGCCTGCCAATGCAGGAGATGTAAGAGACGTGGGTTCAATTCCTAGGTTGGGAAGATCCCCTAGAGCTGGAAATGGCAACCTGCTCCAGTATTCTTGCCTGGAAAACCCCATAGACAGAGAAGCCAGGCAGGCTACAGCCCATAAGGTCTCAGAGAAGTCAGATGCAACTGAGCACACACATTTAAATAAGAAATCCATCACTGATCTAGAACACTTTGTGTGTATGTTCAGGATAAAATTAATAAATATGAAATATTACAAACCCAACAGATAGGTACTAATGAACTAGAACATCTTGTTATGCCAGAAAGTATAGGAGTATTTTAAAGAAATGATGAGGGCATGCATGTCACAGAACAAGAGCCAGTTTAAAGGAACTCCCACTAGGAGTTCCTTTGTCAAACCTGGGAAAAATTGAATACCTAGGTAGTTCGGAACTATAAAATGAATTATAAACCATTGAAAACATAGCAATCTATGGGTTTTTACCAATAACAAATACAGAAAGAAAAGAAAGAAGGAAGGGAGGGAGGAAGGAAATAAATGGAGAATGAGAAGGGAATTCTGAGTGCTAACTAGATGACATGGAGGAGGGGGAGCTGGAATTAAAAGACCATCATTTTGCAACCATCATAGTAAAGACTGGTTCAGGCAAGTGATCGCTACATGTTAAATGTAGCAGGAAATTCTGATGCAGAGCAGAGTACTGGCATAGTATTAAAGTGTTCACTCATAGATTTCAAGGGAAAATGTAATTACACAGTGGTCTCATCAGACAACACCACATTTAGGTGCTCAAATAAAAATCAGCTGAAGAGCAGATGGATATGGATGCCTCCTGATATGATGTTCTAAGAGGGACACAATGTCATTTGTGCGGTTTTCCAGCAAAGAGTACAGAAACTGAATTTACTCTTGAGAAAGCATCAGATAAACTCTGAAAAAAAAAAAATTAAAGGACTTAATTTTTTTAAAAAATGTCAGTGTCTTAAAAGGCAAAGGCTATGGAACTATTCCAGGTTGAGACTGAAGAGGCATGACAACTAGATGCAACTGGATTCTGTACTAGAAGAAAAATCATAAAAGACATCACTGGAGAAATCAACAAAACTGCAATGCAGCCAGATTAAAGTATGGTATCCATGTAAATGTATGAAGTTGATACCTATGTTCTGCTTACCTGAGACAATATTCTTCTTCTTAGGAAATACACATTAAACTATTTTCTTAGTTCAGGCCACTACAACAAATATACCACAGACAGAATGCCTTAAACAACAGACATTTATTTCTCACAGCTCTGAAAGCTGGGAAGTCCAAGATCAAGAGTACCAGTAAATTCAGTTCCCATGTGAGGGCCCACTTCCTGGCTTGCAGATGGTTGCCTTCTTCCTGTGTCCTCCCATAGCAGAGAGAGAGCAAGTTCTGGTATCTCTGTTTATGACACCAATCCCATCATGGAAGCCTCACCCTCAAGAACTTCCAAAAGAACTTCTTTATATCTTGAGGGCTTCAAGATATGAATTTGGGGGAGAAGCATTCAGTCCATAACATTCTACCCTTGGATCTCCTAAAATCATGTCCTTCTCACATGCAAGTACATTTAATTCCACTTCAACGTCTTCCAAAGTTTTAACTCATTCCAGCATCTATCCTAAAGGCTGAAGTCCAAAGTTTTATCTAAATATTATCTAAACCAGAAAAGAACCAAATGATTCAACCTGAAGTAAAACCTTCTCCTGCTGTGAACCTGTGAAACTGGAATAAATTATGTGCTTCCTAAAAACAGTGGTAGAACAGGCATAGGATAGAGTCTCATTCCAAAAGGGAGAAATTGGAATGAATAAAGAAATGACAGGTTCCAAGAAGGTCCAAGCCTAGCAAAGTAAATACCATTATAGCTTTAGGCTGGAGAATAATCCTCTTTGGTTTGATGCTATGCGTTACGGACATGGTGGGGCATCAGTCCCACCTGCGTGGCTCTTCTGGGTAGGGGTCACTCTACCAAGGCCCTGGGCAGCTGCCATCTGACCTATTGAGGTCAAGACAATCCCCTCTCCCCTTTGGAACCAAGGAAAGCAGCCCTGATGGTCTTTGAATCACCACTGGGATCTCTTGTCTTGAAGAATGGTATCTGTTTGCAGGCAAAGAGTTCTATAGTTTGGTCCCATAGAATCTAAATCTGACAGCCTGCCTTCAGCTTGTCTTCTTTAGTTCAAACTAGCAGTGTTTCTGCTAGGGTGGCTGATTAGGTCTGTGATTCACTCCCAAACTGACCTTTTAAATCAAATGCTTGTTGGGCCATCCCCTTAGTGTTTTTGTCAAAACAAGCTTTCTCATTTTTCGCTATATATAGATAGGCTGGGAATTTTCCAAATCTTAAGTTCTGTTTCCTTTTTGCTAAATAATTCCTTTTTCAATTCATTTCTCTCCTCTCATATTCTAATAAAAGCAGTCATGAGGAATCAAGCCACTCCTGCAACACATTCCCTAAGACAATTTCTAAAACTTGCCTCAGTTAGATATCCAGTTTCTTCACTCACAAGTTCCACCTTCCACAAACATTAGTCAGTCAGTCAGTCAGTCAGTCAGTCCAGTCACTCAGTCGTGTTAGACTCTTTGCGACCCCATGAACCGCAGCACGCCAGGCCTCCCTGTCCATCACCAACTCCCGGAGTCCACTCAAACCCATGTCCATTGAGTCAGTGATGCCATCCAGCCATCTCATCCTCTGTCGTCCCCTTCTCCTCCTGCCCCCAATCCCTCCCAGCATCAGAGTCTTTTCCAATGAGTTAACTCTTCGCATCAGGTGGCCAAAGTACTGGAGTACAGCTTTAGCATCATTCCTTCCAAAGAACACCCAGGACTGATCTCCTTTAGAATGAACTGGTTGGATCTCCTTGCAGTCCAAGGGACTCTCAAGAGTCTTCTCCAACACCATAGTTCAAAAGCATCAATTCTTTGGCGCTCAGCTTTCTTCACAGTCCAACTCTCACATCCATACATGACCACTGGAAAAACCATAGCCTTGACTAGACGGACCTTTGTCCTCATGTAAAATAGTGTTTGGTGACCACACCTCATAGGGTTATCATGAAGATTAAATATAAGACAAATATGGCCCTTAGATAATGGAGGTATTTGTAAGTGGCACTACCTCATATCACAAGATAAGCAATCTGGAAATGCCCTGGGTGACGTCCAGTCAGCATATGTCCCACTGTGCATGGTTTTCTCTTTCCCAACCTGTACAAGTGTCTCTAAGGAAGCCACTGGGCCCAGCAAGGGCTCAGCTCAGTCTCACAAAACCTTTATACTTAGAGTCACAATTGAATTTATTTAAAGACTCACATTTAGCTATCTATAGCTTTCCTGTTGAATCTCATAATACCTGGCATATACTTGCCTGACTAGATCTACTGAAACTTCACAGTGTGACACCATTCTCTTATAAAAAGCCATCTTCTCAGTAAGGAACCACCTCTTTGTTTTCCGTGGCCTTGTCACAGGCCAGATGCACCTCTCTGCAGGTGAGGAGGCTGGGTGCTGAGCAAACAAACCCGGGCCCAGCTGCCATTCAGAGGAGCTCTCCCTCCAGGAAGAGAATGAGCTGCTCAGAGGCATGATTTACCATACCCACAGCTCGCAGCTATGCCCTCAGGAACTGTGGGGTACCAGGTGCAGCTTGTGTGTGATGTGGGAACTCAGTTTGCTCAGAAGCGGACACGAAACAGCTGAGATAACCAACCTGGGCAAAAGGCAAAGCAGACTGACTGCCAGCTTCCTAGAAAAGCAAGATGAGAAAGGACAGAAGGGCATCAGTCACACATCAGTATCAGAAGGAGCGAGGTCACGCAGCTACCCGTGACCGGTGCTAAAGGAACAGCCTGGATGTTTAGTGCCACTTACAGCAGGACAGGAAGTAGGGTCAGCGTGTTTGAGGAGGACGGGAAAGGCTTTTGTTAAGAGTGGATAGGGCACCCTGGGAAGTCACCACCCCCTTCTCAGCCCTGGCAGACGGAGTGCAGCGATCCAGAAGTGCAGGACAAACACTGCACCTTAGAGGAAACCTATGCATGGTCTGCAGCATCCCCTTTTTATCAGATTCTGACGACAGAGGAGCTGTCTTACAGCTCTTAGTTAGTTGTAGCAAACTACAGACATGCTTATTCAACCCTGCCCAGTAGAATTTCAGTTAGATTCCCTCCTCTTCCTGTCTACCTCATGGGAAAAAAGAAAAAAAAAAAAAATGAGGGTTTTTTTTCTTTTCCTTCCTTTATTCAAATTTTGGTACTGTTTTGACTTTTTCTCTGAAGTGGTTATAACATGCGCCTGGTCCCCTCTTCATATGAATATAATAGACACGATCTCTATGAGAGTCACGAGTTTACTTTTTCCTGAGAATTATCCTTTAACTTTCTCCCTTCTGCTAGGCACCTCTGAAGCAACCCCAGGCTGGCTGGCATCCCTACTAGGAGCCAAGAAACCCACTAGCCTAGGAAATGAGAGGACACGGAGACTGCCCAGCAGACATGGGCAGGGCTCCCTCTGCGTTAGTGACCACAGCCACCCTTTTCTGAGCCCTCACTGCAGCACGCGGGCCTCCAAGTGACCTGCTCCACACTAAGCAGTCTCACTGGATCCTGCAAAGACCCTGAATGGTAACTATTTCCCGGTTACAAATAAGGGACCTGAGGCTCAGAAAGATAAAGCAACTTGCTCAAGTCACTCATGCAGGATGTGCTGAGGGAGAAATCGGATCAAGGTCTATCAAGGTAATTCTCAGGCAAACTTACCTTGGCTTTATTAATTTTCTTTTACTGAGGCATAGTTGATAAACAATATTATATACTGTGTCAATCGCACCATAGCAACTATGTTTAAAGTTACTATGAAATGGTGGCTATATTCCCTGCACTATACAATATCTCCTTGTAGCTTTTTATTTTGTACTTAGTAGCTTCTACCTCTTAATCCCCTGTCCCACTTCCTTTTCCCCACTGGTACCCACTAGCTCTCCATATTATGAGTCTGTTTTGTTGTTGTTGTTATATGCACTTGTTTTATTTTTTAGATTCCACATATAAGCGATATCATACAGCATTTGTCTTTCTCTGTGTGACTTATTTCACTTAGCATAATATCCTCCAAGTCCATCCACGTTGTTGCAAATGGCAAACTTTCATTCTTTTTTATGGCTGTGTAATATTCAATTGTGTATATACCACATCCTCTTAATTCATTTATTTGTCAATGGACATCTAGGTTGCTTCCATGTCTTGGCAATTGTAAACCACGCTGCAGTGAACATTGGGGTGCATGGATCTTCTCACAGCATTGTTCTGGTTTTCTTTGCATGTATACCCAGGAGAGCAATTGCTAGAAATTAAAATTTCAGAATCTTTGAGGATTGAGGTTTAATTCATCACTAAACACCTAGAGGACTTCCCTGGTGGCTCAGCTGGTAAAGAATCCACCTGCAATGCAGGAGACCTGGGTTTGATACCTGGGTTGGGAAGATTCCCTGGAGAAAGGAATGGCTACCCACTCCAGTATTCTGGCCTGGAGAATTCCATGGACTGTATAGTCCATGAGGTTACAAAGAGTGGGACACGACTGAGCGACTTTCCAACACCTAGAAGAGATGCCCAAGAACGGGGTAGCCTTCCAAATCCAAGAGAATTTTCAGGCCTCCTCCATGCTTCCTCACATGCAGCTGCCTGCTAACCTGTGGGTCATACCAGCTATGAGCAAACACAACTGAATTTCTCTCTGAATCCATGCTCCCAACCTCAAAGTGGTCAGCATGCCTAGAGATCCTGCTCCATTCCTCTGGTTTACTCTATCCTTATTGACAATTTCAAACCTTCTTGGCTCAAACCTCCTCTAAAACCTCTCTTCCCCTCTCCTCCCTATAAAATGCCTCCTTTTCTCTGTATCCTAACTTTGCAGAGAAAACAGAAGCCTCTTCAGTCTTCCACTACAGACTGCCTCCAGCTACTCCCCCTCCCCAGTCCTTCTTCCTTTCTGACCTGCTCCTGCTGGGGTTAATCCTCCGCTAGGTTTTGGACCAACCACTCCTACCATTGACTTCATTGTCACCTCTTTTTAGTATATTCAATTTCTGGATCAAATTTTTTTTTTCATCATTGGCTTAAATTTGTGTGTGTGTGTGATAAAATATATGTAACATAAGAAGAAAAGCTGTGACCAACCTAGACAGCATATTAAAAAGAAGAGATATTACTTTGCCAAAAAGGTCCATATAGTTAAAGCTATGGTTTTTCTAGTAGTCATGTATGGATGTGAGAATTGGACCATAAAGAATGCTGAGTGCCAAAGAACTGATGCTTTTGAACTTTATTGTTGGAGAAGACTCGAGAGAAACTTGGACTGCAAGATCAAACCAGTCAATCCTAAAGGAAATCAACCCTGAATATTCATTGGAAGAACTGATGCTAAAGCTGAGATTCCAATAGTTGGCTACCTGATGTGAAGAACTGATTCATTGGAAAAGACCCTGATGCTAGGAAAGATTGAAGACAGGAGGAGAAGGGGATGACAAAGGATGAGATGATTGGATGGTATCACCACTTGATGGGCATGTGTTTGAGCAAGCTCTGGAAGCTGGTGATGGACAGGGAAGCCTGGCATGCTGCAGTCCATGGAGTCACAAAAAGTTGGACATGACTGAATAACTGAACTGACTCTGATATACTCTTCTGAGCATTTTTGAGTGTACCGCTCAGTGGCGTTAAGTACATTCACACTGTTGTACAACCTGGGTTGTACCACCATCCATCTCTAGAATTTTTTCATCTTCCCAAACTGGAACTCTATATCCATTAAACAACAATTCCTCTTTCCTGCCAGGCCCTGGCAACCACCATTCTACTTCCTATCTCTATGAGTTTGACTACTCCAGGGACCACATGTATGTGGAAATATACAGTCCTTTTGTGACCGTCTTTCCACTGATTTTTAAACATGCTCAATTCTCTCTAATCTAAAACATGAAAAGAACAAAAATGAGCCCTGGAAGCCTCAACTCTCTCTACAACTATCACTCTATTTCTCTCTGCCCTTCAGAACCAGAATTCTTGAAGGAACTCTCCATTTTTGCCATCCTCCACCTATCTCACTTTTCCTCATACTCCATAAAGCTGGCTTCTGGCTTTATCACTCTCCCTTCATCACCTAGCTATTGCTGAAGCCAACAGTGGCCTCCATTTTGCTAAGGAGAGAATGGTGCTTTTCAATCTTCATCAAGCAGAATCTAATGGCGCTGACCTCTTTCTTACTGCTCTCATTGCCCAAAGCTCCTGCATGGACTTTTCTTCTCTTTACACTCTCTCCAATGCTCTCATTTGGTCCCACTGTTTGTTGCCACATAGAAAGAGATGATTTACAAACCCTCATCTGCGTCCAAACCTTCCCACTGACCTCCAGCCTCATGGGCTTCCCTGGTGGCTCAGAGGTTAAAAAAAGCATCTGCCCGCAATGCAGGAGACCCCGGTTCGATCCCTGGGTTGGGAAGATCCCCTGGAGAAGGAAATGGCATGGAGAATCCCATGGAGGAAGGAGCCTGGTAGGCTACAGTCCATGGGGTCGCAAAGAGTCAGACACGACTGAGAGACTTCATCTGTGTCTGTGTCTGACCTCTCTTCACAGATACATAAAAGGCAGCTCAGATCAAGCATATCCAGAATATATATATATATTTTTTATCTCTGCCCCCGTCTCTGACCAAGCCCTTCACAACCCAAAACATCTCCAATACTCTTTCCAGTCTCAGTGACTCTATCTGGCCAGTTACACAAGCCAGAAGCCCAGGTGCATCTGTGGCCTCCTCCCTTCACCTCTCACACTCAGCCCCACAGAGAACCTGTCATCTGCACACATGGAAAAGCTCTCAAATCCATCATTTCTCACAGTCACTTGCATGTCCACTCTGGCACAAATGCCAGCATTTCTAGTCCACACGATTGCAAGAGCCTCTTAAATGTGTGTCGCCATCCACTGGACCCACTGCATCTACTACAGTGATCACTGGAAGCCAGGGATGTTTACCAAATGCAAGTGTGGGCATGCATCAAAGAAGACAAGCACCGTGGCCAAGCTCCTGCTTATCTTCAGCCTCATCCCCCTTTACATGTCCCCGATCCCACCCCCCGAGACTCTCACCTCTTCCTGGGTCCTGGTGCCCCCCTGTCCCCTTCCACACAGGACCTTCCCCAGGCCACTGCCTCTTCCCACACTTCTCACCATGACCCCTTACTCCTCCTACACAGCAAAGATCCCTCCTTGCTATTCCAGACTTCCCTATCTAGGGACAACTCCCCTTTCTGGGTTCTGGTGGCACTTTGACCCTTTTCTTTGTAGTTATCTGTTGTAACTTTACATTTGTCTGTATGACTACTGGACTGTATCTGTAAGTTACATGAGAGCAGGGCTGAGTCTGATTCACTCACCAATGTACCCTCCACAGCCACTCAGTTCTGCACACGTAAATATCAGAGTAGATACCATTGACACATAAGTGCCAGCCACTGCGTGCTTTGTGTGGATATCATTCTCCCCTCTTAAGAGAGGCAGGAGTAACGTATGTACGACTCTTTAGCTCATAAAAGGCAGAGCTGGTTTCCATGGCAGACAGGCTACTTGCAGAGTCTCTGTACTGATGGCTGCACCCTACTCAGCACCACCCATGTTTGTGGAAGGATGTATTTCTGCACAGAAGAAGTTTTACCTGAGAGTTTACCAGACGAATGGTGGTTTTCGTGCCCACGTCTTGTTGGAATTTGACTGTGGGTGCCCCATTAAACCTCAGGACTGCATCGTGATCATCTGGAAACCACAAGGAAACAACACATCAGCAGTGCCGACGGCGTCAACATCAGCGCTATGAGGAAAGAGGGAAGGTCTGGAGGGAGAGAGGGCAGAAGGAAGAGGAGGGCAAGGGAATAATGCTTCCCAATCTTTATGTCTTCATGGTACACAGGGCAGAGTGGCCATATTTGTACGGCACAGTCAGGTCAGGTTCACAGACAGAGATCACCAGCTGTCTGCCCAGCCACTACGAAGGCTAAGGAGATCCATACGTTGGTGTTCCTGAAGCCCATTCAGTGACACACAGGGGCAACGTGGGCAGGACCAGTGCATTGCCCCAGTGAGTCACTGCTCCAGTTACCAACGGAGCAAGCCAGACATTCTCTTGGTATTACCAGTAGGTCATACTTCTATCCTTATCAGGGAATCAAAGATCTTGCCATAAGCTTGGCTTAACCCACAAGGGCAGAGTATCCCCATGGCACTCTGAAAAGCTGGCTGGGCATAGCACACGACAGCTCCCTGAGTGTTCCCTTTAGGAATCCAAGCCCCTGGAGGGGTCACAAACCTGGGTGCTGGACGAGATGGAATGAGAAGTCATAGAGCTAAACTAAACCCCATATTTTCTTTTTTTTTTTTTTTAAAGCTGTTTGTAAGGAATAAAATCTTCAATCCAGCCAAGATCAAATAGACCATCTTTTTAAAAATCTGCTCACTCCCCAGCTCTCATTCTCTGTCCTTGTAGCTGTTCAAGCAGTGTTTGGAAGACTAGAAGATTCTCTATCTGCAATGACCAGTCTGATGCGGGAAGGAACTGATGACTTCTAAGATCCATTTTAACCTGGAGCCTCTGACCCTATGAGAGCTCCTTTCAAGCTTACGTGATCAAACAAGCTTCAGTGCACCACTGAAATCTGCACAGGATTTAGAGGTCAGTCCAAATCTCTGTTCAATTTCTTTCCATGAGGGAGTGATTTTGGATGATTCATACACAAAGGTGGCATCAGGAGAAGAAGGGTAGGAGTGGATTTTGGCTCAACATAAGAGGGTCTAAAGGAAAATATCCACAGAATTAAGGGATGAAAGCCTCCCTCTTTTTATATCCCTACACCCCAGCAATCTAGATATCTCATTCACAAAAACAACCCTATCCTCAATAGGGAAAAAAATTTTTTTCAAAATGGTTTAAAAGTTACATTGGCATATATATATATACACAGATAGCTAGCTGTATAACACAGGGAATTCAGCCCAGTGCTCTGTAACAATCTAGATGGCTGGGATGGGGGTTGGGGATGGGATGGAAGCTCAAGAGGAAGGAGATATATGTATTTAAAAAGCTGATTCACGTTCTTTTACAGCAGAAACCAATACAGCATTGTAAAGTAATTATCCTCCAATTAAAACTAAATTTTTTAAAAGTTACATAAAATGTTCATAGTCTAGACATTATCAGATAACAAGACAGGCACAGAGAACCACAAATGGAGCAGCAAGTTTATCTTTAGATTACTCAGATTGCAATCAGTTTTGCTGAAATTAACCACTGGTTTCAAAAGTGACCAGCAGTAGCCATGCTAGAAATGCTGATGCCTTAGAAACTTCAGTCCACTTTCCCATTTCACTGGTGAATAAATGATTAATCTGAGAGTCCCGGTAGAAAAGAATGGCAAGCTCAAAGGCAGTCATTGAGAATCAAATAAAAGGACTATTTACAGAGTTGTGGGTGGAGTTTAATGAGGTAGAAATCAAACAAGGAATGGGACATGCCCTGGGCTTGGATACGGCAGGGAACCCCACCGCTACACTGCTGGCAGCAGGAGGCCAGCCGGCGGGAACCTCAGAGGGAATCATTGCACAGCCTCTCTTTCTTCCTCTCCTCTACCTCCAGGCCTGGAAGGAAAAGGAAGCAAGCAGGACTCAGAGAACCTGACAGGGACTGAAACTTTTAGTCAAGGAAGAGAAGCAGTCTGCACTCACTCTGAAAGGAGAGATGGGACGGGGAAGGGGTGGGGGGAGGAGACAGATACTCCACCTCACTGTCCTTCTTCTTAGTCTCAGATTTGTGCCAGTGCGTCCACTATCTGTATGCTCAGTCATTCAGCCGTGTCCAGGTCTCTGCAGCCTCTTGGACTATTACAGCCCATGAGGCTCCTCTGTCCATGGGATTTCCCAGGCAAGAATACTGGAGTGTGTTGTCGTGCTCTTCTCCAGGGGATCTTCCCAACCCAGGGACTGAACCCACACCTCTTGTATCTCCTGCGTTGCAGGCAGATTCTTTACCACTAGCACTACCTGGGAAACCTGCTGCCACTGTCTAGTTCCAAGTGAAAGCCCAAAGGGCAAGAACGCCCAGGTGACACAGTCTACATTTCTACTTCCCAGGAAAGGGTGGAGGGTGGGTTTGGAGCGGCAGATAGAGAACGTCCAGTACAGGAGGCTTGGGATAGGCACCTGGCTGACCGTGAGAAAGGAGAATGGTTTTGTTCCTTCAGTAAATACTGATTAAGCACCTACTCTCTGCCTGGCACTGGAGACAATGGTTGTGAGCAAGAAATCAAGGTCCTTCCTTGCCCTTAGAGACCTTGAAATCCACTGTAAAGAGAAAGGCAATAAAAAAGCACAACAACCTACATTCAAGATAACTACAGATTGTGGTTAGTACTGTGGCACAAAATAGCAACCTATAATGGAAAAGAATCTAAAAAAAATATACATATATATGGGAAGGGTCCAGGAAAGTAAATTCCAGCCAGAGGACACAGCAGTGTCAAGACCCTAAGGAGGGTAAGGACTTAACTGGGAACAAATGACTGAGGGAAAGAAAAAAAGACGCAGTGCAAGAGGCTGGAAGAAAGCAAATCATGCAGGCTGCGGTATGAAGGTATGAAGTTTGAATTTTATTCTAAGATTAAAAAAAAATCAAAGAAGAAAACTTTAAAACAGACCACTAAATTTAAGCTCCAAAAAAAAAGGGGGGGATTAGATTCTTATTTGCCAAACTGTCCTTTGCTATTGCTATTGAAGACTAAAAAATTTTCAGTCTCAAATAGGTCTTCAGGAAATCACCAGGAGAAAGCCACAGCTACTGGGCTCCCAGCAAATAAGTCTTGAAGGAGGAAGGCTGTAGAAAACAAGGGGATCCACTTCTCTTTAACTTAGAATTAGAACACAGAAAAAGATGCAAATTAGAAAAGGAAGCAATACACCACAATATGCACATGACATACTACATGCTTAGAAAATGCAACAGAATCAGTTTGTCAGTAAATTCATAAATACATCAAAATCTACTGTGTCCAGGTATAATAACTCCAAATAGCTAGAAATTATGGTGAAAGAAATTTGATCACTACTTGGACCAAATTTTTTTTATATATTCCAATGAGCTTCATGAATCATATAACCATGTATGGGAGACCATATTCTGATTCTGACTAGGAAAACTAGATATGACACATATTGGGGTTGGCAAACTATGGCCCACAGTGCAAATCTGACCTGTCTCATCTTTGTAAATCAAGTTTTATTGGAACATAACCAGATACATTCATTTATTATTGTCTGTGGTTGATTTTCAGATAGTAAACAATCTGCCTGCAATGTAGGAGACACGGGTTCAATCCCTGGGTCAGGAAGATTCCCTGGAGAAGGGAATGGCAACGTACTCCCATAATCTTGCCTGGAGAATCCCATGGATAGAGGAGCCTGGCCATCTACGGTCCACGGGGTCACAAAGAATCAGACATGACTGAGCAAATGAGCATGCATGCACGCCCGTGGTTGATTTTGCACTAAAATAGCAGTCATTTTAAGAGACACTGTATGTCTTCAAAACCAAAAATATTTGCTATCTGGCCCTTTATAGGGAAAGTTTGCTGAACCCTGATATAAACAATCATGCTGTCTGAGCTACTCAATATCCAAGGGTGTCTTCCCAGTCATCACTTTGCCCAGGAACTCCATCTGCCCAAAAATATACCCAAACTCTACCCACTTTTGCCTTCCATCATGTGGTACACCTGCTTCACTTCAGCCTTTCCTACTGGTCCTTCTGATTTTTTCTTTTTTTTTTTTTGTTTGTCCCTATTATTTCCTTGCCCTTCAAGTGTAAACTTTGCTTTAGGTTTTCTCATCGGTCTTCTTTTCTGGATTATAGCTATCACCTTGAAATAAATGACTCTTAATCTCCCACCCTTATACTTCCTGGAAGCAAATACCCAACTGCATAGATACCCACAAACACTTCAGACTGAGAACATCCAAAATGGAACCTGTCTTCCTCCAGAAGAATGCTCCCTGGTGATATAATATAGCCTGCTCCCAGGCCAGAGACCCTGGCTTCTACCACTCACTCAAGGTCATGTCTAATTAGAACCAAGTTCTGTCTCTTCTACCTCACCACGCCTCTCAAGTCAAACCTTTTCTTCCCACCACCACTACCACTGCTCAACAGGCCTGGCACTTCTCACTGGATGTGGCAATAGTCCCTAACAGCAGAGAGATTAGATTGCAATCCCCTGAGACAAGGAGACTCAGAGATATATGAAACCTCTCTGAAACACACATGATCCAAACACGTGCTTGCTCAAAACCTCTAGGTCTCTCCATGGCTTAAAGAACCAAATTCAAAGTCCTTATTATGACAGTCAACTTCCTCTAAGAACTGAACCCTGACTACCCTTCTGACCTCATTTCTCAGCCCTCTTCACCCTGTGAGGCCCTACCTCCCAGCCAAACAGGGTTCTTTGTGATGCTTAAACATGCTCTGCACTTTTTTTTTTTTCCATGCAGCCTTTGCTTCTCACTTTTGTCTCAGAATGTTTTTCTCTTCTCTTCTAGGAGAGAAAATCAGGAAGAATATGAAGTGATTATTTTAACCTGACAAGGGATTCATTCATTATTATAAAATTACAATCGCCATGGGGCACAAAAGAAGAGTTTAGGCTAAGTGTGGGGGCCTTGGAGTCAAACACCCCAGTTTCAAGTCCCTACTATCAACCAGCTGTGTAAGCTTTCTGAGTGTCCATACTTGGCTCATCAGTAAAACGGGGACAATAACTGTACCTACCTCGTGGGATTACCAGGAGGATTAAAAGAGCAAGGCTTATTACTCACACAGCAAGTGCACCATACGTGTTACTATTAGTTATAATATTTGTTAAGTGTGCTACTGCTTGAAATGAATATTCAAACAAATCTAAGATAGTTTACATGTGTATGTATCAAAAACAATTAAAAATTACTATGCCCACTGTTGGCTGGTTTGTGGGACTGCCAGAGACACAACACATTGTTAACAGTTCCTCTGATAAACAGTTTTGTAATACACCAGAAAAAGAGCCCTAAAACATATGTCCCTTTGGTCTTCTAGCCCCACTCCTGAGGGTATTTCCCCTTTGGAGGACAGTAGTAGTCACTTACGGAGAAGGCAATGGCAACCCACTCCAGTACTCTTGCCTGGAAAATCCCGCAGTCCATGGGGTTGCTAGGAGTCGGACACAACTGAGTGACTCCACTTTCACTTTTCACTTTCATGCATTGGAGAAGGAAATGGCAACCCACTCCAGTGTTCTTGCCTGGAGAATCCCAGGGACGGGGGAGCCTGGCGGGCTGCCGTCTATGGGGTCGCACAGAGTTGGACACGACTGAAGCGACTTAGCAGCAGCAGCAGCAATAGTCACTTAAGTTATCTTCACAAAAAAACTCATTAGCAGTACTACTTTTAAGAGCAAACAATTTGAAACTATTTGATATATTCAACAGTTGGAAATAAGCTGGACAAATTCCAAATGTGATGGGAAGGTTGTGGGACTGGCAAGCTCAGAGGCCTTTAAAAGAAGCCCTTTCCTCTCACTTTCCTTTTTGTATTCTAAGTTCCTACTTGGTACTGTTGATGAATCCATGAGGGAATAAAAGAATACATGAATTAATTTCTTAACGTATTTGTTAGACTAAATGCCCAAGGGAAATACCCAATAAAAGGCAGAACATTTGAAGTCTAGCACATGATTTTTGTTAGATCTCAGGATCAAAGTCCTTCCATGAAATCACATATTTGAAATGGTAACTGCAGTCTATAGAAAATGATTATTTTAAAGTTTAAACACCTCCAATGTTTTATGAAGTACATAAAAATAAAGATTATAGTTCCAATTCATGGAAGTATTAGGTTCTACCTGAAACTTCAACACAATTCCAGCCAGGCAGGCAATGGTGACTTGAAGAAGAGGATCAGCTAACATCTGGAATATTCTAAACATTACCATTAAAGAGAAAAATTGGGGAAGGAAGAAAGAAATCTAGTTCCATTATAGATGAAATAAAAACCAGTTACATTTAGCGTCTAGAGAATGAAGTCTAAAAGAAACCAAAAAAAGCAAAAGCAAAAGTTGGGGTGGGGTTGGTTATCTTGGCAGCTTTTATTCTTAAGTGCTGCCCATTTGGGGAAGTATAAAATATGATCTCATCACTTCTTTCTGCTCTAGAGAATCTAATTTGGGTCTACTTTTCTTCTTTTGAGAGCCTGTGCTCGGTTTCAGACCATTTTTCCTGGCAGTCATATGAAGGAAATAAAAAAGGAGACATATGACCTCACCTGCTCCAGTACCTTCCAGGGCCTGACAGAAGAGCTAGGCTTCCTGTGCTTTGCTTTCTTTAGCCTAATTCATTTCACAATCATGGAAAACACATTCTCTCAGAACAATCAAACTAAGGAACGTTAAGCAAATCCATAGCACTGTGCTATATATACGTTTACAAATCTGGATAAACTTTCTACTTTTTTAAGTTTATTTCTATTGAAATATAGTTTGTGTTTTTTTTTTATTAGAGGATAATTGCTTTACAATGTTGTGTTGGTCTCTGCCGTGCAACAGCACACATCAGTCATAATTATATATATATATCTCCCCTCCCTCTTGAGCCTCTGAAGTATAGCTGATTTAAGATGTTGCATCAGCTTCAGGTGTATTGCACAGTGACTCATATACATATACACACACACCATATACATATATATGCATGCTACATCACTTCAGTCATGTCCAACTCTGTGTGGCCCTATGGACCATAGCCCACCAGGCTCCTCTGTCCAAGGGATTCTCTAGGCAAGAATACTGAAGTAGGTTGCCATTTCCTCCTCCAGCGGATCTTCCCAAACCAGGGATCAAACCCCAGTCTCTTATTCCTCCTGTACTGGCAGGCAGGTTCTTTCCCCTCCTGGGAAGCCCATGAAATATATATATATATAATTTTTTTCAGATTCTTTTCCCTCATAGGTTATTATAAAATATTGAGAATAGTTCCCTATGTTATACAGCAGGTTCTTGTTGGTTTATCTCTTTCATATAGTGTATATGTTAACCCTAATTTGTCTATCTTAATGAACTATGAAAAATCTCGGGAAAAGCAAATTTATATATTCTCATCAGTGATTTTTAACCATTTTGGGGGTCACAGACCCCTTTGAGATACAATGGAAAGCTATGGACTCTATCTTTGGAACAACGCAAGCTGAATTATACAAATACACACGGTAAACACACATAAACAGCACACAGTTTTCATATGATTTTAGGAATTTGTGAACCTCCTGAAGTTGGTCCAGAATCCCCAATTAATTCCTTTCAAAGAGGAAAAACTAAAAATTAGTTAGGTCATTGAGGCCAAAAGAGATAATTAGTTGCTAATTAATCAGTAAATAATAGAATTTCAGCACCTGAAGATAAAGTAGAGATCTATGCTTTAAATATTTTTAAATGTTTATGCAGTGTTTTGCTTCTTGGTAGCAAAGGAACTTTCTTTTCAAATAAAATTTTCTGTAGGACACCAGTATTTAAGATGGATCAAAATAGAGCTATTCAAATTAATAAAGCTGCTGGAAGACTGGATCCCCATTCTCTCCACTGCCCGCTTGCCACCTCTGACCTGTGAAGCACATCTGAGAAACACCCACTGGGCTGCTCCACCAGTCCACGAGCCATACTGGGACTGCTAGTCCCCACTCCTGTCCACGTGCCCAGATGGTCCAAATGAGCACTGGCCACTCAGATAATAGTCTCCACATGGCAGAACCCACCTATTTCTCGACCCAGCCGGGAGGACTTCAGAGATCCTGCTGAAGAGACCACAGCACACCTGCCCCACGGCCCGGCCTTGGTCCTAATGTCCTCCTGAGGCAGGTAGCCCTCCCAGTCAGAGGTGTTGAAGGGAAAATCTGTGGCCTCTATCATTGAAATGTTGACGTGGTCCCGCAGGTGGCAAAGTAGGGCCTCTGCACTGAACTTGACCCCAGGCCCCGGCCCCTTGTATGTCACTTTGTACTTGTTCATGTTCAGATAATTCTTCCGGATAGTTTGCAGCCTGGGGGCAAGGTTTTTGGAGGAGCTGTCCTTGTCCCAAACCTGGAAGGTAGCCCCCAACTTGGCCTTGGGACCACCGAGTGCCTGGATGTTCTTCTGGGGGTTGTGGGTGCTGCTGGAGGACCCAGGTTGGGAACTAGAGCTCATGGCCAGTTTCTCCAGGCCCTGCAACATCTGGTATTCCTTGTTCTGCAGTTTAAGGAACTCATAGTAATTCCCTTTCTTCTTCTCCTTCCACACACAGATGATGGCAAACAGGAGAAAGATGAGCACACAGCAGCTGAAGAATTTTTTCTTCAAGCTGGTGCGAGTCATAATGAAAGGCGTGTTCAAGGAAACCATGCTGTTCTGAGCAGGAAAATATGCCTAAAAAAAAGTGAGACAAGGCAGAAAGAGATGTAAAGAACAGCCAAAAGTAATGACGAGCTGAGCAATGGCTTTAGAGCGACGAGAACTGAATTCCAGCCCATGACTATCTCCCATTTTCAGCAAGTCTCAAAAAAAAAAAAAAAAAAAATCATCCTCAGTTTGGGCTTGAAACGTAGAAAGTCATCCTCAGACACTCTCATCTTCCTCTCTGAGCCATGAGCACTCTATGGACTTGCCCACCACACCCTTGTACTCCCTGAATCTTAGTTTCCTGTTGTCTCAGTCTGGCTTCCTGATTGCTCTCTGAGCTTCCTGAGGTCGGGAACCACGTTCCTAGGGTCTCACACTCTTTGTTCAAGGAAGGCATACATGCTTGAAAAACTAAAAGAGAACAGCAGAGCAGGCTGACGTGTCTATGTCACAGGAAGCCAAACTCCATAAAAAGGCCTGGCCTCCTTTTAAAATTGCCAGGAAGAGACCTCTCACCATAAACAGTGTGGTAGGTGCACAGGGCATCTCTCTAAGGGCTCTGGTGCTAGATTCCTATTCGAGAAGAAAGCCAAGGGCTAGCTTCACAATAGAACACTCAGGTTTATGGAGTTCTGCATGTGGCAGGAAACTGACTCTCCTCACAGCAGAA